>NC_136434.1:44885461-46085461 GCF_052849685.1 Lactuca virosa
TGTATGTATGCATATGCATATGCATCAAATACGTATGTATATATTTGTATGGATATATGCATATTAATATGCATAAATATATGATATGAATAACAATTTAATATATATGTAATATCCTGTTTGATAAATAGGGTCTAATGGATCTACTTTTTATGGTCATGAATTTATTCATGATTTAATAATTGCTCCAGGTGATGGTATCACTGCCTACCAATGCTAGCTACCAACTATCATATGTTTTTTTTTTATTTATTTTTATATGGTATGTTTATGCATTTAATGAAATTAATAATGTATTTTTCAGGAGCTGATAAGAGAAACTGAAATCCCATCCACTTTTAGATCCACCTGCTGGAAGCAAGATACTTCTGATGCAGGTCCTTTTTATAGCAAACACTAACAGATACGACAATTCCTTCACCTGACTTGATCGTTAAAATTAAGATGTTATATGACATAAAATTGAAGACATAGAATATATTACTTGTTTTATGCGTTTGTTTAAATAGAATTCTACGTTCATGTTAATCTGTTTATTTTCCGTCACATGACAGGATGCAGAGACTCGTATTCCAATATTACCCTTCCTAGCGAAACATGAGATTTTTTCCCCTTCTTGATATAACAAGCTCTCCAAAAAAATAAAACAATTGACAATTAATATATGTCTTATTTTTAAAATTTTCATCTTTACTTGTTTCCCTTTTAAAAATTAAATTTTTAACTTTTTTCTTCATTCATGTTTTTCATCTTCTGGGAAAACATATAATTATCGATTTGGGTAAATGAATGATTATTTGAAATTTTTGTTCTTGTGACATATGTTCATATTGTTAAACGTTTATTGGTGATTAGTTTGGCAGCTGTTATGTGACTTGTTTGTGTATCAAAAGTTTCCTCATGTTTAAATGAAACAAATATGAAAAAAAAAAAGCAATGCATCAATCAAATTCATAGGATATTTTTTAAAGTTTGCTTGAAATTAATAAATTTTCAATATCTATAATCAAACAATTATTTAGTGATTAGCTTTCTATGAAACAAATAGGAAAAAAAAAGTAATGCATCAATCAAATGCATAAGATTTTTATAAAGCTTACTGTAGATTAATAAGTTTTCAATCTTGCTTTCGTTCAATCGCTTCGAAGCATTGGCATTTCCGTGCCTGGATTTGTAGAGGTTGAAATGTTGTTAGACAATGATCGAAATTTGGTACGATTAGAACAATGATCAAACAGTTCGGTGGTTCGCTCCTTCAATGGAATTCATCATTAATCCACACACACACACACACACACACACACACACACACACACATATATATATATATATATATATATATATATATATATATATATATATATATATATATATATATATATATGGAGTGGTTCAAAAGAGAACCTAAAAAGATTAAGAACTCTAAGAACCATTTTTTAAATGTTTTCACTAAGGGCATTTTAGACAAATCCAATATTTATATTGTATTAAGAAAACTTTTCCTAGTTTACAAACTACTTGCCACGTGTTGTCGGACCACCGCCAGACTAATATTAAATTCAGTGGAATTTTTATGGTCCTCTTCACAACTTAATAGAACAAACATTGTAGCTTGCATTGTTTTTGTAACAATTTTTATTTTTCCAGCCAAAATATACAAAAGTTCAGTAAAAAAATTGAATTGTGTCTTGAAAAAAAAATCATTTTTCTTTTTTCTAAATTGTTAATTTTGCTTTAAAAAAATATATTGTATATAAGAAATACTCACAGTTGAATAAACATAATAATTCACTAATATACATTTTAATATTTTCATGCATACCTTTATTCATACTGTAACACAAAATTTATATAAAATACACAACTAATACAGTCCGTTTTTGGTTTAATACATAAATTTAACAGCATAACATAATATAATACATTATACACTAGTTAACATATTTAAAGAAGTATAACTCAAACTCTCCCACCAACACCACGACCAACCACATACGCCACCAACAACCACCTGCGTCACCACGCAATCTTCTTTCCTTCTAAATCGAATTTGTATATAAAATCATTGATTGAAAAACTTAAATACTATATTCACAATTTAACAAACCAAATAATTTACTTATTCACACTTTAATGCAAAATAATTTTAAAAACAAATACATTCTTACATATTTATATAGCGCAAAAAGTAAATATGTTCACAAGAAAATTAATACAAATATTCATACATAAATCATTCATATTTTAATACAAAATTCATTAAAAATTCACAGCTTAATACAATCAATTCATATTTCAGTGCACAAAATTCACAGGTTAATATAATAAATTTACAATTTAATGTACAAATTAAATATTCAAGGTCATATTCTCAACTTAAAACTTACATGTATACCTTTAGATCTATAAGTTATTGCTTCTTTCAAAGTTTATATACACAATGTAACATCCCCCTCTGACACGTATCACAATATTGTCCGCTTTGGGCTCCCGGCGCAAAAACTTCCCGGGGGGGATGTTACAAATGGTATTAGAGCTAGGGCATGGGTCGATGTGTTCGACGGGAACGTCGAACCCTATAATGGGGGGTGAAGGTGGGTTGCACCTGATCCAACATCGACTGGGAAGGAGAACTAAACATTCATTATAAGGGGTGTGGATACCTTCCCTAACATCCCCCTCTGGCACGTATCACAATATTGTTCGCTTTGGGCTCCCGGAGCGAAAATTTCCCAGGGGGTCACACATCCCTGGATTGCTTTCGCCCGGGCTCGCTTAACCGAAGAGTTCTTATGGGATCTGCTACCCTCACGACTTTAAAACGCTTTTTGGTAGGGAAGGTATCCACACCCCTTATAAGGAATGCTTAGTTCTCCTTCCCAACCGATGTGGGATCAGGTGCAACCCACCTTCACCCCCCTCCCCATTATAGGGTTAACGTCCCCGTCGAACACATCGACCCATGCCCTAGCTCTGATACCATTTGTAACATCCCCCTGTGAAGTTTTCGCGCCGGGAGCCCAAAGCGGACAATATTGTGATACGTGCCAGAGGGGGATGTTACATACAAATATTCACAATTTATTTTTTACATATTTTATTCAAAATTAGATAAAATCATATTTGTATATAATGCTTCTTTCATCTTATATTTCAGAAGCAAACAAAGAATTTATAAAAAAAAATCACAGCTTAATACAATCAATTCACAATTTATTACACAAAATTCATAGCTTAATATAGTCAATTCATAGTTTAAACAGAAAGTCAAAGCTTAATACGGTCAATTTACAGTTTAAAACACAAAAATCACAGCCTAATACACAAAAATTCACATCTTAGTTATGCAATAAATTCACAAAATTTTACAAAATAATTATGCATTAACAACCATATTATCAACTTAAAACTCTTAATACAGTCGATTCATAATTTAATACACAAAATTCACAACTTAATACAAAAAATTGATGGTTTAATACATATAATTAATAGCTTAATATACTCAATTCACAGTTTAAAACAGAAAATTCTTAGCTTAATATGGTCAAATCACAATTTAAATAGAAAAATCACAACATAATGTAGTTAACTCACAGTTTATAACACAAATATCCCAGTTTAAATGTAACATTAACATAACTAAACAATTAGTGAAATATTAAAACATCACAATTCACAGCTTAAGCTACTTAGAGTCATATTATTTTGAGAAAACATAACATTCACATCTTAACAAAAGAAAAACAATCAAATCAAAAATCGACATACCTGATGTAGATTTTGTGGTGTTTGAGCGACAATTAGAGAGAAAGAGATGGAGGTGAGTTGCGCTGGAGTGGAAAGGAAGCAACGGTGGTCGCGGTTAACGACGATGTAACACCCCGTTTATTATGTAAATAAATAAATAAAGATTAATAAATGAATCCTGGCCTTAAAACCATAATATTTAGTAGGGTGTTGGTTTTGGGGAGTCGAATGTTATTATTTGGATTATTCGTGGGTTTAAGTGTAATTTCGGGACTTATTTTGCAAGGATTTTAGGAGTCAGGGTGTAATTGGTAACTTTTGGACTTATGGTGGATGGATTTATGGGAGCAGGGGTATAAAGAGTAAATTCTGGACTTCATTTGAAAATAATTGGAGAGGGAGGGGCTACTTGCTAAAATGTTGGACTTAATTTGTAAAGGGTATTAGAATATGGGGTTTAAATGGTAAGTTTTGGGCTTATTTTTAAAAGGTTCTATGGGAAGGGACCACACTTGTAAAGTGAGCAAAAGTTTTAAAAATGGACGGGGCTTATACCCGTCACCACCTTACCATTCAACCCTAAACCTAATGTGATGTAGCAGCCGCCACACCATGTGAACCCTCTCTAGCCGCCATCGCCGGTGTCGATCCCGACTACCATTCCTCCACCTGCAACCCCATCGTCGGACGCCACCCAATAGCCCCGGCTGCCGATAACGCTATCTGCAACCACAGGAGCTGACGAAAACCGAAGATTTAAGCCAAGGACGTCGTCGCGTGGTCCAGGAGCGATCAGGAAGCTCTTGGTATGCCAACAACACTTGATTTCTTTGTTCCTCCCTACGAGTTCGACGTCGGGATCGTTGTTGTCGTCGACAACGGCTTTTGGTCGCTACCTCAGCTCGTTCCAGCGTCGCTAGCCGCCTAGTCGGTGGTGGGAGCGATGGTCTCGTGTCATGCAAAGATATGCGTTGCTGTTGAACCCGAAAGGTGTTGTGCGATTGTTGTTGGCCGGAAATCAAGGAAAAGAACCACCATGGCCGCCTGCCATGGTGGCTGCCGCTACTGCCGCCTTCCTGTGATGTTGTCGCCGCTGTGAGACACCAGAC
The DNA here is from genome assembly GCF_052849685.1 of Lactuca virosa. Taxonomy (NCBI): domain Eukaryota; kingdom Viridiplantae; phylum Streptophyta; class Magnoliopsida; order Asterales; family Asteraceae; genus Lactuca; species Lactuca virosa. The sequence continues at coordinate 44,890,321 of NC_136434.1, forward strand.
GGGTGGCTGGGGTGCACCTCGCAAATCAGAAGCATTTCGGGAACCTGTCAACCAGCACTGGAGTTTTATCTGCGGGACTTCAGCAGTGCCAGGTGAGTCTTCTCACCATACCAATGGGTCTAAGGCACCAAGGCCGGCCCATTCAGTTAGTTGTAGTGTTTATTGTAGATTCACTACTGATATGTCTGGTATGCATGTATATGTATTATGCTAGTGATTATGTGATATGTTATTGACTATGTGGTATGTGGTATGTGGTATGCTTTCTGTCTTTGTGATGCTTACATGGAAGACCATGGGGGGAGCCCATGACACCTAGATGTAAGGTCATGTGGAGAGCCCGTGGTTTTCCTACTAAAGACCATGGGAGAGCCCATGGCAATCGGATGTAAGACCATGTGGGGAGCGTATGGATTTCCTATTAAAAACCATGGGAGTGCCCATGACACTTAGGTGTAAGACCACGCGGGGAGCCCATGGCATCCAGGAGTAAGACCCTGGGGAGGAGCCCACGGCATCCGTATTTGTTTATATGCATGGCTATGTGCTTGATATAGATATATGATTGATATGGTTTATGTAGCTACTATAGCTAATATTGCTTATATGGTTATGTGGATTGTATTGGGTATGCTCTCGGGAACTCACTAAGCTTTGTGCTTACGGTTTATAGTTTTGGTTTCAAGTATCATCGATTTGGAAAAGGAGGGCTCGGATTGATCGTAGTGCACACACCTATGATTCTGCAATGAATGATTTTGTGACGAACTCAGATAAATGTTTTACTTAATAAAGATTTGTCATGTTTGAAATAAATGGTATCAATCTTTTAGCAACATTTAAAAATGAAATTTTTACCTCTGATTTTTGGGTCGTTACAGACGATCTCAAATCTATCGCCGAAGATGACAGATCTGGACCGAACCACTTCAGATCTGATGAAAACAAAGGATTTTAAAGGTCGACAACATGTAACGGCGGTTGGCTGAGGAGGTGGCGGACCAGATCAGAACAGATTTGGTGATGTTTCACGGAGATTGAGAGAAAAAAGATGGAGACAAGAGAGATGTGTTCCCGTGTAACACCCCATTTATTTATTAGATAAATAAATAAATTAATGAACGAATAGTATCCCTAAAATAAATAATTATATATCAAAGGATGGTCTTGAAGAGCTAAGTGTCACAATTTTAGAAGTCGGGGGTTAAAAATGTAAGTTTCAGATCGGTTTCGTAAATAATTATGAAGGTAGGGACTATTGGGTAACTATTGGGACTTCTTTTGAAGAGATTTTGGAGGTTTAGGGGATGACTGGTAACATATGGAGCTGAATTGTAATGAATTCAGAAGGCAGGGGCTGTTTTGTAATTAATGGACTTAAGTTGAAGGAAATTTAGATGGCAGGGGTTAAAAAGGTAAAATATGGATGTATTTTGAAAGAAAAAGGGAAGGGAGGGACTAAATATGGTATTATGGAAAGTTGTTAAGGGGACCGGGTATATAAACCCGTCACCCATTCTAGAACGCTAACCCTAGCGACCTTATCAGTCGCCCTCTCCCCACCCTTATACCTCCCACCATCGGCCGCTACTCCTTTGTTTCTCCGAACAACCAAGCCACCGGCGAACCATTGTTGTCGGCGAAGACAACCGCCATGAGTCAACGACGTACGAGTTAGGAAGACCGGTGTGATATCGCCGTTGCACCGCCACTGTGAAGAAGACGGAGCCACCGCCGGACGCCGCAACTGCCATTCCCAGTGATGGCGGTTGCTCCTGTGCCGCCTGTGAAGATCGAGCAGACGCCCTCCTCTGTAGTTTTTGTCACAACCGTTCTCTTCATCCCTTCTCCTCCATTTCGGCGCTACACCTCAGCCAATACCCGCCGTCCGCCCCTGCTGTCGTGGTGACTCTTGGTCACCATTTCAACTTATTCCACTCGCCTAGTCGATGGTTTGGAACGGTGGTCTTGTGTCAAGTATGGATTTATGTTGTCTTTGAAATCGAGATGCCTTTTACGAGTGTTGCTGGCCGGAGATTAAGGAAAAGAACCCCCATGGCCGCCAGCCATGGTAGCCGCCGTCTGCTGCCCTCTCCCGTCCCCACCAGCCACCGTGGAAGGTGGCTGTGTGCGTGTTTTACTGTGTGTTTAGGTGTGTGTGGTTGCATTTCCATTAGAAGTATGTGTGTGGGTGTTTATTTGGTCGGAAAAGGGCATCACCACCACCGTGAGGTGGTGGCTGCCGCCATGCGCCACCGCCGGCCACCACAAGGTGGTTATGTGTGTGCATGTTTAGCTTAGCTAGTGTGTGTGTGTGTGTTGCTTTGATATTTTCATTGTAAACTGTAACACAAATGGAATAATGGAAAGAAATTGAAATCCACCACCTTAGGGTGGTGGCTGTCGCCGTGTCGGGTGGCGGTGTGCCTTGTTGGATAGTGACTAGTTTGGGGTGTTTGGACAAGGGACTAAAACCCTAGTGGTCCTTGTAAGCCCTAATGGGCCCAATGAAGCCTAATGGGCTTAGTGAAAACCCTAATGGGTCTAATGGACCCTAATTGACCTAAGGAAACCCAAATGGGCTTAAGGACCTAGCTATTGGGCTTATTGGGCTAATTTGGGTTGGAAACCCTAATTAGGGTTCGAAAAACCCTAATGCAATAAAACCCTAATTTGGGACTTAGCGGGACCGCATCAGAATAATTCAATGAACTTAAAATATTAATTATTAATCATTGCAAATTAACCTAAGGCCATGTGGGACTTAATGGATTAAGTCCTTAATGGGTTAAGTAGGAAGCTTAACCCTAATCATCATTTTATGTGAAAACCCTAACTTCACTTGGGTTTATTATTGGGCCTTTCAATTGGGCCTTGATTGGATTATTAATGGGCCATCCAAGAATAATTATAAGGACTAGAATAATTTAATGGGCCTAGGGTAAGGCCCATGTAAGGGGTTTGGGCATAATTTGGAAAATTGAGCCATAGATGGGCCACAGCTTGGGCCTTAATGATTATATGAGGTTGGGCCTTAGAATAAGACCATATATAGGCTTGGGCCCAATTCGGAAAATTGGGCCAGATGTTGGGCTTTGATTCCTGGTCGACTTTGGGCCTACGGATTGAGTCTGCAGGACTTCAGCAGTGTGGGGTTGAGTCTGCGGGACTTCAGCAGTGTAGGATTGTGTCTACGGGACTTCAGCAGTATGAGGTGAGTTACCTTCCAGTAGAAGTGGGTCTAAGGCCACAATGCCGGCCCACTAGTAGGAGTTGTATGATAAATGATTGTCTTTGTGATAATCATATAGGTTTGCTACTACCTGATATGTTTTATGTGTTAGCATGATATGATGTTATGTGATAGTGGTAGTAGGGGGAATAGTCCCCGGTTACCGGTCGATAGGGCCGAAGGGGCAGTTTAGTACCCAGCTATGCTAGACAGATTATGATATGTGATATGATATTATGTGGTAGTAGTAGGGGGTGAAATAGTCCCCAGAGTTCGGTTGTCAGGACCGACGGGTAGGTCAGCACCCCAGAATGGCTTGACACGGGTATGTCAGCACCCCAGAATGGCTTGACATGGGTAGGTCGACACCCCAGAATGGCCGGACCGGGTAGGTCGGGCAGCCCAGAATTGCCTGGCAGTATGTATTCCATGTGATTGTATGGTATGTGGTATGATGGGGGAACTCACTAAGCTTCGTGCTTACAGTTTACACTTTTGGTTTCAGGTACTTTTTTTCAAAGGAAAGGAGCCGGTTTGGTCGCAGCGCATCACACAATGTTTTCCGCACATGAGATCCTTGGGATTATACTATGATATTATTTTATGATGATATGCTTGATTATTGACACACTGGTTTTGACATGAGTTAATATTATGGATGTTTTTACACTATTGGTTTTATAAATAACTTAATTAAAACTGAAATTTTTGGTCTTGAATTTTGGGATGTTACAAGTTGGTATCAGAGCCTTGGTTTGAGGGATTCGGGCACACTCCCGGGTGTGTCTGAACTCAAACTGAGGACTTGGTATGAAAATTGTCAAAAGAAAATCATTTTTATAAAAGAATTTGAAAAGAATTTGGAATGAGAAAAGAACTTTGAAAAGAACAAGGTGTGTGATGCGTGCAATCAGCCGAGCTCAAGTAAGTTTTCCCCAAGATACCCACACATGTGATGTTATGATATGATATGATTATGAGAACTACATGCTAGATTAGGGATGAGGATCTAGGAGGATGCCTTATATGCGTATTGTATGTGCTTGTAGACCTGCATGATAGTACTGATCAGTTAGTGATAGGATAGCCTGTTTAGGTTATGCCTGATTGTGTGAACCTTAGAATCGCATGCTAGTATAGATCCCTGACAAGAGGATAGACTGATTTGATTGAAATATGTTGCTTAGATTTTCCATTGTCTGAATGTTGCTTGCTTTGTGCTTTGTGGGACTCTTAGCAATGTGAGCTAGCTACTAAGTGAATATGCTAAGTCGCATGTGGCTATATTCATGAGGTAGCTAGTTGACATTAGTGGGAAGTCCTACAGTAGCTGAGGACTGGGTGGGTACGGGAACCTAGGAAAGCCTAGGATATGGTTCAGTGGGTTAGTAGTGAGGTTTAGTGAGACTTGGGTGTATCAGTTTGAGGAAGTGACTTGGAGGATTCGGGAGGATTGCTGAGGAAAGTATGGATAGGTGTGGAAGGTAGTATTGGGCCCGTACTACTGAAAGCACAGGATCCATACTCGAATCGGTGAGAGTCTTGGAGAATCTGAAAAGCTTTGGGGAGGAGTTTGTGACCCAGTTTGGGGACATAGGATGTTCCAGTTGTTGCAGCTTAGCCTCTGGCAAGTGAGCTAGTGAGCGTGATAGGGTGTCAGACCCTGAAGGATATGACTTCCAAGAATTTGTAGATGTGAGATCGATTTGGAGCCCCTGGGAAGAGAGGATCGTGCCAGGTGCGTATAGTAGAGGGTCCCGGGAGAGACCCAAGACTACTGATCATCAGGTGAAAGGTCAGCAGGGCCAGAGTCATTGCAGCACGTACAGGAAAGTGCACAAGGGAGTTTGTCGCTCCAAGGGTTTAGGTTGCTACAAGGTAGCGTGATTGGTCATATTAGCAAAAGGTGATAAGCATTCTTTGGTATTTTCGGATCCTTGGAATGTCGGTTCAGCATGGTGTTAGACACCCAAGAACGGGACTCAGATTCTGGTTTCAGCTCAGGAGCAAAGCCTGAACTAGTCGATGCGTGATCGCAGAAGTTCATCTCATCGGAGATTACTTGTGGAGTTTTGGAAATGGACCTTGGTGGTCTTTCGTTCAGCTAAGGAAGGAATTTGGGAGCTTAGACCGTCGTCTCGGGGCCTTTCAGGCCAGATTCGTCTCGGGACAGTTAGGGGTTTATCTAAACCTAAGCTCTGTGGATTCCTAGAATCCTTCAGGAAGGAGGAACCTATTGTTAGTTCCTGTCATCGGGTTCGGAGAGAGTTTTGTACCGTGTTCTGAGGAGGGTCTAAGTATCTCTGGAGAAGGTGATCAGGATTCAATTAGATGTTACGGGTATGTCATCTTCTACTGATACTAGATGGATCTCGGGAATCAGTATCGCTTCAGAATTATGAGAGACTTGGATAAGTCAGATCTCGGGTCGGTTTTCTGCTAGTGTTGGGTTATCAAGGGTTGCTATATGTCATTCTGCATGCCGAGAAGTCCTTGATGAACCTACCGAGGGATGTATTTTGTGAAATGGGTTCCATGCATACCGTTCTCATCCCGGATCTTTGTCGGGATCTGTGCAGGAGTATTATTCAGAGAATATTGGGTCAGGATTAGAGCGATAGTTCTTCAGTGAAGTCAGAGTTCAGTGGTTCTATCATTATTTGGGTATGGTCGTTAACTGTCCATGGAAGAACTTTGGAGTTCAAGGCACCACCGTTGCTAGGGAAAGACTGGTAGCATGAAGATAGTGGAGCCAGTTGCGAGTGTCAGATGCATGAGTGTTCGAATGTTGGATGCTCAAGAGGAATGTACTTTCGCATGGGTTGTGATCAGTTAGAGTTCAGTAGTGCTGCAAGATTGGGAGTGAGGACGAGGATTCGTCAGCCAGAGTGAGAATTAAGACCTCCAATGGTTAACATGACAGGTGGATTGAGGTGTCAGACTGAATCAGATTCCAAGAGTACTCTTCAAGATTTCAGAGGATGGGCGATCTCAGGGTTAAACTGGTGATTGATCGCCAGCATTGGTAAGCTCAAGTTGTCATCATCAGATATTAAAAAGCGAGAAGGATTGGGAATCCTTCAATTCTCGCGTTCCGTGAAGACTTAGTCGAATCTAAGTGGGGGAGAGACTTTTTATAAAGCTCTCCAAATGTGAGTTCTGGTTGCGCGGGGTGCAATCTCTTGGGCACCCTGTCAACCAGGAGGGTATTCTGGTCGATCCGGCCAAGATAGAGACCGTGATGCAGTGGGAGATTCCGAGGTCTCCAACTGAGATTCAGAGTTTCCTGGGTCTAGCGAGTTATTACCGGAGATTTATACGGGACTTCTCCGAGATTGCGGTTCCTTTGACCCGACTGACTAAGAAGTCAGTGGCCTTTCGTTGGGGGCCTGAGCAGCAGACAACCTTCGAGACTCTCAGATAGCAGGTTTCGGGAACTGGGTTAGAGCTCCAGTTAGGACTCAAGTTTAGTTGTGTGTTAGGTCGAGTGCGTGTTCGACCAGTATGGAAAGTGTTGTAAGACTGCGGGGGTAGCCGTAGCATTCACTAGTGGTCAGTTAGCATGGAAAGTGTTGTAAGACTGCGGGGGTAGCCGTAGCATTCACTAGCGTTCAGATAGCATGGAAAGTGTTGTAAGACTGTGGGGGTAGCCGTAGCATTCACTAGCAGTCAGTCATTATGGAAAATGTTGTAAGTCTATGGGGGAGTCGTAGCATTCACTAGCATCAGATAGTGTGAGGAGTGTTGTAAGTTTGTGGGTGTAGCCGTAGCGTTCACAAGGTTAGCAGATAGTGATGGAGTGTTGTAAGTCTGCGGGTGTAGCCGGAGCATTCATTAGGATGATAGATAGTATGAGTGCGTTGTTAGGACGCAGAAGGAACCATAGTACCCACCAGTTCGGGTGTAGCAGTGAGGATACAGAAATCCACGTATTGGATTTCGGAACTACCCGGATGGATTAGATCTGGTTGCGCCAGTGATAAGACTGTGGGAGCGCCACTATAGTTATGAGATCAAGGAAGCAAGGGATTGCTTAAGGTCATTTGTGAGATAAGTCTACTGTTGGTCATGTAGCAATCACTTTCAGCCTTAGATTTGGCGACGTCAGGATTCGACGCAGGGACCCGATCGGTTGGATCGGGATGTTGTTAGAGCCACAGTGGCATGATAACTAGTGGCAGCTAGTTCCAAAGAAGGATTTCATTCAGAAGTCATGTGAGACGACTATGTGGGAGCCCTTTTAGCTCAGCGACCAGACTGGAACCCGGTAATTTAGATGACTGACGGATGAATTGAGACCAATAAGGTCTCGATAGATTTTGGGATGCAGCTACGTAGCAGCATACTGCTTCAGACAGTTCAGTGTTCGGGCAGTTTTAGCGTTCTGGGCAGTATTAATAGTTGTGTTTTAAGTTGCATATACGCACAGAATAGCTGGTTTATTGGGGAGTAACAAGTCATCCACAACGGGATTAGCTGAGCCTTGGCCAAGTGTAAGTGATTTGCAGGGATAATTGGGTCTGTGAACTTTTTCTATAGTGGGAACCTTGGGTTATCAGAAGTTGAGTAACCCGTTGAGAGATGAACGAACTGGATTCAATGATAATGATCCAATATGAGTGGTCTGTTAGGGATTCAGACTATCCTGAGGCAGCAGATTTCAAACAGAATAGATGTGAACTTGTTGCGAGGAATTCGTTCACCTACGGATTTTAGGGCTTTACGAAGATTGGCTATGGCTACCCTGTGAAGGCTAGGGTGTGCCCAAGATGGTGACCATATTACTAGAGTGGTTTGGCGTGTAAGAAATGTTAAGAAATAATTTCGAGGACGAAATCTAATGTAAGTGGGGGAGAGTTGTAACACCCCATTTATTTATTAGATAAATAAATAAATTAATGAACGAATAGTATCCCTAAAATAAATAATTATATATCAAAGGATGGTCTTGAAGAGCTAAGTGTCACAATTTTAGAAGTCAGGGGTTAAAAATGTAAGTTTCAGATCGGTTTCGTAAATAATTATGAAGGCAGGGACTATTGGGTAACTATTGGGACTTCTTTTGAAGAGATTTTGGAGGTTTAGGGGCTGAATGGTAACATATGGAGCTGAATTGTAAGGAATTCAGAAGGCAGAGGCTGTTTTGTAATTAATAGACTTAAGTTGAAGGAAATTTAGATGGCAGGGGTTAAAAAGGTAAAATATGGATGTATTTTGAAAGAAAAAGGGAAGGGAGGGACTAAATATGGTATTATGGAAAGTAGTTAAGGGGACCGGGTATATAAACCCGTCACCCATTCTAGAACGCTAACCCTAGCGACCTTATCAGTCGCCATCTCCCCACCCTTATACCTCCCACCATCGGCCGCTACTCCTTTGTTTCTCCGACCAACCAAGCCACCGGCGAACCATTGTTGTCGGCGAAGACAACCGCCATGAGTCAGCGACGTACGAGTTAGGAAGACCGGTGTGATATCGCTATTGCACCGCCACTGTGAAGAAAACGGAGCCACCGTCGGACGCCGCAACTGCCATTCCCAGTGATGGCGGTTGCTCCTGTGCCGCCTGTGAAGATCGAGCAGACGCCCTCCTCTGTAGTTTTTTTCATGACCGTTCTCTTCATCCCTTCTCCTCCATTTCGGCGCTACACCTCAGCCAATACCCGCCGTCCGCCGCTGCTGTCGTGGTGACTCTCGGTCACCATTTCAACTTATTTCACTCGCCTAGTTGATGGTTTGGAACGGTGGTCTTGTGTCAAGTATGGATTTATGTTGTCTTTGAAATCGAGATGCCTTTTACGAGTGTTGCTGGCCGGAGATTGAGGAAAAGAACCCCCATGGCCGCCGTCTGCTGCCCTCTCCCGTCGCCACCAGCCACCGTGGAAGGTGGTTGTGTGCGTGTTTTACTGTGTGTTTAGGTGTGTGTGGTTGCATTTCCATTAGAAGTATGTGTGTGGGTGTTTATTTGGTCGGAAAAGGGCATCACCACCACCGTGAGGTGGTGGCTGCCGCATTGCGCCACCGCCGGCCACCACAAGGTGGTTATGTGTGTGCATGTTTAGCTTAGCTAGTGTGTGTGTTGCTTTGATATTTTCATTGTAAACTGTAACACAAATGGAATAATGGAAAGAAATTGAAAACCACCACCTTAGGGTGGTGGCTGCCGCCTCCTGCCGCCACCGGCTGCCATGTCGAGTGGTGGTGTGCGTTGTTGGATAGTGTTGGATAAGGTGTCTAAGTCCATAACTTATTTGGTATATACTTGACCCGACCCGGCATGGTCCATTTGGGTTGCACTTCACCCAAACTGTTTATGGATAATTTTATGAGAATTGTATACTTACGATTTATTAATATATTATAAGTTATAATATATTAATATAAAGTCATGTTATTTAATTAGTTTTAATCTTGAATTAATTATGAATTGATTTAGTGATTAAAAGGAAGACTAATTAAATCATGGGCTATCGTATTTATATGGTGTGGGCTAATGCTCATTTGTTAATGGGATAAGCTTATATGGAAGTCCATGGATGATCCATGGAGCTTTTAACCCATGGATCCTTGGAAAGGAAAAGACATGGGTTATTAGGGTTTCACCCTAACCATGCACACTATATAAACAAGCTTATGTTGCATGAAAAAGACCCTAAGTGTGTGTGTAAGTGTGGTGGCCAAAATCAAGAGTTAGTATACTCTCTCATACATTTTCCAAGTTTGTGGTGATTTGTGATTTCCATTTGAGGCATTCACATTATTGGTGCTTGGCTCTCAAACTCCAAGGAATCAACAATCAACAAAAGGTATGTAATTCATCTAGTTCTTTTATGGTTAAAAGTACCCCATGCCATGCTAGATAGGTTATAAACCTTGGAAAATAATATTTTGCATGTATCTTAGACAAACATAGATCCAAGGTTTAATAGGGTTGCATGTACACTTAGGAAGTGTTAGAATGCTCAAAACCCAACAGTGGTATCAGAGCCAGGTTTGTTTGTTTGATACTTGATGCAAAATAGTGATAAAAAGTCGATTTTTTGCTGTCTGACTGATGAACTCGCCGAGTCCATGGGGGGACTCGCCGAGTTCATGAGTAAACTCATCCTACTCGGTGAGTAGGTTCGTGCACTCGGCGAGTAGGAGCCTCAGAATGCAGATTTTCGACTTTTGCTGCTGGAAATGGACTAGAAACATTACCCTAAACTGTTTTGGTGTTTTAAAATTTGTTTTAGTTGGTGTAATGGTTGTTCTAATCCATTTACAATAGCTTATATCAAAATTCCATGCTTTGTATGTGTTCATATAATTCTTGAAACTTTGATAATCATGTTCATGTTCTTATGAATTTAGAAGATGATAGGAATTATTTGCTGAATTGTTTAGGATTAATTCTTGATCATTTATGTGTTTTAATGGAGTCCATAATTTGTCCTCAAGTTATGGATATCCAAAGGTCACTTCTTTTAAACACACACTTAAAACACATAAGTTACATAAAATGAAGAGTCTTCATTTTTATGAACCTTTAATTCATAAGTTATGAAATGAAAAGTTTTGGATAGTTACAAAACTTGCCCTCAAGTTTTGGAATTTGTAAAGTTACACACACTTTAATATACTTTAATTCCAAACCCTTAGAGTTTTAAAAGTTAAAATTCAACCCTTATACTATTTATAACATTAATGGTTAATTATTATATATATGTATAAGATCAAAGTCGTCTTACCGCTAGTACGCCTCATTCACGAAGCCAGTCTATAAGGTGGGTATAAGGTTGTTGCCTATAAAATGGCAACTTAATGGGTGTCCACTCTCACCCACCGCTTGCTTGACTGGTGGAGGGTCGTTAGCCGAACGGGTAGGACAAGGACTTATAAATTCTCATTAAAAGTATGATGAATATTATAAAGTAACTAAACCTTTTATAAATTCCCAATCTTAGTTACTTTAGGAAAATGTGAATATGGTGCTAACCCATAAAATTCACACTTTGTACCTTACCAAGTCGTTGGTGGAGCGTGTGTGGTTAACCGGCACACTAACTTGGACTAGTAAGGATCACGAAGGGTGACTTAATGTTTATCATAGATCGGTGGAGCGTGTGTGGTTAACCGGCACATCGATTAGGTGATAATATTAAGGGTACCAAGTGAGTTTGCATGGTTATTCACACCTTGTTTTGTGATCCTCGGCATCCCAGTCACAAAACCTGAAGGGCACAATCGAGATTGAAACATGCCATTGAAAAGTTCAATGAATCTCAAAAGATCTAGGAGTTTCAAATCCAATTAAAACCTAATAAATTATTTCGTTTTTCATGGTGGAAATTAGTGAATCGTCATTCAACTACCTTCAAATATTTTATAGCTTGGATTACGGCATCCCTCTTCCAAGTTATAAAATATTGTGTTGGGTCCTAGCCTTAATATTTCATATTGGGTGTTATATTAAGGACTTGAATCAACTAACTTGATTTTCTCCCATTGTAAATGTCTGGTTCAGACAACTATGATCTTCCCAAATCGCTTGAAACAAGCTTTCCTCTTGAAGATGATGTCCCTCAACATCATGCTTCACTCCCCCCACCTCCTCCATTTATTCTCCCTGGCCCACAAGCCCGAAGACTTGAAAGGTTCAAGGTCACTCAAGCTCTACTAGAAATGAAACATAAAGATGGAAGACCTGTGTGCACTCATGTCTTAGGAATGAAGTCACACATAGACAGGTTGAGAATGTTGGGTGCTGTTATTTCAAGGAAGTTCGCTGTTGACTGGGTTCTTCAGTCACTTCCTGAGTCGTATGGAGAGTTTGTTAAAGACTACCATATGACAGATCCTGACATAACCCTAATAGATCTTTCTTATTTGCTTGTTGCTGCTGAATCAACAATGATTTGGCGCAATGGTCAAGCAAACATTGATGGAAAATCTATTTCTCAAACTTCCATGGACATGGACAACGGTAACATTGGAAGTCCAGAAAAGCTTTCTCGTCCCAATGGAAGGGGATCGGCCTTGGTCAACCCGGTTGACCAAAAGGTAAAGGGAAAGACTAAGTCTGTGATTGTCTCGTGTACCATTCCCAAAGAGTCTATATGTTTTTATTGCCATGAGAAGGGACATTGGAAGCGAAGCTGCCCTGAATACCTGAAATATTTGAAAGCAAGTAGAGACAAAATGTTTGACTCGGCTTCAGGTAAGTCCACTATCTAACTTTGTTAAAGTTCCTAATTATTGATTCTTATTACATGATGTGACTAGGTTGCATCTTGATGTTTAGCAGGATCGAGCAAAAGGAAGGTTAAAATAAGAGTGTGCTGAATCTGATCACGAAGATGGATTTCTATCGCATGGTTCGAGGATCGGATTTTTGAGCTACTACTTAAAAGTTATGATAGATTGCTAGGAAATATGTAATATCATAGTTTTCATTTGAAGATGCATTGTAATGAATATTTTTCCGCATTTTAATAAAGAAATAAAAGTTTTGTTTAGTTTATTTTATATTATATCCCCTTACAATGGCATTTGTGGAAAATTGATGTTTGTATGTTTCTAGCAATATTGGAAATATGAGTTTGATTCTCTCATATGTGGTAGTGTCTGAATTTACCAAATGAGGAAAGGTTCTCATCACCCAAGCTTCAGTTAGACAGAAACTTGGAATCATACAAGTTGTATTGTATGATGAATGAGAATTTTCATCTTTGTAAAATTGAGACTAATTCATTGATCACATGCATATGTGAGTCAATTGAAGGACTAAGGAATTAGGTACATTGGGTGTGTGCTGGTCAAGGTCCACCACAAAGATCAATTCGTCATGATTTACTAAAGATTAGTAAATATGGTTATACTTATAAGGTTAAGTATAATTCTGTAACATTGGAAAAGTTTCAATGTATGGCAGAACGGATGAGAAGAATCAAATTTGGCAGAAAGATAAAAGTTTCTCAAATCTGAAAAGATGGGAGAGTGCTTTAGTATCATGTTTTTATGATCATCTTAATGATTATGAAACCATATCACAAATTCATACTCTAAGGAAATCTTAGTGCATTGTTATGACTAAGATGAGGGGTCATGAATTGTTGGAATGGTTAAAATCAAAAAGATGGATCATACATGTTTTTATGATCATCTTAATGATTATGAAACCATATCACAAATTCATACTCTAAGGACATCTTAGTGCATTGTTATGACTAAGATGAGGGGTCATGAATTGTTGGAATGGTTAAAATCAAGAAGATGGATCATACTTCGTTCCAAAACAACTCTTAGAGTCATAATCCAAGATTGTAACATTGAGTGACATAAAGTAAGGTTTAAAACACTTATCAAATGTAGTGTAAAATGTTTTCTACTCCTGTACATTTGAAATTGGTAAGTTGTGATGTCTTGAATGAGACAAAGACCAATTAAGACCAATTGTATGAAGTGTTAGTCTTGATAAGAATCCGTACTATCCCTTGAATATTTGTTTTGTCAAGGAATGGTTCTTGACTAGGGAAACTTATATGTCAAGAGGACAGTGGGAGTCTTAAAGATCCTGAAAGGATTTCAAGATTTAATCAAGAGTAAAACCTGAGTTTTATCACTAGCACACGACTTAAGGTTTGAAACCTATTAAGTTGACATAATTCTTGTTTCTGTGTCTGTTCCTATTAAGTTGACTATGCATATGAGTTCTGTTAGTTCTAAACTGTGTGCATAACAGCTTGGAAGCATTGGTGGGCCTTGTGCTACCAGATGACAAGAAATTACGATTGAACAAGTTCAATCCATGTAAGGCTGAATTTGTTACTAACCTTGTCTTGTGATTATGGTTTTGACAAATTCACATGGATAGGAACTCATACACCATAAAATCTAAGTGTCATAAGGTTTCTCTCCGATTCATGAAAATGATGGTGAGGAAATGCTTTCACTAAGAAGATTTTAAGTAGATAGCAATTGTGATGTTTGCATTCTCAAAGTCGTTAGTGGAGCGTGTGTGGTTAACCGGCACACTAACATGGACTTGTGAGAAATGGCAAAGGTCTAAACAATTAAGACTATGATTACGGAATCCCTTTTCATAGTTCTGGAAATTGTTTAGACACACATGTGAGCTATCTAAGAAAGGGTGTACGAATCTAAATTTCAGAAGTCCAGCTGATTTCTGGAAATATGTCAGAGCTAGTGGGAGCATAAGTGTTATGCTGATAATCATCATGTTAGTGGGAGCATGATTATTATGTTTAGTGTTACAAGTTAGCAATGTTAATTATAGAAAAACAAAAGTTTCAATTCGTAAAGTTGTAGGGGTTGACAAAGTTGTTTTGCTATAATTAAGGGAGAGGAAATTATACTTCATTTCAATTCTAAAAGCTTAGATTGAGTTTTTAATCATCTTTAGTCAAGGATCTATATATGAATTTTATGTTGGAATGGTTCAACATAAGGAAATTCTATATATATTGCGTTCTCAAATTCGATTATGATTACGGCATCCCTCTTCATAGTCGATTTTTGAAACATGGCAAAGAAAAAATATTGTAGCAAAAGACTGATCTAGTATCAGGTCTTTATGTGAGACATCATGAATCGTGTCCCATATGCTTCGGATATAGGATCGGTCACATGTGCTATAATATTTATCCGTTCTAAATTTTTCAAAATGCTTAGAGCATTAAGAGGGAAAAATGAATAGAACCAGATATGACTAAAATGATTAAGCAATTGTCGAGGACTATCTAAGGCTCACCAAAGATTGGTTGCTCAGGGACAGTTGGAAGTATAGTGTTAAATTTTGGAAGGACCATATAGATATATTCTGAAAAGAGGTAGCTCTTGTTCAGATATGATAATCAAAATAGGAATATGGAAATTTTCCATATTGGGAGTTGGATATTAAGAATCTATGAGAAAGTTAGAAACTTTTATGCAAGAAGGATGTTCAAAGCAATGTACTTTGAATATGAGAGTTCATTTCCATAGAGTTGATCTCCTTTGGAATCCTCTGTAATGACTGATGACAAGGTTTTGGTGACCTGGTGCATAATCATTACGAGAGGATCAGTGCATATAAGTTTAAAATCTAACAGTTTTTTGGTAAATGGTAGGAATTAGGAATTCTTACATTTACAATAAGGATTTGGGATTGTGAAATGAGCATCATTGGAATCATGTTCAATTGATCTATTTCACAAAGTAAAGATCATAGACAAACATAGTGTGCATACTTGGAGTATGGCATAACTATTGTTTAGAAAAACAAAGTGTACATGCTAGGAGCATGGGACGACTGTTGTTTTTGTTCAATTATTAAGTTGATTATTTGAAACATTATACAATGAATAATGTGTAATCAATATGGTGATAAATAAAAGGTGGTTTTATTTATATTCAAAAGGGTTCTGAGACCATAGTGGATTCGATTATTATTGTGTTTCACTTTGCATGTTTTGACTTCCATAATAACTAGGTTATTCTTTCCGAATGATTAAGTTATTCAAACCATCCACAGTCGGTCATATGTTGGAAGTAGATATGAATCAAGACTGTCATGAGTTGGTTGTAGAGGTCTAAGATGTTGGACATGGCTACAACATTCATGAGTACTCATAAGTTATGAGTATTGGAATAAACCCACGCTCACTTGTATCACTTCATGGAATTTATCTCGAGTGATCGTGAGACGGTAATATCATATAAGTCTTCAAACCTAGAGATATGAGTTGTTACCTATGAGTTGGTTGTGCATTGATTGCACGTAAACGCATCAGTAACTTGATGTTATAAAACGTGCCTTTGTGTGCAATTCAATAAGTAGTAGAACAAGCATATGAGTCGAAGTTTATCTGTTCCTTCTAGAAATAGAAGCGATATCTGGGCCCCTCGATGATTTTGTGTTGACCCATGTACCGGGCCCGGTCAGAACTAAATTGATGTGTTCAGTTAAGTTCTTTGTCAAACAAATCGGAAATCGAGAAACAACTGCTAGACAATAAGTAAGACTTTGTTCCATGTATTTGTCCGCCTGATATCATGAGAGCAGAGGATTATATGATCACTTATCTAAAATGGCGCTTCATAGTTCAACAGAGTTTTCGAGAGCTACGATTGCTGGTTGGTTCCTGAAGTAACATACGCAAATACAGTTATTAGACTTATCCAAGTGGGAGACTGTTGGATAAGGTGTCTAAGTCCATAACTTATTTGGTATATACTTGACCCGACCCGGCATGGTCCATTTAGGTTGCACTTCACCCAAACTGTTTATGGATAATTTTATGAGAATTGTATACTTACGATTTATTAATATATTATAAGTTATAATATATTAATATAAAGTCATGTTATTTAATTAGTTTTAATCTTGAATTAATTATGAATTGATTTAGTGATTAAAAGGAAGACTAATTAAATCATGGGCTATCGTATTTATATGGTGTGGGCTAATGCTCATTTGTTAATGGGATAAGCTTATATGGAAGTCCATGGATGATCCATGGAGCTTTTAACCCATGGATCCTTGGAAAGGAAAAGACATGGGTTATTAGGGTTTCACCCTAACCATGCACACTATATAAACAAGCTTATGTTGCATGAAAAAGACCCTAAGTGTGTGTGTAAGTGTGGTGGCCAAAATCAAGAGTTAGTATACTCTCTCATACATTTTCCAAGTTTGTGGTGATTTGTGATTTCCATTTGAGGCATTCACATTATTGGTGCTTGGCTCTCAAACTCCAAGGAATCAACAATCAACAAAAGGTATGTAATTCATCTAGTTCTTTTATGGTTAAAAGTACCCCATGCCATGCTAGATAGGTTATAAACCTTGGAAAATAATATTTTGCATGTATCTTAGACAAACATAGATCCAAGGTTTAATAGGGTTGCATGTACACTTAGGAAGTGTTAGAATGCTCAAAACCCAACAGATAGTGACTAGTTTGGGGTGTTTGGACAAGGGACTAAAACCCTAGTGGGACATGTAAGCCCTAATGGGCCCAATGAAGCCTAATGGGCTTAGTGAAAACCCTAATGGGTCTAATAGACCCTAATTGACCTGAGGAAACCCTAATGGGCTTAAGGACCTAGCTATTGGGCCTATTGGGCTAATTTGGGTTGGAAACCCTAATTAGGGTTTGGAAAACCCCAATGCAATAAAACCCTAATTTGGGACTTAGCGGGACCGCATCGGAATAATTCAATGAACTTAAAATATTAATTATTAATCATTGCAAATTAACCTAAGGCCATGTGGGACTTAATGGATTAAGTCCTTAATGGGTTAAGTAGGAAGCTTAACCCTACTCATCATTTTATGTGAAAACCCTAACTTCACTTTGGTTTATTATTGGGCCTTTCAATTGGGCCTTGATTGGATTATTAATGGGCCATCCAAGAATAATCATAAGGACTAGAATAATTTAATGGGCCTAGGGTAAGGCCCATGTAAGGGGTTTGGGCCTAATTTGGAAAATTGGGCCATAGATGGGCCACAGCTTGGGCCTTAATGATTATATGAGGTTGGGCCTTAGAATAAGACCATTTATAGGCTTGGGCCCAATTTGGAAAATTGGGCCATATGTTGGGCTTTGATTCCTGGTCGACTTTGGGCCTACGGATTGGGCCTTGGGCTTGAATAAGCCAAGCTTGGGGTAATTTAGTAATTATCCAAAGTAGGTACTTACGGTTATGTAGTGGAACCCAATTATTAATTGGGTGTTATTTTGGTGTTGACAGTTCGGGAATCTGTCATCCAGCAGCTAGGGTTGAGTCTGCAGGACTTCAGCAGTGTGGGGTTGAGTCTGCGGGACTTCAGCAGTGTAGGATTGTGTCTACGGGACTTCAGCAGTATAAGGTGAGTTACCTTCCAGTAGAAGTGGGTCTAAGGCCACAATGTCGGCCCACTAGTAGGAGTTGTATGATAAATGATTGTCTTTGTGATAATCATCTAGGTTTGCTACTACCTGATATGTTTTATGTGTTAGCATGATATGATGTTATGTGATAGTGGTAGTAGGGGGAATAATCCCCGGTTACCAGTCGATAGGGCCGAAGGGGTAGTTTAGTACCCAACTATGCTAGGCAGATTATGATATGTGATATGATATTATGTGGTAGTAGTAGGGGTGAAATAGTTCCCAGAGTTCGGTTGTCAGGACCGACGGGTAGGTCAGCACTCCAGAATGGTTTGACACGGGTATGTCAGCACCCCAGAATAGCTTGACATGGGTAGGTCGGCACCCCAGAATGGTCGGACCGGGTAGGTCGGGCACCCCAGAATTGCCCGGCAGTATTTATGCCATGTGCGTGTACGATTCTGGACCAATCATTTTTTTTAACCGGCAAATATAATATATAATCTACTCGTAAACTAATACCTAAATCCACATACGTCCACGATGGGACTTGAACCCTCGATCTCAAGGAGGGAGTGCACCACCTGATACCACTGAGCTAGAAGTCCTTTGGTACCAATGATTTTAGTTATTTTAAGAAAGTAATTAATTCATATTAAATGCTGAATATTTAATTAATACTCATGATATTTTCAACATTAATATGCATTAATTACTTTCTTAAAATAATTAAAATTATTTGTCCAAAATCAATCCTACATGCAGACAATAGATAGTTAGAACACAATAACCTAACATATATATATATATATATATATATATATATATATATATATATATATATATATATATAAAGAGAGAGAGAGAGAGAGAGAGAGAGAGATAGATAGAGAGAGAGAATTTAAATTTGTCAAATAGTACTTAACTAAAATTGGAAAATAAAAATGTTTTTAATATTAAAATTTCAATCATGTCTAGCTCTTAGAGGTACGAAGAGTTATCCTTGCTAACGTTTATCACATTTCCATGTATTTTTAGGTCTTTCAAGAGAGATCAACCGTCATTATCCGATAGCTAGTAGAACGGATTATTTTTTATTAATAAAGGTTTAGTGATTCAAAATATTAAAAGAAATACCTTTTTTTTGTTATATAGTGAGCATAGTTATAATATTGGTTTCATTTGGCAAAAACAATACAAATACAATTATTTGATTACTAGGTAATAAGTTAAATAGAAGAATTTTGGTAATGATTTTATGAAATTTAAATATAGAATATTAGTTTGAATAAATGAAATGTGAAAAACATATTTAATTACTTATTCGGTTAATTCGGTTTAACAAAAACCAAACCAAATTAACCGAAAACCAAATTAATCAATCCAATTTAACTAAATCAAATAACTCAAACATCATTCGATTCAATTTGATGATTCGTTATCGGTTTTTTGTCACACCCATAGTTATAATATACTTGAGTTTTTCTTAAAACATTATTCAAAATAACTTTTCAATTATAAGATTTTTGTTTTAAAATAAAATCTTCAAATTTGCATTATAAAAAAAGTTTTTTTTAAGAAAAAAAAATTTACACCTCAAACCCTTAAAACTTACTGAAAGTACGTTACCAAACACGATTATCATATATTGATCTCGATATTTTTAGGATATCTTTGTACAAATAACATCATTTTTAGGGTAAATTGTTAAGACTTTTATATATTGCATATAATTAATGTAAAATAAATTAGTTATGTGTACCAAAATTGTGTTTTTATTATTGTGCACGACTATGAGAAGCAATGGTAGCCTTAGGGTGTGCACGTGGTGCGATTGCACGGGGCTATAATCATATGGGGTCTCGGATTGAAAATTTCTTTTAATATTATATTAGTCAAAAAATAAGAAGAATAAAAATAATATGTTAATTAAAGTATATTTTGATGCTTCTAATCTTATTCATGTTATTTATAATAAAGATCGGGTTTATTAAATATTTTATCAATTATAGCATCATATTTTCCAAACAAAATTTTTCATTTTTACTTTAGATAAAATACCATATTCACAAGATCCAAGTTATAAAAACTATTTGTTCCAAAATACAGTTGTTTTAAAACCAGAGTAATATTAAATAATATTGAATCTCCTTTGATGTTGATGTGTGTACAGTTACGCCTTCGTCTTCCCACGATCACTAATGACACTTGAAAAATATTTAATCTACAACCGTAAGCCAAAGTTTAGTGAGTTCCCCAAAAATACCACACACCACAATACACATACACTGAATGCACACCAGACCTACAACATAGAGTTGAACCGTATATTGAGCCTGCAACACATAGTTGGACCACTCCCGGGTATGTTGGCCTACAACACAAAGTTGTACCATCTCAACCTAACCGCTCACCCGAGCCTCCAATCCACCACTGACCCCCTCCCCATGCGTACAACTTATAACTAGCCTGTACCTGTCCAACAGCACACCGCTGGCCCGCCCGGGTATCTTGGACTACAACACAAAGCAGGACTGCCTCAACCCAACCCACCACAATATGTTGACATATGTAACAAAAAAGGAATCAAGTAAGCACATAAACACAGTCAACCATCTACATCAGTCTATCTGTCTAACAACTCACTACCACATATTAGGCCTCATACAGCACACTACGCCACTACCAACAAATCTCCAAGGAATGCATAACTATATGTAACCATAGGTGAGATAGACATCCAAACAGGTGGTTCCACTTTAGAGCCACAACTAAACAAGGAAAATGCAATAAATCTTAGATCAAGAGTTCTTAGGCTATCATACGTGACTACATACAGCCCCTAGGACACTCCACTAGATGATAACCATCCTATTGGTACTCTAACCACCATACCATTACTCTTATATCCTAACATACAAGGGATATATATTGCAATACGTAGTATAGTGAGGAAACACACCTGAATTGAAGACCCGAAATTACATAGCAACACTTCAACTCTTCATGCTGAATAGACTCACGAACCGACTATCACCAAAAAAAGCCAAAACTTAATCCATAACTCAATTCCATCAAGTTTGACCCAAGGTCAAACCAACCAAAAAGTCAACGGTCAACAAACGCCAACGATCAATAGGTCAATGAACCCCCTGACGTGGCATGCTCTTGGCCCCCTCGTGGCCAACTATGGACAAAATAGTTGATCATCAAAGTACCGCCACGATGTGGCAAGCCCTTGGCCACGTCGTGAGATCTGGAAAAATTCCAACTTCTTCATTAAGTACTTAATCCCTATAGATATAATCCTACATCTTCATATCTACTCTTTCACACTGACTTAATGGATAAACTCTCCTTTATCCATTAGAACTCTATACCAAGGCTAGATCTACAATCCTAAGTCCAGTAGGTCCTTAATAAGGCTATAAATTAGGCATGAACACAATACACACCAAACATGATCATTTTTCTTATTCCATATAAGTTTAATGTCCTAGGAAAGCAATCACATGCTTTGGAGTTCTTCAAACTCCAAGAGAATCCAAGGAAGGGACCAAAATCTTACAAAAAGGCCTCAAACTTACACCAAGAAGAAAATAAGTCAAGATGAGAGCTTTATACGTCTACTCACTCAGAAATCTAAATTAGATGGTGGATCCAAGATAGTTCCTTGCTCTCTTGAACCAAGATGATCTTCCTCTTTCTTTAAGCTCCACCAAAGACTAAGAACTAAGCTTCAAACCAAAAGAACAAGCTCTCAATGATTCAAGGAGGCTAAGGTTTTGTTTGGAAGGGATGGAGGCTGAAGAGGATGCCCTAAACCTTGAGTTTAGGGTCTTAAATATGGAGGAAACCCTAAAAGATCATGAGCTTAGGCTACAACTGATGTCACGTCGTGGCCTTCCCCTTACCATGCTAAACAGTGATAAAATTTTCATTTTCAAATTCAGCAATCCCATACATCATATGTATCAAAAACACCCAAGTTACAAACTATCCAAAACATCAAAGTAAAAGAATTCATAATCGCGGAAACATGAGAGGGGAGAATGTTGTGCCATTACACCAAGCCCTTTCCTTTCGTACCAGAAGTACCTAAAACCATAAACACAACTGTAAGCACAAAGCTTAGTGAGCTTCCCCAAATTACCACATACAACATACACATAGATGTAACAACACGTAGCTGTGTTGGGCCTGTATCAACCCTTGGGTTCGTATCAACCCATGTGACAACAAGTAGATGTGTCGGGTCCGTATTCAACCCCGAGTCCATAATGACTTCGAGCCCAGATTGGATCCATGCATAGATCATGCAAATATAACAACAATAATCATATAGTCACATACATCCTACACATACAAATAAGTGGGTCGACATTGGTGCCTTCGACCCACTAGTGTGGTAAGAAGACTCACCTCTACTCTAACTGAAGATGATTGGATCGTACACTCAAGTTGCTGCTACCACGACTCCTCACACTAATCATAACCCAAAGATAGCCTTGATTAATATTCAGGGTTTTAAACCATAATCAAAGGTCCAAATCATCCTTTATCTTATTAAGGGAAAAAGACCATTTTGCTCTTCCCATACATCACCCCAAGCCCAAGGTCCAAAACTCCAAACGACCCAAGGCCCAAAAATGGACCAAATGTGTTTTCTAAGAGTACACCATGCATACTCCTCATTACACCCAACTTACTACTTTGACTTGGAAGGATTACGGGGCAGCAACCCAGTACGCCCAACATACTCAGGGTTACGCCCAACATACCATTCAGAAGTCTAAACTCTCTATTAAGGTCTTAATGCTTTATGACTTAACGTCCAAACTTCAGATTTGATCCTAATAAATTG
Source organism: Lactuca virosa (assembly GCF_052849685.1). Taxonomy (NCBI): domain Eukaryota; kingdom Viridiplantae; phylum Streptophyta; class Magnoliopsida; order Asterales; family Asteraceae; genus Lactuca; species Lactuca virosa. The sequence continues at coordinate 44,913,274 of NC_136434.1, forward strand.
TCTAAAGTCATTGAAAACTTTATCCCTTTGCATGTAAAAAGGGAGCTGAAAACCAAAACCATAACTGATATTACCATCTAAAACTCCACAAATCTTACATGGATGAATAGAAAGGACCAAGCTCGCATTTTTTTTGGCACCAAACCCTAAAAATACATGAAAGGACAACTTAAATGGTATGGAGTAGACCATACTCATTAGACCAAGGTTTTTGGGACAGAAAGGTCATAAACTAGCAACCTAACAAGATCTAGCCAGGAAAGCCTCAAGATTTGAACTTTATACCTACTGAAGATGCACAAAGATGTGTGGATTATGGATCTAAAAGCTTGAGTGCAACACCACAACTCCAAAGATCTTCCTTCACCACCAAGAACACCAAAGTATCACTAAAAAGCTTCAAAACTCACACACAAGAATTAGGGTTTCTAGATGGGGGATAAGAGGGATGGAGGCTAGAGGTAAGGGAGGGTTTAAGGCCATCATGTCCCTTAAATAGGGTCCAAAACCCAAAATTTAGGGTTTGGGATCCTCGTGAGTACGCCCAACGTACTCTTATGTACGCTCAGCATACGCTCAAGAATCTGTGAGATCATTTATTTAACTACGCTCGACGTACCGATAAGGTACCCCCATGTAAGGACCGTTTCTGCAAATATTTTATAATTGAAGCCAAACTTGAAAAGTACCTAGAACGCGATCGTTACCCACGCCGTGTCAGACACCTGAATGTACGTTCATGTATTTGGCATGCCACAACGTGGTGCTCCATTCAGCACGTCGTGGCACAAGACTTTTCCCAAAAAACCTTACCTTTAATCCTTCCATACTTCAACCGATCTATCTTGGGAAGCGAGTGTTATATCAATATAAATTATAACAAACTTCAATATATAAACATTTACACCATGACACTAAAGCTCAAAAATCCATATCAAAATGTAAAATTATATTTGGAATTCATGGTCAAATTAAGTATATGATAAAGGTAAAGGTTTTAATTTTTTGGATGCTTCAAGAGTAAAAAACAAAATCAGTTCAAATAGATATATTATTAAAAAGGACCAAAATATTATTATAACCAACAATTCGCTCAATTGGAGAAAATATATATTCAAAGATAATATTATTAAATTTGATAATATAAATCTAATAAGGAGGAACACAAAGAAGATGTAACATTAAATGTGAATGAAGTTGATAAAGTTGTAAGCACAATCTAATAATGAATATAGAGAATGTGTAACTATAATAAGAAACTATGTGTATTTATGATACAATGACAAGTACGAAATCACTTATTAAGTATTTAAAGATTACCGTGAGTATGAGTTTGAAAAGGTTTAGAATTGTTCTTGAGCTATAGCTTCTGATTTAGGAATTGATATGATGTTTACTGAGAGCTATTGGTTTATTGAAGCGAACGTTTGAGCAACAGAAGCAATATGAAAACACTTTGGATTTCTTATTCACAACAGAAAAGTTGAAGTAACTGAGTATTGATGAACAAAAGGTAAGTTGCAAAAATCTTGAAAAGATGTTATAAAATGGACATATCTCAATGATTGATGGTGATGATTTATTCAACGTACTAGAATTGTTACAAAATATTACCAATTTAACATATTTTAGCTAACTCATACTACATTTCTTAAAAATGATAAATAATTATCTAGTTACTTGTCTAACATGCATAATATTATTGATTGTTCATGGTATAATTCCATCATCAGAAATAAATTTTTCAAAAGTAAAACTTTTACAATCTTATTTGTAAATTACTATGACTCAAGAAAGATTAAATATTTTGGCGTTGATTTTGATTGAGAATGAGTGTCTTGAAAATATTGATTATGAAAGTATAATAAATGAAGTTGCTTCTAAAACTCCAAGAAGATCAATGTTTAGATAATGATAATGCACTAACTATTTATCTTCATTTGGAAATTTGTTGTAGCAGTTTCAATTTATTCATATGAGTGAAGACCCGTATATGTTGCTTAGGTAGGGAATTTACGAGATGTTGGTTATCAACTTTATGTATTGGATTTAACGGTAAAGAATTTACTTAATAATACTTTATAAATGCCTCGATTTAATTTTTTGCACGGGGCCTCCAAAATATCAGGGTCGGGTCTGATGAGAAGAAAATAAATATAGTACTAAACCATATTTTGTGAAAATTATTATTTTCATATGAAAATAACATAAGAAAAAAATAGAGTCAACCTAATTTCGTAAATACACTTGTGTGCACCTGTTGATGATGCGTGTACAACCATCTAACATGTATCAGACGCTTTTATTGGTACAAATATTTTGTAAGAGCATATGGTATGGGCAACGAGAAGTGGTATTTTTGCTGATGTACTGTGACATCTCATAACATGGTCATAACACCATGAACACCATTTCCCCATTGGTGTTATGGCATATCTTGTTGGCGTTATGACATATTGAAACAGAAACATTGATTGGCTGCACATTTCTTCTCTCTCTCTCTATTTTTCTCCTCTTAACCTCCTCATAACATGGTCATAACACCATGAACACCATTTCCCCCTTGGTGTTATAAGGTGTTATAACACCATCTTAACGGGCCCATACCTAATGCTCTAAGTAATTAGAATGGATTTTTAAATAATTGGATGTATACAACATTTTTTTTTCTCTTTATTCGGATTATTATTTGGTAATGTTCTTCATTCTTGCTTTTTTATTAAAGAAAACCCTGAAATGACTATGACAATACTCAATTACACACTCTAAACATGCTAGTTGTAGGGTTGAAGTTGTGTTTGTGGCATTGGAAAAAAGATACTAATGGTATTTTTCTGGTGGATCGCTAAGAAAGTTGATTAATAATACTAGAATTAGTGATGTATATATCACTTTTTGTTTGAATAATTGGGTTCCAATAAAGACCAATTGTTTTGTATGACATATGATATTAAATAGAATCCCGATCGATACAAATCTCATCATAAGATGGGTGAATCTAGCTTCTATCTGTCCTTTTTGTTTGGCTTTTGACGAAGGCCCTGATAATCTATTTTTTGGTTGTCTATTCTCGATGTATATTTATTTGGACATGGCTTTGCAATCGGTTGAACATCATTCCCTACACCCTACGTGTATATTTGTATATTGGGCATGCGTCTCATAATGACATGTGATGGTCTAAGGACAAAATTTTAAGAAACTAAATTTTGGGTTCGTTCACTCGTCAATATATATATGATTTGAAAAGCCTGGAATGCTTTTATTTTCAAAAAATTGAGGTGCTCCTTTTTTAACACGGCGGATGAAATTCACTTATCTCGTACAAATGGTTTAAACATTGTGCTAATCTTAGTTACTTAAATTTGAATGTTTGGTGTTGTTATCTTATTTTCATTTGTACCAATACTTTGTAATTCTCACTGCTGCCTTTTTAGTTTGTCTGTTTTTTAAAAATATCTGCCGCTATAAAAATTTATTTATTTTTTCACAAGTTCCTTTTATTTTATCTTCATTAAAGAAATGTTTGAATGTGATGCTGAATTGAATTGTTGTGATTTGAACTTATAATAACGTTATTATAAAGTTATAATGCTCAAATACATAATATCTCCTCATGATTATTAGAAAATTTAAATATCAAATAATCAAGTTTAAATAAAAAGTTTTTTAACAGTTACAAATTAAATTAATTTTTTTGAACGGCAAATAAAATTAATTATTAAATGCTAAAATAAAATTACATATCTATCCATTTTCTTTAATTTCATAAAATTCTAATTTCAGTTTTAAATAATAACCTCCAATATCGGGTCTTAGTATAAACAAAAACCAAATCCAGTTTCATAAAAATATGGTAAAAATAAGGTAAGAGGTCCGCAGTCTTAATGTCTTATGTGAATAACCTGATTAACCTCAGACATAAGAAGCAGCATGGTCTCACGCCAGATGATCTCCTACAAAATGAGACTCCAATCAAGCAATAATCTCCACCAAAATTAACTTTCAGCCCAAAAGAATTTCTAACGAATGATACGCCAACTGAAAAATAATCTTTTGCAAATAAAACGTCCACAAAAAATATGAGTTAACATATATATACAAAAGTACAAAACTAATACACAAATAACATTAACGTATTGCCAAAAACTCAACTCTTAATCTGAATTTTGTTTTTTGTTATATAGTTCATTCGATACAAATGTCCAACTTTATTTTCTTTATATATTTTCTCCTTAGACATAGTATTAAATAATCAACAGAGAGCATTTAGCAAACATCAGACAATAGTCGGCGTGTGTGTAGGAAAAGAAGAAAGAAAGTAATTATTCATGGCATCAAATATAGCTACGGACGGAAGGGCCCCGCCGGTGTGCAGGTGGTGCTACAGTTCTGCCACCACGTGAACACTCTCCGCAACCAGGTCTTTGTTATCGTATCTTCATCGGAATCTGTGCCTGCAACATAATTCCTCTTCAATTCATTTTAAGTAGTTATCTAATTTCTTATAAAGTAATATATGAGAAATTCCACTCTTGAGTTTTTTATTAATACTATTTCTTTTTTTAAATCTTTTTCGATCAAATTTAAGGTAATTGGGGGTTTAAAAATTGGCATGATTAAAGAGATAAAAAGGCAATCTGGAAATGTTGTCATGTTAACACGGCACACACGAGGGTTGTGTTGTGTGTCAGGTAGCCGGCTCGGCCGACCCCTCTACATGAGGCCCACGTCCAACCAACATACGTACATCTTGAATTCTCAATTCTCAAATAAATCAACTTTACAAATTAAACTATGAGAATATTACTTGAGAGGGTAGTTTGTAAATTATTTATTTATGTGTACATCTATATGGATCATAGTTTATCAATACGAGGTTGGAATTTTTTTTCACATTGGTAGTTGTTTGTAGATGGAAATTTAAGAAATGATAATATATTTTATAAGTTTGTTTATTTAATATTATATTTTTATTTTATTTTAAAGCAATATATTAAAAAAAAAACCTATCATAGTCATGTACCCATGTCATCTAAACATAAATAAATATTGTTAGTACAACTGTTGTTATAATAATATAACTAGGTTAAAATCTATGTAATATATTGATTGAGAAATTAAAATATTAAAAATAATACACAGTGACTTGGCATAAAGAGTAAACGACGCCCAAGTATTGTTAGACTGGAGGGAGTGGTGCCACCGAAACCGCAATCCCTCCCCTGCCACATAAGCGTCACGTCATTTTTTACCACACAAGTGTGGTTTCTTGCCACAGCAAGGGAGTGGTGCCACACTTTTTTTTCTTTTTTTAGCTATTTTAATTAAAACTTATTTTTTAATAAAAAAACATAATTTTTCATTACTTGAAAATTTTAAAAAAAAACATTACATTGAAAATTAAAAAAACATTACATTGCATTAAAAAAAACGAAAAACACACACGACATTAAAATAATCCTAGAAACTTAAAAAAAACACAAATAAAATAACTAAAGCAAACTACATAAAGTCGTTCTCTGAGAAACTCGTCTTCGGAGTCATCCGGTGGATCCAAATTAAGGTTAATGTTTTGAACCCCGTAAATGTGTTCCACCAAGTCATTGCGAAGATTGTGAAATGTTTCAGTGCAACGTATCTCTACTCTCCTGGTCATATACTCTTCGCCACCAATTTTTATTGGTTGTGTCTCTGGTATGGTTTCTTCCTCGTCAAACGCACATATCGCTCTTCCTTCGTCTTCAATAATCATGTTATGCAATATGAGACATGTATACATGATTTCTTGAAGTTTTTCCTCGCCTAAATTAACTGCTGGTTTTTTCAATATGAACCACCGTTTCTTCAGAGCTCCAAAAGCACACTCAACATCCTTCCTAGCTCTTTCTTGAGCTCTCTTGAATTTTTTTCGTCTAGAACCATGTGGACACGTAAACGATTTAACAAACACAGCATACTCAGGATAGATTCCATCGACCAGATAATAACCATAATTATATGGCGTTCCACGCACTTCAAAAGAAGAATCTGGTGCTGATCCATCGTATATGTTGTTAAATATAGGTGAACGATTAAGAACGTTGATGTCGTTAACCGAACCAGGAGAACCAAAAAAAGCATGTCAAATCCACAGATCTTGTGATGCAACTGCTTCTAGTATGACCGTTGGGTGACCATGATCACATCGGGTAAATTGCCCATGATATGACGTAGGGCAATTTTCTCATGCCCAATGGAGACAATCTAAGCTTCCTAACATTCCAGGAAACCCATGCACACTAGCATGATGAGCTTGCAATTGCAAGATGTCATTACGTGTAGGCTTACGTAAATATTTAGGACCATAAAACTGAATCACAGTTTTGCAGAAATAGTGGAGACTGTCTCGTGCGGTCCTAACAGACATCCTAAAACTTTCGTCTAACGCATCAGGCGGAATGCCATATGCTAACTAATGAAATGCGGCCGTGCATTTTTGTAAGGGAGTGAAACCGGGTGTACCTCTAGCATCGTAGCCTTGTTGAAAAAAACTGTACTCCCTCGTTACATCTTCAACTATATGTTCGTATAAACCTTTGAACATTCCGAAGCGTCTACGAAAATAATACCCTTGATAAGTAGCATTCTCTTGAAAATAGTCTTGCACCAAACGTTGGTTGGCTTCTTCACGAATTCTGAAAATATATCTTCGTGTTCTCCGTTGAGAACTTGCAGCTGCATTATTGCATAAAACATCGTATGTTTGTTCCGCCATTTGAGCACACGCAACAGCGGCATAAAAAATAGTATGAAATTCTTCAGAAGATGACATCTTTGAGAGAAATTTGTAATTTTTTTTTTAGAATTTGAGAGAGAAGGGTTTGTATTGTGTGAAAAAAAAAATAAAGTGTTTGTGTATATATAGGAAAGAAAGGCAAAAAGGAAGAATATATATATATATATATATATATATATATATATATATATATATATATATATATATATATTAAAGCGCAAAAGGATCGTTCAACGGTCAAACTTTCACCAGCCAATCACGTGTCGCGGTCATCTAGAGCCATAGTGCGGCCAAAACCGCATAAAACCGCAGTCTGGGGGCGGTGTGCACGGCTGAGGTGGCACAAACCGCGGCCCCAAACCGCAGCCACACCCTCCAGCCTAATAAGTTTCAAATCCAAAGCAATATTTCGAATCGGTATGAAGGTTCACCCGAAGCATCAAAGTAAAACTTAAAAATTGTCGTTCACCCGAACTGGTTTATAGTGAATAAACTGTTCAAGTTGGAAATCGTTGGTGTTTTTACTTTCTTTACAACTATACAACATTTGTGTTTTGTAGGGGTATAAAGTTTGTGTGTAATTTGTTTGGTATGTCCTAATACCCGATCAATTTTCACTGAATATAGTCATTGTTGTGTGTTAGATTAACTATATACAAATATGTATGCTACAACTTTTGTGTTGCGTAGGGGAAGACAAACTCCATTTTACCTTCTTTTTTTTTCTTATATTTTTTATGAAAAAAACGAGTTAGTATATCTTCATGATTGAATACACGACCTACTTATTAAAAAGTTAAACATTTATGATATTCGAAATGGATTATTTTTTGTTTGGCTTTTGAATTGGATATGGCATTTTGCTCTTTATTCTTTTCATGCCGGGTTATAATGACACAAAGGTTTGTGCCTTTCTTTAATCTTTTGAAAGGTTCGTACACTTAAAAGGCCCAAGAGACGTTGAAAGGCCCAAGCCTATACCAAAAAGACGTTTCCTCTGCTCATACACATTCTGTCTGCTGCTCCCTTTCTCTCGAATCTCGATCTCCCTGCAATGGAAGCGTTTCCGGGTAACGATTCATCTCTTTCATGTCTAGTATTTCAGTAGCTACACGCGCTGTTTCTGTTTTCTTTTTCATTTATGTCGTTAGGGTTTTTTTCTGATGAAAATTTGGACCTTCTTTGGCTTTGATATCGTTTAAATTTGTTTACATGTTTTCTGTTTATGTGTTCCTGTGGATATTGGATGCTTTTTATATATATATATATATATATATATATATATATATATATATATATATATATATATATATATATATATATGAACACGCACCTTGCTATCTGCATCCTAAAACTGTTTTCTTTTTGTTTTGATTTAGATTACGAGGTTAAAAGCGGCAAATCATTTTATGTAAAAGTTCCTGAAGACAAAGTTGTGATTCTTACAAAGGTAAAAACTCGCGATGTGCTTATTTTGCTGCATTAAGAAATAACAATACAAGTAACTAAAATTCTTTGTACACAGGCTTATCTTAAAGAAGATACGGAGAGAGTAGACAAAAACAAAACAATTTATTTGCGCCTTAGAGTTGATGGAAGAAGGCTGGTAGCTGGAAGCCTTCACCCTCAAAGGCGGCGTGAACAAGTTTTGAGTTTGACTATTGACAAAGATTTTCAGATCTCACACAGTTTAAGCAATGGCAGTGTCCACTTCTCTGCAGCCATAGCTGATAGAAATTGGGATTATCGATATCCTTTTCTCAAAGTCAAACATACATGCTGTTTTACTAACTTAGAAGAATCTTTAAGTGTATATATATATATATATATATATATATATATATATATATATATATATATATATATATATATATTGTTTAAATAATATATTGAAGTTTGGTGTTGTTGACTCCTTGACCAAGTTGCGTGTGTGTTCTGTGATCACTTATTCCAAAAGTGATACAGATTCTACAGATTTTGATGATGAAGAGGAAGAGACACCAAACAAGGTTAGTTTTGACATTTTTAACTGAGATATAATTTTTGTGAGAGTGTTGTTTTGATATTTTAGATTTACCTTGGTTTATATGTTAAATCCATTTTATATGATTATATAATGTGGAACATATTCACAGAAGAAAAGAAAGGTTGAAAAGTCGTGTGCAAATCTTTATTTTGTTTTGTTTTCATAAGTAAAAGTCGGTGATTGCATTGCAGGGAGTTCAAGACCATGGTGACGAGTGATTGATGAGGGGTTGAGGGTTGCAGATTGAAGAGTCGTGAGGACTGAGGATGGTTTCTAAATTCTAATATAATGCATGGTGTTTAGTATAGAAGGTTTGTTGGAAAAAGACATCAAAATCATATATTACTCTCTTTATTTGTTGTCTTGAAGATTGGTATTGATGGTAATTATGAATTGGTTATTTCAAACCCACAGACCTCAAGAAACTTAACCCCTTGTTCAAATATCCCAACTCACCTATAGCTATGTAGTAATTTCAGTTCTATACACATAACATAATAACAATCTACTTTCTGTTCTATTGTTATATACAACATAATAGCAATGAATCACCTTACAATTAATAACAAGCTGGATTACTCAATCGGATATTCCTATCCTGAATTAGTTTGTCCTCATCTGGATGTCTTGCTCTTGCAACATTTATGACACAAATTAAAAGAGGCTCGGAAGCTCTCTTGTATTTGCAACAAAGTTAATAAAAAATCTATTCAATTTGCACACACAATTGCAGTACAAAATACATTTGTCTTGCTTGAGGAGATCTACATCTACCTTTGTTGTTCATGCAACACCTGGTTGCTTTTTTATAATAAAGTTTCATCATCTAAGCTAAATCTTGTTCACAATCTTAGACATAAAAACATGATGCGCAAGCTACCTTATTTTATTCCACTAGTACTAGGTTATAGCCCATTGAACCACGGTTACAAAAATAAAATAACATAACGAAAACATAGTCATTGCTATTTCCAGAAACAGACACACACATAGAAGAACACACCGAAGCACTCACAAAGAATCACACACAAATATGAAAGTACAATGTTATGATACAATCAAAATTTAGTAGATTTTTCGATATACTTGGAATATAAATAAAAATACAATATTATTCCTACATTTATATGTTAATAACAAAACCAATTGAATGTGTCATTTTTTTCCTTGTACGATAATTGAAAACAACGGTACATACACTATGAACGATAAAAAAAAAATATGTAAGTAAATGTTGCACTACTTAAATAAGTACATTTCTATAATAACCTAAGATAGATTCAAAAGGCATTATAGTTTTATGTGGAGTATTTGTCAACATTAGCCTTCTACTTTAAATAAGTAGATAGTGACACTACTTTAAATAACTACATTGATAAACAAACCTATAAGTCTATGTCATGGTATTGTATTTTGTGCAGATATATTTACGCTTGTGTGGATATACTTGTTGTAGCTAGATAATACATTCATTTGGTAATCTAGTCTTATACCCTTTTATATATATCAACCATTTTTTTTATATAAAACCAAGTTATGTATTTAATATTAAGAGTTCAATTATTAAAATTTTTATAAATCAACTAAAACCATGTTAACTTATAAGCATTACCCATGATGTTTTTGATTGTAGATTGTTTTACAAAAATATTAAGTTGTTATTTTGATGGTAATTATTAAAAATATAATTAGTATATTAGTGCAACAAAAATTTAACTTGTAAAAGAATGAATGCAGCACCAGACCAGAAGCAGAAACTGGAATTAGAGCCACAAACATCTACAATTCACCACAAGGATCATAATACCCTCTAACAACTTGGATGCAGACCCAAGGATAATTAGCAACACAAATAATGAAACATAGTAGCACCAAACCATAGCATGTACATAGAAGCCATAAAACATCTCTAAATAATCGCAATATCCAAAATACCCTTCGACTACCTTGATTCGATCCAAGGAGAATTAGGAGCAAAAACACGAATGTAAACTAGAGGCCCGTTTGTCCCTAGGTCCAGGTATGTAGCCACATCTCATATTGGGAGAACCATCCCATTTAGGTTGTTAACCCTTTAAGAAGAACCCCATCATGTATCCGTCGAAATAAATTAGAAAATGGAGCACTTGAACGAAAATGTCCCTTATTTGGAGTAGCACCAATTCTTAGTTTTTCCCTTTGCTCCAAATATTTCTCCTTTCGTCAATCAGGATCTCGTCTATAAAATTATCAAATCTCATTAAAACACTCTAACAATTCATGATAACATCAAAATAATATCAAAATAGAGTTTTTTTTGGTTAATTACCTCTGATGCTCATGGGTACTCGTGATATATGACCCTTTTTAGGCTTCCAAGTCCTAGGAAACATACACCTAACACCTCCCAGTAGCTTCTCTGCTTAAAAAATGAAGTATAATAAATCAAGATTTGTTGAAAAAGACATTTCACCATTTTTTTATTCACAAATAAACATATGCTACTGAAATATGCTTTAAATTTTGCTGCATATTTTATATTGGTATCTTGGATATAGTATAAAATTAACAACAACAATAACTACTTATGGCGTGTTTAGCAAAATTAGCTGTTAGCTGCTAGTAGCAGGTAGCTGGAAGCGGGTGGCTTGTAGCGGGTAACTGGTAGGTGAAAGCTGTAACTACTATTTGTTATATGAGTGTTTAACAAAAGTAGATGGAAACTTTTGAAATATGTAAAATTACATAGAAAGAGAATTGTTTAAAAAAATTAAATATATAAATATTTTTTTAAGGACAATTCTAGAAATTGCTTTCAAAAGCTCAATAGCGTTTTGTTAAACGCTACATGAAGTAGCTTTTAGATTTGGAGCGTTTTGTTTAAACTAAAAACTAAATGCTCGTATTGTCAAACGAAACTTTTTGTTTAAACTGGAGCGTTTTGTCAAAAAAACCAAAAGTTAGAAGCTCCCAAACGCTTCGTGTCAAACACGCCCGTAGTAAATCAATGTTATGATAATTAATATAACGTTCCAAAAATTACGAAGATATTTTTCTTCATAACATAGACTAACCAATTAAATCTTTTATTTCGAAAACCATTAAACAACATTTAATTTATTAAAAACCCATACATTATCAAAGTTAAGTTTACAAATCCGTGGAAACGAATATCTTCGGTGTGTGTGTATAGTTCCACCGAGCTCTTCTCACGAACGACCTGCAAAATGTTTAATCCATAATTGTTAGCATAAAGTTTAGTGAGTTCCCCAGTATACCACATATTCCATCATACATACAATGCATCCATATAAAATTCTCGACATTAATGCCAATTTGTCAAATCTCCTATCCGTAAGCATACAACATACATACAAACATACATATCGGCTACTGGTACAATGTCACCGGCTCCTAGCCACTACCACTGCCGGCTCTCAGCCACCCTGCTGTAACATCCTAAAAACCATGGTAAAATTTTCATTTTTAAAATCTAACCACAAATCATAATTGTTTACAAAACATTGTTCTCGAGTGCAAAAATCACGAGTCAGAGTATCCCAAAATCAAATATCATAAAATCAGAAGGATGTGCACGATCACGCCTTTGCTTTTCCTCGATCATGTGAAGTACCTGAATCATAAAACTTAAATTGTAAGCCAAAGCTTAGTGAGTTCCCCCAAATACCACACAACAGAACATATACAAAACACATATTGGGTCCACAACCTCCTGGTTGGATTACCCATGACCCTCAACCTTCCGATTGGTTTGCCTTGGCCCACAACCTTTTGGTTGGATTGCCCGTGTTTGTTGACTGGCAGCACAAAGCAATACAGTCTCAACCCAACCACATTATGTCGACACATATAACAGATAAAACACATAACAACAACAGATAATCATGTAGATCTCACACATATCACTATATCATAACAACATTCTAAACCAAAATATACAATCTACTGGGACGACATTAGTGCCTTCAACGTACCAATACAGTGAGGAAAACTCACCTCACAGTAAAAAAAATAGCTGAACAACACACTGCTCCGAATACCAACTCTACATGTCACCTATACATTAAAAAGTGAACAAATCTCATACTACATCCCAAAATACCCCTAGGTCAAACTTGGTCAAAAGTCAAAAAGTTAACTCTAGACTTATACGTGCCTTGTACTCAGCATGTATGCATGGCGTACTCATTCATCCAAAAACGGGGCCTCAAAGGAGTATGCGCTGCGTAATCAGAAGTACGCACAACGTACTTAGCGAGATTTCAATCTTTCATGTTATGTGCTTAATCCCTAAAGTCTTTTCGTCCATCACTCATATCTAGACCCATAACATCATTCTAAGTCATAAAGTTTCCACCTTTATGACTTTCCATGGATAGACAAGGTCCAAAAGCTAAAACCCTAACTTAATAATCCATTAAGACATCATGAATCTTGCATGGAAGGGACATAAAGGACCAATATCACATTTTTATGGTTCTTAATAGCTCCATAATGGATAAAGTTTCCAACTTTATCCATTAGGATGATCCAAACAACCAAGATATAGTCTTTAAGTCTCAAAGGGACCAAAAATGCATCTTTCTCAACTTAATCCATTAAGTCCAAGTCTCCCAACATTCAGATTTGAATCAATATGATGTTTAGATGGATAAAGTTTCCAACTTTATCCATAACAAGGTCACAAACTTTCAAGATCTAAACTTTATGTTGCAACATCCAAATATCAGGTATTTCCATTTTAGCCCTTAATCTATTTGAGTTTGCATATTTGGTCCCTTTTTGTGAAAACCGGATTTCATCTCATATGCGAGGCATACGTGTGAGTACGCGCAACGTACTCATGTGACCTGATTGGGGGAGTCTTGCTAGTACGCTGGGCGTACATGAGGTACACAGGGCATACTAGCTCAACCTCAAAACCCTAATTTTAAGGGTTTGTTTCCCTAATTAAAGCACATTATGGCTCCCTTGGACATTCCATATCAGCCACCTTCCCTCAAAAATCCTAATCTCGAGTTTAAGCTTTGTTTATGAGAGTTTGGAGCTTATTAGTGACTTTTGGTGCATATTGGGTGAAGAAGAACACCCTTGAATAAGGAGGTGTTGCATGCAAGCTTATAGATCCAGAAACTACTCCTCTTTGTGCATATTTTGAAGGTATAAAGTCTATACATTGATGTGTTTCACTTTTATCTCCATAGTTGGGGTTTTATGAGCTTTTTGTCCCAAAGTTTGGACCTTTATGAGTTTGGGGCACTCTAGAGCGTATTAGTTGTCCCTTCTTGCATGTTAGGTCTTATAGGTTCATAAAAATGGTTTATTGATGGTCCTTTTCTAGCCATGCAAGAATTTGATGGTGTTGAGTATGGATTAGGTTAGAGTTTTAAGGTTCAAGCCCTTTTTAGCCATGCAAAGGCTTAAAGTTTTAAACTTTATGGTTTAAGACGCTTCATGAGCTTGGATATTCATCCACCACCGCCACTTCGGAATCGGAGCACCGCCATCCGTCGTCACCTCTGTGGCCGTTTGGCTGCTGGTGAAGCCGAAAACGCCAAGGACCCTCGTCGTAGCTGTGGGTCACCGTGTCCGGATGCGCCTCTTCTTCTGGTCGTTTTGTCCGCCATCACTCACGTCGCCGACGTCAAGCAACAGCTTCCAAAGAATCACGTTGCCGCCGTTGCCGCTTTGCGGTTGGTTCATCCGGTCAAGTTCTCCGACGTCCTTCTGTCGCCGTTGGTGGCGTCCATTCGTAGTAAGTCGAGTTCCGCTGCTGTTTTGGGTGTGCGCCTTTTCTATTGATCGGAAGTGGAAGAGAACCACCATGGTCGCCAGCCATGGTGGCGGCCACCACGTACCACTTCCTGTCACCACAGTGCGGTTGTGTGTGTGTGTGGGTGTGTATTATTTTATGTGTGTGTGTGTGTTTGAGTATTGTTGTAAAGTTATAATTGTTGGGTTATGGGCATTCTAACACTCCTATGGTGTACATGCAACCCTAAATACCTTGGATCTATGTTTTCTCTATTATACATGCAAATATCAATTTTCCAAGGTATTATCCTAACTAGCATAATATGAACAACATGTAATATAAAACTAGTAGAATTACATACCTCTTACTTGTAGCTTGATTCCATGGAGCTTAAGAGCCTAGTGCCCCAAGTGTGACACCTCAAATGGTTCACACAACACCATGAACATTTGGAAGAACCATGAGATAGGATAATTTAATCATAGAAATCGGCTTGCCCTTTTGTGTATCCACACTAGTGCCAATTTTGTGAACCAAGGACTCCTTTATATATTATGGAGGATTAGGGTTACATCCATGTAAACCCTAATACCCATGACCTTTCATTTACATAGGATACATGGGTTAAAAGCTCCATGGACTATCCATGGACTTCCATACATTCTTAGCCCATCCTAAATAACTTTGGCCCATTCCATATATATATAAGAGTCCATATTTAATTAGCCTCTTTTGATCACTAAATTAATTCCAAATTAATTCTTGATCAATACTAATTAAATAATATGATTTCATATTAATATATTAGAACTTATAATATATTAATATGTCACAAATATCCTCTTCTCATAAAAGGTCTACCCAAATTGTTCCGATGCCATGCAACCCAAATGGACCATTCCGGGTCGGGTCAAGTATATACCAATTATAGTTATGGACTTAGACACTAATCCAACAGTCTCCCACTTGGATAAGTCTAATAACTATTATTGCAAGTACGACTTCATAACCCGACTAGCAATCGTAGTTCTTTAATCCGCTGTCGAACTCTGAACAAATCAATGACGTGTCCATTAGATAAGTGATCATATATTCCTCCATTCTAGATATCATATGGACTGAGACATGGATTATAATCATTCTCTCTGTCCATTTGTTGTTTCCCGATTTCTGATATACGACGACCGACTAATTGAACAAATCAAATCAGTCCAGGCTTAGCCAAGCACTTAGGGGTGTCATCACTAAATCATCGAGGGGCCCACATATATCGCTTTTATCCCCTTAAGGGTAAAAGGAATGGATAAACTTTGACTCATATGCTTGTACTAACTACTTGTTGAATCATACACAAAGGCACATTTTATAACATCGAGTTACCAATGCGTTTTCGTACAATCAATGTATAACCAACTCATAGTCAACAACTCATATCTCTAGGTTTGAAGAATATAAGATATTATCGTCTCATGATTCACTCATGATAAAATCCATGAAGTGATTCAAATGAGCGTGGGTTGAATCCAATACTCGAATCTCATTGCAGGAGCACTCATGAATCACTGCAGCTAAGTCTAGCCACCTAGACAAATTACAGACCCATTCATGACAGTCTTGCCTCAATACCTACTTCCAAAGTATGATCGACTGTGGATGGTTTGAATAACTTAGTTATTCGGGAAGTCAAAACATGCAAAGTGAAACACAATAATAATACTAATCCTATATGGCCCCAACACTTTGAGTGTAAATAAAAACACCTTTTATCTAAGCACCATATTGATTACTCATTATTCTTTGTATAATGTTTCGATTTATCAACTTAATACTTTAATTAAAACAATAGTCATGCCATGCTCCAAGCATGCACACTATATTTGTCCAAAAAATAGCTATGCCATACTCCAAGTATGCACACTATGTTTGTCTTATGATCCTTACTTTGTGAAACATATCGATTGACAATATTTCAATGATGCTCATTTCACAACCCCAAATCCTTATTGTAAATGTAAGGATACCAAACTCTTGCCATTTACAGTAATCTGTTAGATTCTAAACTTATATGCAATGATCCTCTTGTAATGAATATGCACAAAAGTCACAAAGACTTGGCAACAGACATTACAAAGTATTCCAATGGAGATCAATTCCATGGAAACGAAGTCTCAAATTCAAAGTACATTCCTTTGAACACCCTTCTTGCATTAAGTTCTCTAATCTTACACAGATTCAAATAATAACTTCCACCTATGGAAACAATTCCACATTACCATTTTGACTACAACTTCTGAACAAAAGTTGCCCTTTTTCAGAATATGTCAATATGGTCCTAACTATATACTTCCAATTGTCCATGAGCAACTAATCTTTGGCAAACCTCAAATTATCCTCGACAATTGCTTAATCATTTTAGTCATATCCAGTTCTAATCCTTTTTCCCTCTTAATACCCCAGGCATTTGAAAAATTTAGAATGGATGAATATTATAGCATATGTAATCAATCCTATATCTGAAGCATATGGGACACGATTCATGCTTTAAAATTTTTATTTGCCATGTTCTCACAATTCAAACTATGAAGAGGTATGCCGTAATCATAATCGATTCTTGAGAACGCAGCATATATAGAATTTCCTTATGTTGAACCATTCCAACATAACATTCATATATATCCTTGACTAAAGTTGATTAAAAGCCCAATCTAAGCTTGTAGAATTGGAATGAAGTATAAAATCCTCTCCCTTAATTATAGCAAAACAACTTTTCAAAGCGAATTGAAACTTTTGTTTTCTATAATTAACATTGCTAATTTGCAACACTTAATATAATAATCATGCTACCACTAGCATAATGATTATTATCTTACTAGCATAACACTTTATGCTCCCACTAACTTTGACATGTACCCAGAAATCAACTGGACTTCTAGAAATCAATACTTTATTGACTTTCTTACCAAAGTTCAGATTTCTGATACGAGATGATTTGATAAGATTTTATCAAAATCATACACTTTTCCTTAGATAGCTCACATGTGTGTCTAAACAATTATGAAGAGGGATGTCGTAATCATAATGTTTAGACCTTTTGCCATTCTCACAAGTCCATGTTAGTGTGCCGGTTAACCACACGCACTCCACTAATGACTTTGAGAATGCAAAAATCACAATTACTATCTATGTAAAATCTACTCAGTGAAAGCGTTTCCTCACCATCATTTTCATGAATCGGAGAGAAACCTTATGACACTTAGATTTTTATAGTGTAAGTGTTCCTATCCATGTGAATTTGTCATAACCTTAATCACAAGATAAGGTTAGTGACAAATCCAAATTCATATGCACTGCACTTGTTCAATCATAATTTCTTGCCACTTGGTAGCACAAGGGCCTACCGTTGCTTCCAGGTTGTTATGCAAACAATTGAGAATTCTTAGAACTCACATACATGGACAACTTTAACTGGAATGGTCACATAAATAAGAATGTGTCAACACGATAGGTTACAAACCTTAAGTTGTGGGCTAGTGATTAACAATATGTTTTATTCTTGATTAGTTCTTGAAACCATCTCAAGTTCTTTTTAAGACTCCCACTAACCTATTGACATATAAGATTCTCTTTTTCAAGAACCATTCCTTGACAAAACAAATATTCAAGAGTTAGTGCGAATTCTAATCAAGATAGACACTTCACACAATTGGTCTTAGTTGGTCTTTGTTTTATCCAAAACATCACAACTTACTAATTTCAAATGTACAAGAGTAAGAAAACATTTTACTCTACATTTGACAAGTGTTTTAAACCTTTCTTAAGATTATGTCACTCAAGGCTCAATCTTGGAGTATGACTCTAATACTTGATTTTGGAACGAAGTATGATTTATCTTTTGATTTAACCATTTCAACAATTCACGATTCCCCTTCTTAGCCAAACTAATGCACTAAGGTGTCCTTAGAGGATCAGTTGTGACATGGCTTTCATAATCACTAAGATAATCATAAGACAAGATACTCAAGTACTCTCTCATCTCTTCAGATTAGAGAAAATTTTATCTTTCTGCCTTATTTGATTCTTCTCATCCGTTCTGCCATACATTGAAACTTTTCCAATGTTTCAGAATTACACTTAAACTGGTAAGCATAACCATATTTACTAAACTTTAGTAATGAATAACCTTATTAGCCTTTGTGGTGGACCTGACCAGCGCACAACCAAGTGTACCCAATCATTTAGTCCTTCACGTAACTCACACATACATGTGAACAAAGACTTAGTCTTAATTTCCCAAAGATGAAAATTCTCATTCATCACACAATACAACTTGCATGATTCCAAGTTTCTATCCAACTGAAACTTGGGTGATGAGAATCTTTCCTTATTTGGTATATTATGACACTACCACAAATGAAAGAATCAAATCCATTTTCCAATATTGCTTATCAATGGAAGCATATAAACAACTTTCCATAAATGCCATTGTAAGGATACTTAAAATAAATAAATCAAAACTTTTTTTTTTATTTTATTTTAAAACTTGTGGAAAAATCTTATCCTTACAATGCAAATACATATGAAAACATATTGTTATCTATTCCTAAGCAATATATCATAACTCTTAAGCAGCAACTCAAAATTCTGATCATCGAACCATGCGATCGAAATCCATATTCGCGATCAGAATCAGCACACTCTTTCTTTAAGCTTCCTTTGATTCTTCCAAAACATCAAAATTTAATTACATTACATCATGTATTAAGAATCTCCAAATAGGAACTTAATAGAGTTAGATAGTGGACTTTACCTGAAGTAGAGTCAAACATTTTGACTTTACCATCCTTATGTACTTTCAGGTAAATTTGGCAGCTTCGCAACCAATGCCCCTTCTTTTGGCAAAAGAAACATATGGACTCTTTGGAAATGGTACACTTGATTGTCCAGACTTAGCCTTTCTCTTTACCATTGAGTCAAACGACTTGACCATGGTCGATCCCTTTCCATTGGGAAGAGAAAGCTTTTCTGGACTTCTATTGTTACCATTGTCAATGTCCTAATAAGTTTGGGAATTTGATCTTCCATTCTAATTTGCTTTACCAGTGCTCCAAATCATTGCTGATTTAGCATCATCAAGCAAATAGATAAGATCACTATGGGTCATGTCGTGATCTGTCATCAGGGAGTGACTGATGAACCAATTCAACAGCCAGCTACCTCGAGACTTCGACACCCAACTCTCCCGGCTTGCCAATATGTGACTTAACCTCCAAGATGTAAGCACATATAGTCTTTTCTTGCCAATAGGGATTGAGTGATTTAGAACTTTTCAAGTCTTGAAACTTGTGGGATAGGGAGAATTATTGGAGGAGGAGGAAGTGAAGAATGATATCTAGTCCCATTAATGCACGACTAAGGGATTGATCTTTCACCTTGATTGCCATTTAGGATATCATCTTCATTAGGAAGCTTGTTCCTAAAGATTTGGGAAGATCATAGTTGTCTGAAATAGCCATTTACAAGGGAGAAATTCAAGTTTAGTTGATTTAAAGTCCTTAATATAACACCCAATATGAAATATTAAGGCTAGGACCCAACAACCTACATATAACTGGAAGAGGGATGCCATAATCCAAGTTATAAAATAGTTGCAGGTAGGTAAATGACGATTTACCAATTTCCACCATGAAAACGAAATATAATTAAGTTTTAATTGGATTTGACACTCCTAGATCTTTTGAGATACATTGAACTTTCAATGGCATGTTTGAATCTCGATTGTGCCCTCTCAAGTTTGTGACTGGGATGCCGAGGATCACAAACAAGGTGTGAATAACCATGCAAATTAACTTGGTACCCTTAACTTTATCACCTAATTGATGTGACGGTTAACCACACGCGCTCCACCAATCTATGATAAACTTAAGTTACCCTTCGCCACACATTGTGAGTCCCATGTTAGTGTGCCGGTTAACCACACGCGCTCCACTAACGACATAACTGTCATAACTGGAGAAATTCTATAGTTATTAGAGCCTAAACTCTACCTAAGTACTTATAAAGTCACAATGTACTATTCTATGTCAATTATTGTAATTTATTTTGTTATAATAAAAATAGAAATTAATTGAAGTGAAAAATAGCGTCAAAAATGAAGTATTAAATAAACTCATTTGGGATGAACCAAGTGAAAGATAATTTAACAAGGATTTCAAAAATATAAAGAACTCCCAAAACCGAGTTATAACGAAGAAGTTATGACCAATCGAAGATTCGCGACAAAACCGACAAAACACTGTAAGTGTAAAAATAATTTTTTTAAATAAAATACTTTTTAGCCTTGACTATCTAAATGAAAGTCGTAGAATACGTTAACCTGACAAATTCTATAAAAAGAACGCCCAAATCTGACTTTGTATGAAGAAGTTATGATTTTTCTAAGATTCGACTTAGCAGTACACATCCTAAATATTCGAAATAAAGATCGGTTGATTTTTAGCCGACACGACCTAAACGAGAATCGAAGGTCTCGTTAATACTAGTACAATGGTAAAAAGACAGACGAAAACGGACTTCGGATGAAGAAGTTATGAATTTTTAACGGATTTTCCTATCCCAGTCTGTTAAAAATAATAATATTAAAAATAAATTCAAAATTAGCCGACGAAGTCTAAACGAAAGTTGTATATTATATTCCCGCCTACGCGTGCATATAAAGAACGTCAAAAACGGAGTTCGTATACGAAAGTTATGAATTTCGGAAGATTTTGGCTCAAAAACCAAGAATTTGTGGATAATACCCGGGGAATCTCGCATGAACAGTAACCGCCATACCCGGGTCCGACACGTGCCGATCCCTGATTCGGCAGAAGTCGCGGCCCAATACCCTTCCGACGCGCCTCGCATCAGCTGCTGCTTCCGACGTCGCGTTGTAGCTCCGTGTCACGTCCGAGCTCGCACCAGCCGTGACTCACCCTCCTCTCGGCCGAAGCTTCCGAGGCTCGCAGCCTATATAAGAGCTGCGAGACTTCCCGATTCCTTCACACTTTTTACCCCAAAATTCATCCTTTTTCACATTTTCAACCCCTTTAAACTTCCTTACAAACCCCCGAAGCCCCAGTATCATATTCAATACTCAAGAAACACCCCGAGACGCAAGAAGTCAACAAAAATAGGGTCTTTCGGTTTCTAAACCCGAACCCTCGCAAGGCCCGATTTTCAGAAATAAAGCCTTTTTAGCAACGAAGTGCTACACAATTTTTCAAGACTATCAAGTGAGTTTATACCCCTATATTTTCACTATTTTTATAATGTTTTAAGGGGGGAAATACAAGTAAAATACAAAGAATTGTTGCACAAATAACAAAATTTATTCAACTAGTTTACGATTGTTATAAACAAACTATTTTACCGGTTCGGAATTTATTACAAGAATAAACATATAAATTATAATAGGTATAATTTATGAGTCATGCATATTTATCAATATACTTTATGGAACTACATATTGTCTTCTATATTCAGAGTAACTTATGAAAATAACAATATAAATTATATTAAATATAATTTATGAGATACTTATGATATATCTATTACAAAGATATTTTTCATTATTCTACACGTAACTATCAATATAGCATTTGTGAGACACGCTTCACGTACTTATCTAAGTACAAAACAAAAGTCCTGAGATTATAACCAGAGTCTCCTGGAGGGAGAACATGACACTTGTGCATAGATCTATACGGGACTGACAATCCCACACATGAACTGTTCACTACAGTTAGGTCGGCAGGCCTGAGGTGACAATTGTCGTACCACAATTTCGACGCCTGAAGAACGTCGTGTTTCAGGCCATCTAAGGTCATCAAGCATGGTTATGATAACTCACAATTTGGTATTGAATAATATGTTTAGTGTATGAATAAGTAAACAACTTCGCATAGTTTTAATGAATTAAAACTATATAATACTATTTAAGAGTACAAATACAAAGTACCAGGTTTATACAAAAAGGGGTACAAATACAAAGTACCAGGTTTATACAAAAAGGGGTACAAATATAAAGTATCAGGTTTATCCTAACGGGGTACAAATACAAGGTACCGGTTTACAACAAAGAGAATATAACAAAATAGAAAACATTATTTTTATAGTTTTATGGTATAAAACTACCTTTCCATTTATAACATAAAATATAGCATTTTCTGGGTGAAAATGCTTACCTTTTTAAGAAATAAATGATAGAGTTATTTAACAAAAACACTTATGAACTCACCAACTTAATTTTTGACACTCCTTTCAAAACTACTTGTATTTTCAAGAAATCGTTAACCAGGTACCCACAAGTTTTGAGGAAGACAGAGTTCTATATAATTATGTCTTTTTAATTATAGTTTTTGGTGTCAAATATACAATGAGTTGAACACAAATATAAAGTTATAATTTATCAATGTAATGATTGGTGTTGCTTTGATTACTATTGTACATTGTTGTGATACGAAACATGACGTCCTCCGCCCCCGAACGTTTCCGCCGTTCCGGTTTGGGGGTGTGACATTAACAAAGGTGCAAAGTGCAATTTCATGGGTTAGCACCATTTCACATTTTCCTAAGTAACTAAGATTGGGAATTTATAACTGTTTAGTTACTTAGTATTTATCATTATACCTTTAATGAAGGGAGAATTATAGTCCTTATCCTATCCGTTCGGCTAACGACCCTCCACCAGTCAAGGAAGCGGTGGGTGAGAGTGGAAACCCATTAAACTGCCATTTTATAGGCAGTAACCTTATACCCCCTTATAGACCGGCTTCGTGAACGAGGCCTACTAATGGTAAGACTGACTTAATCTTATACATATATATATAATTAAAATTATAATAATAGTATAAGGGTTGAATTTTAAACTTTTAAAATTCTAGGGTTTAATTTTGGAATTAAAGTATTAGTGTGTAAAACTTTACAAATTCCAAAACTTGAGGGCAAGTTTTGAAACTATTCAAGACTTTACAACTTCATAACTTATGAGTTTAATGGTCCATTAAAATGAAGACTCTTCATTTTATGTAACCTCTTATTCTTTAATAACACTTTTAAAGAAGTGATTTTTGATGATCCATAACATATGAGTTTAATATATGTTTAATGAGAAGAGTCCTTGAAAATCCATAACTTGAGGACAAGTTATGGAGGTCATAAAACAATTTATGGAGAAAAGACTTTTCAATTTGAGGGCAAGTTAATAAATTTCATAAATGAGACTTTTCATATAACTTGAGGACAAGTTACAAAAACACATTTTATGAATGACTTTTAGATCAATTTGGATTAAAACAACTATCACAAACATATCTAGCAATATTCATAATCTTGATTTAAACTCATATGAACAAGACAATTCAAATCAAACAATTTTCATGTAATTAGCTTAACCATTAAACTAATACAAAACATGAAACTTTTGACAATTATCTTTTGAATTGGATTAGAATAATCATTACCACATCAAAAACAGGTTTATAGGTTCAAAAAAAGCTTATGGTAATGTTCCTAGTCCAATTTAAGCCAAAAAACACGAAGAACTGCACTCTGGAGCACCAACTCGTCGAGTTCATGAACAAACTCGTCGAGTTGGTCAGTTTTGTTCTTGGACTCGGCGAGTCCATCAGTGGACTCGTAGAGTCAAAGGCAAAATTCATGCGGCTCGGCGAGTCACTCAGTGGACTCGGCGAGTTCGCTGTCCAGAGCCCAAAAAATCGATTTTTTCAGCATTTTTCAGCAATTTGCATCAAATATAATTGAAAACAATCCTAGTCTCTGATACCACTGTTGGGTTATGGGCATTCTAACACTCCTATGGTGTACATGCAACCCTAAATACCTTGGATCTATGTTTTCTCTATTATACATGCAAATATCAATTTTCCAAGGTGTTATCCTAACTAGCATAATATGAACAACATGTAATATAAAACTAGTAGAATTACATACCTCTTACTTGTAGCTTGATTCCATGGAGCTTAAGAGCCTAGTGCCCCAAGTGTGACACCTCAAATGGTTCACACAACACCATGAACATTTGGAAGAACCATGAGATAGGATAATTTAATCATAGAAATCGGCTTGCCCTTTTGTGTATCCACACTAGTGCCAATTTTGTGAACCAAAGACTCCTTTATATATTATGGAGGATTAGGGTTACATCCATGTAAACCCTAATACCCATGACCTTTCATTTACATAGGATACATGGGTTAAAAGCTCCATGGACTATCCATGGACTTCCATACATTCTTAGCCCATCCTAAATAACTTTGGCCCATTCCATATATATATAAGAGTCCATATTTAATTAGCCTCTTTTGATCACTAAATTAATTCCAAATTAATTCTTGATCAATACTAATTAAATAATATGATTTCATATTAATATATTAGAACTTATAATATATTAATATGTCACAAATATCCTCTTCTCATAAAAGGTCTACCCAAATTGTTCCGATGCCATGCAACCCAAATGGACCATTCCGGGTCGGGTCAAGTATATACCAATTATAGTTATGGACTTAGACACTAATCCAACAATAATCGTGTGAAAATAATCAAGAAAACCCGTAACCACCACCGTGGGGTGGTGGCTGCCGCCACCAGCCGCCGTGTTGGGTGGCGGTGTGCCTCGTTTGCATTTGGATTCGTTTGGGGGATGCTTGGACAAATTGGGCCCAAAGAGACCCTAATGGGACCAATGAAGCCCAAATTGACCTAAAATCCCAACCATTTGATTAATGGGCTAGTATTGGGTTGGAAGCCCTAATTAGGGTTCGAAAAACCCTAATGCCTTGAAACCCTAATTTTGGGATTTAGCGGGACCGCACGAGAATTATTTATTAAACCTAAAATAATAATTAATAATTATTGGCAAATTAACGTAAGGTAATATTGGACTTAATGGATTAAGTCCTTAATGGGTTAAATAAGAAACACTTAACCCTAATCGTCATTTCATGTGGAAACCCTAATTTCACTTGGGCCTTTCTATTGGGCTTTGGTGATTGGACTATTAATGGGCTTTCCAATAATAAGTAAATGGACTAAATAATTGTATGGGTTTTAGGATAAGGCCCATGTGAGAGTCTTGGGCCCAGTTTGGAAAATTAGGCCATTGATGGGCCATAATTGGGCCTTTATGATTATGTGATATTGGGCCATGGGAATACCAAGAGTTTGGACTAGAATAATTGGATGGGCCTTAAGGAAAGACCATGTAAAGGTCTGGGCCCAATTTGGAAAATTGGGCCATATGTTGGGCTTTAATCCATTGGTTGACTATTGGGCCTCTGGAGTGTGAGTTGGACCTTGGGCTTGGAACCCAATTATTAATTGGGTGTTGTTTGATGTTGGCAGTTCGGGAATCTCTCAACCAGCAACTGGAGTTTCATCCGCGGGACTTCAGCAGTGCCAGGTGAGTTTTCCTCACTATACTCAAGGGTCTAAGGCACCAAGGCCGGCCCTTTTGGATTGCTATCCTGATATGTTGTGATGCTCGAGTATTGTATGATATGTTAGATCAGTATCCTGGTAGATAGGATGTTATATGTTACTATGATATGTTAGATCAGTATCCTGATAGATGGGATGTTATATGTTGTATGATCTGTTCGATCAGTATCCTGGTAGATGGGATGTTATATGTTGTTATGATCTGTTAGATCAGTATTATAACACCGTAAATTTTTAAAACAAATTTTTCCTTTAAAATCACATAATTCTCATAATGTGTTTCACAAAAATCTCATTTAATAAGTTTACAATTCAAACTCCATAATTACTCGATTAAAATCCAGGATCCTCGTAACTCTTTCACTGGTGTGTACAATCAAGCCGGTGCCTTCCCGCGATCCTGAGAAAAACCTGAAACACATATCACATAACACGGTAATCACGAAGCTTAGTGAGTTCCCCAAAATACCACACACACACAACACTGTAGCCACTCGAGGCTATAACTCAATAAGACCCTCTTGGTCAATGTGTCTCAGTGGGACCCTCCAGTCCCACAACTCTGATGGACCCTCTTGGTCCTAACTTTGTAAGCTCAGAACATAGCATATAACACATAAAACAACAATACATAATATCACGAAGACATAATGCACAACATAACACATAAGACATGATACATAATTCTCAATGTAAGCACATAAGACCCTCCAGGCACACGTAATTACCACTCTAGGTAAAGTATAGTGAGAAGACTCACCTGACAAGCAACAAGTAAATAACCTCGCAGCCAAATCTCGAACTAGCCTCCGCCTAACACAAGGGATGAATATCTCTAATCAATACTCTTTTCACAAATCAAATAATCGAAAACTATTCCTCCTCTTTCTAACTCTTTGAAGCGGATAAAAG
The DNA here is from genome assembly GCF_052849685.1 of Lactuca virosa. Lineage (NCBI taxonomy): Eukaryota > Viridiplantae > Streptophyta > Magnoliopsida > Asterales > Asteraceae > Lactuca > Lactuca virosa. The sequence goes on from NC_136434.1 coordinate 44,940,247, forward strand.
ACCATTTTACCCCTCCATGGTCTCTATTACTCATGTTGACCAAAACCCCAAAGTCAACGGAAGTCAAACTCGAGTCAACAGTCCATGTCTGCCCCGACTCGTCGAGTACACTCATACGACTCGTCGAGTCCCCTCAAATCCTCAGAAGTCTCAAAAAGTCCGGCCCAACTCATTGAGTTGACCCCCAACTCACCGAGTTATCACTCAATCAACCCATCGGGACAACCCTCACCGACTCGTCGAGTCAGGCCATGGACTCGGCGAGTCCCTTCGACCATATTCTTCATTCAAACGATTTAAGGCAGATCCATCACCCCAACCACTAGATCTACCATCCTAAGGGTCGATTGTCACGTAAAGCTGCAAGCTTTACGTTTAATCATGGCATATAAGGCTCATAATGCCAATATAACGCTAACAAGGATGATTAACCACAATAACTCTTATATGGCTAAATAAAGCTATAATCCTTGGACTCTCTGGACCTCACAAGGTCCAGATCTGAAGTCTAGGCCTAAAAAGGGACCTTATGTATTCAAAGTCCCAACAATGGTGGAAGAAACCCTAATATTCCATATAAGCAAGATCTAAGAAAAATAACAAGAAAGGTGCAAGCTTTTACCTCATGTTCAAGCCCTTGCATGATGTTACACCAGATCCACTGATTCTCTAGCTTCCTTGTTGGATGATCTCTTCCTCTCCTCAAGAGATGCACTAGTCTACTCCAAGTTTTAGCTTCTAAGACTCCCATGGCTCTCTATACACGTTTAGGGTTTTCTGTCAAGGAAGGGTAGCCGCAAATGAGGCTATAAGTGCCTTTAAATAGACCCAGGCCCAAAATAATTAGGGTTTCTGTCAACAGCGCTGACTCGGCGAGTCATCTCAACGACTCGTCGAGTCCATTCATTATCCACGTCACCAAGTCGCGACCCTACTCGACGAGTCTGGGCACCAACTCGTCGAGTCCCTCCAATTCCTTCAAATTAAATGATTAAAATAAGGTACCTGATAAACCGGATGTTACAAGTATCCTGGTAGATAGGATGTTATATGTTGTATGATCTGTTAGATCAGTATCCTGGTAGATGGGATGTTATATGCTGTTATGATCCGATAGATTAGTATCCTGGTAGACAGGATGTTATATGTTGCTATGATCCGTTAGATCAGTATCCTAGTAGATAGGATGTTGCTATGTTGTTATGATCTGTTAGATCGTTTTGTCTTTCTATAGACTGTTATGTGATTATCTGTTATATGTGCACATGTTTGATTGGTGGTTGAGGCTTATCTACTTTGTGCGAAAGCCAATAGACCTGGGCATACCAACCTATTGGTTGTGGGTCGTGAGTATTCCATCCCGAGGATGATTTGACTCGTAGTATATGGGCATTCCAACCTGTTGGTTGTGGGCCTGGGGTATTCCATCCCGAGGATGATTGGACCCATAGTATGTTGGCATTCCAACCGGATGGTTGAGAGCCTGCGGTATTCCAACCCGATGGTTGACTGCACCCATAGTATGCCGTTTGGGTTTATATGTGTATTGTTGTGTGTATGGGTATTTTGGGGGAACTCACTAAGCTTTGTGCTTACGGTTTCAGCTTATTGTTTCAGGTACTTCAGGTGACTCGGCAAGGCGAAGGAGTGACCGTACACATCCTCGTGTTTTGGAATTATGGGTTCTGGGATACTATGATATTAGACTATTTTGAAAACATTTTGTAATAACTAATGGTTTTTGGATGTTTGAAAAAGTTTTAAATTGGCTTGATTTTTATGGGTGTTACAACTATCATCTTATAAAATAGGTCATTGTAATCACATATGTTCGTAAATAATATCCTTCATCTTCTCAAGTTTTCCACAACTCTCAAATATACAAGTAGCATGGTCCGAAAAAGGAAAATAACGACAATCACATCCTAGTGTCGAAAGGATCATGTGGGTCAAGCAAAATATTGCCCATAAAGAAGCTAAATCCACTTACGGTTGTGATCACTGATGACCATCAGGGTTAATATTATTTTGATTTTCGTAATTTTTATATCCAATCACCCCAATCACAGTAATACCAATACTAAGGTGTTGTTTGTTTTTTCGAAGCGAAAATTCATGAAGTATGCCGACCACCTCTGCAACCCTCTGCATCATAAGAGGTGGACCAAACGGTTGCAGCCTGTAATAAGAAGTTTGTTTGTATTTTAACATATGCAAGCTGCTATATCAAACTGATTTTACAAACTGAAAATAGTTCTCAACATCGAAATTTTAATAGTTTTAGTTTTAAAACATTGAAAGAATACTAAAAAGAACATGTAAAAAACAAATATATAACATTTCTAAAAAAATGTAAAAGAAGTTATCAGTTTTTTCTAAGAAAAACTAATTTTAAAGAACATAAAAAAAGAAAATTATAAAAAAAAAAAAATAAGAAAATATTGCAAACAGTGTGTAGAAAATTCGTAAAAGAATCACACATGTTAAAAAAGATGTAACCGAAACTGAAAATATTATTACAAGAAACGGTAAAAAAATCAAAGTTTGTTTTAAAAAAAAATCAAGTTATAGAAAAATTGTGGAAACTATAAAAAAAAAATTGTATCAAATCCGTAAATCAAAGTTTTTAAAAAATCTATGTGTTTTTAAAAAATTCAAAGTTAAAAAAAAACCAAGTTATACCAAAATTTCTAAAAAAAACTTGAAAAAATGAAAGTTGAAGAGGTTTGAATAGACAAGTCAAGTGTTGCGCCGCGCAGAACACACACAAAGGTTTTGTAGTCTGAAGTCTTCCAAAAAAACAAATTGTTGCGAGGATAAGTGGTGCGCGTGTGCTGCGCCTTGCAACGATAAGTGGTATGAGGAGGTTTTTTTTTAAAACAAACAACCTCTAAATAAAAATTAGATTTTTGACACAATGGAAGTCTCGTATACCATTGTTGAGATTCATGATGAGTGATCGAGTCGTAAAGGAAGAAAATTCGATCTTATCCTAAGCGGGGGTCACTAGTAGCAAACAGACAATCTAGATCGTAATTGAATGGTGTTTTATAATTCATACCGTGAGGTGCTCTTTGGTTGTTGTAGGGTGGAAATCCATGATGTACATGGACCAAAGTAGTTTTCATATAGATATATCCACACACAAACATACTATACCACCAATATGTAACGTCCCAAAAATTCATAGTAAAATTTTCATTTTTAAAACAATAAACCATATAAACGAGTTGATCCAAAACCAATCAAAGTGAATATATTATTTAAACATCAGAGTATAAATCATAAATTACATGTAACACCCCAATTTCCCGGATGTGAAACTTGAGAGTTTTAATGCACATTATAGGACCTACTTGACGAGTCGGTTGGTCCCGACTCGTCGTGTAGGAGTTAAGTTGGCCGCACGAAAAATGGAGCCTACTCGTCGAGTCGGAGGACTGGACTCGACGAGTTGAGTATGTGTTGAGAAAACCCTAATTTTCAGGGTTTACACCCTATTTAAAGGACTCTAAGCCTCTACCTCGCCTCCCTCACCACTTCCCACGTCCAGAGAAGAAACCCTAGTGAGCTAAACCTTATCTTGAGTGTGTGTGTGAGAGAGGTTTAAGGTGTTTATTTGGTGAAATTCTTGAAGAAGATTGAGGATTCAGGAGCTTGGATAAAGGAGAAGGCAGATGATCTATTATCTACATCATTTTGGCATCCTATTTTAGGTAACAAGTTGTTACCTTGATCACTCTAGTATTAGATCTCCTCATGTATGAGTTTATGGCCCTTTCTAGTTTCTTTTTGATTCATTTGTGGTTGTGAGCTTGTTGGGAGGGATGAGACCTCAGATCTGGGCAGTAGGAGGTCCCTTGGGCCCTGAGATGCAAGCTTTATCAAGCTATTGGCCGGCTTTCATGCTTTAGACCCTCTATAGAGCTTGTTTTGGCATTTTGAGCCCTAGATGCCATGCATTGATGTAAAGCTTGCAGCTTTATGTGTTACTTCAGCCTTAGAAGGCTAGATCTAGAGTATGGGACCTTATTTCTGCTTAAAATTGTCTGAATGAGAAATAGACTTAATGGACTCGACGAGTTCATGAGCCAACTCAACGAGTTGGTTAGGGTTTACCCTGATGGTCTGGACGCGTTACAGACTCAGCGAGTGTTGGAACCTGAAAGTGAACCTCTAGCAATCATGTCCTTATTCCAAAGGGTGTGACTTCCGATGTGAAGAGTGGTCTGAAACCTGTCCGGACCAAATAAGGAGATAAGAAGAGTGAAGGCATTCCGGAGCTGACCCTTACATCCGGAATGCATGCTGATCCGGAACATCTTGTTTTGTCTCTTGTGCATTTATTGTTTTTGTCTTGTTATTGATATAACATTTCATAGGACTAAGTCTATAGTTGTATTAGGACAATCAGAATGTCAGACTTATGCCTTTTGTCCGGTCCTATGTAAACACCTGGGTTAATTCGCTGTAACATTCACTCCTATTTAAAGGAGCTTTCAATACAAGTCAACTACGGATCTTTCACTCACTTTTGGCATTTACTCTTATCATATTCAAAACATTCTTCTTGTTCTTCATTTATTAACTTTACCTTGATCATTTACTACTTGTCTTCAATTAATGTCTTGATCATTTGTTGAACATATTATCTAAGACTTGACTGGTCTTTCCAGCCTCGACTTGAACATCTATTAGCAAGCAGACATTGATCTTAAGCATTCACTCAAGGTTTGAATTTTCAAACCTTGTCCCTGCGCATTGATCTTGTTCTCCCAATTGGTATCAGATCTTGAGTGGTTGTCCTTTGAATCCATAAGATCAGATTATAGTTGGTTTGAATTTACCTTGGTATCTCAACCATTTATGTGATAAGGATAAAAGTTCTTCTATATACCACTTTAGCTTAAAGATATCTTGACTTCAATGGCTGCTTCTAATCCTCAGCAAATGATTTCAATGCAAATCGCAAATAGTGTGGGTGGCCCTACACGTGACCCATTGCTAGTTGTGGAAGAATATGATCACTGGAAAGTTAGAATGGAAAGGTTTTTACTAGCCAAAGATAAAGGTGAAAAAATCTGGAGATTCGTCAAAGAAGGCCCTCATGTTCTTGTAAGAACAGTTGTAAGAGATGCAGCTGCTCAGCTCATGCGAGAAGATGAAGTTCGTCCAGCTCCTCTAACTGCAGATGATATCGAAAAACTGCATGCTGATCAAGTCGCCTTCTCAGAAATGGTGTTTGGTGTTCCTCCTTCACTCTTTGAGCATATCAAGCTATGCAAATCAGCCAAAGAGATTTAGGACACTCTTCAAGATTTGATTAAAGGTTCGGAAAATATGAAGGACAAGCGCCTCACCTCAGTTGTCAACGACTTTGACACCTTCACCACTACTCCAGGTGAATCTGTGGCCTCTACCTCCAACCGTTACCGAATTGATGTCAACAACATGACTGCTCATGGGATTGTCCGAACTCCTCTGGAGTACAATCTTAAGTTCATAAACAGTCTTGGCAAAGGATGAGGAAATGTAAAATCTTGTCTTCAAAGCAATGGTTCCTTGAAAAAGTTAAAACTCTATCAACTTTTTGATGAGCTTCAAGGACATGAATCAAACGTTGCTCAAACCATAAGGGAACTTTCCGGAGGTCCTCTTGCCCTCGTCAGTTCTTTTGAATCAACCATTCCGAATCAATCTGCTTCGGAACCTTACAAACCCATTGTTCCATTGATTCAGTCATTCGTACCTACCTTACCTACACAAATCTATCCTGCTGATGATTCCGAAACCATGGATTCCGAACTCCGTTTCCAACAAGAGTTTGCCTTACTCTCAATGAAATACAAACGTCCTTTCAATCCCTCTTACAAACCATACTAAAAAAGATTTAATGCTCCTCACCAAACCAATCCTCAACCATATTCTCCTCCGGAACCAAAACCAACTTCCGAAAATCCTCCTGCATACAAGCCTAACCTCACTAAACCAAACTCCGCTCCGGAATCCTCTCAAAATTCTAAATCGGACAAACCAAAGATTTTGTGTCATAAGTGTGGACATGCAAATCAGTTTGCCAAAGATTGTCTGGCTGATGCTCCACAAAAACCGAAAGTCAAGGACTCAGCTTACTATGTCCGAAGAGCACAAGAAATTTCTGAATGGGAGAAAGCCTTTGTTACAACGGTTTCTAGAGATGTTGAAGGATATTGGTCATCCGGAGATGATGATGACATGGTAACTGGAAGGAATATGTGTCTGATGGCAAGACAAACGGTTGAATGTGATGAAGGTTATTGGTCTTCTGGGTCCGAAGATGATGATGATGTTGTTGAACCTCACTACTGCTACATGGCCACCAACGATCCACCAGGTCGAAGCATCGTGCAGCAGGTAAAATCTGTGATCTCTGATAATAATTTTGATTTGACTCTTTGTGAACCTTATCTGACCCAAATTCAAACAGATATGAACACCATCTATAAAGCCTATGAGTCTGCCATAGAAGCCAGTGAGAAGAAGGACTGTGAACTAAGTCGTCTTAGGTTACGTTTTGAGGATAAGAAATTGAAAATTGAGTCTTTAGATAATGAACTTGTAATGTCAAAAGATGAATGTATCACTTTGAAAGATAAATGTGAAATCACTTATTCTGAACGCAATATTTTGATTTCTGATAACAAACGTCTTAATGCAAAGATAGATGCTTTGCATAACTCTGTAGACATACTTAAAGCGGACATTCGGATGACTCAAAATTTTCGTCATCCATGGTCCAAATCTCCTGGTCTCGGAAGCGAGTTTCTGAAACCAATTGTTAGTCCCCTGAAGGAATTACAGAATTTGACATTTATGGGAGAAGTTTCGAACACTAAACATTCGAACACCCCTGTTTCTCCCTTGTCACCACTTCCGGAGACTACAGACCACTTTAAGTCCCTAATTCCTGAGTTTAAACCAATAGTTGTCAAGTGTCCTGATTCCACGCCTCTTCCGCCTTTGATAAACCTGGACCTGAATCGGACCACATAATTTCATCATAGTCTCACAAATTGTGTAGACTATGTTCCTAGAAGTAATCACGTGAACAATTGTGTGATTGAGGAAATTATTCCGGAGACAACTGAAACCAATGCCTCTGAGTTCGTATGGGCATCTTTAGATGATAAAGTCGAAGTCTCAAGCCACGCGTCCACTGATTCATGTGAATCAGACTCCTTAGTACTTTCAAAGACTAAATTGGTTCCCATTACTCCTGAGTTTAACAATCCATCCAAAGGACAAAGTTCTAAATCCTCACCTCATCTTAAGAAAAAACCAATGTTGAATAGGAAGGATGTTGTAGATCCCAAAGTAGAAGCTCGAAATGCTCACAAAAAGGAGGTTATGATTAGACAAAATTCCAGGTTTCTTACCAACTCTAAATCAAATTCATCCCGGAATTCCAAAGCACCAACTCATCGTAAAAACTCCTTTGTTCCTACTAGGATCCTAAAAAGACCATCTGAACCTCTTGATCGTATGGAACCTAAGGAAGTCATTAGCTCTACTCAGTCTCAAGCTCATGTCAATGCCAAAACCATCCGGAACACTTCACTAGAATCTCGAACTATTTCATCTATTTTTATTGCAAAATCTGATGGCAAAATTTTTAAACCTAAGTTGTCAAAAAACAATGTGTCATCAAACAAATCCATAAGTGCAAAGACAACAACTGTTTCAAAATCTTCAAGAACAAATCATGTGTGGAAAGTCAAAACATCTGTTAATGAAACAACGATTCTGGAGGTAACAAAAGTTACAAATCCTCCTGATGTCATAGGTCCGAAGAAGTCAGTTCGTAACCCTCAAGTAGTTGAATATGACTACTGGATAGATGAAAAAACATTGCCCTTCTGTCTGTTCCCAAAAATCACCAATAATGTCACCCAACAACACAAAGTTGTTCCCAAGTCACAATCTAAGTCCAAAGCCCGTGCCTATGTCCCAAAATCTAATTCGGAGCCTAAAAACTCCATTACTCACGAATCTTTGTAGGGACTTTGTGCTTCGGAGCAAGAAACAATATGGTATATTGATAGTGCATGCTCCATGCACATGACGGGGCAGAAAGATTTTCTGCGAGATTTAAAGCTTTCTCCAAATGCTAGTTATGTGACATATGGCAACAACTCCAATTCTCAAATTCGTGGTTATGGGACTCTCACCAATGGAAACTTCTCTATTTCACATGTGGCCTATGTAGCTGATTTGAAACATAACTTGATAAGTGTTGCTTAGCTCACTTATTCAAGTCGTCGTATGGAATTTTGCAAGAAATTCAGCTATGTAATGACTGAAGACCGGAAAGAGTGCTTAATAAAGTCCCTTTGCAACAAAAACATGTACCCGCTTGACATCAACATGATTATTGGCAAACCGCAACTCTGCCTTCTCTCCAAAGCTGTTCCTGACGTCAGCTGGTTATGGCACCGAAGGCTCGCCCATCTGAACTTTCGGTACATGAATGATCTTGTATCCGGCGAAATGGTAAGAGTTTTACCTCTTCTCAAGTTCGAAATGATCATTTGTGTGTTGCGTGTGAGTGTGGTAAGCAATCAAAGAAGGGTCATCCTGTTATCATAGAAAAGTCCATTTTTGAACCATTGGAACTTCTACACATTGATCTTTGTGGACCATCCACTATAGAAAGTCTTCATCATAAGAAATATATTCTTGTGCTTGTTGATGACTTTATAAGGTTCACCTTTTAACTGGGTCTTCTTCCTAAGACAGAAATCTGAAACAGCCTCTGAGCTCATCAATTTTATCAAAGGAATAGAAGTTCTTATCAAATTCCCGGTCAGGAGAATTCGAAGTGATAATGGTTCAGAATTTGTTAATTCCACCATTGAGAAATTTCTCACAGAAAAAGGAATCGACCACAATTTCTCAGCTCCCTATACTCCACAACAAAACGGTGTAGTTAAAAGACGCAATAGAACCCTTGTTGCAGCCGCTCGATTCATGCTGAACTATGCAAATCTGCCACTCTATCTTTGGGCTGAAGCTTTATCCACTGCTTGCTTCACTCAAAATCGGAGTATCATCAATCGACGCCTCAACATGACACCGTACGAAGCAATGAATGGTCGGAAGCCAACAATCTCATTTTTGCATGTTTTCGGATGTAGATGCTTCATCAAAAACAACCGTGATCAGCTTACAAAGTGTCACACCCCAAAACCGGAACGACGGAAACGTTCGTGTAACACCCCGAACCCGAAAGACCAAGAAAGGAAAGAAAGGCCTTAGTCAAAGGAGTGAACTCGTCGAGTCCAAGGAGGAACTCGACGAGTCGGAACGTGACCCGTGTCGCGGATTAAGTGACCGTGGAATCAGGTAATCTCAGAGCGGTTTCATAGTTCTAGTTGAATTTTGACCATAACAGAGAGGGATCGGTTTCTCGATTGGATTGTTTGAATTCTCGCACGAAGTGGAGATTCCAGTACTGGAGCATCACAGGTGGAATTATTCGTGGATAAGGGTTCGATGGCCGGCAGTGGGAGTTGCCGGAATTGCAGCTCAGTAGGGGATTGAATGATCTTGGAAAGGTTTGTTGCTTGTGGAAAGTTGCCTTGGAAAGGTTAGTGGTGATGCAGGGTAAAAGGGGTAAACCCCTTGTGTATCAGCAGTAGGTGCACTGTGAGTGCGGATGAGATTTTCCGGTTAGGTAAAGGTGGTGTACTGGAAGATGGTAATGATCAGGATAGTCGGGATAAGACATTTTCAAGAATTAATTATTAGTCTGAATGACCGGGTGAAAGGTCAATGGAAGTGGCCAGCGGGAGTTAGATCTTTCCGGCAGCAGTGTTGAAAGCAGATTGCAGAACAGTTGGGCATAGCGGACTTCGAGGATGAAGTCTAGTTTAAGTGGGGGAGAGTTGTAACACCCCGAACCCGAAAGACCAAGAAAGGAAAGAAAGGCCTTAGTCAAAGGAGTGAACTCGTCGAGTCCAAGGAGGAACTCGACGAGTCGGAGCGTGACCCGTGTCGCGGATTAAGTGACCGACTCGCCGAGTCGGGGAGACTGACTCGACGAGTCTGGTCTGGGTTGAGAAACCCTAATTTCGGGACTTAGCACCCTATATTAACATCTCATTCTCTCCCTTAGGGCTCTCTATAGCCTCTCTCACCCAGAACAACAAACCCTAGCCGCCATAATCCTTTTTGGAGCAAGATCTAGCTTTGGTGAAGAAATCTTGAAGATCAAGAAGCCTAGACCAAGGAGACTAGAAGAAATCCGGATTATACTTCAGTGGGAGGTCATTTTAGAGGTAAGGAATCGTTATCCTTGGCCTTCTCCTTTCTATTTCAACATTCATGGAGTTCTAGGGTTTTGGTTAGAGAAATATTGATGAGATCTTGAAGCATGAGTTAGATATGGAGTTGAAACTCCAGATCTGAGTTCTATATGAATCATTGATGCAGAAAGCCTTTCTAGTTGATTATGCAAAAGCCTTTCCCCAATAGTTAAGTCCCTTTCTAGCTTGGTTTGGTATTATGAGACAAGAAGCACGTAAAGGTAGCAACTTTATGTTGCTAATGGACTCTAGGAACCCAGATCTATTGTTTGGAGCAAAGGAGAAGCTCTGTGGCTTGAAATTATGGGCATGCACATATGGACTCGGCGAGTCTGGGAGATGACTCGGCGAGTCGGGCTAGATATCAGACTTGAGTCGCGTAGTAACTCGGCGAGTCACATGGGTGTACTCGGCGAGTTATATGAAGATGAGCATGAACTCGGCGAGTTGGAAGAACAACTCGGCGAGTCTGTTGAAGATTGCCGTGGACTCGGCGAATCTGTTCTTGGACTCGGCGAGTCTGGTCGCAGAACCTCAAACCTTTTCTGGTTAAGCCTCGAATCAGTGAGTTGAGTGGCGACTCAGTGAGTTGGACAGGACAGAACTCGGAAATCAGTAGACTCGGCGAGTCATGGTCTGACTCGGCGAGTCGAGTCGCGAATGAAAGGGGTTCTGAGCTTATGAACTCGACGAGTCAGTAGGCTGACTCGGCGAGTAGGGTCAACCTGGAAGGTTGACTTTGACCAGGACTTTGACTTTGTCAAGAGCTGACTTAGTTGACTTTTGGAGGACTGTCAAACTAAGTGTTATATTGATATTGGTAGCTCGGATAGCTAGAGGAGCAGCGCCTCAGAGGGTTGTCGGTTAGCAGCCAGAAGGTTATCAGCAGAGCTCAGCAGTTCAGGTGAGTTTCCTTCCAGTAGGAACGGGTCTACGGCCACAATGCCGACCCGTTTAGTTAGCAGTAGTTCCGGACTTCGGTCCGATGCAGTAGTTAGTTTGTTTGATGCCTTCGTGGCTCAGACATGATTTATGTGTTATGTGTTCCGGGCTACGGCCCGATGCAGTATGCAGTATATGTGCTTATGCTAGTTGATATGTTTATGCTATGCTATGTTCAGTTAGTCCGGACTTCGGTCCGATGCAGGGGACAAGGTCCCAGTCAGATCCGGACTTCGGTCCGATGCAGGGGCAAGGCCCCAGTTAGTCCGGGCTTCTGTCCGATGCAGGGGAAAAGGTCCCAGTCAGATCCGGACTTCGGTCTGATGCAGGGGTCAAGGCCCTAGTTAGTCCGGACTTCGGTCCGATGCAGGGGACAAGGTCCCAGTCAGTTTCCGGACTTCGGTCCGATGCAGGGGGCAAGGCCCCAGTTAGTCCGGACCTCGGTCCGATGCAGTGGGCAAGGCCCAGTATGTGCTTTATATGTTTGTATGGTATGTGGTAGTTTGGGGGAGCTCACTAAGCTTCGTGCTTACGGTTTCAGTTTTTGGTTTCAGGTACTCAGTTTTCAAAGGAGGAGCTCGGAGAGGTTGCAGTGCACACACTATAGTCAGTTAGCCTGGGATGTTTCAGTTTTTGGGATGTTACAAGTTGGTATCAGAGCCTTGGTTTGAGGTATTCAGGCACACTCTCGGGTGTGAGTGGACTCAAACTAAGGAAATGGTAAAAAGATTTTCAAAGGAAAAATGTTTTCAAAGAAATTTTTGAAAAAGAAAACTTAAAAGGAAAAAGAGTTGTAGAAAAGCAAAAAGAATTTTTAGAAAGAAAAGAGCTTTGAAAAGAGAAAAAGGGTGTGGTGCATGCAATCAGCCGAGCTCAAGTAAGTACTCCCAAATTACCCATACAAGTTTATGTTATCAGTTTCAGTTTCAGTTTCAGATCAGTTCAGTTTCAGTTTCAGTAGAACAGCATGCTAGAATAGGACTAAGGATCTAGGAGGATGCCTTATGTGCCTGCTTTATGTGTTTCAGTTTTATGAGAATTGCATGCTAGTATTGAGTAGACAACAGTAGGATAGCTTGTGTTGGTTATGCCTGATAGTATGAGCTTAGCATTGTATGCTAGTACAGTTTCTTGTTATGAGAATAGTTTTGCATGGGTAAGCTTCCTTTATCCGAATGCTGCTTGTTTTGTGCTTTGTGGGACTCTGAGTGATGGGAGTTAGCCATTAGGTGAATACGTCACGTCACATGGGAACAGGGTTGAATAATCTCAGAGTGCTAGATTTGGCCCTATTGCGCAGCTCTTGTTTGAGTCTAACCGTTGTAGGGACGAGTCTTTTACTCGAAGGATTATCTGAGCCTCGCCACATGTGATAGTATTCAGGTGATGGCTAATTGGCATTACAAGGAGACCTTCAGCAGCTGAGGACTGGATTGGGTAGAGTCAGAGATTTCCCTAGGGCAAGCCTAGGATGGGAGTAGCAGAGATCAGTAGCAGTAGTAGTGACTTGGTGGAGTCGAGGCAGTACTTGAGGAAAGTACGGATAGATGTGGAAGGTAGTATGGGCCCGTACTACTGAAAGCAGAGGATCCGTACTCGAATCAAGGAAAGCTGAGATAAGACCAGGGAACTTGTAGTGTGTGAGAGATCCCTCAGCAGCAATGAGAATTCTGATAGTTTTGCAATATGTTTTCAGCATGGTGACGTTGCGCGAGATACCAGTTAGCAGATCAGGTACCGGGGAGGGATCTGGCTCGGGCTCTAGAGCCGGACAGCTTGATGATCAGATGAGGGATTTCATTTCCACAGAGATATTGCGCAACATCATCGATCAGACTCCAGTGCTTTTCGGTTCGGTCAGAGAGGCCATCGTGGAGCTTATGGACAGTCATCTTGAGGCCTTTAGGGTCGGGATAGTTTCAGGACAGATTGGGGCTCGTCTAGAGCCCGATTCTTATGGAGTTCAGGGATCCATCCGGGAGGGAGATCCCTTTTCTAGCTTTTGCCATCAGGAGACAGGAGTGAGTGGGACACCCTGTCTCCAAGAGAGACCTCTGCATGATTGGATAGTTGAGGAGGTTTCGCGAGCCATTCGCGGGGAGCTGCCCGACATGGTCGTGAGGATCACTGATAGGTTGACCGCGAAGCTCCAGGATCAGACAGCGGCTGTTCAGACGACGGATGGGGTCGACGAGGTAACGCAGGAGCGAGAGACGGGCAGGGAGTCGGAAAAGAAGAGGAAAACAGATGAGACACAGGTAGCCACAGGTTCGGGCAAGAGGCCCAAGAGGTCAGATTTGAGATCGAGGGACTATCAGAGCCGCAGTCGATGCGGGAAGTGCGGTAGGATGCACAAGGGTGCTTACAGGCGTAGAAGTGGTGGCGATGCTGGATGTTTCAAGTGCGGCCGGATTTGCCATTTTAGCAGAGATTGTACTGTTACCACCGCCCAGGAACTTGACCCGATATGTTTCCATTGCAGTCGGAGGAGCCACAAAAAGGCCCACTGTCCGGGTTTGTATACAACAGAGCAGGTGATAGCTCCTGCCCCCGTGACTTCGAGTACCGCCAGCGGTTGCCGGGGCCGGGCAAGGGCGCCCACGGCTCGGAGCAGACTGTTCCGATTGATTTCAGCGAGGTTTTGAGCAGCACCGGATGTTGGAGGTACATATCTTTACCTTCCTGTCAATTATTATTCATGATATCATTGTTATGTTGCTGCATCGATGCTAATAAGCATATGTATTGGGGTATTATATTATCTTCTCATGATTAAGTTATATGCCATTTGCATACCTTGGAATTTGAATGATAAATTGGAAATCGTTCCCCTCTAGATCAGGTTACTTCAGATGTGGTAACTGTAGTATGTATGCGTAAGATTCAGTAGTGCCTCACTACTTGCCGAAGGCGTTAGTCGGGTATTGATCAGTTATATTTTCAGTAGTGACAATCTAGAGCTTCTAGTGGAGTAGCTAGCGGTCGGTAAGGAAGTGGGTTAGAGATGTTCACCCTAAGCGCAGATTCTCAGGATGCAGTCACTAAAGCAAATGCAGTAAAGGACTGAAGAGTGCTCGGTTAGTTAACAGGAATGGTTCGGATCTGGTAAGGGTTAGTTGGAGCGTCGACAGAGATAGACATGGGCGGGCAGCGGATCGCCCCTTTAAGTAGAAGGAAGATTGGGAAATCCTTTCGACCAAGTGAGCAGTAAGGAGTTAGCCGAATCCAAGTGGGGGAGAACCCTCCGAGTATACAAGGGTAAGAATACGCAGATCCAGGATGAGTACGTGACCTCTGAGAGGAAAGGATAGTAGCACAACGATTAATGGATTGAGGAGTTCAGGATTGGGAGTTTGAGGAACTTCCCAATAGTTAGTTCATGTAATCGAGATGGTTAGTGGCTGGTTGGGAATCCAGGTTGGAGGACCGCCGGTAGGACTCTATTGAGTCGGAATGAGGATCTTGAGAACGGTTAGCAAGAGATGCTTCCGTGATGGTAGTCAGTGGCAGAGACAGCATGTAGGGTTGTGTGGATTCAAGAGTTGGGAGTTTGGAAACTTCCCACGATAGTTTCATGTATCCGGATTAGTAGACGGTTGGTTTGGGAACCAAGCCGAAGAATTCCTCGACGGAACGCTAAGTGTATCAAGGATATAAGATGTCGAGGTTGATGTAGCATTCGATGAATGAGAACTGGTTTTGAGAAATCAGGTTGAGGAATCGCTAGCAGGACTAGGGATAGTCAGGATGTCCTTGGAATAGTAGTAGTAGTGTTGTAAGTCTGCGGGGGTAGCCGTAGCATTCACTAGCAGTCAGATAGTAGTAGAGTGTTGTAAGTCTGCGGGGGTAGCCGTAGCATTCACTGGCAGTCAGATAGTGGTAGTGTTGTAAGTCTGCGGGGTAGCCGTAGCATTCACTAGCAGTCAGATAGTAGTAGTAGTGTTGTAAGTCTGTGGGGGTGGCCGTAGCATTCACTAGCAGCCAGATAGTACTAAGGAGTTGTAAGTCTGCGGATGTAGCCGTAGCGTTCGTCAGGTTAGTAGACACCATGAGCGCGTTTTTTGGACACGGGGGAAGCAGTTGTGCCCACCAGTTCGAGTGCAGCAGTAAGGATATGGGAATCCACGGGTTAGAGTTCGGATTTCCCAAATGGTTTAGTTATGGTTGAGCTGGCGATTCGACAGCTGGATCGTCACCACAGTTATGGGATCAGTGTAGCAGTGGACCGCTTGGGTTCGTGTATGTTAAGGGCTACCGTTAGTCAGGGAGCCATCATTTTTAATCTTGGATTTGATGATGTCAGGATGTGACGTTTGGACCCGATCGGTGGATCGGGAGGTGGTTGGAGTCACAGTGACAGGATAACTAGTGGAAACTAGTTCCAGAGAAAGATTTCGTTCAGAAGTTGTGGGAGTGACTAGGTGAGGGGTCCTTGGACTCCATAGTTGAGTCGGAACTCAGTGTGGCAGATAACCGACGAATGATTGGAGACCAGGAAGGTCTCGAGATATTTTGGGAAACAGCCATATAGAAGTTCAGTGTTTCAGGCAGTTCAGTGCTCCAGGCAGTTCAGTGTTTTAGATAGTTTCAGTGTTATGGTCGGTGTCAGTTTTGAGTTGGGTGTGCTTTTGGGGGCGACCATGTCGTTCAAGTGGTCGGGTGATGCTAAGTTGCTCACCGTGGAATCAGGTAATCTCATAGCGGTTTCATAGTTCTAGTTGAATTTTGACCATAACAGAGAGGGATCGGTTTCTCGATTGGATTGTTTTAATTCTCGCACGAAGTGGAGATTCCAGTACTGGAGCATCACAGGTGGAATTATTCGTGGATAAGGGTTCGATGGCCGGCAGTGGGAGTTGCCGGAATTGCTGCTCAGTAGGGGATTGAATGATCTTGGAAAGGTTTGTTGCTTGTGGAAAGTTGCCTTGTAAAGGTTAGTGGTGATGCAGGGTAAAAGGGGTAAACCCCTTGTGTATCAGCAGTAGGTGCACTGTGAGTGTCGATGAGATTTTCCGGTTAGGTAAAGGTGGTGCACTGGAAGATGGTAATGATCAGGATAGTCAGGATAAGACATTTTCAAGAATTAATTATTAGTCTGAATGACCGGGTGAAAGGTCAATGGAAGTGGCCAGCGGGAGTTAGATCTTTCCGGCAATGGTGTTGAAAGCAGATTGCAGAACAGTTGGGCATAGCGGACTTCGAGGATGAAGTCTAGTTTAAGTGGGGGAGAGTTGTAACACCCCGAACCCGAAAGACCAAGAAAAGAAAGAAAGGCCTAAGTCAAAGGAGTGAACTCGTCGAGTCCAAGGAGGAACTCGACGAGTCGGAGCGTGACCCGTGTCGCGGATTAAGTGACCGACTCGCCGAGTCGGGGAGACTGACTCGACGAGTCTGGTCTGGGTTGAGAAACCCTAATTTCGGGACTTAGCACCCTATATTAACATCTCATTCTCTCCCTTAGGGCTCTCTATAGCCTCTCTCACCCAGAACAACAAACCCTAGCCGCCATAATCCTTTTTGGAGCAAGATCTAGCTTTGGTGAAGAAATCTTGAAGATCAAGAAGCCTAGACCAAGGAGACTAGAAGAAATCCGGATTATACTTCAGTGGGAGGTCATTTTAGAGGTAAGGAATCGTTATCCTTGGCCTTCTCCTTTCTATTTCAACATTCATGGAGTTCTAGGGTTTTGGTTAGAGAAATATTGATGAGATCTTGAAGCATGAGTTAGATCTGGAGTTGAAACTCCAGATCTGAGTTCTATATGAATCATTGATGCATAAAGCCTTTCTAGTTGATTATGCAAAAGCCTTTCCCCAATAGTTAAGTCCCTTTCTAGCTTGGTTTTGGTATTATGAGACAAGAAGCACGTAAAGGTAGCAACTTTATGTTGCTAATGGACTCTAGGAACCCAGATCTATTGTTTGGAGCAAAGGAGAAGCTCTGTGGCTTGAAATTATGGGCATGCACGTATGGACTCGGCGAGTCTGGGAGATGACTCGGCGAGTCGAGCTAGATATCAGAATTGAGTCGCGTAGTAACTCGGCGAGTCACATGGGTGTACTCGGCGAGTTATATGAAGATGAGCATGAACTCGGCGAGTTGGAAGAACAACTCGGCGAGTCTGTTGAAGATTGCCGTGGACTCGGCGAGTCTGGTCGCAGAACCTCAAACCTTTTCTGGTTAAGCCTCGAATCAGTGAGTTGAGTGGCGACTCAGTGAGTTGGACAGGACAGAACTCGGAAATCAGTAGACTCTGCGAGTCGATTCGCGAATGAAAGTGGTTTTGAGCTTATGAACTCGGCGAGTCAGTAGGCTGACTCGGCGAGTAGGGCAACCTGGAAGGTTGACTTTGACCAGGACTATTGGTAGCTCGGAGAGCTATAGGAGCAGCGCCTCAGAGGGTTGTCGGTTAGCAGCCAGAAGGTTATCAGCAGAGCTCAGCAGTTCAGGTGAGTTTCCTTCCAGTAGGAAAGGGTCTACGGCCACAATGCCGGCCCGTTTAGTTAGCAGTAGTTCCGGACGTCGGTCCGATGCAGTAGTTAGTTTGTTTGATGTCTTCGTGGCTCAGACAGGATTTATGTGTTATGTGTTCCGGGCTACGGCCCGATGCAGTATGCAGTATATGTGTTTATGCTAGTTGATATGTTTATGCTATGCTATGTTCAGTTAGTTCGGACTTTGACTTTGTCAAGAGCTGACTTAGTTGACTTTTGGAGTACTGTCAAACTAAGTGTTATATTGATATTGGTAGCTCGGAGAGCTAGAGGAGCAGCACCTCAGAGGGTTGTCGGTTAGCAGCCAGAAGGTTATCAGCAGAGCTCAGCAGTTCAGGTGAGTTTCCTTCCAGTAGGAACGGGTCTACGGCCACAATGCCGACCCATTTAGTTAGCAGTAGTTCCGGACTTCGGTCCGATGCAGTAGTTAGTTTGTTTGATGCCTTCGTGGCTCAGACAGGATTTATGTGTTATGTGTTCCGGGGTACGGCCCGATGTTGTAGGCAGTATATGTGTTTATGCTATGCTATGTTCAGTTAGTCCGAACTTCGGTCCGATGCAGGGGACAAGGTCCCAGTCAGATCCGGACTTCGGTCCGATACAGGGGGCAAGGCCCCAGTTAGTCCGGACTTCGGTCCGATGCAGGGGACAAGGTCCTAGTCAGATCCGGACTTCGGTCCGATGCAGGGGGCAAGGCCCCAGTTAGTCCGGACTTCGGTCCGATGCAGGGGACAAGGTCCCAGTCAGTTTCCGGACTTCGGTCTGATGCAAGGGGCAAGGCCCCAGTTAGTCCGGACCTCGGTCCGATGCAGTGGGCAAGGCCCAGTATGTGCTTTATATATTTGTATGGTATGTGGTAGTTTGGGGGAGCTCACTAAGCTTCGTGCTTACGGTTTCAGTTTTTGGTTTCAGGTACTCAGTTTTCAAAGGAGGAGCTCGGAGAGGTTGCAGTGCACACACCATAGTCAGTTAGCCTGGGATGTTTTACTCTGATAATAAGTTTATGTTTTAAATTAACATTATGATTTTATGCTATGATTTATGTTATGAATTGACAGTTGTGGTTTTAGTAATGTTTTAAAAAGAAATTTTTGGGTCGTAATTTTTGGGATGTTCCAGTTCGGGGGCGGAGGACGTCATGTACAGTATCACAACAATGCATAATAGTTAACAAGCAACAACATCATCCATTGCATTAATAGTAATAATTTTAATACAAGTGTGTTCTAGAGTTTATAAGACACCAAAATGTATAATCAAAATAAAAGATGAGTCTTGAATGTGCTCCATCTTCTCAAAAGTTGGCCATCGGTACCTGTCTACTGGCGACCTGAGAATACAAGTTATTTTGAAAGCGTAGATCAGCATTAAAGCTGGTGAGTTCATAAGTATTTTAGTGTCTTTGTTTGTATAAGTTTGAAGAATGTAATTGTAAATTTTAGATGTAAAAGTTTGTAAGTGTTCGATGTAAATGTTTGTAAACTTCCTAGAAAATCCTATATTTTCTACTAGTGTAGCCTTCTACCAAGGCTCAATTGTTCTCTATGTTTGTTCTTTTGTAAAAGTGTGTGTTTTCCCAAAGTATGACTATCATTACCAAAATATAGTTTTTCATTACCGTTTATGTGAGAAGATCACAATTTGAATGAATGTGGGAAACTAATGATGTACTGTAGTTTTATCTAGGTAACTACTAATGTACTAACTACCTTTAACTTGTTAGTTAATTAAGGTAAAATGTGATATGATTGTACCATACTAACTGACTAAAACACGACGATGAAAGACGTCGGAAGAAATGACATTTGGCACCCGTAGACTTTCAAGTCCCACTGTAGCGAGCAGCAAGGTGTAGGATAGTCAATCCAGTATATATCTATACGCAAATTCACGCTCTCCCTCCAGGAGATTCTGGTTACAAAACGATCCATAGCAGTTATGATATGCCCCGAAGTAGTATCTCACATTAATGTTATAGTATTCTTGTATTTGTATAGTATGTACTAGTGTAGTGTATGTTCTCTGTCTCTAGTATGTAGTATGTTCTCTAGTGTATAGTGTGTAGTATGTATTGTTTCTCGTTATAGTGTTCTCTATATGTTTCTCTTTATAGTGAGTATTGATTCTCGTTATAGTGTTCTCTATCTGTTTCTCTTTATAGTGAGTATTGATTCTCATAATAGTGTTCTCTATATGTTTTTCTTTATAGTGAGTATTGATTCTCATAATAGTATGTATTGACTCATGTATGAACTGACTCTTAGTATGTTTCATTGTTCTAGTAATAGTATTAGTAACTTCCTAAACTATACCTATTATAGTTTACTAGCAATGTTGTTTGTATGAATGAACATGTTTGTATACCTTTGCTACCCAAAGATATTGAACTGAATGAAGGAACTTTTATATCTATACACATATACATAATATATAATTAAGATTCAAACGACCTTCGGACAAACACCGATACCCTAAGTCCACAACCAAACAAGGAACAGGAAGTAAGGCGAGCTATCAGTCCTAAGTCCTTTCAATCCTACTTATATAACTATATCTATATAGATATGCATTTGAAAAAATATAAGTAAGGCGAGCTATCAGTCCTAAGTCCAGCCGATGGCATTTGCCACTATAAGAGATAGTGACTTGACGTGGCTGTTCCACCATGTCAGAGCTCGGTCCACGAAGGTGCAAGCGGCAAATTTTACCTTACTCCCTTCCGGACAGGAGCAGATCTCGAAGATCGACTCCGTCTTCTCGAACCATTGCGAGAGGGCAATGATTCCGCCAGTACCATTGAAGGACTGGGGTTTGCAGCTGGTGAAATCCTTGTATGAGCACTCCCTAGAGCGCATTGGAGTTTCAACTGGGGTGGGAGGCACATACGTCCCACTCCCGCTTATACCGGTTGAGTTGAATTGAGCTAGGGCTGCCGTAACAGCCGCATTTACAGCCGCTTGAACAGCTGTTGGGTTGAATTGAGGAGGAGGAGTTGGAATTGGAGTGATTGGAGTAGTGTGTCTTGCTGATCGACGTGGAGGCATCTTGAAGCTATAGATTTACAAAGATAACGATATTGGTAAGAATAGAGAAAATTGATGAGAGTGGCTCATGGACTAACTCTCCATAGCCCAACAACACAGATGAAAGCATGATTGAATACTTAATTTCTAATAGATTTGATATCTGTCAATATTACTGGTATTACAGATGCAATTAGTTCGGGAAAAACGACCTAAAAGTAGGTCTTACATCAAACCAAAATTAAGAAAATTTGACAGAATTTAGACCTAGACGGTCGAAAGTTCAAGGTCTTCACGTAGACGGAAAAACTAAAACTAGAGCTTTTATATAGTCCTAACTTATATCCAAAAAGAGAAGGGATGAGCAGAGCATCCCCTAATGACGTCGGGAACCCCTTGGGCGAACCCATAACTCATCCATCACACGCTCCATTTCAAGAAGGCATCGCTCGTACACTCGCTGGCGTACTCGATGCTCTATGACTTCAGCCCTAGTCTCAGCTAGTGCTTGAAGTAGAGACTCATGGTCTCTTTCAGCTCTCCCACGGGCATCTTCCAGCCGATGAGTGCAGATTGTGTTGATAACCGTATTGGCATCAAGCTCCGCAATGCGTTGGAGGGCTGTCCTTCCCTGAATTTCGTTACGAGCAACCCTGCGGACCAGGATAGGCAAGACCCTGTCCACTGAGCCTCCTTCGCTCACATTTTAAAAGCTTCGGTCTCCATTGAATGGGATAGGTTGGCCCTGTTCCTGACTCCAGGTCTCCAGACTTTCCACCCACATAGGCGTCGGGCCTTGAAAAGTCGGACGTGGGTTTGGATTTGGGTTTTGAGCCACATGGGGTAGGTTGTTGACTTCTGGCTCGGAGTCAGAACCATCAGAAAACCCTTCAGCGTGGTGATCATCCAAAGGGATTGGATGATCATCTTCTGGCTCCTCTTCAAGCCATCCAGCATTGTCTTCGTTTGGAAAGTACGGGTCTCCGGGGATATGGAATCCAGCCATGTTATCTATGCGAGAAAAGGGGTAAAGAAATAATTAATAGACGTACTAATTAAGATAATTATAAGATGATCCTTACTAGTTACTCCAACATTTGCCTAGTGCATACCAGTCATATGTAACCAAAACAGGATAGACCTTCGAATAAGTGACCCTAACTCTAAGCCCACAACCAAACAAGGAACAGGAAGTAAAACAAAGATCACAGATTCTAAGTCTATGACACCCTAGTCACATATAACCTTAGCGTATCCACTCAACAACTATTGACATACTAATAAAGATCTTTTTAGTTTGCACATAAGTAATTTATAGTAACACAAAATACTCCTATAGTATTTTAAGTTTATGTTTTGTTCTAATGTTTTCGTTGTAGTAGTGTTGGTAAGTTTTTAGACTTGCTGCAACATCAAAAACAATCATGGACACATGCTAATCACTTCTCGGAAAGATATAGTTGATCAGGCTATATCACTCCCAGATCTGATTATATGTCCCCAAGACTACTCGCGTTGTCCAACAATCGTAATACTTTTGTTATGTCCTAGTGACACTGATTTTAGTATGAATGGAGGTATGTATACTTAGGTTAAATATTTTATTATTTAAAAGTATAAACTCTTGGTTAGAGTATTTTAATCCCGTTATGTTTATAGTTGTATATCTTTTATGGGTTGATATACTCGATTCACTATAAACAATGCTCTGATACCAATCTGTCACACCCCAAAACCGGAACGGCGGAAACGTTCGGGGGCGGAGGACGTCATGTACAGTATCACAACAATGCATAATAGTAAACAAGCAACAACATCATCCATTGCATTAATAGTAATAATTTTAATACAAGTGTGTTCTGAAGCTTATAAGACACCAAAATGTATAATCAAAATAAAAGATGAGTCTTGAATGTGCTCCATCTTCTCAAAAGCTGGCCATCGGTACCTGTCTACTGGCGACCTGAGAATACAAGTTATTTTGAAAGCGTAGATCAGCATTAAAGCTGGTGAGTTCATAAGTATTTTAGTGTCTTTGTTTGTATAAGTTTGAAGAATGTAATTGTAAATGTTTGATGTAAAAGTTTGTAAGTGTTCGATGTAAATGTTTGTAAACTTCCTAGAAAATCCTATATTTTCTACTAGTGTAGCCTTCTACCAAGGCTCAACTGTTCTCTACATTTGTTCTTTTGTAAAAGTGTGCGTTTTCCCAAAGTATGACTATCATTACCAAAATATAGTTTTTCATTACCGTTTATGTGAGAAGATCACAATTTGAATGAATGTGGGAAACTAATGATGTACTATAGTTTTATCTAGGTAACTACTAATGTACTAACTACCTTTAACTTGTTAGTTAATTAAGGTAAAATGTGATATGATTGTACCATACTAACTGACTAAAACACGACGATGAAAGACGTCGGAAGAAATGACATTTGGCACCCGTAGACTTGCAAGTCCCACTGTAGCGAGCATCAAGGTGTAGGATAGTCAATCCAGTATAGATCTATACGCAAATTCACGCTCTCCCTTAAGGAGATTCTGGTTACAAAACGAGCCATAGCAGTTATGTTATGCCCCGAAGTAGTATCTCACATTAATGTTATAGTATTCTTGTATTTGTATAGTATGTACTAGTGTAGTGTATGTTCTCTCTGTCTAGTATGTAGTATGTTTTCTAGTGTATAGTGTGTAGTATGTATTGTTTCTCGTTATAGTGTTCTATATCTATTTCTCTTTATAGTGAGTATCGATTCTCGTTATAGTGTTCTCTATCTGTTTCTCTTTATAGTGAGTATTGATTCTCATAATAGTGTTCTCTATCTGTTTCTCTTTATAGTGAGTATTGATTCTCATAATAGTATGTTTTGACTCATGTATGAACTGACTCTTAGTATGTTTCATTGTTCTAGTAATAGTATTAGTAACTTCATAAACTATACCTATTATAGTTTACTAGCAATGTTGTTTGTATGAATGAACATGTTTGTATACCTTTGCTACCCAAAGATATTGAACTGAATGAAGGAACTTTTATATCTATACACATATACATAATATATAATTAAGATTCAAACGACCTTCGGACAAACAACTGATACCCTAAGTCCACAACCAAACAAGGAACAGGAAGTAAGGCGAGCTATCAGTCCTAAGTCCTTTCAATCCTACTTATATAACTATATCTATATAGATATGCATTTGACAAAATATAAGTTTAAAAGAGCTTAATAGAAAGTATTTAACATGTAAAAGAGTTTGTAAAACGATTTGAAGTAGTTTGTTTGATAACACAGTTTGAAAGTAAGAAATCCACTTGTTTGGTAGTTATTAATCACATGTGATTGATATAATAACTATAATAGTTCAACTTGTATCCCCCCCCCCATAAAAGCATTTAAAATCATTTAAAAGGTTGATTAAGGGGTATGAACTCACCTGTAGTGAGTAACTCGAATGTAAGATCGATAAAGGATGATATGTGTCAAGTGAAGGCTTGAGCACACACGGATCCTATTTAGCATATAATGACACATATATGTTTACAATTAGTGTTTAAACAACTAATTATAAGGGATAACACCCTAATAGACTAGTAACTCTTAGATTGAAGGGATACAATCACATATGATTGCATAACTTGGGTGTATGGCCACCCTAAAGAGTTTATGGTCTAAATGACATGACCAAGTGAGTTTACGGTCAAAATGGTATGACCATTGGAGTTCACGGTCCAAGTGGGTTTACGGTCAAGGAGTTCACGGTTCAAATGGGTTTACGGTCCCATGTGTTTATGGTCCTATGACCTTACGGTCATAAGGTTTACGGTCTAGGGAGATTCAACCGTAAACTCATCATTTCTTGCACAAAAGATGGTTTTCAAGGGCTTCATTCAAAGGCATCGGATTCTAGGGACCATGCCTTATCCTTAGGAAGGGTTAAGGCCTCTAATGCACCTTTCATTAGAGTTTACGGTCTAAGGAGATACTCTTAGACCGTAAACACCTTTTTCTTGGCTAAAAATGATGTTTTCAAGGTGATTAACTAGTGATTCAAACATATATCAAGCTAGGGGTAGTGTACTTACTGATTTAGAAACTCGTAAGGATGATTAAGATCCAAGAACACTAGTGTGTGTACTTGGTGTTCTTGGTGAAATGAAGATCACTTGAAGATCTATCAAAATGAAGAGATTTCATGGATGAAATCATGTATAATCACTAGATAAAGAGATGTAACAACAAAAGTAAGGACGGAATTCTTACATTTTTGGAAGATCAAGATGAAGATCTTATGATACTTGAGAGTGTTTTCGAGATTTTTGGCTTTGAAAGGAAAGAAAGGATCAAAATGATCAAGAATTGTGTATATATAGGGAGTTTACGGTCACCATGACCGTAAGCTCTAAGCTTCCTGACCGTAAACTCCTTTTGAGGAGGTTTACGGTTTGCTAGATAGTTTAAAATTTAAACTGGCAGTTCCAAACACTGATTCCTTTGATGCACTAGTCTCAGAATACTCAGAATAGACTCTAAACAGTGCTAAAAGTTAGCAGAAATGAGACAGACTTGATTGAGTTTAAGAGTTATACAAGATAGAAATTTCGGGTTGTCACATCATCCCCCGTTAGAGAGAATTTCGTCCCGAAATTAGAATTTAAGCAATTAAGTTACAAATAACTAAGCGAAAAGATGAGGATATTTCAGTTTCATTTGACCCTCGCGCTCCCAAGTGAATTCAGGTCCTCGCTTGGCGTTCCAGCGAACCTTCACTATCGGGATACGACTTTGCTTCGTTTGCTTGACCTCTCGGTCCATGATCTCTATAGGTTCTTCCACGAAGTTGAGGCTCTCATTGATCTCAATCTCGTCGAGTGGGATTACAAGAGTCTCGTCGGACAGACACTTTTTCAAGTTCGAGACGTGGAAAGTAGAATGTACGTTACTGAGTTCACGAGGTAGGTTGAGTTTGTAAGCTACAGGGTCGATTCTAGCGAGAATCTCGAAAGGCCCTACGTATCTTGGATTTAGCTTTCCACGCTTTCCGAAGCGTATCAAGCCCTTTCAGGGTGAGACCTTCAATAGAACACGGTCGCCCACCTGGAATTCCAACGGTTTCCTTCGTTTGTCTGCGTAGCTTTTCTGTCGGTCTCTAGAGGCTTTCAATCATTCACGAATCTGAATGATCTTCTCTGTCGTTTCCCGAATGATTTCCGGACCTGTGAGAGTGCTGTCAGGAACTCGTCCTTTAGCTAACTGAGTGTCACCCACTTCAGCCCAACACAGAGGGGATCTGCACTTACAACTATAGAGGGCTTCAAATGGAGCAGCCTTTATGCTCGTGTGATAACTATTATTGTAGGAAAACTAGACAAGGGGTAAGTGAGTATCCTATACCTTCCCAAAGTCTATCACGTAGGCTCGCAACATATCTTCTAAAGTCTGAATAGTCCTCTCACTTTGTCCGTCGGTTTGTGGATGGTAGGCTGTACTCATGTCCAGCCTAGTTCCTAGGGAACTTTGTAGCGACTGCCAGAACCTCGAAGTGAATCCACTATCTCTATCAGAGATAATGGATATGGGAACACCATGTCGTCGTACGATATCCCTGATGTATGTTCTTGTTAGCTTCTCCATCTTGTCAGTCTCTTTGATAGGCAGGAAGTGTGCGGACTTGGTTAACCTGTCTACGATCACCCAAATGGTATCGAGGCCACCCGTTGTCTTGGGCAACTTGGTTATGAAGCCCATTGTGATCCGCTCCCACTTCCATTCAGGTATCTCCGGTTGCTGAAGTAACCCTGACGGCTTCTGGTATTCGACCTTAACCTTGGCGCAAGTAAGGCATTTACTTACGAAGGTAGCAATCTTTGCTTTCATGTTAGGCCACCAGTATAACTTTTTAAGATCCAGATACATCTTATCTGAACTTGGGTGGACGGAATATCGAGTGTTGTGAGCTTCGGTCACGACCAATTCTCTGAAACCACCGTGTTTCGGTGTCCAGATCCGATCAATGAGATATAAGGCTCCGCCACCCTTGACTTCCAAATTCTTATCCATCCCTCTTAGGGATTCACCCGCCACATTTTCAGGTTTTAAAGCTTCGAGCTGAGCTTCCTTAATTTGTGTGGACAAGTGTGAATGGATAGTCATAGTCAGTGATCCGACTCTTCGACTAGAGTATTCTTTTCGACTTAGGGCGTCAGCTACTACGTTGGCCTTGCCGGGATGATAACGAATTTCGCATTCGTAATCACTGAGTAGCTCGACCCACCGTCGTTGTCTCATGTTGAGCTCCTTCTGGTCGAATATATGTTGTAGGCTTTGGTGGTCTGTAAAGATAGTGCTTTTTGTACCATACAGGTAGTGTCTCCAGATCTTCAGAGCAAACACTACTGCTCCCAACTCAAGATCATGAGTGGTGTAGTTGACCTCGTGTGTCTTCAGCTGTCTTGAGGCATAGACGATGACCTTACCTCGCTGCATCAGAACACAGCCGAGCCCTTGATTTGACGCATCGCAATAGACCACGAAGTCTTCTATCCTTTCGGGGAGGGATAGTATCGGTGCGG
The DNA here is from genome assembly GCF_052849685.1 of Lactuca virosa. Classification (NCBI taxonomy): domain Eukaryota; kingdom Viridiplantae; phylum Streptophyta; class Magnoliopsida; order Asterales; family Asteraceae; genus Lactuca; species Lactuca virosa. The sequence continues at coordinate 44,967,626 of NC_136434.1, forward strand.
TGCATAAGGCTCGCTTTAGCGTTTGGAACGCTTTCTCTTGCTTCTCTTCCCAGTCAAAGGCCACACCCTTCTGGATCAAAGTCATAAGAGGTTTCGCAATTCGAGAGAAGTTCTGAATGAACCTACGATAGTAGCCAGCGAGGCATAGAAATTGACGAATTTCTGTAGGCGTCTTCGGTGCTGACCAGTTCTCAATGGCTTTGATTTTGGAAGGGTCCACGTGTATTCCTTCTTTGCTGACTACGTGCCCTAAGAATTCGACTCTTCTGATCCAAAATTCACATTTCGAGAACTTCGCATAGAGTTTCTCTGATCGCAGTGTTTCCAAGACATGTCGAAGATGTTGACTATGCTCCTCCTTACTACAAGAGTAGATAAGTATGTCATCGATGAAGACGATGACGAACTGATCCAAGTAAGGATGACATACCCTATTCATTAAGTCCATGAATACAGCGAGCGCGTTGGTTAATCCGAACGGCATCACTACGAATTCGTAGTGTCCATAACGAGTTCGGAAGGCTGTCTTCGGAACATCCTCCCCTAACACTCGTAACTGGTGATACCCGGATCTTAGGTCTATTTTTGAAAAGAAGTTCGCCCCTTGAAGTTGGTCAAACAAATCGTCTATGCGAGGCAGAGGGTATCGATTCTTAACGGTAAGCTTGTTGAGCTCCCTGTAGTCGATGCACATACGAAACGATCTGTATTTCTTCTTGACGAACAAGACCGGAGCTCCCCAGGGTGAGAAGCTTGGTCTTATAAAGCCTTTGCTGAGCAATTCGTTAAGTTGACCGGACAGTTCTTGCATCTCTGCAGGTGCTAGTCGATAGGGCGATTTGGCTACGGGGGTAGCCCCTGGAACTATGTCGATTTTGAACTCGACTTGACGTTGCGGAGGTAATCCTGGAAGTTCTTCTAGAAAGATGTCGGGAAAATCGCGTACTACTGGAATGTTCTTAATGTCTTTCGTTTCTTGGCTCATATCGACAACATGAGCAAGGAATGCGCGACATTCCTTTTGCAAGAACTTCTGGGCTTAAATGCTCGAGATGAGGCGAAGGTTAGTGTCGGGTTTGTCGCCGTAGATTACTAGAGTTTCGCTAGACGGCATATTAAGGAGAACAGCCTTTTCGTAACACATGATGTCGGCACGATGAGAACTCAACCAATCCATGCCGATTATGACGTCGAAACTTTTAATTGAGACCAACATGAGGTCGATTGGAAATGAATGGCTATCTAGTGTTAGTGAACAACCTATGTATATACTGCTAGTACTCTCTGTCTTCCCATTAGCCATTTCTATAGTGAACGGTTCTTTAAGTGCATGCGATTTATTCCTAAGCAAGTGAGCAAATTTCTGGTTCACGAAACTCCTCTCTGCTCCACTATCAAACAGAATGCATGCATATGAGTTATCGAGGAGAAACGTACCAGTGACCACTGTAGGGTCGGCAACTGCTTCCTCGTGGCCTATAGCCAGAACTCTTCCCACTCCGTCGACATTCCCTGCCTTCGGGCAGTTCCTTTTGTAGTGGTCCGCCTCGCCACAACCGTAGCAAGCCTGGCCTACACCAGCGTCGGGGACTTGGGTGATTGGCTTTGTCGGAGCCTTGCAGAAACGGGCAGTGTGCCCCTTCCTGTTGCAGTTAGAACACTGCATTTCCCTGCAGGGTCCATTGTGGTGGAAGCTGCATTTGTTACACTTTGGCAGGTTCCCTGCGTACTGCTTTACCGGTGCAGCAGCGGCAAGTGCTATCGCAGCATGAACAACTACGACCTGCTGCTTTTTGGCAGCCTTCTTCTTCTTCTTGTCATCCCATAATTTCCGCTTGTTGTCGGCGGATTTGGAGGGTTCTGAGATGGCTAGGGTTGTTGTTGCTGATGGGGTACGAACCCCATGTTCAATGAGCCATTGTGCCAATCGCTTGGCACTATCAAAGGTAGTGGGGTTGGAAGCTAGAACGTTCCCCTGGAATGGAGGCACCAGCCCCCAAATGTACCTCTCCACCTTCTTGGCCTCATAGGGGACCATTCCCGGACATAGCGCTACCAGATCGCTAAATCTGGCAGTGTAGGAGACTATGTCGGAGCCCTTCATGTTTAGGCTCCAGAGCTCCTGCTCTAACTTCTGTACTTCGCCCCTCGGGCAGTACTCCTCGATCATTAGCTCCTTAAGAGCTTCCCAGCTGATGGCATTTGCCACTATAAGAGATAGTGACTTGACGTGGCTGTTCCACCATGTCAGAGCTCGGTCCACGAAGGTGCAAGCGGCAAATTTTACCTTACTCCCTTCCGGACAGGAGCAGATCTCGAAGATCGACTCCGTCTTCTCGAACCATTGCGAGAGGGCAATGATTCCGCCAGTACCATTGAAGGACTGGGGTTTGCAGCTGGTGAAATCCTTGGATGAGCACTCCCTAGAGCGCATTGGAGTTTCAACTGGGGTGGGAGGCACATACGTCCCACTCCCGCTTGTACCGGTTGAGTTGAATTGAGCTAGGGCTGTCGTAACAGCCGCATTTACAGCCGCTTGAACAACTGTTGGGTTGAATTGAGGAGGAGGAGTTGGAATTGGAGTGATTGGAGTAGTGTGTCTTGCTGATCGACGTGGAGGCATCTTGAAGCTATAGATTTACAAAGATAACGATATTGGTAAGAATAGAGAAAATTGATGAGAGTGGCTCATGGACTAACTCTCCATAGCCCAACAACACAGATGAAAGCATGATTGAATACTTAATTTCTAATAGATTTGATATCTGTCAATATTACTGGTATTACAGATGCAATTAGTTCGGGAAAAACGACCTAAAAGTAGGTCTTACATCAAACCAAAATTAAGAAAATTTGACAGAATTTAGACCTAGACGGTCGAAAGTTCAAGGTCTTCACGTAGACGGAAAAACTAAAACTAGAGCTTTTACATAGTCCTAACTTATATCCAAAAAGAGAAGGGATGAGCAGAGCATCCCCTAATGACGTCGGGAACCCCTTGGGCGAACCCATAACTCATCCATCACACGCTCCATTTCAAGAAGGCATCGCTCGTACACTCGCTTGCGTACTCGATGCTCTATGACTTCAGCCCTAGTCTCAGCTAGTGCTTGAAGTAGAGACTCATGGTCTCTTTCAGCTCTCCCATGGGCATCTTCCAGCCGATGAGTGCAGATTGTGTTGATAACCGTATTGGCATCAAGCTCCGCAATGCGTTGGAGGGCTGTCCTTCCCTGAATTTCGTTACGAGCAACCCTGCGGACCAGGATAGGCAAGACCCTGTCCACTGAGCCTCCTTCGCTCACATTTTAAAAGCTTCGGTCTCCATTGAATGGGATAGGTTGGCCCTGTTCCTGACTCCAGGTCTCCAGACTTTCCACCCACATAGGCGTCGGGCCTTGAAAAGTCGGACGTGGGTTTGGATTTGGGTTTTGAGCCACATGGGGTAGGTTGTTGACTTCTGGCTCGGAGTCAGAACCATCAGAAAACCCTTCAGCATGGTGATCATCCAAAGGGATTGGATGATCATCTTCTGGCTCCTCTTCAAGCCATCCAGCATTGTCTTCGTTTGGAAAGTACGGGTCTCCGGGGATATGGAATCCAGCCATGTTATCTATGCGAGAAAAGGGGTAAAGAAATAATTAATAGACGTACTAATTAAGATAATTATAAGATGATCCTTACTAGTTACTCCAACATTTGCCTAGTGCATACCAGTCATATGTAACCAAAACAGGATAGACCTTCGAATAAGTGACCCTAACTCTAAGCCCACAACCAAACAAGGAACAGGAAGTAAAACAAAGATCACAGATTCTAAGTCTATGACACCCTAGTCACATATAACCTTAGCGTATCCACTCAACAACTATTGACATACTAATAAAGATCTTTTTAGTTTGCACATAAGTAATTTATAGTAACACAAAATACTCCTATAGTATTTTAAGTTTATGTTTTGTTCTAATGTTTTCGTTGTAGTAGTGTTGGTAAGTTTTTAGACTTGCTGCAACATCAAAAACAATCATGGACACATGCTAATCACTTCTCGGAAAGATATAGTTGATCAGGCTATATCACTCCCAGATCTGATTATATGTCCCCAAGACTACTCGCGTTGTCCAACAATCGTAATACTTTTGTTATGTCCTAGTGACACTGATTTTAGTATGAATGGAGGTATGTATACTTAGGTTAAATATTTTATTATTTAAAAGTATAAACTCTTGGTTAGAGTATTTTAATCCCGTTATGTTTATAGTTGTATATCTTTTATGGGTTGATATACTCGATTCACTATAAACAATGCTCTGATACCAATCTGTCACACCCCAAAACCGGAACGGCGGAAACGTTCGGGGGCGGAGGACGTCATGTACAGTATCACAACAATGCATAATAGTAAACAAGCAACAACATCATCCATTGCATTAATAGTAATAATTTTAATACAAGTGTGTTCTGAAGCTTATAAGACACCAAAATGTATAATCAAAATAAAAGATGAGTCTTGAATGTGCTCCATCTTCTCAAAAGCTGGCCATCGGTACCTGTCTACTGGCGACCTGAGAATACAAGTTATTTTGAAAGCGTAGATCAGCATTAAAGCTGGTGAGTTCATAAGTATTTTAGTGTCTTTGTTTGTATAAGTTTGAAGAATGTAATTGTAAATGTTTGATGTAAAAGTTTGTAAGTGTTCGATGTAAATGTTTGTAAACTTCCTAGAAAATCCTATATTTTCTACTAGTGTAGCCTTCTACCAAGGCTCAACTGTTCTCTACATTTGTTCTTTTGTAAAAGTGTGCGTTTTCCCAAAGTATGACTATCATTACCAAAATATAGTTTTTCATTACCGTTTATGTGAGAAGATCACAATTTGAATGAATGTGGGAAACTAATGATGTACTATAGTTTTATCTAGGTAACTACTAATGTACTAACTACCTTTAACTTGTTAGTTAATTAAGGTAAAATGTGATATGATTGTACCATACTAACTGACTAAAACACGACGATGAAAGACGTCGGAAGAAATGACATTTGGCACCCGTAGACTTGCAAGTCCCACTGTAGCGAGCATCAAGGTGTAGGATAGTCAATCCAGTATAGATCTATACGCAAATTCACGCTCTCCCTTAAGGAGATTCTGGTTACAAAACGAGCCATAACAGTTATGTTATGCCCCGAAGTAGTATCTCACATTAATGTTATAGTATTCTTGTATTTGTATAGTATGTACTAGTGTAGTGTATGTTCTCTCTGTCTAGTATGTAGTATGTTTTCTAGTGTATAGTGTGTAGTATGTATTGTTTCTCGTTATAGTGTTCTATATCTATTTCTCTTTATAGTGAGTATCGATTCTCGTTATAGTGTTCTCTATCTGTTTCTCTTTATAGTGAGTATTGATTCTCATAATAGTGTTCTCTATCTGTTTCTCTTTATAGTGAGTATTGATTCTCATAATAGTATGTTTTGACTCATGTATGAACTGACTCTTAGTATGTTTCATTGTTCTAGTAATAGTATTAGTAACTTCATAAACTATACCTATTATAGTTCACTAGCAATGTTGTTTGTATGAATGAACATGTTTGTATACCTTTGCTACCCAAAGATATTGAACTGAATGAAGGAACTTTTATATCTATACACATATACATAATATATAATTAAGATTCAAACGACCTTCGGACAAACAACTGATACCCTAAGTCCACAACCAAACAAGGAACAGGAAGTAAGGCGAGCTATCAGTCCTAAGTCCTTTCAATCCTACTTATATAACTATATCTATATAGATATGCATTTGACAAAATATAAGTTTAAAAGAGCTTAATAGAAAGTATTTAACATGTAAAAGAGTTTGTAAAACGATTTGAAGTAGTTTGTTTGATAACACAGTTTGAAAGTAAGAAATCCACTTGTTTGGTAGTTATTAATCACATGTGATTGATATAATAACTATAATAGTTCAAGTTGTATCCCCCCCCCCCATAAAAGCATTTAAAATCATTTAAAAGGTTGATTAAGGGGTATGAACTCACCTGTAGTGAGTAACTCAAATGTAAGATCGATAAAGGATGATATGTGTCAAGTGAAGGCTTGAGCACACACGGATCCTATTTAGCATATAATGACACATATATGTTTACAATTAGTGTTTAAACAACTAATTATAAGGGATAACACCCTAATAGACTAGTAACTCTTAGATTGAAGGGATACAATCACATATGATTGCATAACTTGGGTGTATGGCCACCCTAAAGAGTTTATGGTCTAAATGACATGACCAAGTGAGTTTACGGTCAAAATGGTATGACCATTGGAGTTCACGGTCCAAGTGGGTTTACGGTCAAGGAGTTCACGGTTCAAATGGGTTTACGGTCCCATGTGTTTATGGTCCTATGACCTTACGGTCATAAGGTTTACGGTCTAGGGAGATTCAACCGTAAACTCATCATTTCTTGCACAAAAGATGGTTTTCAAGGGCTTCATTCAAAGGCATCGGATTCTAGGGACCATGCCTTATCCTTAGGAAGGGTTAAGGCCTCTAATGCACCTTTCATTAGAGTTTACGGTCTAAGGAGATACTCTTAGACCGTAAACACCTTGTTCTTGGCTAAAAATGATGTTTTCAAGGTGATTAACTAGTGATTCAAACATATATCAAGCTAGGGGTAGTGTACTTACTGATTTAGAAACTCGTAAGGATGATTAAGATCCAAGAACACTAGTGTGTGTACTTGGTGTTCTTGGTGAAATGAAGATCACTTGAAGATCTATCAAAATGAAGAGATTTCATGGATGAAATCATGTATAATCACTAGATAAAGAGATGTAACAACAAAAGTAAGGACGGAATTCTTACATTTTTGGAAGATCAAGATGAAGATCTTATGATACTTGAGAGTGTTTTCGAGATTTTTGGCTTTGAAAGGAAAGAAAGGATCAAAATGATCAAGAATTGTGTATATATAGGGAGTTTACGGTCACCATGACCGTAAGCTCTAAGCTTCCTGACCGTAAACTCCTTTTGAGGAGGTTTACGGTTTGCTAGATAGTTTAAAATTTAAACTGGCAGTTCCAAACACTGATTCCTTTGATGCACTAGTCTCAGAATACTCAGAATAGACTCTAAACAGTGCTAAAAGTTAGCAGAAATGAGACAGACTTGATTGAGTTTAAGAGTTATACAAGATAGAAATTTCGGGTTGTCACATCATCCCCCGTTAGAGAGAATTTCGTCCCGAAATTAGAATTTAAGCAATTAAGTTACAAATAACTAAGCGAAAAGATGAGGATATTTCAGTTTCATTTGACCCTCGCGCTCCCAAGTGAATTCAGGTCCTCGCTTGGCGTTCCAGCGAACCTTCACTATCGGGATACGACTTTGCTTCGTTTGCTTGACCTCTCGGTCCATGATCTCTATAGGTTCTTCCACGAAGTTGAGGCTCTCATTGATCTCAATCTCGTCGAGTGGGATTACAAGAGTCTCGTCGGACAGACACTTTTTCAAGTTCGAGACGTGGAAAGTAGAATGTACGTTACTGAGTTCACGAGGTAGGTTGAGTTTGTAAGCTACAGGGCCGATTCTAGCGAGAATCTCGAAAGGCCCTACGTATCTTGGATTTAGCTTTCCACGCTTTCCGAAGCGTATCAAGCCCTTTCAGGGTAAGAAATCCACTTGTTTGGTAGTTATTAATCACATGTGATTGATATAATAACTATAATAGTTCAACTTGTATCCCCCCCCCCCATAAAAGCATTTAAAATCATTTAAAAGGTTGATTAAGGGGTATGAACTCACCTGTAGTGAGTAACTCGAATGTAAGATCGATAAAGGATGATAGGTGTCAAGTGAAGGCTTGAGCACACACGGATCCTATTTAGCATATAATGACACATATATGTTTACAATTAGTGTTTAAACAACTAATTATAAGGGATAACACCCTAATAGACTAGGAACTCTTAGATTAAAGGGATACAATCACATATGATTGCATAACTAGGGTGTATGGCCACCCTAAAGAGTTTATGGTCTAAATGACATGACCAAGTGAGTTTACGGTCAAAATGGTATGACCATTGGAGTTCACGGTCCAAGTGGGTTTACGGTCAAATGACCTTACGGTCAAGGAGTTCACAGTTCAAATGGGTTTACGGTCCTATGTGTTTATGGTCCTATGACCTTACGGTCATAAGGTTTACGGTCTAGGGAGATTCAACCGTAAACTCATCATTTCTTGCACAAAAGATAGTTTTCAAGGGCTTCATTCAAAGACATCGGATTCTAGGGACCATGCCTTAGCCTTAAGAAGGGTTAAGGGCTCTAATGCACCTTTCATTAGAGTTTACGGTCTACGGAGATACTCTTAGACCGTAAACACCTTGTTCTTGGCTAAAAATGATGTTTTCAAGGTGATTAACTAGTGATTCAAGCATATATCAAACTAGGGGTAGTGTACTTACTGATTTAGAAACTCGTAAGGATGATTAGGATCCAAGAACACTAGTGTGTGTTCTTGGTGTTATTGGTGAAATGAAGAACACTTGAAGATCTATCAAAATGAAGAGATTTCATGGATGAAATCATGTATAATCACTAGATAAAGAGATGTAACAACAAAAGTAAGGAAGGAATTCTTACATTTTTGGAAGATCAAGATGAAGATCTTATGATACTTGAGAGAGTTTTCGAGATTTTTGGCTTGGAAAGGAAAGAAAGGATCAAAATGATCAAGAATTGTGTATATATAGGGAGTTTATGGTCACCATGATCGTAAGCTCTAAGCTTCCTGACCGTAAACTCCTTTTGAGGAGGTTTACGATTTGGTAGATAGTTTAGACTTTAAACTGACACTTCCAAACACTGATTCCTTTGATGCACTAGTCTCAGAATACTCAGAATAGACTCTAAACAGTGCTAAAAGTTAGCAGAAATGAGACAGACTTGATTGAGTTTAAGAGTTATACAAGATAGAAATTCCGGGTTGTCACACAAAGTTCCAACCTAAAGCTGATGAAGCCATCTTCCTTGGGTACTCTTCCAAATCAAAAGCTTACAGAGTTCTCAACCGGAGAACTCGTGTTCTGGAAGAAAGTTTTGATATTACTTTTGATGACAACTTTGTTCGAAATTCTGGCCCCACTCACATCACAACTCACATCATGGAGTCCGATGCTCCTCCGCCCGGGTGTCCGAACCCTCAAACAATTCTTGAGGTTGACTTTGAAACTCTCTTTGGTCCTTCCGAAACCGCTCTTGATTCGGAATCTCGATCAAGACCATCTCTAATTCCAATTCCTCCTTCGGAAGCTCCAGTTTCTCAAAATCTCTCCGGTCCGATTCCAAGCCTTCCTTCATTTGATTCCGAATCGTTTCAACCTTCTCAGGTTGAGGGGCAGAATAATTCAAATCCCTCTCTTGAATCAAATGTGGATGGCTTCCAAGATGCAGCTGCGGATTTCGATGACTCTAATCCTCTCAACATTGATGAAAATGAAAACTTCTTTGAGTTCCCTTCTGATGATGATGTCAATCTCTCTGGTTCAGAAGTTCAGGGGGAGCATCATCCCAATATTCAAATCATTCAGGGGGAGCAAATCAATTCCACTATTGATATAGGATCGACGGCTGCACAAGAACTCCCACAATTACATGTTTGGACGAAGGATCAACCTCCGAATCAAGTAATCGGTAATCCTAATATTGGTGTACAAACTCGCTCAGCTACCAACATTCAAAATGAATGTCATTTTTCAGCATTCATATCCATGGTTGAACCCAAATCCATCAAGGAAGCATTGGAGCATGCTGATTGGATTACAGCCATGCAAGAAGAACTGGCAGAATTTAACCGAAATGAAGTCTGGACTCTCGTGCCTCCTCCTCCTCAGAATCATCCCATTGTCGGTACAAGATGGGTATTTCGCAACAAGCTAGACGATGCAGGAGTTATCATCCGAAATAAGGCAAGATTGGTAGCTAAAGGTTTTACACAAATTGAAGGGATCGACTACGACGAGACATTTGCTCCTGTTGCACGACTTGAAGCTATCAGAATCTTTCTTGCTTAAGCTGCTCACAAAGGCTTCAAAGTTTACCAAATGGATATTAAGAGTGCCTTTCTTAACGGTGAACTTGACACTGAAGTATACCTTCAACAGCCCCCGGATTCATTAATCTTTCCTTTCCAAACTACTGTTATAAACTCCGGAAGGCTGTCTACGGACTCAAGCAAGCTCCTCGGGCATGGTACGAGACTCTCACTGATTTTCTCAAACGCTCCGGTTTTCAAAGAGGAATTCTAGATCCCACTCTATTCCGAAGATCAAACGGAAAACATCTCATGCTGGTACAAATTTATGTGGACGACATCATTTTTGGATCTACGGATTCATCTATGGTTGCTGATTTTGCCAAACTTATGATCAGTCGATTCCAAATGAGCATGAATCGAGAATTAAGCTTCTTTCTCGGCCTCCAAGTCAAACAAACTAACAGAGGTATCTTCATTCACCAAGAGAAGTACATTTCGGAACTTCTCAAGAAATACTCAATGGACACCTGTGCCTCCGCCAAGGTACCTATGGGCTTCGGACACAAGATTTTTGCCGACCCTTCGGGTGTTTCTGTTGATGAAAAGAAGTATCGTGAAATGATTGGATCCCTACTCTATCTCACAGCAAGCCGTCCGTATATTATGTTCTCAACATGTTTATGTGCTAGATTTCAAGTCAACCCAAAGATGTCTCATCTTTTGGTTGTGAAACAAATATTCTGATACCTCAAAGGTACAAAGAGTCTCGGAATCTGGTATCCAGCTAATGAGAGCTTCCTTCTGCAAGCTTACTCTGATTCAAACTATGGTGGTATTCAACTCGATAGAAAAAAGCACTTCAGGTGGCTGTCAATTCTTAGGTGGTCGATTGGTCAGTTGGTCATCCAAGAAACAGAACTGCATTGCACTTTCTACAGTCGAAGCTGAATACATTGCTGCTGCCAGCTGTACATCTCAGGTTCTGTGGATGAAATCTCAACTTTTGGATTATGGTTACCGCTTTCAACGCATTCCTATCTATTGTGACTCTCAAAGTGCTATTGGAATTTCTCATAATCCAATTCAACATTCCATGACCAAGCACATCGATATAAGGTACCATTTCATAAAAGATCATGTACTTAATGGTAACATTGAACTCATTTTTGTTCCATCTGACGATGAGATTGCTGATGTCTTTACCAAGGCATTAGACGAAACCAAATTCAATGGTTTTCTCAACAAAATGGGTATGATGGTACCGGATCCTCAGTTCTTTCAAGAGACTTGTTCTCTTTGATAGACGTATTTGAAAGAAATCTAGTTCCGATCTCAAAATCTTTTCATCTCGGGACTACTTTCACCCGGAATACTTAGGATCATTTTACTCACCTTTGTTTCTGACATTCACTTGAGTTTTTTTAAGTTGTACAGTTCATCCTGATCGTTTGCAATTCTAAGTCCTCTTTAGTACTTAAATCATCATATTGGAATACACTTCATGATTGGATCCAGAATTCTACTCCGGAAAGGATATAAAATTCAGCGCTCCGGAATCTTAAAAATTTGCTCCGGAATTTTCAAAAATTGCTCCGGAATGTCAAATTGCTCTGGAATTTCAAATTGCTCTGGAATTTTCAAACTTGCTCCGGAATTTCAAATTGCTCCGGAATTTTCAAAGTTGCTCCGAAATTTCAAATTGCTCCGGAATTTCAAATTGCTCCGAAATTTTCAAACTTGCTCCGGAATTTCAAAAATTGCTCCGGAATGTCAAATTGCTCCGGAATTTCAAACCTTGTTCCGGAACTCTTAAATCTCACTCCGGATGGCTTTCGCAATTTTGATTCGGAACCATTTACAAATCTGCTCCGGAATTATCAAACAAACTGAATTTTTGCTCCTAAACTCGAACTTGCTCCAGATTTACTTCGCATTCCGGACCTCTTTTTAAAACCAGTATGTTCCGGATCACAACTCTTTATTCTCCGGATCATACTCTGTCCGGAACAGCTCATCCGGAATACCACCGGACATTAAGGTGAAACGGTTTTTCTCAACGGTTACTTTTCAGGAAGATCCTATCCTATCCTCCTCGATTTGTGTGACACGATCGCACGCCCCCATAAAATAATCATCTAACCGTCGGTTGAAATTCTCCATTTTTAGCCACAAATTACCTCACATTTCACCTCCCCTGTCCAATCAACGTCTCTAACATTAAATGCAACCCATTTTCTTCTCGGATCCTCATCATTACACTCCTAACCCGACCCATTTCCTTTACCTATAAATAATCATTCAAAACCCCTTTTACCTCTTTACGCTCTCTAAACCCTCAATCTCCCAAATTCTCTCTACTATTCTTCGTGTTCTTCAAGCTCGCATAACCTGCAACAATGGCGTCCACTCAAGAATTCAAATCCACTGCTCCAGTCCCCAAGAAATCGATTGCCAAGAAGAAGACCTCCAAAGGATCAAAAGGATCCTCCTCCTCTGCTGATCAAGAACCTTTCTCGAGAGACACTACTCAGTTGTTCTCTCTGAACCCAATGGATTATGACGAATCGATAAGGGTGATGATTGAGTTCATCGCAAACCATCCCATTTCAGTTCCTCTCCCGAAAACCCCAGAACCGCCACTGCCTCTTCATCATCTTCATCGCGCATTCACCAGTATTCGACTTGTCGATGGTGCCCTCGAAACTATGATCATTGGGGACAGAATGGTTCCCATCTACAAATCGACCTTTCTCAAGGTGATTGATGTCAAAGTGAATCCACGAGGATTTAAAGTAGTTGAGCCAACGACTGAAGAGTTTCATACATTCCTCAACTACATCGGGTACACTCAAGACTACAGAGCCAAAGATTTCAAGAAGACGGCTGTGTCCGGACTATGGACTGTTCTGATGCACATCATTCTCAGAGGGTTGTCCGGAAAGCATGGAGGAACGGATACCCTAAGCAAAGATTGGATCAATGTTGTCTTCAGCATCTACTCCGGTCAGGAGAATGTTGTTGATCTTCCGGAAGTCCTGTGGCAAGACTTCTGCAAGTTTGCTACAAAGCGGAAGCCGAACGAAATTTCAAGCCCTCAATTCTGGGCACTGACGCTCCAACAAGTCTTTAAGGAGCTTTCAAAACCGCTTGCGGTCAACACCATTCCTCCGGAGGTATGTGTTACTTTCAAAACTCTTAAGGCCTATAGGATTCCGGACCAATCCTCCTTTGGTCCGGTCAGACGTCTTCCGGACCACATGTTGGCCCTTATCCCTTCCAATTTCGTTTCTCTCAAACAACATCTAGAGACTTCGGTTGTGTTTGACCCAACACAACCTGCCCCTGTCTCTGTTGAGCCTATCTCGGTAGAGGCCAAGCCTACACAGTCCGGACCCAAAATCAAGAAGACGGCCAAGAGAAAGGCTTCTCCCACTAAGCCCAAAACCAAAAAGAAAACCAAAGTCAGTGTCCCCTCTCATCAGGAGGGCACCCATGACATTCAGGCTGATTCTGGCCATCCGCACACCCCACCTACCCACTCATCCGAGATACACCTCGATGTTTCAAAAACACAAGCACACACTCACGGGGAGTCTCCACATAATCCGCCCTCACCTTCCCAAAAAGGTGATGCAGGTGTTGAACATAGTTCCTTGCAGCCCCCTGGAACATACTCATGAGTCACTTTTGATACCCCCATTGTTTCTTCGACACACACACAATCTGGAACCACTGTTCTGGACACCAAGCTTTCAGGAGGAGGAGCAGTCCCTCCACCTCCGGAAGCGTCAAATGGTCTGATACCCGGAAGGCGTACAGGACGACCAGGTGTTAACGATCCCCTATGGGATGATTTTGTGAACAGTGTCGCATCCAAACGTCCGGATCTCACCAGAGCTCAGGTGGAGTCCACACTCATTTCCATGAGGAACAGGGCTATCCAAAGCAATTTTCCCTATGTTCCTCCTACTGATGTTGATGCTATCAACGAGCTCACTGCGGAACTACCTCCCATCACCACTTATCAAAGTATTTTTCACACCGATCCGGAAGAAGAAATATCTGAAGAAATCATGCTGGAAGAAGATGCAAAAACCATTCCGGATGCACATCTCATGAATTTAGTTCACTACCAATCAAAGGCATCAGTCTCCAAGTCTGCCTATGACTTCGAATCCTCTTCCTCAACCACTCCGGACGGAGGTTCCAACTCTCAACCTCATGAAGATGATGCTACCACCAAACCTGGTCCTTCCACCAATCCTTCCTTCAACCAATCTCCTCCGCAACACTCGAGTTCTGACACGGAATCCAATGCTGGTGACTATGTTGACCCCTTTGCTCTGCTGGAAATCCGCACCAATGTCTCCGACACCATGAAGAAAGTGTCATCTGTTGAGGCATCTGTAACTGAGTTAAACACTAAATTGGATCAAAAAGTCTCCGGACTTGATGCCCAACTCGATTTCATTCTTCAGTCCCTGTCCCAGCAATCCGGACCATCTGCTGCGGAAAGGGAAGCCCAATTGGATCAGCTTATCTCCCTCCGGCTCAAGCATACAATGGAGGAAGTCGACACCAAATATGATATCCTTGCTGATCACTACCTCAACACCATCACTTCAATGCTCAAGGTTCATGATGAATTGGTGTCTGCTACCAACGACCTAATCAAGCAGACCCATGTTCGTCATGAGAAACAAATTAAACGGCTGGAGAAGGAGATCCAGAAGAAGGATGAGATGAACCTCATTATTCAACAAGTCCTCATCAAACTCCTGCGCTCAACTTGGAAAATTATTGATGTTCCGAACAGGAAGTTTGATGAGATGATTTCCATCCTCAGCAGCACATTCAAACATCTTTCTGAGCAAGCCCCCACTGCTGACGCTTACGATGCTCTCACTCTTCAACTCAACTCTGGTCTTCAGAAAGTCTTCTCAAAATTTGACGATTTGAAAGATGTTTTGCAGCTTGCACTGGTTCCAAGATTCACCGATGCAAGAGGGGGAGAAGGCCCAAGCAGAAGATGGAAACTAGCCATAGAATTCATACTCCGGGATGAGGACCTGGATTCCAAAGATGAAGACGTTCAAATCGTCTTCGGAATCCTAAGTATCACTGAAGAAGAAGGAAGCGTAGATGAAGACATATATGTTCCGAATGAAGCTCCCAAAGGAGTTCTTGGTCTTCAAGCTCCAAAATTTTCCATTCCGAAGGAGATGTCTGAAGAACAAAAGAGGATATGGTCCGCTGTCTCCTGGCCACCCTCTCTTCCGGAAGCTTTTGAAATGGCTGTCAAAATGGCTAAGGCAAAATCTTTTCTGACTGCTCAAGCTTTCCGAGCCACTCCCTCAGTTCAATCTCCCATTCCGGAACCCAAAGTTGCTCCGATCGACCAGGGCTCTCCTCTCCGGACCCCTGATGATATTCCGGAAGAACCACTTCCAAATCCCACTCCGGAATTTTCGATCGACGAGAATATGAAGATTTCCATAGCTGCGCTTCAACGAGACAAAGGGAAGAAACCGATGACCGCTGAACAACAAGCCTTTCACTCCGGACCTCCCCCTAAGCATAAACATGGATGGTCTCAGGAGGAAATAAATCAGGCACTTGAGGACAGCATCCGGATCCAAGCTCTGAAAGACAATCCTGATCCGATGCGTGGCATCTCTCCTCTCTGCCGTGAAGGAATTCTCAAGGCTCGGGAAATTGTTCCGTGCCTATATTATGATCTTCCCTCCAATGATGCAGATCAGTTGGATCTTCCTCTCTCTCCTTACAGCAAATTCTACACTAAGTTTGCTCCTCTTCACCCAACTGATAATCCGGAAGTGATCATCCGGACAGAGTGAGAAAGGCTCAAAACCTTCTATGCAAAGAATGCTCAACCCTTCAAGGAAGTGTGGACAAGGAAGAGGATCACCAAAGTTCAAGGCTTCGGAAGAAAATTTTTAGTGAAATTTGAGCTGAACTGTCCCTTATTCCGTTTCCACCTCCTCCGGAACAAGCCAACTCCCCTGACCATTACTGATGCAGATTTTCCTTCAATGAATCCGAACGACATCCTCACCCTAGCTGCTTATTTCAGAGAAAACCAAAAGGATGACATCAATATGGGTGCTTACCACGCAACTCTCAGCTTTCTTAAAGATTACGTTGCTGAGTTCTGCCGGTGTGACTACGAGCTTGCACACCTCTATGGAACAGAACAATTTGTTGCCAAGATCGACTTTGTTCTTCCGGAAGCTGAAATTCTTGCAGACGGTCCCATTGAAGAACCGGTTCTAGGGTTTGTCTACACCACCAGAAGAACAAACAAGAAGGACTTCTTCCGAGTCCTTGACAAAAACCTAGTTCCGACCAAAGCTCTGAAGAAGTTCATATCCCGGGCGTCCAAGTCTGATGCTCCGGAACAGGTCAAGGCAAAGTTTGTAAGCCAACTGGCGTGGTACATTGCGGTGCGAGAATGGTGTTCAGAGCCTACACCTTCATCAAGGAAGAAATGAACTGAGCTTACTGGATTGCTAAGTTCACTTAGGGGGAGATTGTTGGAACCTGAAAGTGAACCTCTAGCAATCATGTCCTTATTCCGAAGGGTGTGACTTCTGAAGTGAAGAGTGGTCCAAAACCTGTCCGGACCAAATAAGGAGATAAGAAGAGTGAAGGCATTCCGGAGCTGACCCTTACGTCCGGAATGCATGCTGATCCGGAACATCTTGTTTTGTCTCTTGTGCATTTATTGTTTTTGTCTTGTTATTGATGTAACGTTTCATAGGATTAAGTCTATAGTTGTATTAGAACAATCAGAATTTTAGACTTATGCCTTTTGTCCGGTCCTATGTAAACACCTGGGTTAATTCGCTGTAACATTCACTCCTATTTAAAGGAGCTTTCAGTACAAGTCAACTACGGATCTTTCACTCACTTTTGGCATTTACTCTTATCATATTCAAAACATTCTTCTTGTTCTTCATTTATTAACTTTACCTTGATCATTTACTACTTGTCTTCAATTAATGTCTTGATCATTTGTTAAACATATTATCTAAGACTTGACTGGTCTTTCCAGCCTCGACTTGAACATCTATTAGCAAGCAAACATTGATCTTAAGCATTCACTCAAGGTTTGAATTTTCAAACCTTGTCCCTGCGTATCGATCTTGTTCTCATAGCGAGTTGGTGAGACAACTCGACGAGTTGAGAGGGTTTTACCCGTCCTTGGATTCAGAGTGAACTCGACGAGTTGATGGGGCAAATCGACGAGTAGTTGGGGTTTTTCCTTGTCACACCCCCAAACCTGAACGGCGGAAACATTTGGGGGGCGGAGGACGTCATATTCAGTATCATAACAATTGAATAGTAAAGAAAGTACACACCACCATAATATATATATTTGAAAAGTTTACATGATTGTATGTATTACATGTTTGAAAATCAAATACAATATGGTGTTCCAAAATATGATACTAACGCCAGAGCGTTAATCCCTAAAAGTAGTTGCTAACCTGGTTTAGCGATTTCCTGAGAATACAAGTTATTTCAAAGAAAAAGTGTCAACAATTAATTCGGTGAGTTCATAAGTAGTCATTTAAGTAAATGTATGCCATTCGAAAGCTCACGTTTGTTTTCCAGAAAATCTGATATTTTCTTATAAAATGAGTTATGAATTGTTGTTGTAAGAAATGAATGTATTGAACCAGGAAAATCCTATATTTTCCTAAAAGTGAGGAGCAGTCTTAAATATCCAAGACTGTAACTTGTAAGTAAATATGTCATACTTAAACTGATAATGTATAGTTTTATTAGTGAACAAAACTATAGGAAGCTTGTATTTTCACGTAAAAGTAACTGTAATATTACTTTTTCCGTAAAACATAATACCATAATAATTGTTTATCCTGTGAGTTTTCATAACCGTACTATGATGGATTTTCCTGCAGCGACGTTCTTCAGGCGTCGAAATGTTATGACACTTGTCACCCTTAACAGCCAGGGTGCGGGATCATCAGTCCCGTATAGATCTATACACACTTATCACGTTCTCCAGACGGAGACTCTGGTTATAAAACATGGCTTTCTAGTGTTACCTTGATAGGTATAATGAAGATGAATGACTCACATATTCTCAATTAAGTCACGTATTCTTGAAATGTATATGTTTATGTCTGAAATGATTACCCTTTTTACAGTGTTGATAAAGGCATAATAATGAGTTGTATTTTCTTATATATACGTAATGTTATAGTTGAATGGTTACCCTTGTCATGATGTGTTATGAAAACATATAAATAAAGCATGTTATTATTTATAAGTATATTTCATCCCGAGAGGGTAAAGTGGTATTGTAAGATGTTTTGCATGCCAACATTTTCGTATGATAGTTATAACAACAGCATGAAAAGTATAGCAAAAGATTGATGTTTTCACACGATTTTAGTCGTGTGTTTACTTGTATTCCCCCTAAAAGTGTTTAAAAAAAGCATTTAAAAAGCATTTAAAAGTGTAGTGATAGGGATATGAACTCACTTGGTAGAAGTGAAGATTTGATGAAAACGATGTTTTGCTCGGGCAGCACTTCGACCGGAAAGAAGTCGATTTCTCGGGAATCTCGGGGCTTCGAACTTCCGTCAGAGCTTGGATATGAAACCGGGATGTCGGGGTATTCTCGCATCCTTTAGAAACTAAAACCTGGAACCCTGGCATCCTTTATATAGGGTTGGAAGAGGCCGCGAACGTGGGGCGTTCCGGAGCGCAGGGGGCTCCCTCGTACGCAGCGCGTTCCGGAGTCCTCGTGCGTCACTGCTTATGAACCTCGGCCTAAATGGGCGATGGGACTGGCTCTGGGTTGCGAACGCTGGGCATTCCCTGGGAACGCAGGGCGTTCCCTTCGGACCAGCCTCGATGTTTGTGCCCCGATCTTTGAAATTCCGTAACTTTCGCGTACAAGCTCCGTTTTTGACGTTCTTTATATCCACGCGTAGGTGAGAACATACTCTACAACTCCCGTTTAGACTTCGTCGGCTAATTTTGACTTTATTTTTAATATTATATTTTTAACAGGCCGGGACATGAAAAGTCTGTTAAAAATTCATAACTTCTTCATCCGACGTCCGTTTTCGTCTGTCTTTTTACCGTTGTACTACTAGTGACGAGACCTTCAAGTCTCGTTTAGGTTGCGTTGGCTAAAAGTCGCTCGATCTCTATTTCGAGTTTTTAGATGTCTACTGCTATATCTGAAACTTAGAAAAATCATAACTTCCTCATACGAAGTCAAATTTGGACGTTCTTTTTATGTATGTTTACGGTTTAATGATATCTATGAATTTCATTTAGATATCTAAGGCTAAAAAGTATTTTATTGAAATTTCGCGTTTTACGCTTAACAGTGTTTTACCGGATTTGACGCGGATCTATGATTGGTCATAACTTCTTCGTTATAACTCGGATTTTAGTTTTCTTTATATGTTTGGAAACCTAGTAATGATCTCTACCACTTTATTCATCCCAAATAAGGTTATTGAACAATTTATTTTTGACCTAAATTTGACTTGTGTTACATTCCTAGTCTTCTGGATGCTGCATGAACTCGAAGAGTTGGCTAGCAACTCGACGAGTTGACTCGGGGTTTCACGATTTACTGAGTTCTGAGGGATTCGACGAGTTCATGAGTTGTACTCGGCGAGTTGAGTCAACATGGATTGTTGACTTGAGTGTTGACTTCCGTTAACTTTTAGAGTTGGATCAGTTTTTACTGTAGACTTCCGTTGACTTTAGGGTTCGGTCAACTGTGGATTTTGGAGGCCATGGAGGGGTGGAGATTAGACCAGCAGCTCGAGTGTGGGGATACATTGCTTTACTCTGTGAGGTGAGTCTTCTCACTATACTTACCAGTGTGGTAATTTATGTGTGACCGGAGGGTCTTATTCATGTTATTAACCGGAGGGTCTCAATTACACTACTGACCGGAGGGTCTCATTTACACTACTGTCCAGAGGGTCTTATTCGTGTTATTGACCGGAGGGTCTTATTGACATTATTGACCGGAGGGTCTTATTTGATTATACTGTGATATGTGTTACCCTGCATACTGTCTTTGTGACTTTTGTTGTTATATTATTCTGAGTATTTGTTGATCTTATGTGCTCATACTGAGATATGTGATATCATGCATTCTGTCTTGTGATTTATGTTGTATAGTATCATGTGCATTGTTGAGATAGGACCAGAGGGTCCAACCCGAGCCGTGAGACCGGAGGGTCTTCACTGAGATACCAGACTGGAGGGTCCTACCCGAGCTATAAGACCGGAGGGTCCTCACTGAGACACATGACCGGAGGGTCCTTAACGAGATATAGCCATGAGAGGCTAATTATTTGTGTGGTATTTTGGGGAACTCGCTAAGCTTCGTGCTTACCGTGTTATGTGATATATGTTTCAGGTACTCCTGTTAATTTCGGGAAGGCGAAGGCTCGATTGTACACATCTGTTGGCTTATAGAGATTTAAGGATTTTGGGATACTCTGATGTTGTCTTGAAAATAATTTATAATTTATGTGATGATGTGGAATTATGAGTAATATTTTGAGAATTAAAAATGAAAATTTTATTTGAAAATTTTAGAGCATTACATTACCAATGCGGAAAACTTTGGAGGATGTTGTGCAGTCACGTCATGCCCTTCCCCATCGTACCGGAAGTACCTGAAACCAGGAACATAAAACCGTAAGCACAAAGCTTAGTGAGTTTCCCAAAATACCACATACCATACATACAATAGAGATTGCTATGTGCCAACAATAGTCTTGTCATTATGCATGAGCCATATCATGGTCTTTCCTTGCCAGTTTGGGGGCCAAAACCTTGGGTCTTACCAACAAGTGCCAAGAGCCACCTCCTGGTCTTCCATGCAAGTTTCACAAAGACAACTAACATACTACATAAAACCGCTAGGGTCCAGTCTCTGGTCTTGCATATAATTTGTCGGGAGCCACCTCCAGGTCTTTCATACAAATGTTAGGGGCCACCCCCTGGTTTTCCTATATAACATAAACAAGTAGGCTGACATTGGTTCCTTTGATCCCCGAGTACAGTGAGGAGACTCACCCAAATCATAAACTCGACTAATACTCAATTTAATACCCCTTCGACCACTACTAACTACTCTATTTCCAAATGATGGATGCTTAACACCACCTATCAATCCACACAAGGTAAACCCTAAGTCTACCTTCTAAAAATAAAACTTGACCAAAAGTCAATGTTCAAAGTCAAAGTCAACAGCCCATAAGGTCAACTATTTAGCCTCACGTCGTGACCAACCCTTGGTCACATCGTGAGAGCTCACTCGGTCCGATTCCAACTCATATCGGCTCAACTCAGCCAACCCATACATGAAACGTCACTGGAGCTGACCTCACGATGTGAGAAGCCTTCTCTCACGTCATGATCCCCAAGGAGCTTAACAGAAATGGGGTTATTCAACCCTCACGTCGTGAGACCCTATGTCTCACGTCGTGAGCACAGTCTGAAGCCAAAAATCCAACAATTTAAGTCCTTAATCCATTCAGCCTCTTACTCTAACTTTCTAGAAGGTCTTATTGCTCCATATTACACTTAAAAGTCGATGCTTTATGGGCATGTATATCTAATACATGTCTAGATCTCATTTGGAACCAAAATTGAAGAAAATGTCATCCAACTTTCATGCAAGGGTCCAAAACTCAACCATTTACTAGAACTTAACTTCATGACACTTTAAGGACCCTTATAACCCATAAAGTTGCCAACTTTATAGTTTCCATTCATTTAAACTTGCTCAACCAAGGAGAAAAGTGGGAAAAACTTAGATCTAGCCACAAACAACAATAAAGGTGGAAGCTTTGATACTTACAAGGGTCCAGAAACAATGTGTGGTGATGATGATGATGATTACTTGCAAGCATCTCCAAAATATCACCTTATTCTTCTTCTTCTTCAAACCAATAAATGTTCCAAAAAGGCCAAGAATCAAGCAAGGAATGAAGGGTAAGGTTTTATGAGGTGAAAGGTGGTTTGGAGGCTGGTAATGAACCCTGAAATGGGTTTAGAATGTAACAACTGTAAAATAATAAATAAATAAATAAATAAACAACTCAAATTATGTGTTTCAACATGTATTTTGTCTAAATATATGTGAACTCGAGAAGTGAAATAGTAACATTTTTATAACACAATATATATAGATGTACATATTGCATAACTAAAAATGTATAATACTTTAGTAGGGAACTTATTATATGAAAGTAGTTGACTTAATATGAATTTGTGGATATAAAATAATCGAAATCCGAATTCGTACAATAAATTTTATGGAGGAATTATAAATTTAAGGATATGATGCGTTTATTTGAGAAGAGACAAGGGACCACTAATATAATGTGGATGATAGGTTATGTCAATAACATAAGACACGAAGGATAAAACTTGTAAATATAGATCAAATAACTTGTCATTGTGTAACATTATGTGGATGGTAAACTCTTATTTGATACATCCAACGTGTTTGTAAGTTAGGAAGTTACGTGTCTAGTAAAACTGCCACATGTCCATGTAAAGCAGATAGTTTTTTTTGTTCTAGCTCGTCATTTCCGTTTCATTTTTTTTTATGTAACAAAGAAATAGAGAGAGGCGGGTAGGACAGTAAACACTCCATCTCCTGCTTCAAATTGAAAAGAGGAATACAAGCAAGATTTATTTTTTTCTACTTAAGCTAAAGGATCGAAGGAAAGGATTGCTCAGCAGCGCAATAATAAAAGTTAATCAACCTAGCTTTCTTTAAGGTGAGTTATAAAACATTGTAAAGTATGAATACATGGCTTGTATGTTGCACTTAATGAAATAAGTGCTTATTAAATTTGTTGACACTTAGAATGTATTGTTCAATTGATTATATAGTTGTATTGTGTTGTTACATATATATTAAGTAACACAAGAAAAGATAAAGAGAAAATA
This sequence comes from Lactuca virosa, assembly GCF_052849685.1. Classification (NCBI taxonomy): domain Eukaryota; kingdom Viridiplantae; phylum Streptophyta; class Magnoliopsida; order Asterales; family Asteraceae; genus Lactuca; species Lactuca virosa. The sequence goes on from NC_136434.1 coordinate 44,990,668, forward strand.
TATTGCAAGCTTGCCCAAGGGTCCTTATGGACTAAGACAGGACCATTTGGATGATTGGTTCTCCAGTATGGATATCCGTGAATTATTGGCGGGACCATAATATGGATAGCCGTAAATTCTTGTCGGGGCCATAATATGGATAGTCGTAGTTATTGATGAGACTATATTTCGGCCGCTATGGTTTATTGTAATTTAATTATTGTATTAAATTATAACTCACCAGACATGTTGTCTGATAATTGTTATGTGCCATGTGTTCCAGGTTTAGGTGCAAAAGCTTAGTACAAGTGATGATAGTGGCAACAAGAGTATGGATTGGATATAGATTTTGTACATAGTAATCTTTTTGCTTTAATTATTGTTTTGATATGGTTGTACACCCGCTAATTTTCTGGGAAAAACGTTATATGGTTTTTGGAAACTCTGGTTTTTGAACGATGTTATGTAATACTCTGATAAATTCCTAGAAAATAACATTATAATATATGTAAACAGTTTTGGATGGTACAAGTATCAGTTGAAAGAAGCTGAAACGGGATATACAACCCATTACCTAGAACAAGTGGCTATTGTTTTTACGCTAAAGATATGGAGACATTACCTGTATGGTACGCACTGCAAGTTATACACTGATCATAAAAGTCTTCAGAATGTATTTACCCAGAAAGATTTGAATATGAGGCAAAGACGGTGGATCGAACTAATTAATGATTATGATTGTGACATAATCTACCATGCCGGCAAGGCGAATGTAGTTGTAGATGCATTAAGCCAGAAAATACTTGAGGCCCGTATTAAAGGAAGGTCCATGAGAATAGATTTGATATCTAATCTATTGGATCAAATCAAAGTGGATCGGGTAGAAGCAATGAAAATTGAAAATATTAAACAAGAAAAACTGCAAAAAAAAAAGATAGTATTTGGAGAAAATGAACGAGGCTTAAAGGCGTTTAAAGACCGAATTTGGGTTCCCGCATTTGGGGACACTCGAAAAATGGTAATAGAAGAAGCACATAAATCTAATTACTCCATTCATCCTGGGAGTGCAAAGACTTACAGAGAGTTGAAACAAATGTATTGGTGGCCTAATATGAAGCCAAATATGGCCAAATATATATATCAGAATGTTCAACATGTGCTCAAGTCAAATTTGAGCATCAGGCCCCGTATGGACAATCAAAATCTCTTCAAATCCCAGCTGGAAAATGGGATGAAATCACTATGGATTTCATCATGGGGCTACCAAGGACTAGTCAAGGACATGATGTCATTTGGGTTATTGTTGACCGCTTGACAAAAAGTGCGTTGTTTTTAGCAATAAGGGAAACAACTCCTTTAGAGAAACTAGCGAAGTTATATGTTGAAGAAGTCATAAGACTTCATGAAGTTCCTTTGACAACTGTATCAGATAGAGATGCCATATTTACTTCTAAATTTTGGCAAGCTTTACAAAAAGAACTGGGAACAAAAATCCACCTAAGTACAACATATCATCCTCACCTCAATTTTGATAAGATTCCGGGGACGAAATCCCTTTAAGTGGGTGGTATTGTAACGACCGTAAAATAATAAATAAATAAACAACTCAAATTATGTGTTTCAACATGTATTTTGTCTAAATATATGTGAACTCGAGAAGTGAAATAGTAACATTTTTATAACACAATATATATCGATGTACATATTACATAATTAAAAATGTATAATACTTTAGTAGGGAACTTATTATATGAAAGTAGTTGACTTAATATGAATTTGTGGATATAAAACAATCGAAATCCGAATTCGTACAATAAATCTATGGAGGAATTATAAATTTAAGGATATGATGTGTTTATTTGAGAAGAGACAAGGGACCACTAATATAATATGGAGGATAGGTTATGTCAATAACATAGGAGACGAAGGATAAAACTTATAAATATAGATCAAATAACTTGTCATTGTGTAATGTCAGGTTGATGGTAAACTCTTATTTGATACATCCCACGTGTTTGTAAGTTAGGAAGTTACGTGTCTAGTGAAACTGCCACATGTCCATGTAAAGCAGATAGTTTTTTTTTCTAGCTCGTCATTTTCGTTTCATTTTTTTTATGTAACAAAGAAATAGAGAGAGACGGGTAGGACTAAAAACACTCCATCTCCTGCTTCAAATTGAAAAGAGGAATACAAGCAAGATTTATTGTTTTCTACTTAAGCTAAAGGATCGAAGGAAAGGATTGCTCAGCAGCGTGATAATAAAAGTTAATCAACCTAGCTTTCTTTAAGGTGAGTTATAAAACCTTGTAAAGTAGGAATACATGGCTTGTATGTTGTGCTTAATGAAATAAGTGCTTATTAAATTTGTTGACACTTAGAATGTATTGTTCAATTGATTATATAGTCATATTGTGTTGTTACATATATATATATATATTAAGTAACACAAGAAAAGATAAAGAGAAAAGATATTGCAAACTTGCCCAAGGGTCCTTATGGACTAAGACGTGACCATTTGGATGATTTGTTCTCCGGTATGAATATCTGTGAATTACTGACGGGACCATAATATGGATAGACGTAAATTATTGTTGGGCCATAATATGGATAGCCGTAGTTATTTATGAGACTATATTTCGGTCGCTATGGTTTATAGTAATTTAATTATTGTATTAAATTATAACTCACCAGACATGTTTTCTAATAAGTGTTATGTGCCATGTGTTCCAGGTTCAGGTACAAAAGCTTAGTACGGAGTGATGATAGTGGCACCACGAGTATGGACTGGATATAGATTTTGTACATAGTAATCTTGTTGCTTTAATTATGGTTTTGATCTGGTTGTACACCTGCTAATTTTCTGGGAAAAACGTTATTTGGTTTTTGGAAACTCTGGGTTTTGAACGATGTTATATAATACTCTGATAAATTCCTAGAAAATAACATTATAATATATGTAAAAAGTTTTTGGTGTTACATAGAAGGGCTTAAATACGAAGGAAACCCTAAAAATCATATGCTTGGATTGCATCGGTTCTCAAGTTGTGAGCCTTTATGCCTCACCTCATGAGATCATTCTGGAACAAAATTTGCATATTAACCTCCCTCACGTCGTGACCACTCAAAATTCACGTCGTGAGATCCCATTTCTTCCAAAATTCGACCTTTTGACTCCTTGAAACTCTATATCATTCCATCCTGGAAAACGGGTGTTACAACTCTCCCCCACTTAAATTAGATGTCGTCCTCGAAATCACTCCTTACTACATACCATACGTGCCAGACAACCTGGACAATCCTTCCACAGCCCCAATACAGACTGAGGAGTCGACTCTTATAGACGACTGTCTTCCAATACTACAATCAAAACCAAATCTTAGCATAACTCTCACACCCTGACGAATAACGAGTCTGTGACGCACTTACCTTAACCGATGAGGAGTAACCATCACTACTCCGTCCGAAATCCAAAAACCCAATACCTTGTCTGACTTCCAACGAAGCAAAAACATTCTCTCACAACCATAATAACTACATTTGCAACCTGAACCAGACAAACCTCTCTGGCCATGAATTATTCCACTGATACTGGAGAACGAACTTTAGCATTTTCCGACGCCTAAAACCTCGCACCCAAAGCAAAGACAAATCACAACACGAGTCTCGGTCATTGGTGCCTAAACAATGCACAATCACATCTTGCTAACCAAACATTCACATTTTCGATGTACCCAATATCTCTTGAGCTCCGAGCTAGTCTACCAATTATCTGAAGCACCGAATTCCCGACCGGTCGCTGAAACTGACATCCCCTCAAATGACCGTACCACAAGACTTTATCCAAGAGTCTATATGGAAGAAGCTATTCTAGCCTGGTTGTATATAAGACTCCAACAACCCTCCTGTTCCAACTAGGTGCAAGATAACTAACCTTCACATTGATGAAAACAACCTACTTTGCTATAAGTGATTGTTATTAGTCCATTTGTAGTCTTATATCACAATCGGCCCCAGATTGGCCTATAACCTTCCTCAATCCCACGAAGGTTGTGGCCTTCCCACAGTCTCACAACCAACAATGCCATGGTCTAATCTCACATAGAGGAAACTACGAGCCTAATCATAGCTCCTCAACATCCTTGCATCTGCTCATAGGCCCAGTGAATGCTATGGGTCACCCCGCAGTCTTACAACACTACTACACTACATGCCAACCTAATGAATGCTATAGCCACCCCGCAGTTTTACAGCACTTCTACCGCTACCTGCCAACCTAGTGAATGCTACGGTCACCCTGCAGTGTTACAACACTTATACCGCTTCCTGCCAACCTAGTTAATGCTGGGGTCTAATTGTAATTGTTTAATAGTTGACCAAGAGGTTACAGAACCTTCCCTATGGAGGTGGACGGCTTCTTAGAGGGTAATCTAGAGTTTCTAGATTATTCCTTATAGATACGTAGGGAGTAGATAATTACCAAATTTGAGATATTAATATAATATTTAAATTAGGGTTATCTAGGGTTTCCTAACTTAACTATATAAAGACCCCAAGGGCTTTAATTTTCGGCCACTCTAGTGGGTGTCGAGACCTCCAAATAAAAAAAAAACTTAATACGACTACATACAAAAATGAATTGTAGTAGCGATAATAGGGATCGAATCCACAACGATTGGTTCGAATCAAATCTATGCATTCAGTTTCTACGAAATAAAAATAATGAAAAGTGGGGGTTTCTTGAAATATTAAATACGATAAAAACTAATTTATAAAAAGCTAAAATAACAAAATAGAAAAGCTATAAAACAAAACATTTCAATATCGGGATAAATCGTGAGTTCAATTAGTTGACTAATCATCATAATTTTGTGGTGCAATGAGTTTAATGGATACTAATTTAGCTATAACAATCTAAGAAGCTTGAGATCACCTAGACTTTTCTTAGTTAATACAATGGTTAGAAAAGCTCATAACACATTTTCTTAGTTAAAGTCATAATTTCCATGAAGCATGTAATTAATGAAAATTAACTATCATTAAGAACCAAAAAGTCACCAAATCCAAAAGGAGTCAAAATGCTTTTCACTACCATGTTGGAGAAAATATTTTCATGATTGTGTGAAAGAAAAACAATCACAAGAACCATTTGTTGCTTGTTAATTTGAAGATCTATTATGTAATCAAAAAATTAACCAACTAATTAAACATTCACATATCTAAACTCATGATTAAAGACATATGCACATAAATAGATGTTTTACTAGAAAATATTTTCATAGAATATCATCAAAACCACACAAAACTATTCCTAATCAATTAATTGCTCCATAGTGTCACCCAATACTGAAAATAAAAACTAACTAGACAAAATAATAATAACAATAAAAAAGATAAAAATTATACCGGTACCGATTACGAAATGAAGATGCCAAAAGCTCTTTGAAATCGTCACTTCTTGTTGCTCCAAAAACTTCATCCATAATCAAAGTATTGATACAAAAATTAGCCTAATCTAATCTAAAGAAAATAACTAATTATAACACAATAAAATCATGACGTAAATAAATATCAATGATAATATTGTTTAAAATGAAATGTTCCAAAAATAAGCAATAAAAGAAAGAAAGAAAGGAAGGAGGAGACAGCAAGCTAGGCGTCGTCACTCCCCTTTTCTTCTCTGCCGGCGAAATTAAAAATGAGATGCCCTACTGCATCTTTTAAAGTTTGCGTTCAATTCCCAGTACAACTTCAAAGTGGGCTCAATTAAATTGAAACATGGGCTGCTGGACAAATAAAGATAATGGGCTGCCTTTTAAATTAGTTGGGCTGCCAAATGGGTTGTTGGACAGCCTTCTACCCATCTGTTCACGAGGCCAAAATTAATAACAAACATGTCCGAATCCATTTCTTTTTTGTGAGGTCGAAGATTGATGAGTTGTGAAGACTCTTGTAAATTTTCAACTCAATCGGACATCGTTTTCCCCTCCTTCTGATCGCTTGAAAAAAGCCGCACAAAGCTGTCAAAATCCGAAAATTTAATTTATATCGCTTTGTTTTTCTTTCGCTCATGGATTTTGCTATGTGACTTCAATCGCGGTTGCAAGGAATTTGATATGGCTTTAACGATGCTCCAAAATACCATATTGCTCGAACAAATCTACACAAAATTAGCTTAAACGAGTAAAAATATTCAAAAAAATAAATCTAACGATTTAATGCAAAAAGAATAATAAAAATGCTAAAAGTAAAAGAAAATGATTGCTAAAATATATATAAATAATCAAGATATCAAAATCCCCCAAGCTTAACCTTTCCTTGTCGTCAAGGAAAACAATACGGAAAAGTCAAATCGAAGAAAAACAACAACAACAACAACAACAACAACAACAAAAAAAAAAAAAAACCGACAAAGGAAAATTTATCAAGACTAAAAAAAATCTTTTTTTTTCAAATACTTTATATAAAAAAAAAACTTGACCAAGATTATGTAAGTTGCAATTAAGACACCGGCTTAATGATCATGCAAAAAAAAATCCAACTTATTCCAAAATGTTGATACAAAAACGGAAATTAGAAATTTCAACAAAATGGAGACAAACAACATAATCACTAAGTCTAACATTTCAATTACAACAAACATAAACTAGCTAAATAAACATAAAATATCTTCTAAACACAAATTATCATACTAATGCAACATGAGAATGCTAAAAAAAATGTTTTTTTTTTTTTGACATATAAAAACATGAAATTAACTAAATACAATGCATAAAAAAAATATCCTACATGAAAAAAAAATGAAATGATGAAAAATAAAATAAATAAAACATCATCCCCCAAGCTTTGAATATTTCCTTGTCCTCAAGGAAAACAAGAACGGGAGAAAACGGGAATGACAAAACAAACAAAATAAAAAGAATGAACATCTTCGGTAACAAATCAAAACAACACCGTTTAGAAATAAAAACATTCTTTTTAGATTTAAGAATCACTTTAAGGTACGAACATTTGTTACACTTCTAGCAAAGGAATACATATGAAAGAGATACAAAGTTATTTATGCATACTTCACTAATATGGCGCACATGACACAATTTGTGGTCCGATCTAGCCTTCACATCACAAGAGGTTGTCCCCCCTTTGCATACCACTCACTAGTCACAATTCTCTTTCATATCGAGGAACAAGACCAAGAAAAATAATTTGAATCTAAAGGACAAAAGAGAAACGAGCTATATACAAAGGTTGGCAAAACTACAATAATCTAAATGTACTAGTGCTCCTCTCAAAATGTGATCCATGTAATGTGAATGCTCAAGCAAAAGATGATCATGTAGTGTTATTATAGTTACCAACAAAATATGAATTCTAGCCTAAAAAATACATCAAAACGGAAATGAAATATATAAGAAGAAATCTAATCTGAACATCTAATAAAAGAAAAAAAAAGAATGCAACTCGCTTGGCCCGGCCCTTTTCATTATATTTTTTTTTCAATTTTTTTTTACTATTTTTTAAACAACAAAACCCCAAAGATATAATTATAAATACAAATGTTTGAGCTACTAACAAAAAATCTATAAAAATACAATGAAGGAAATACTAAAAACATCTAACTATATTCGCATTTTATGATTGCGATAATATCCGACTTTTCAAGACAACTTTTTTTTCTTAAAGACTTTTATAGACTAAAATCAACAAAAGTAAAGTTCAAACTTCACATAAGATCTTGACTTCTCCAAACAAAAATAAACACAAATGAAACTTCACATAACACATACTAAATATTAAGCTTCTACCAAAAATTGTCGAAAATTAGTACAAAATTTTCCGAACGACATTTTAAAACAACTTGCCTTTGATTTACAAAACACAAAAATAACTATATGGACTCTTACATAAACAAAATGAACAATACTAAAAAGGGGTAGTTGTCTCTTTTTTTTCACTTTTTTTTCACTTTTTTTTCATTTTTTGTTTTTTTTTTCATTTTTTTTTTCATTTTTTTTTTTTGGCTCACTTTTTTGGTTTACCAAGAAGTTATACAAATATTACATCAAATAAAAATGCAAAGCACAACTATATACAAGCTACAACTACCAAAACTAACTAACAAAGCTAAGAACGAAAACTAAGTAAAAGCTAAACTGAGATCAAATAGGAAAATGTGTCTACATCATGAAGAAAGATAACATAGAATGTAATAGCTAGACACGAAAGATCTCAAAATAGCAAGGTTCTAGTTCTTATTCCCATCTTTGGAAGATCGGTATGCTTAATAAATAATACGCTCGTGGGGGACGGTTTCTAAGACTTTAGGGCTAACTTGTCCCACGCGTCGTGTCATGCTTGCAATAAGTCGATTCATTTGCATAAATAGCTTGTACTCTACCTTATTTGTGTTATAAGAATATGTGACAAATGAAGGTCCCTGTGAGCAATTCTATTGTTTTAAAAAGATTTGCACATTTGACGTATTAAGACTTGCAATTACAAATGTCCGAGGGTGAGAGTAAAGAAACAACAAAAATGCATGAGAATGAACCTAAACTAAATGTTATGCTATAAAAAAATTGAAAAGAAGAAACTAAAATCTTTTTGGGTTTTAGATAAAAATGAGAAAAAAAAATGCATGCAAAACTTAAGCTAAATGCAATGATAAAGTGAAAACTCTAAAAATAATAAACTTTTTTTTTGGAATTTTCGATAGAATATGAGCTAAAATGCAAACTAAAAATGCGACTATATATACAACCTAAAAACATACATGAGAACAAAAACAAGAATAAAAGAAAGACATAAAAAAAATATACACATAGAGAAACGTGAGCATAGAAAAAAAAATTTTGATCAAAGATAACCAATCCCCGACAACGGCGCCAAAAATTTGGTGGGTGTCGAGACCTCCAAATAAAAAAAAACTTAATACGACGACATACAAAAATGAATTGTATTAGTGATAATAAGGATCGAATCCACGGGGATTGGTTCGAATCAAATCTATGCATTCAGTTTCTACGAAATAAAAATAATTTAATGTGACTTATGAGCTTTAGTTTGGCTTGCGGAATTAAAGAACACACAATGAACATGGTGATTTCGGTGTTTAAGAGATGCATTCGATTATGTATGGTGTTACAAAAAGGGATCTAGATCTAAATCTACATAAATAACACTCACTTACACACTCAACTTTACATCTCTCAAGCACACCTCTACATGTGGAATAAACCCACCTTATATAGAGGTGTTTACATGTCTCTCTCTCTCTCACTCTCTATCTCTCATGTCACAAGGCCAAAGCACCACATGCAAGTGGGTCTACAAAAGTCAAACCATTTACAAAGTCATACATGGATAACTTTGTACCCCAACATTCTCCCCCTCAAAGTTAGGAATGGATGACCCACTTCAAATCTTCCAAATTCGAGCAACTACGCGATCCGAGCCTCAAGCGTGACACTTGTAGAGATGAACTTCAAATCTTCAATTCTTCCATGATTCTTCAATTTGGGTTCTAGGATGTGAGACCATACGAACCGAGCATCAACGAATGATTAAGAGCATCTTAAACTCCAAATAACCACCCTAAAGTTGAGCATAAAAACACACCCCAAAAATCTTCAATAAGTCCAAACCCATCATGAATTGAAATCACTTCCGAATCTCCAATCGCATCATTTCATAAACTTCAAAAATTCAAGGTCACTTCGGTCTTCAAGTCCACGTAATATGAAAAATTCAACTTCGAATTTCCATATAAATTTCTCCCCCTTTTTATAATCGAAATTTGATTAGAAAACCAATAAGGAAAGAGAACGTGTTCTATTCGGAATTTTTCTTGCCAAAACTCCCCCTTAACATGTGGCATAAACTTTTTGCTTCAATCCGGAAAATCCAAAAAATCTTCAATTTTTAGCTTCGTTCACGGACCACCTTTGACAAAATTTCTCAAAATTGGGTAGAAATTGTCAATTTCAAAATTCTGCAGTGACCTGGTGCGCCCAAAACAGCCAAAAATGCGAAACTCTCCCCCTTTTTCGAAATTGGGTAGAAAGCATCAATTCGCATAAACTGCAGGGGCCTGAAATGCATATTTTTCAATTTCTCAGCAAAATTAGTCCATTTTAGAATTTGGGCAGAAACTGCCAAACTTTTGAAACTTCAGGGACTGCTTTCGAAATTTCAGCCTTTTTTCCCATAATGTCGAAAATATGCCCTGATGTCGAATCTGGACTAATGCTGCCAAACTGTCGAAATTTCAGGGACCAATTTCGAAAATTCTGCCTTATGTCTTCCAAACTGTCGAAAATTACCCAACTGTCGAAATTGGACCATTTGTGCCACTTCGTTAAAAATGCAGGGACCAAAATTGAAAATTGTTTTCTTCCCCAATCTAACGAAATTATATGCAGACAACGAAACTTCATTCTTCACTTCGTTAATCAGGCAACGAAACTTTCTTCCTTCCCTTCGTTAATTACAATCACAAAATCCACAGCCCATTTTAACGAATATTTTGCTTTGCTTCGCGACTTAAACTGTCGAATTCTCATACCCAAAATCTTCGTTAGTCATCAAACCCGAATTTTCTATACTTGGAAAAAATTCTTCGCTACTTCATTCATCAAATTCGTGAATCCAGTAACAACGTTCATCAAAACCTTCAAAAATCGAAAATCAAAATCCAAAGAATTTCAGTTCATCCCAATTGACGAATCATCTGCATTGATTCCATTTGACTATTAAGCTTTGACTTTCGTTCTTCATCCATTATCGACTTCCAGTGACCATACGATCCAATTGATCAACCCAAAATCGAAACTCCAAACAACGACCATATGTTACGAACTCGATTTTGACATCAAATACAAACATTCTTGAACTCAAAAATTAACCAACCCCAAAACTGTATGAATTCGACATCCTGATGTCAATTCCCAAAATCACAACCTTCGAAATTACATCCATCATCCATTCATTCGCTTTTCATTCAACACAACGAACTCCAATTTATCAATCCAACGAATGAACATCTCTGAGTTTGCGATTCTCAGCTCGTTCCCAAATTATCGATTCCAAATGCAATTTGACTTTGCATCGAACATTGTTCTCAGTCCAACTCTCAAATCGATCAGCCAAAAACGAATTTACAGGACTTCGTTACAAAACTGACATCCAATATCATCAACCAACAACCAAAAATTGATATTCAATCATCAAACCAAGAATCACACGATGATAATTCAATTGTACAATTCAGTGAAGCATGCGTACAAGTTGAACCAAGAACAACAATTTTGACTTTTTGTTTTGACTCTTCAATTCATCAATCGACAAACCCAAATCCATGAATCTATCCTTGATTTTCATATCAAACAGAGAATAATTGATTGTTCTTGATCAATTTCATCCAAATCAAAACAAAATAGAAAAGCTAAAATAACAAAATAGAAAATATATAAAACAAAACATTTCAATATCGGGATAAATCGCGAGTTCAATTAATTGACTAATCATCATAATTTTGTGGTGCAATGGGTTTAATGGATACTAATTTGGCTATAACAATCTAAGAAGCTTGAGATCACCTAGACTTTTCTTAGTTAATACAATGTTTAGAAAACTCATAACACATTTTCTTAGTTAAAGTCATAATTTCCATGAAGCATGTAATTAATGAAAATTAACTAGCATTAAGAACCAAAAAGTCACCAAATCCAAAAGGAGTCAAAATGTTTTTCACTGCCATGTTGGAGAAAATATTTTCATGATTGTGTGAAAGAAAAACAATCACAAGAACCATTTGTTGCTTGTTAATTTGAAGATCTATTATGTAATCAAAAAATTAACCAACTAATTAAACATTCACATATCTAAACTCATGATTAAAGACATATGCACATAAATAGATGTTTTACTAGAAAATATTTTCATAGAATACCATCAAAACCACACAAAACTATTCCTAATCAATTAATTGCTCCATAGGGTCACCCAATACTGAAAATAAAAACTAACTAGACAAAATAATAATAACAATAAAAAAGATAAAAAATTATACCGGTACCGATTACGAAATGAAGATGCCAAAAGCTCTTTGAAATCGTCACTTCTTGTTGCTCCAAAAACTCCATCCATAATCAAAGTATTGATACAAAAATTAGCCTAATCTAATCTAAAGAAAATAACTAATTATAACACAATAAAATCATGACGTAAATAAATATCAATGATAATATTGTTTAAAATGAAATGTTCCAAAAATAAGCAATAAAAGAAAGAAAGAAAGGAAGGAGGAGACAGCAAGCTAGGCGTCGTCACTCCCCTTTTCTTCTCTGCCGGCGAAATTAAAAATGAGATGCCCTACTGCATCTTTTAAAGTTTGCGTTCAATTCCCAGCACAACTTCAAAGTGGTCTCAATTAAATTGAAACATGGGCTGTTGGACAAATAAAGATAATGAGCTGCCTTTTAAATTAGTTGGGCTGCCAAATGGGTTGTTGGACAGCCTTCTACCCAGCTGTTCACGAGGCCAAAATTAATATCAAAACATGTCCGAATCCATTTCTTTTTGGTGAGGTCGAAGATTGATGAGTTGTGAAGACTCCTGTAAATTTTCAACTCAATCGGACATCGTTTGCCCCTCCTTCTGATCGCTTGAAGAAAGCCGCGCAAAGCTTTCAAAATCCGAAAATTTAATTTATATCGCTTTGTTTTTCTTTCGCTCATGGATTTTGCTATGTGACTTCAATCGCGGTTGCAAGGAATTTGATATGGCTTTAACGATGCTCCAAAATACCATCTTGCTCGAACAAATCTACACAAAATTAGCTTAAACGAGTAAAATATTCAAAACAATAAATCTAACGATTTAATGCAAAAAGAATAATAAAAATGCTAAAAGTAAAAGAAAACGATTGCTAAAATATATACAAATAATCAAGCTATCACACTCCTCCTTTCCAAGAGATAACCAAAAATCCTCCACCCTCTCTCCTATTTCTTAAGCCTCCTTGTTGCTAAGATTGGGTGTGAACTATCAGAGGCACGAGATTTCTGGTGTTAATTTCCAAGCAACTACAAGAATGATTGTTTGATTGTTTACTATAACAATAAAGAGGTATGTTTTATTTTGTGTTTTTCGAAATTACTTGGGTTATAGGGTTCTTGTTGTTCATTATAATGTTACTTCAATAGAGTTATGACTATATATAATAGGTTGCATGTACCCTTAAGTGTATAAGGATCTATCTGCGTTATTGCATGTAAAACCCATCAAACATATGTATATATCAAGTTTGAAAACTAGTTTATGTGTACATGTATTCCCCCCCCCCCCTTGAAATATATAAAAACTTTAAAATGGGGCCGTAGCACTCACCTTTGAAGCATGAACTTGGTTTAGATTCAAGATTATAATCGAGCTCGGTGACACCGCAAGATAGCAACGTAATATAACCCGAGTTTTAGACTTGAAATCGATTCATGAACAAACAATAAACCCGAGACTTAAACTTGGAAACTGCCATAGAAAATAATGGGACACGAGGGGTTGTGTGGTCGAAGGAGGGTGGCATCGGTGATGGTGGGGACTGCCAACATGCAGCAGCGGTGGCGAGGGCTACTCCAGCAGCCTCTCTGCTTCTGTTTTTCTTCTATCCGATGCCAGTAAATAACGAAGGAGGGAGAGGGAAGGTGGAAGCAGGTGGTAGGGGATGTTGAGTGGTGGTTGATCGTCGAATGAGGGGTGAAGGGATGGTGGTTTTCAACGGTGGAAGGGCCACCTCCGGTGGTTATTTATAGCCGAGAGGGAGAGCAAGAGAATGAGAGAGAGGTTGAGAGTGTTTGTGGCTATGAATTATGATGGAACTGAGAAGAAATGAGTTATATTTATAGTACTAAGGGTGTCTCATTCACCCATGCAATCCATGCTTTCTTAAAAAGTCAAGCACATAAGAGGCCATACTTTGTACTCTGGAAGAAGAGTATACACAAGAAGGTAAGGTGGGGGAAGGGGAGAGGGGGTTGCATATGTAGGCAAGGGGGGGGGGGGGAGGGGGAGGGGAAGGGGATTCCATGGCTGAGTTTTATTTATCATACAAGCAAGTACATGATGATGTCATCTTCTACAAAATGCCCTAAAACACTTCTAGATTTGCGTGCCAATATCCCAACACCTAATATATTTTTTTCCGAAAGTGGAAAATGATAGAGTCGAGTTCAAGGAGTTCAAAAACCATTTGATATCTTATTTTAATTGTAATGACACTATTTATTTTTCAAAATATGCATTAAATTTCAATAGGTCAAGTTACAATAGAATTTGCGGTAAATTGACTGGCCACAATTTTAGACCTAAATTGCGGAACGTGACAATATTCAAATATGATATATTGATGATGTGTCGAAACATTTGGAACATTTTCTATAACAAGACACTTAGAGATTGAACTTCTTTCACCTAATTTTGTTTGTTTTTATAAGAACGAAGTTGTTTTCTTAAACTCGTTAGGCCAGATAAGATATCATGGCAAAAACAAGTCAAATAATAATGACTTGGCACAACACTAGCAAATTAAGTAAAATATGGGGTAATTAACATGCTACTACCTATAAGCTAATTAATCATTTTTATAATTAAAAAAGACTTTACTAATCCCAAATTTTAAGGAAAAAAGAAAGCAATACTAAGAACTAAATTATTCAATCACGAACACTATAAAGAGGATGATGTTATTGTTAGGTGATGAAAGGAAAGGTAATTCAAGTGTCTCGTTGTCATGGCCTGTAAGGAACAATGTAGTTTCTTGATTGTTGTGTTCCTCCTACTGCAAGAGACATTCTGATAAAAATCTTTAATTATTATGTTATAATGATTTGTATATCATGCACTAAAATTGATACATTATTCAGGATTTTGAGTGAGACAAATGATACGTATTGTTGAACAACTTTGGCAACAATCTTGTATTTGAGTGTCACTTTCACAGTGCACTAGTCACTTGATTTTCCAAGCCTTAGAAGCAATTATGTTGGTTGATAACTTCTATAATAAGTTATATTTAAAGTCAAAATTCGGTGCCCATATGTAGGTTGGTCCCGAAGTTTTATATATAAAAAGTGTTTTGTTGCAATGTTTGCATTGTTTTGTGTATTCCTTGACAAAATTATCAGATAGATTGCTAAATAAAAAAACGATATAAACTACTAAATAAGTTTTTTTAACATAGTTTTAATTTGGAGATCAAAACATCGAGTTATGATGTTGAACAAGCTTAGGTTAAGAATATGAAAAATCCCATTAGATGACTTATTTTTATTTTATTTTATTTATAACTAGATTACAACCCATGGAAACCATGGGTAAAAAATTTAAAAACAAATTTATATTATTAATAAGAGTTAAGTTTGTTTAGGTTTACTGGCTACCACGGATAAAGAAGAATTCTATCGCAATCAGTTGTACTTATATGATACATAAATATTAGGTTTACTGGCTACCCAAGGGTCATGTCACAATTGGTGTCATATGTAGTGCATCAATCGCAGTTTTAAGGATATCAATGATCCGGATCCATAAGTTGTGAATCTAAAGTAAAAACTGATGTGTTATTCAATTCAACACAGGATACAATCAATAAACACTTTTACTGGAATTTAAATAATGGGAATTGTAGAGCTGAACAAAAGGATTGACAAAGGGAAAAATTGACATATGATGCATTGTTTCCTCCTGTTACACATTCAATACACAGACATATCTCATCTCACAGCTTCATTACAATTTTCCTTTCATACATTACCTCAAATTATAGAAAAACATATTCCCAAGAATGCATGCACCGATTTCATACCCATAAAATTTACCATTATATTGAATTTATTCATATTTGATACATCTTTTTCATAGAGGAAATATACTTATAACACGAAAAAGAAAAGTAGAATGCTATAATTGGTAATTTTTTCGAATTTTATTGCAAATATATTGCTAATAAAAATCTTTAAAAACATAATTGTTTCCTTCTTTTACACCATCAATAGACACACATATGTCACACATATATTAAAAGAAGATTAGTCTAATTACAGCCATAACCCAAAAAGCAGTTTTTACTTAAGATAGAGATTAGCAACGAAAAGAAACCAAGAACTATCAATGTTTGAATACTGAACACCACGAAGAGCAAAACTGCCAAAGAGAATCCCAAAAAAAAAATTCAAGAATATTGTTGATTCAAAAAGGACAATCTGAAATCACTTTTCAAGCTTTGGTATTAATAGACCTGTGTTGCCATCCACCTTGGAATTCAAGCGAGGTACTTCCGTCGACGAATTCACATTATCACACTCATCAACATCAATGGTATCTCCATCGTTTCGTTTTTTTTACCATTGAACGGACTTGTAGCTTCAGATTTGTCAGGCATGGAAGGGGTCAAATTATCACCGGTCTGTGAGATCGCGTCCTTAAAGCAAAAACACGAAATAGCTTTAGTATGAAAATATTAACAATAAATAATTTATAAAAGACATTTATATAAAATTAAATAATGTAGGTTTATATTATAACCTTTAACGACTTCGTTTCGTGAGATGCTTCGTGAGATGCGATTTCTGTATCATCAGCATTTCCAGAATTACCTGCCTGCTTCACAAGTTTAAATATTTATATAATTTGTGGGATTAAGTTTTTGTTCCATCAAGATTTACAATTAATTAGTGAAGATCATTAAATAAAAGTACACATCATAATAAATAATATTTTAAGAACAAAAATATATATATATATAAATACCTCAACAGCTAACTTTTTTTCCAAAGCATTGATAACGTTACTATCAAGCGTATAGCCAAGTATCCCAAACCGATTGTAGTTATTGGATACGTTAAAACTATTAACATCTACCTTGAATGCCATCTTTTTATGCTCCAGAAATTTGAGGTCATAAAGATACAATCTTGGAGTATCCCCAGCCTGGAAAAAATGTGTTATGTAATATTGTTATGGTTAATGTAACAACCATAAAATTCAAGCCAATTTAAACTTTTTCAAAACACTTGAAACCATTTAACATTACATAGTTTGTTTCCAAAATAATAATTATCAGAGTATCCCAGTTATCAAATCATAAAAATCATAACAGCAGGAGGAGCGGTACGATCATGCCTTCGCCTTCCCGCGATCACCAGAGGTACCTGAAACAACAACTGAAACTGTAAGCCCGAAAGCTTAGTGAGCTATCCCCCAAAATACCAACCTCATAACCATGTCATATAAACATATAAGCAAACAGCATGAATAATGAGCCTTCAGCCTGACTTGACCGCCTTGCAGGCCTTCAGTCTATCTGGACCACTCTCCGAGCCTTCGGCACGTCTGGACCGCCTCGCAGGGCCTACAGCCTATCCAGACCGCTCGTCGGGCCTTCGGTCTGTCTAGCATACCCTCTTGGGTCTGTAGTATATCCGGACCGCCCTAGGTATGTTGGCCTTCCACACAAAGCAGGACCGCCTCAACCCAACCCCCAAATCAAACAAACATGTCCACATACATATCATATGCTATCATAATAACAGTCAAACCGATCTTGTAACACCCAAAAATTCAAGCCAATTTAAACTTTTAAAAACATTTCAAACCAGTAAAAATCATTACAACTTTGTTTTCAAAATGCATAATATCAGAGTATCCCAGAAACATAAACAAAAATATGAGGAACTGTACGATCACGCCTTCGCCTTGCCGCGATCCCCTGATGTACCTGAAACAATAAACTGAAACTGTAAGTCTAAGGCTTAGTGAGTTCCCCAAAATACCGATACACTGCACATAATACATATACCAATAACAACATGTACTGGGTCCACAACTTTACAGACTGGAATACCCATGGGCCCACAGTGTGAGTCTGGATTGCCTTCCGGGCCCACAGCTCACATCTGGTTTGCCATCGAGCCCACAGTACGATTCTGGATTGCCTACAGGGCCCACATCTCATATCTGGAATGCTCCTAGGGTTTGTTGGTCACCGCACGAAGCAGTACATCCTCAACCCATCCCACATAACATATCAACATATAACATAACTACTGAGCATGCAGATAATCATATAACAACACAGGTAGTCCTACAGATCTACCTAACTGGATAACCACTAGCATGCAACACTAACTCATACTCAACTTCTAACACTGCTAGGATAACATATCCAATGGGCCGGCCTTGGTGCCTTAGACCCCTTAGTATAGTGAGGTAACTCACCTCACAAGTGTCGTCTGAAACTAGAAAGCTAAACTCCCGGATCACCAATACGAACTCCACCACCTATAGTTACCATAAAACCCTTTTTCATAAATTTCCAAATTACCAGAATACCCTCAGAAGTCAACTGGTCAACTCTTGGCCAAAGTCAAAGTCCATAGTCAAAGTCAACAGTCCATGTTGACTCGACTCGCCGAGTGTAGTTCGCCGACTCGTCGAGTCCTTCCTGAACTCGAGAAGTCGTGAAATCCTTGATTGGCTCGTCGAGTTCCCCTTTAACTCGTCGAGTTCATACGTGTCCAAGAAATGGGAGAAACCCTAGCCGACTCGCCGAGTCTATGAACGACTCGCCGAGTTCAAGGCAATCTTCAACGGACTCGCCGAGTTTGTTCATCAACTCGACGAGTTCATGACCATCTTCATAAGACACGCCGAGTTGACTATGCAACTCGCCGAGTCCTTGCAGACCTTCATCCATGCAGACACTTTTTAAGCCATGCCAAGGTTCCAGATTACAGATCCAAGCTTCTAAGGCATGATTATCACGTAAAGTTGCAAACTTTACACGCATGCAAGGCCTTAAAGGCTCTAAATGACCATTCTAAGCTTCTAATGGAGCTTTACACCTTAGGAGGGTCTTATCTCAGCCTCCGATTCCCATGTCCACTCGGATCCCCTCCGATGCTCCCATTGTATCTTTACCAACGGAACCTCCTTGTTGCGTAGGACTTTCACTTTCCTTTCCAAGACGGCAACCGGCCTCTCAATATAATTCAGGCGCTCATCAACCAGAATGTCACCCAGTGGCACCACTGCCTCCGGGTCCACAATGCACTTTCGTAACTACGAAACGTGGAAAGTACTGTGGATCCGACTAAGCTCCTCCGGCAGCTCTAGTCTGTAAGCCACCTTGCCAATCCTGGCAATGATCCTGAACGGCCCAATAAATCGGGGACCCAATTTTCCCCTCTTCCTGAAGCGGATCACACCCTTCCAGGGCGAGACCTTCAGGAGTACCATGTCACCGACCTGAAACTCTAACTCGGATCGACGTCGGTCAGCGTAACTCTTCTGTCGACTCTGAGCGGTCTGCAGCCGCTGTCTAACCTGCTAAATCTTCTCGATAGTCTGCAAGACCAACTCTGTCCGTCCCATCACCCTGTTACCAACCTCACCCCAACAAACCGGGGTGCGACATCTCCGCCCATACAACAGCTCGAATGGCGGGGCGCCAATGCTCGAATGATAGCTGTTGTTCTAGGCGAACTCTACAAGCGGTAGGTGGGAATCCCAGCTCCCACCGAAATCAATGACACACGCCCTCAACATATCCTCGAGGGTCTGAATAGTCCGCTCGCTCTGATCATCAGTCTGCGGATGGAATGATGTGCTGAAGTGCAACTGCGTGCCAAGCTCCTCGTGAAACTTCTGCCAGAAACGGGATGTAAACCTGACATCCCGTTCGGAGACAATGGAGACGGGAACCCCATGGCGAGACACGATCTCGCAAACGTACATGTCGGCCAACTTCTCGGCTGACGAACTCTCCCGAATCGCCAAGAAATGGGCGCTCTTGGTCAATCGATCCACGATGACCTATATAGCATCAAATCCCTTTGCCGTCTTCGGCAGCTTGGTAATGAAATCTATCGTGATCTGTTCCCATTTCCACATGGGAATCTCTAGAGGCTGCAGCGTGCCATGCGGCCTCTGGTGCTCGGCCTTGACCATCCTACAGGTCAAGCACCTCTCAACATACCAAGCGATTTCTCGCTTCATGCACGGCCACCAATAGTTCAAACTCAAATCCCGGTACATCTTGGTGGCCCCTGATAGAGAAGTAAGACTTATGAGCCTCCTCCATGACTGTCTGTCTGATCCTGCCAGACATCGGAACCCATACCCTACCGCATCGGGTCAATAATTCCCGACTGTCCTGCACAAACCGGGTGTTCTCGCCCTTGATCCTCTCCAACTTCCAGTTCTCTGGTCGCATTCCCTCAACATGGGCATCCCTGATCAAACTCACAAGCGGGGAATCTACCGCTATCCTCATACATACCGCTGGGGTGGAAGATCCAGCTGACTTGCGGCTCAAAGCGTCTGCCACCACATTCGCTTTACCGGGGTGGTAAAGGATCTTGCAATCGTAGTCTTTGACTACATCCAGCCACCTACGCTGCCTCATGTTCAGGTTCGGCTGGTCCATGATATGTCTCAAGCTCTTGTGATCTGTGTAAATGGTACAGCGGACCCCATATAGGTAATGTCTCCATATCTTGAGAGCGAACACCACCGCTCCCAGCTCTAAATCATGCGTAGGGTATCTCGTCTTGTGCGGCTTCAACTGCCGCGACGCATAAGCTATCACTCGTCCCCTCAGCATGGGACCGCTCCTAGTCCCGTGATGGATGCATCAGAGAATACCACAAAATCCTCCACTCCCTCCGGGAGCGTCAAAACTGGAGCCTCACATAAACGCTGATGGAGGGTCTCAAATGCCCTCTGCTGCTCAGGGCCCCACCGGAAATCCACCCCCTTCCTCGTCAGACGAGTGAGGGGTACTGCAATCTTGGAGAAATCCTGTATGAATCTCTGGTAGTACCCTGCCAATCCCTGAAAACTCCTGATATCTGAGGGAGATTTCGGAACCTCCCACTGCATAACTGCCTCGATTTTGGCCGGATCGACCAAAATCCCATCCTGGTTAACGAGGTGCCCGAGGAATTGGACCTCCCGCAACCAAAACTCGCACTTCGAGAACTTGGCATATAGCCGCTCTCGTCTCAGAACTCCCAACAACTCCCTGAGATGCTCCTCATGTTGTTCTCGGGTCTTAGAATATACCAAGATATCGTCGATAAACACTATGACCGAGAGATCGAGCATCGGTCTGCAGACCCGGTTCATCAGGTCCATGAATACTGCTGGAGCGTTGGTGAGCCCAAACAGCATCACCACGAACTCGTAATGTCCATAATGAGTTCGGAACGCGGTCTTCTCCACGTCCTCCTCTCTGACCTTGACCTGATGATACCCCGACCTCAAATCTATCTTGGAGAACCAAGATGCCCCCTGCAACTGATCAAAGAGGTCGTCTATCCTCGGAAGTGGATAACGGTTCTTCACCATCAATTTGTTCAATTCTCTATAATCAATGCACATCCGGTGCGAACCGTCCTTCTTCCGGACAAAAAGAATCGGTGCTCCCCATGGAGAACTGTTAGGTCGAATGAACCGCTTACCTAACAGTTCATGTAGCTGTGACGACAGCTCCTGCATCTCTGGCGGTGCCAATCGGTACGGCGCCTTAGCGATAGGGGCCGCACCTGGCACCAGGTCGATCCTGAACTCGACCTGCCTCTCCGGAGGTATCCCTGGCAACTCCTCCGGAAACACATCTGCAAACTCCCTGACCACCGGAACATCGGAAACCGAAATATGGTCCCTCACCCGCGTATCTACCACATACGCTAGATAACCCGCGCACCTGCGCTGAATACACTGTCGAGCCCTGGCAGCTGAACAGAACCCTGATCCCGCTCTGGTGCCCTCGCCATATACAATCAGTTCTCCCCCACTTGGGGTTCGAACTACCACTCGCTGGCCCTCGCAGTCAATCATAGCACCGAACCGACTGAGCCAATCCATGCCTATAATCACACACGCTTCCCCCATGGGGATCGGAATCAAATCTATCGGAAAGGACACCCCGAAAATCTCCAACTCACATCCTTGATAGATCGAAGAAGTAGAAATCCCGTGTTCATTGGCGATAGAGACTCGCAACGGACACTCTAGCTCACGTATTGGCATACTGAACTCCCTAACATATAGAGCACTCAATCCTTACTCCTAGAGGAATGCTAAATATCTCCTAACTGGCCTCTCGGCCTCACACAACCCGCATATCCCTGAAACTTCCACCAACCCTGCAGCACTAATGTATGCTAGCCATACATAACGCTGGACCCTATAGACTTTCGAATATCCAATCCTACCCTAAGCTCCCAATCAAACAAGAACAGAACATAAGGCCAAATCAAACATTCTCAGGCTATAAGATCTCGGTTATGTATAACCGTGATGCATACACTAAGCAACTACAGTAATGATGTCAATCTCATATAAAGGAAACCCTAGGCTAGCAGGCATCATGTAATCAGGCAATTCTATCATGCAATTCCTGAAGATCCCTAGCCTAGTACTAACATGCTGTTCTAACATGTCTCATAATCAAATAACTTGTATGGTATTTTGGGGTCTACTTACTGGCTCCGGCTAATCGTACACCCTGCATCCTCCTTTACTTATTTTGAAAACCTTTTAAAAAAAATCATTTTGAAAATCCTTTCCTTGATTTGAGATTGGATTTACACGCATGTTCCTCCAATTCACTCAAACCAAGGCTCTGATACCAACTTGTAACAACCATAAAATTCAAGCCAAATTAAACTTTTTCAAAACACTTGAAACCATTTAACATTACATAGTTTGTTTCCAAAATACTAATTATCATAGTATCCCAGTTATCAAATCATAAAAATCATAACAGTAGGAGGATCGGTACGATCATGCCTTCGCCTTCCCGAGATCACCAGAGGTACCTGACACAACAACTGAAACTGTAAGCCCGAAAGCTTAGTGAGCTATCCCCCAAAATACCAACCTCATAACCATGTCATATAAACATATAAGCAAACAACATGCATAATGAGCCTTCAGCCTAACTTGACCGCCTTGCAAGCCTTCAGTCTATCTGGACCGCTCTCCGAGCCTTTGGCACGTCTGGACCGCCTCGCAGGGCCTACAGCCTATCCGAACCGCTCGTCGGGCCTTCGGTCTGACTAGCATACCCTCCTGGATCTGTAGTATATCCGGACCGCCCTAGGTATGTTGGCCTTCAACACAAAGCAGGACCGCCTCAACCCAACCCCCAAATCAAACAAACATGTCCACATACATATCATATGCTATCAGAATAACAGTCAAACCGATCTAACAGATCAAGTAGCATAGCAACATCCTATAACCAGGACACCGACCTACCCAGGTTACTAACATAGCGTAATCCTATAACTAGGATATCGACCGAACCAGGTCACTAAGCATAAGCATATCACCATCCTAACTACCAGGATGCAAAACAATAAACATATCATGTAATAATCCGGATACAAATCCATAAGGGCCGGCCTTGGTGCCTTAGACCATGTTGGTATAGTGAGGATAACTCACCTCTCAAGTGTCGTCTGAAACTAGAAAGCTCAACTCCCGAATCACCAACACGAACTCCACCACCTATAGTTACCATAAAACCCTTTTTCATAAATCTCCAAATTACCAGAATACCCTCAGAAGTCAACTGGTCAACTCTTGGTCAAAGTCAAAGTCCACAATCAAAGTCAACAGTCCATGTTGACTCGACTCGTCGAGTGTAGTTCACCGACTCGTCGAGTCCTTCCTGAACTTGAGAAGTCGTGAAATGCTTGATTGGCTCGTCGAGTTCCCCTTTAACTCGCCGAGTTCATACGTGTCCAAGAATTGGGAGAAACCCTAGCCGACTCGCCGAGTCTTCGAACGACTCGTCGAGTTCAAGGCAATCTTCAACGGACTCGCCGAGTTTGTTCATCAACTCGACGAGTTCATGACCATCTTCATATGACTCGCCGAGTTGACTATGCAACTCGCCGAGTCCTTGCAGACCTTCATCCATGCAGACAGTTTTTAAGCCATGCCAAGGTTCCAGATTACAGATCCAAGCTTCTAAGGCATGTTTATCATGTAAAGTTGCAAACTTTACACGCATGCAAGGCCCTAAAGGCTCTAAATGACCAATCTAAGCTTCTAATGGAGTTTTACACCTTAGGAGAGTCTCATCCTTGCAAGAGCTGGAAACTTTATGGACTTAGGACTCAAAAGAGGTTCAGATCTGAAGTTTCAACTTCAGATCTAGCTCCCATTCCAAAATCCCTTCATGAATAACTAAAGAAAGCCCTAGTTTTCACATATGAATGATTCTAGAAGAAAAAGAGATTAAGGTAACAACTTATTACCTTCAAGACGTGCCCAAACTGAAGTACACTCTGGATCCACACAAAAACCTTGATGCTAGCCTCTTGATCTACAAGTTTCCTTCACAAAAGTCACTTCTCAAAGCTCCAAAACACTCTCCAAGCTCTCACTCACGGAAATTAGGGTTTTTGGCTCTCAAGGGGCGATAGAGGACAGTGGGAGGCGCTAATGGTCCAATATATAGGGTGCAAAAACCCTGAAACTTAGGGTTTCCACTGCCAGCTCCTACTCGTCGAGTCCCCCATGCCGACTCGACGAGTCACTCATGAATTGACGTGTCCTGGCCCGCTGCTACTTGACGAGTCATAGCGTCAACTCGTCGAGTAGACCTTAAACATGAAATCTAAATGGAAAATTAACGATACATGACGGTTGGGATGTTACAGTTAAAAGCACATTAATATAAACAAAATCAAACAGATAATAGAATTTAATAAAACAAATATTATATTTATATTATACCTGTTTGATTTTCTCTATGAGATCACTTGCACGTATTTTGAAGAGTTTATAAGCATCTCTATCAAACAGAGTTAGTGTGATTGTTCCAGAATCATCTTGGACACGAATAGGTATTTTATACCTATAAAAATATCCCACATAAATATATATTAAATATGTTTAATGTTTAATGTTTAATAATGTATTTAATTTGTCCAGTTGAACTTTTGTTAAATGTAAAAAACCTTGGAACTGAAGATATCTCCTTATTTATACACTTATCATTATAGCATTCAACAACCACACTTGCATCACCGCTATCTCGACCGTTGAACACATTTCTTGGATCAACTTTCTTTCCACAGTTTGAACACGCATCATAATACCAATCAATATCTTGTCGGATACCATAAATGGTCCCAACAATTATAAATTTCCCAACCTAAAAAAATATAAAATACAAAAAGAATCATCAAAAACAATACAATTATAATAAAGGAATAATAGAAAACAAAATCACATTAAAACAACTAAATTATTCACATACCTCTTATGGTTCTAGCAAATCGACAACATTTTTAACATTGTGATTATTAAAAAAGTCATCATATTCATTGTATGATTGAGAGCTATTAACAGTCATAGAAGAAGAAGGATTTTGAAGTCCTCGTAATCCAACCAAGCTGTTTTTTATTTAGGAGATTAATTATGAAATTAGTAAAATTATTAAAAAGAAACAAAAAAAACAATGAATTATTAAAATAGTTTGTTACCTATCTGTGAAGGTAACAATATCGGGAAGATCAGCATTTATGAACATCCGTGTGTGTTCAAAATAACTGTTAACGGAAGGTAGTCTTGATGAAACAAAATAAAAATAGTCAAAATAATGAGTAATGTAAAAGCCTAAAATAAGGAAGGTTGCCTTTTATAAAAAAATGTACCGTTATAGACATTAAGTTTTGCAAACTGCACAATAACAACCACACGACCAACTTGTTTATGAGCTTCAAGATACGAAATCAATTGGTATGCAATATCTCCAAACAATGTGACGTTAACCTGCAAACCTCTGCAAAAATAGTATTGGTTAAATGATTATATAATAATAAAATAACATATGGCAGTTGTAACCTAATGAATATAATATATAATAATAATAATATAAGATATAATATAAGAAAAGTTATAGTTACTCTAAGTTTCTGATTTGTAAAGTTAGCCTATGTCGAGATTTACTGACATCACGGGAATCAAGCTTTCCTAATGAAACAACTTCACCAATAACATCTACAAAATGATAATACAATATGTCAAAATGATGTACAATTAAAGAATTAATTACAATATGCAATCAAATAGGGGGAAAAATTACCAATTTAGTTATTACATGTAGCTGTTGTAGAGATAATGCTTTCAAACGAAACACAAGAAAACTCATATGTTGTTTTGGATTGAAATTGTAGACACTCATGAACAATTGTTCGTCCATGCAAGTTTAACTTGGAGGTTACATCACTTATTTTAAAAGTGTATCTGTTTGGAGCTATAGTGGGGGATCGGATGTAAACAGCTTGATCTTCTTTCAGTTTGGACTCAAACCTTTGGAAATCTCTTGGGTAGACACTTGCTCGGATTTTTGTACCCTATTCACATAGGGTAAGAATATTATATATATTGTTAAACAATTGTATTTTAATTTATATAAATTGGTCAACATTAAATCAGTTATTCGACCATGAATGATTTTGAATAATATTATTGGAATGAGCAAATAAACAAAAAAATGATTTTGAATAATGTTATTGGAATAGGATATTTTACCATCTCATCCATTAATAGCATTTCAACTGATTTGACAATAGTGGGGTTAACTTCGGAAATTGATCTCCACAGCCGGATGATACACACTTTTAGTGTGTAATCATCCCTCATATTGTCTAAGTCTTTGATCAAAGTGATATTTCTATCTGCCATTGTCACTATAACAGAAAGACAGATACAATAATAAGAAAAAATAATGGAAGAAAATTACACACAGAAAATATAAACACAAACATAATTACAATTATGTCCCTGGAGTACTAAACATATAAAAAGAATCTCAATAATACAATAAAGTATATTAAAACATTCAAACAAAAAGAAAACAAAACAAAAAGACACATAAAAACACAAACTATATACCCCTATATAGAAAATTACCATTATGTCCCTATACAGAAAATGAGCATTATGTCCCTGGACTATTTTAATGGTATTTAAGTTTATAAATAAATTCAAACAATAAAGGTTTTTTGTAATATAAATCAAAAGTAACATGAATTATACAGGTGATGTCATATGATTGTTCTTCAGTCTACTATAACTGCGATGATCAACTTAGTGGCTCGGATCAAGAATTTGAGATATAAAACAATTAAGAAACAGCTTCTGATGATTTTATATTTATGGAGATTGTGAAGAGGGGATTTTGTAACGCCCGGGTTTCAGGATTTTGTAACGCCCGGGTTTCAGGGCTAAGCATTTTGTAATATAAATACAAGGATTTCATGGCATCTAAACCACCGTGTCTATCTGGAAGCCCGACGCCGGTGGAAGTCATGAACTGGATCTTCGAAATGGAAACGATGTTTGAGAGTTGCGAGTGTAGCAACAGGCAGAAGACCGCTCTCGCGGTTCCTCTGTTGAAATCTGGAGTACTAAGCTGGTGGAAGCTACTAGCTGATTCAATGCCCAAAGGAGAAGCGAGCAAGATGTCGTGGGAGAATTTTCTGGTGCAGTTAAAGATGCAATACTGCTCTGAGCAGGATCTTCTGGAGATCAACAACGAATTCCATAATCTGAAGAAGGGAAGAATGAGCGTTACTGAATACGCTGCAAGCTTTACAGAGAAAATGAATCTTGTTCCTCACCTCGTCCCAACTGAACTCTCCAAGGTTAACAAGTTTGCCCTCGGATTACCAGCGGACTTCGGTCCAATGGTCAAGCAAACAACCACTCTGAAAGCCGCCATCTGGGCTGCTAAGAATGTGGAGACCCAGATACGAGAGAAGGGTCTGGAGAGAGCGGAGGTGGGAGAGAAAAGGAAATTTGATGGGTTGTCGAAATTCAGCAAGAAAAGCAAGTTCTCAAGGTCTGGTACGCAGAAGTCTGGAGGAGGTGAAGCCAAATGGTGCGACAAGTGCAAGAAGAAGCACCAGGGGAAATGTGACGGAGGAGTCAGTTGTTTCATATGTGGAAAACCTGGGCACTATGCCAACGAGTTCACGTTCACTAAGAAGGTCTGTTATGAGTGCAAAGAGGAAGGGCACATTTCGAGGGACTGTCCGAAGAAGAAGGAGGCAGGAAGACCCAACATTCCACCGAAGCTGAAGGCAAGAGCCTTCCAGATGACACTCGAGGCTGCAAAGGAGGCAGCAGACGTCGCTTCAGGTACCTTTCTTGTAAATGGATTGCCTGCCAATATACTATTTTATTCGGGAGCAAACTATTCCTTTGAATCGCATAGATTTGGAGGAAAATTAGCATTGCCTGTAGAAAAACTTGATAATGCCCTAATTGTGGAAGTTGCCAGTGGCAAGTTCGTACCTGTTAGTAATCGTATTAAGAACATCGTCATCGACCTAAACGGAAACGAATTCCATTAAGAGTTGTTGCCCATAGAGTTGAACGGTTTCGACGTCGTTTTGGGAATGGATTGTCTTAGCGCCAACGATGCTGAGATTCAATGCCGAAAGAAGATAGTAAGGGTAAACCCACCCGGAAAAGAGTCATTTATGGTGTACGGGGACAAACGCCGAGTAAATTCTGGAATCATCTCCCTGATGAAAGCCAGAAAATGTTTGTCCAAGGGATGTGCATCATACTTGGCATTCGTAATTGATGCTAAGAAGGAAAACAAAGAGGTGCAGAATATACCGGTTGTGTGTGATTATCCGGAAGTCTTTCCCGAAGATCTTCCCGGATTACCACCTGATAGACAAGTGGAGTTTCGTATAGACTTGTTACCTGGAACGACACCGATAGCAAAGGCACCATACCGATTAGCACCGACGGAGATGAAGGAGCTCATGAAGCAACTCCAGGAGTTGTTGGACCACGGTTTTATCAGACCTAGTTCATCACCCTGGGGAGCTTCGGTGCTATTCGTGAAGAAGAAAGACGGAAGCATGAGAATGTGTATAGACTACCGAGAGCTGAACAAGGCAACAGTGAAGAACAAGTATCCATTGCCAAGGATTGATGACCTATTCGATCAGCTGCAAGGTTCGAGCTATTTCTCAAAGATCGATCTTAGGTCAGGATATTATCAGCTGAAGGTGAGAGAGCAGGATATCGAAAAGACTGCATTCAGAACAAGATATGAACACTACGAGTTCTTGGTTATGTCTTTTGGACTAACCAATGCTCCAGCAGCATTCATGGATTTGATGAACAGGGTTTGTAAACCATTCCTCGATAAGTCTGTGATAGTGTTCATAGATGACATTCTCATCTACTCGAAAAGGAAGGAGGAGCATGGCCAACACCTACGAGAAGTGTTGGAAGTCTTGAAGAAGGAGAAGCTGTATGCAAAGTTCTCCAAGTGTGATTTTTGGATCCGAGAAGTCCAATTCTTGGGTCATGTGGTTAACCAGGAAGGAATAATGGTTGACCCAGCAAAAACCGAAGCTGTAATGAAGTGGGAACGTCCAAAGAGTCCCACGGAGATTCGAAGCTTTCTAGGATTAGCCGGATACTACCGACGATTTATCCAATGCTTTTCTTCGATAGCTGCTCCATTGACAGCTTTGACCCACAAAGGAGCTACTTATACCTGGAGTGAGAAACACGAAGAAGCATTCGAGAAGCTAAAGAAGAAGTTATGTGAAGCACCGATTCTTTCTCTACCCGATGGAGTTGAAGACTTCGTGGTCTATAGTGACGCATCTGGAACCGGGTTGGGTTGTGTTCTGACCCAAAGAGAAAAGGTGATAGCATACGCATCTCGACAATTGAAGGAGCACGAAAAGAACTACCCCACTCACGATTTGGAGTTGGCAGCGGTAGTGTTTGCTCTAAAGATATGGAGGCATTACCTCTATGGAACAAAGTGTAAACTTTTCACTGATCATAAGAGTCTCCAGTATCTCTTTAATCAGAAGGAGTTGAACATGAGGCAACGACGCTGGCTAAAGTTACTCAAGGACTACGAATGTGAGATACTTTACCACCCCGGTAAAGCAAATGTTGTTGCTGATGCTCTAAGTCGAAAAGTCAATCTTGAAAGAAAAAGGCCAAGGGCGTTGAGAATAGAAGTTGTCTCGACAATTGTGGAAAGTATCAAGAAAGCTCAAGAAGAAGCTTCAGAAAAGAATGACCGGAAGGAAGAACGTTTGGGAAGGACGTTGGTATTCGGTACAAACCGTCAAGGACTGAAGGTATTCCAAGATCGGATTTGGGTACCTAAGACGGGAGGAATAAGAGATCTTCTGATGGAAGAAGCTCACAAGACCATGTACTCGATTCATCCCGGTAGCACTAAAATGTATAGGGACCTAAAACCCTACTACTGGTGGCCGACGATGAAGCTCGATGTTGCGAAGTATGTGGCCGAGTGTGTAACTTGTGCAAGAGTTAAGGCACAACATCATAAACCGTACGGGAATTTAGAACCTTTACCTGTACCCATGGGTAAATGGGAAGACATCACCATGGATTTTGTGACTAAACTTCCCGGGAAGAAGAACGGTCACGACATGATTTGGGTAGTCGTGGATCGTTTCACTAAGAGTGCACACTTCATAGCAGCCAACGAAAGGTGGTTTATGGATAAGCTTGCAAATGCTTACGTGAAGGAGATAGTAAGACTTCACGGTGTTCCTCTAACGATTGTATCCGATCGTGATAGTCGTTTCACGTCGAGGTTTTGGAGGAGTCTACAAGAGGAACTGGGTACGAAGTTGTGTCTGAGTACAGCTTACCACCCGCAGACTGATGGTCAGAGCGAAAGAACAATTCAAACGCTTGAAGATATGTTGAGAGCATGTACCCTCGAGTTCCAAGGTAACTGGGATGAGCACTTACCTTTGGTAGAATTTTCCTACAACAACAGTTTCCACTCGAGCATCAAGATGGCACCCTATCAAGCTTTGTATGGGCAAAAGTGTCGTACGCCGTCTTGTTGGCTTGAAGCTGGAGAAAAGCAGTTTATGGGCCCCGAGATAGTCCATGAGACTGCTGAGAAGTTAAAGGTGATCAGGGAAAGGATGTTAGCAGCTCAGAATCGTCAGAAGAGCTATGCTGACAAGAAAAGACGACCAATGACCTTCGAAGTTGGGGATTCGGTTTTGCTTAAAGTCTCACCGTGGAAGGGACTTATAAGATTCGGGAAACGGGGAAAGCTGAGTCCAAGGTTTATTGGACCGTTCAAAGTTCTTCAGAAGATTGGGAACCAAGCTTACAAGCTGGAATTGCCCGAAGAACTCGATGGTATTCATAACACCTTCCATGTGTGTTATTTGAGGAAGTTCACGGGAGAAGTTCCCGACATAATTCCAATCTCAGAGTTAAGAATGGATGAAAACAAGAGGCTGATTGAAGAGCCCGAGGCAATTGTTGACCGTAAGACTAAGAAGTTACGACGCAAGATGGTCGACTTAGTGCTAGTCCAGTGGAAACATTCGAATGGGCCGAATCTCACTTGGGAAACAGAGGATGACATGATGAGTCGCTATCCACATCTGTTTGCTGACGCATGATTCCGGAACGGAATCATCCTAAGGGGGAGAGAATTGTAACGCCCGGGTTTCAGGGCTAAGAATTTTTAGACGATGTAATAGTCTAGGTTAACTATTGTAACTCTTTTGATGTAATAAAGATGAAATATTTGAGTATTTTGTGAATTTATGTGCTTGTTATTTAATTATAAATGTATAATTAATAAAGAATAAAAATAAGCGTCAAAATTAAAGTATGAGATAAGCCCGATATCTTTACATAAAGTTGTAGTGGTCGAAACAAGGATTCCGGGGATATAAAGAACGCCGAAATCCGAGTTATAACGAAGAAGTTATGACACCGTCGAAGTTTCGTGATGAAACCGGCACGATACCGGGAAGCGTGAATAGTGAATTTACGATAGATCGAGTTTTAGCCTTAGTGATCTAAACGAAAGTCGTAGAAAACGTTAAACCGAGAGCGTCCATAAAAAGAACGCCCAAATCTGACTTCATATGAGGAAGTTATGATTTTTCGAAGTTTCGGCTTAGCAGTGTACAGCCCGAAGTTCGAATATTAGATCGAGCAGTTTTTAGCTGACACAACCTAAACGAGAATCGAAGATCTCGTTAATAGTAGCGTAACGGTAAAAAGACAGACAAAAATGAACGTCGGATGAAGAAGTTATGAATTTTTAACGGACCAATCCTGTCCCGGCCTGTTAAAAATATAACTTTTAAAATAAAGTCAAAACTAGCCGACGGAGTCTAAACGAAAGTTGTAGAGTACGTTCCCGCCTACGCGTGGATATAAAGAACGTCGAAAACGGAGCTCGTATGCGAAAGTTATGATTTTTAGAAGTCGGGAAGGAAAATTGCGAAATCTGCAAAGAAGTGGTGACGTGGCCAAATCCCAGCCGTTGCTTGCTGAGCACGGCCTCGCATCCGATGATCGCCACGAAGCCTCGCATTACGCCCCGCGTCCGAAGCTGGGTACGCCCGACGTACTTGATCTTGTCCGGTTCCGAGAGTGGGTGCGAGCTAGCTGGTGCGAGCTGGCATCCTTATCCGAACTACGCCCAGCGTAGTTGAATGGTACGCGTCGCGTAGGTCCGAACTTCGACCCTATAAATAGGCTGCGAAGGTTTCCGGATTTTTCACTCATTTCTCCATTCCTTTCTCTCTCTACTTTCTCTCACTACCCATTTTAACCCCCTAAACCCTAGGAAAAATCCCTAGCACCCTAAGGAAGCCCCAAGGCTCCCGGAGTCCCGAGAAAAAGGGTCTTTCGGTTCGGAAACGCTGCTCCGAGCAAAGCCCGGTTTTCTTTTAAATCCGCTGTAAGTAAGCTACGCGTACGCAATTTTTAATATAACTTTTAAATAATTATAGTAATGTTATTAGGTCCTTAAAATAATTATTTGGGCTATTATTATGAGTTATATTGAGTGTTATTTAACGCTTATATAATAATAATAATAGCTAGACTATTAA
This sequence comes from Lactuca virosa, assembly GCF_052849685.1. NCBI lineage: Eukaryota > Viridiplantae > Streptophyta > Magnoliopsida > Asterales > Asteraceae > Lactuca > Lactuca virosa. Next base: position 45,023,628 of record NC_136434.1, read on the forward strand.
TTAGTCGCGGTTAACGTTAAAACTAAACTCTAGTGGTATTAATACTAGGTTTTGATCAAGGAAAAAAATTGTTTTTGAGATAACGAAGTGTTGTTCTAGTACCGAGTCACCACCTAATCAGGTGAGTGCATAGTTACTTTCATCTTACACATAGATATGAAGTATTTTATATAAATTACGTGCTATGTGTGCATATTATCTGAATACTTGCTGTCTATGTTGGATGAATGATTTTATACACGTTTTTCATGATTTAAACTGTATATGTATTTTATATCTACAAAAATGTTGGGGTAAAACATGGGTAGATGTAATAAGATGATGTGTGATAAAATGATGAGAGGTCTCGATGTTGTTGTTGTTGATTCTATCATCTAGCGGAGTATGGATGACGACCACAGACTCTTCTAGACAGTCCAGTGGAACGCTAGCAGGCTCGCAACCTGTAGGTGTTTGTGAACGATGTGTTCACCGGTGTACTCCATCCCCCTCATGGTTGCCTTTAGGGCATTTATTGCTGAGGAACCCCCTTAGCAGTAGTGTCCATCCCGATGATGATCCTTAGGCTAGGTCCCTTATGATAGGTGTTTAGGGACGTAAAGTGAGGATAACGGGAACGTGTAATCGGGTTATAGTTGATCGATGAAATTAATAATCTTATTTATTGTGGGTTGAAAACCCTATGTGCTCACCAGGCTCCCAAGCCTGACCCACTCAGTTTCATGTATTACAGGTAGTGGCGCTCGAGCATAGATGTGATGTTTTGGATGAGGGATTACGGATATAGGCCTGTAGATATGAAATAATGTAGTAAGGCTTATGTTGTATTGTTTATGCTTTTGATCTGTATCGAACATGACATCCCGAGTCTTTTAATGAAATACATTTCCTTGGAAATGCTTTTGATAAATCTTTATCATATTTTGTTTTGGGACAAATTCCGCAACACTTTTATTTAAAATGTTACTTTGATTTTCAAACAAGCATAAACAAAATCGGTCTTTTCTGGCTGTGAAAATGGGGATGTCACAAATTTAACTGATGGGTTTTGAGCACTACAACATTCCTATAGTGTACATGCAAACCCTAAAGCTTTGGATCTAGTTTGTCTAATGAACATGCAATAATCATCCAAAGCCATAAACCCTAGATCTAGCATGTGATAATCAAATAACATATGAATTAGGGTTTAGATCTTACCTTGATTGTTATGTAGCAATAACAATCTCAATTCCTTCTTGTAATTGGATTCTGAAAGCTAAGTGCCACAAGTGTCACACCTCTAATGGAGTCACAAACACCATAAGCAATAAGGATGAAGAAGGAGGAGAGAGAAGACACCAAAAACGTCTAGAAACCGTAAGGAATCAATTAGCCACGTTTTTGGTGCCCTAGGGGTCCTTAAATATGGGAGGCTATTAGGGTTTTGAACTAGGAAACCCTAATCTGACTGCTTAGGCCCTAAGCAGCCCATGGACTCATCCTTTAGAGGCCTTGGACGAATTCTAATGGGTTTCCCCATAGATTTCATCCACTCCATCCTCTATGGAGTCCATTAGCCCAATATCCAACTATCACACAATTGACAGTTCTAGTCCCATTTATTTAATTAATGTCTTTTAGCCACAAAATTAATTCTCATTAATTCTTGACTATTATTAATTAAATAATATGATTTCTCTCTTAATATATTATTCATATAATATATTAATAAATCATAATTAATCTCTTTCTCCATAAATCATCCTATCAAGTTGCTTTGGTGAAGGCAACCCAAAAGGACCATGCTCGCAATCGGGTCAAGTACATACCAAAATAGTTATGGGCTTAGACACTAATCCAACCATCTCCCACTTGGATAAGTCTAATAACTATTCTGCGTATGACTTCAGATCCTGATCCGCAATCATAGCTTTCAAAAGCTGCTGTCAACTCTGATCTTATCAGATACGCGTCCTTTAGATAAGGGATCATATATTCCTCCATTCTAGATATCGTATAGACGTGAGACATGGATTGAAATCATTCTTTCAGTCTATGTGTTGTTTCCCGATTTCCGATTTATGACGACTGACTAATTGAACAAATCAAATCAGTCCTGGCCCGGCCGAGCACTTTCCTTTGTTATCACTAAATCATCGAGGGGCCTACAGATATCGATTTTATCCCACATTGGGTAAAAGAAACAGATAAACTTCGATTCAATGCTCGCTTGTGCTTACTCACCGAATCACACACAACAATATGTTTTATAACACCAAGTTACTGGTGCGTTTACATATTATCAATGTGCAACCGATTTGCAAGATACAACTCACACATCTCGGTTTCAAGAATATAAGATATTATCGTCTCACCAATCACTCGTGATAAAATCCATGAAGCGATCCAAGTGACCGTGGGTTTAATCCACTGCTCAAATCATATTCATAAGCACTCATCAACGTTGTAGCAAACCTTTGCTATGTCTAATACACTTTAGACAATCTACAAACCAATTCATGACAATCTTTTTTCATACCTACTTCCAAAGTATGAGCAACTGTGGAACGTTCGAATAATCTTATTATTCAGGAAGTCAAAACATGCGAATTGAAACACAAGAATAATACTAATCTTATATGGCCCCAAACTTTTGAGTATAAATAAAACACTTTTATTTAATCACCATATTGATTACTCATTATTTGTTGTTTCGGGTAATCAACTTCTTACTTGAATTATAACGACAATTGTCCCATGCTCTTAGCATGCACACTATGTTTACTTATGGTCCTTACTTTGTGAAATAGTATAATTGAATAACATTTTCAATCACACTCATTTCATAATTCCCAATCCTTACCACAAGTGTAAGAATACCAAATTCTTGCCACTTATAGAATATGTTAGATTCTAACACTTTATGCAACGGTCCTTTTGTAATGTCACGGCACAAAAGTCACCAAGACTCGGCCAATGAAATTACAAAATGCTCTATTGGAGATTGTTACAAGACAATTCCATAGACATGAAGTCTCACATTCAAAGTACATTCCTTTGAACATCCTTCTTGCATAAAAGTTTCTAATCTAGACATAAACTCTTAAAGTCCAACTCCCAATATGAAAGGAAACATTTCCATATTTTCCATATGACAACTCATTTTAAATAGAATCTTATCTATTCATAATAATGTCAATATGGTCCATCCATGACTATACTTCTAACTATCCACAAGTGACTGATCCTTGGCGAACCTTAGATTATCCTTGACAGTTGTTTAACTAATTCAGTCAAATCCGATTCTAGTCCTCTTTCCCTCTTAATGCCCTATGCATTTGGAAAGTTTTAGAACGGTCGAATATTACAACGACATGATACTTTACCAGTCTTTTGCTATAATATTTCTATTTCTATTTGCCATGTTCTCACGATTCGAACTATGAAGAGGGATGTCGTAATCATAATTGAGTGTGAGAACGCAACAATTATTTCCATATATAGAATTCTCTTACGTTGAATCCTTTCAACATAACATTCATATATCTTTTTGACTAAATTTGATCAAAATTTATCAATCTAAACCTTTAGATTTGAACCGAAGTATAACATTCTCTCCCTTAATTATAGCAAAAACAACTTTTCAACCCCTGCAACTTTGCAAAGAGAAACTTTTGTTTTTCTATAATTAATATTGCTAACTTGCAATAATAATCATGCTCCCACTAACATGATGATTATATCCATACCAACATAACATTTATGCTCCCACTAGCTTTGACACGTATTCAGAAAACAGTTGGACTTCTAAAAGACAATACTTATTGACTTTCCAAAGTTCATATTTCCAATACGATGTGCTTCGATAAGCCTTTATCTGAGCTTCTCAAATTCACACACCTTTCCTTAGATAGCTCACATGTGTGTCTAAACTAATTCAGAACTTATATTACTAAGTCCTAAATGTTCAGACTAACTGCTAAATCTCACAATTCGAACTATGAAGAGGAATGTCGTAATCATAATCGAATTTGAGAATGAAATTTACATAATCGCTATCTCCTTAAAATCTCTCTTAGTGAATGCGTTTCCTCAAAATCATTTTCATGAAGGAGAGAAACCTTATGACACTTAGATTTTATGGTGCATGTGTTCCTATCCATGCAAATTTGTCATAAGCATAATCGTAAGATAATGTTTGTGACAAATTCAAACTCTTATGGACAGAACTTGTTCATTCTTAACTTCTTGCCATCAAGGGTCCCACCATTGCTTCCAAGTTATTTAGCAGCTCACCTATGCCAGTCAATGTACTTTCATTGATCAAGGTGTTTTCCCTTATGCATTCAATTGAGAACTCGTAGAACTCATATGTATAATCACTCAATTGGATTGGTACAGAAATAAAAACTTTGTCAACACGATAGGTTACAATCCTCAAGTCGTGTGCTAGTGTTTAATAGGTTTACTTCTTGATTTGTTCTTGAAACTTTTCAAGATCTTTAGACTCCCACTGACCTCTTGACATATAAGATTCTCTTGTCAAGAAACATTTCTTGACAAACAAATACTCAAGAGTTAGTGTGTGTCTTTATCAAGACAAACCTACACACAATTTGGTACTAGCTGGTCTTTGTCTTATTCAAGACATCACAACTTACCAAAATGTGCAGATGTAAGAACATTCTTACTTAAGATTATGTCACTCAAGTCACAATCTTGGAGTACGACTCTAAAACTTGATTTTGGAACGAAGTTCAATTCATCTTATTGACTTAACCCATTTTGACAATTCTCGACTCCTCTTCTTAGCCATACTAGTGCACTAAGGTGTCCTTAGAGGATGAATTGTAATATGGTTCTTAAGACGATCATAAACATGATACAAAAGTACTCTCCCTTCTTCTTAGATTGGAGAAACTTTTATCTTTATTGCCTAATTGATTCTTCTTATTCGTTCTGCCATTCATTGAAACTTTTCAATGATTCAGAATCATACTTAATCTTTTAAGTATAATCATATTTACTAATCTTTTAGCAAATCATAACGAACATTTTATCGTTCATTGTGGTGGACTTGACTAGTGCACAACATTGTGTACCAGATCTCATTATCCTTCACTTGACTCACATACTTATGTGAACAAGGAATTAGTCTCAATTTTCCAAATACGAAGCTTCTCATTCGTCACACAATACCAGTTGCATGATTCCAAGTTTCTATCCAATTGAAACTTGGGCGATGAGAATCTTTCCTTATTTGGTAAATTTCTGACATTACCACAAATAACATAACTAAGAATCAAATCCATTCACAATATTTCTAACAATAGAACCATTCAAACACCAATTTTCATAAAATCCATCGCAAGGAAACATAAATAAGATAAATCAAAATTTATTTTATTACGGAAAAATATTGTCCTTACAATGCGATTATAAATGAAAACTATGTAAATATTACTTAGCAATTTATCCTAACTCTAAAGTAGTAGCTTAAATATCTGATCCTTGAATCATGCGATCAAAATCCATTTCTTCATGATCAGACTCAGCTTGCTCCTTCCTTTAAGCTTCCTTTCCTTTCTTTGATACTTCAACACATCGAAATGTGATCTTATCACATCATGTATTAAGAATCTCCAAATAGGAACTTAATAAAGTTAGATAGTGGATATTGTCTGAAGCAGAGTCATACATCTTGACTCTCCCATCTCTTAGATCTCTCAGGTAGTCAGGGCAACTTCGTAACCAATTCCCCTTCTTTTGGCAGTAGAAACACATGGATTCTTATGGAATGGTACACGGGACTATCTCATACTCAACCTTTCTCTTGCGTAGAGAAAACTTTTATGGACTTCCAATGTTGCCATTGCCCATAGAAGGTTGGGACACTGATTTATCAGACAAATTTGCTCGACCAGTGCGCCAAATCATTTCTGATTCAGCAGCAATAAGCAAATAAGTCAAATCAATGAGGGTCATGTCGTGGTCCATCATATAGTACTCTCTAACGAACTTATCATATGATTCGGTAAGTGATTGAAGAACCAAGTCAACAACCAACTTCCTTGAGACATCGACACCCAACATCCTTAACTTGTCCATGTGTGACTTCGTCTTTAAGACGTGTGCACACACAAACTTTCCATCTTTGTGTCTTATTGTCAATAGGGCTTGAGTGACCTTGAACTTTTCAAGTCTTTGAACACGTGGGTCAGGGAGAATTATTAGAGGGGGTGGAGGAAATGAAGCATGATTTCCATTTCCACAATACAATCGTGGAACATCATCTTCACGTGGAAAACTTTTTCCAACGGATTTAGGAAGACCATAGTTGTCAGACTTTGACATCTATGAAACGGGAGAAAATTCAAGTTTAATTGATTGAGTCCTTAACAAAACACCCAAATGAGATATTAAGGCTAGGACCCAACACAATATCCTACAAATTGGAAGAGGGATGCCGTAATCCAACTCGCAGAAGATTTGAAGGTAGGTAAATGACGATTTACCAATTTCCACCATAAAAAACGAAAAGAAGGTTAAGTTTTAAATGAATTGAAACTCCTAGATCTTTTGAGATTCATTGAACTTTTCAATGTCATGTTTAATCTCAATTATGCCCTTCATTTGTGACTGGGATGCCGATGATCACAAATAAGGTGTGAATAACCATGCGAATGTACGTGGTGCCCTCAATGTTACAGTCACCTAATCGATGTGTCGGTTAACCACACACACTCCATCGATCTATGACAAACATCGAGTCACCCTTCGCTACCAATGCCAAACCCAACTTAGTGTGTCGGTTAACCACACACGCTCCACTAATTGTCTCGACAAGGGTACAAAGTGTAATTCCATGGAATTGCATCGATTTCACTTTTTCCTAAAGTAACTGAGATTTGGGAATTTAGTAAACATTTAGTTACTTAATTCATTATACTTTTAATGAGGAGAGAGTTTGCCCTATCCTACCCGTTCGGCTAACGACCATCCACCAATCAAGGAAGCGGTGGGTGAGAGTGGACACCCATTAAACGACCATTTTATAGGCCATAACCTTATACCCCCCTTATAGATCGGCTTCGTGAATGAGGTCTACTAACGGTAAGACTAGCAGTTTAAGTTATACATATATAATATTAGACTTTTAATGTTATATATAGTATAGGGTGTATTTTACACTTTTAAAATATTAGGTGGGTTAATTTAATAAATTATACCTTTTAATTTAATTAAACATAAACCATGTCATTATGGATTTATTAACTCTCTTTTAATTATACTTTTAATTAAATTAATAAAACCATAAGGGTGTAATTTGAACTTTTCAAAACTAGGGTTTTAGAATTTAAAATTTCAAAAATTAAACTTTTAATCAAAAAATAAATTCCAAAACTTGAGGACAAGTTTTGAAACATTTCAAAACATTAGGGTTTAGAATTTAAATATTTCCAAATTAACCTTTTAATCAAAAATTTAAATTCCAAAACTTGAGGAAAAATTTTGAAACCTTTCAAAATATTAGGGTTTAACTATTTAAATTTCAAAACTAAAACTTTTAAAGTTCAAATTTAAACTATAAAACCTAAGGGGTGTAAATTGAAACTTTTCAAACTTACTAGGTCAAATATTTGACTAATAATAATCCTATATGATTATCCATATTTAACCAAATCCATCAATTTTGATGAGGATAATCATTCCAAACTTAAAAATTTGGATTTTGGCAAGAAAAACGAGTTTTGACAATTATCCTCAACAAAATCTGGTGGAAAATTCGAAAAATCCAGCAACAGACCCTTGGACTCGTCGAGTCCACAATGGAACTCGTCGACTAGGACCTACTCGTCGAGTCCATTCATGGACTCGGCGAGTCTGCCAGTCAGAACCCAAAAAATTTGATTTTCAAGCAATAAACGATTAAATATGCATCAATTCATCAACAAACAGCCCTAGGCTCTGATACCACTGATGGGTTTTGAGCACTACAACATTCCTATGGTGTACATGCAAACCCTAAAGCTTTGGATCTAGTTTGTCTAATGAACATGCAATAATCATCCAAAGCCATAAACTCTAGATCTAGCATGTGATAATCAAATAACATATGAATTAGGGTTTAGATCTTACCTTGATTGTTATGTAGCAATAACAATCTCAATTCCTTCTTGTAATTGGATTCTGAAAGCTAAGTGTCACAAGTGTCACACCTCTAATGGAGTCACAAACACCATATGCAATAAGGATGAAGAAGGAGGAGAGAGAAGACACCAAAACGTCTAGAAACCCTAAGGAATCAATTAGCCACGTTTTTGGTGCCCTAGGGGTCCTTAAATATGTGAGGCTATTAGGGTTTTGAACTAGGAAACCCTAATCTGACTGCTTAGGCCCTAAGCAGCCCATGGACTCCTCCTTTAGAGGCCTTGGACGAATTCTAATGGGTTTCCCCATAGATTTCGTCCACTCCATCCTCTATGGAGTCCATTAGCCCAATATCCAACTATCACACAATTGACAGTTCTAGTCCCCTTTATTTAATTAATGTCTTTTAGCCACAAAATTAATTCTGATTAATTCTTGACTATTATTAATTAAATAATATTATTTCTCTCTTAATATATTATTCATATAATATATTAATAAATCATAATTAATCTCTTTTTCCATAAATCATCCTATCAAGTTGCTTTGGTGAAGGCAACCCAAAAGGACCATGCTCGCAATCGGGTCAAGTACATACCAAAATAGTTATGGGCTTAGACACTAATCCAACATTAACTACATAGGAAGACAACTGGTGTCATTGTTGGAAAACTGGTTGTCCTAATTACCATTCTACCCTTTGTAACTGGAGAATGATTAATTAACAGGTTAATTGTTGATGAGGGGAAAATACGACAGAAGTTGGTTGTAACAATAATTTTCTATTGAATATATTGCAAATAGATTCAAATAATAAAGGTTTTTTGTAATATAAATAAAAAGTAACATGAATTATACAGGTGATGTCATATGATTGTTCTTCAGTCTACTATAACTGTGATGATCAACTTAGTGGCTCAGATCAAGAATTTGAGATAGAAAACAATTAAGAAACACCTTCTAAATCAAAGATAAATAGCAACAGCAACAACAAGGGAACAACACTGGCAACAGCAAGGGAGCAACACTGGCATTCACGTATTGATAAATACATATAGACATGAACAGTAACGGTTAAGCAGTCACACACACGCATACACATTGGTAATTTAAAAACACTTTGACTGGTGAAAAAAATGACATTTCACATTGTTTCCTCATGTTACACATTCAATACACAGAAAAACAAATTTAGAAGAATGAATGCACCTGTTTCATAACCCAAGAAATGATTTGCTAAACAGTTTTATCTGGATAATTTTGAGGTGAAAAAAAAACTTACTAAAAGTTTCATCTTAATAGCAACAGTTAAATTGTCACACACACGCATACACATTAAGTAGCAGAAATAATTTTCAATTATGATTAACACAGACATTGATAAGCAGGGGCTTACATATACACATTGAGAATCAAACATTCCAGTCAAAGTCCAATTCGCAAAATAAACCTTAAATTCGTAAAAATCCAGGCAGGGGTAGGGGTATATACGGTGATTGAATATCCGATAACTGAAGTGTCTATCCAAGGGATTAACCTCGCCATGTTCTGTCCTTCTGTGGGAAACAGGGGCTTACATATACACATTGAGAAGCAGAAACTTACCGAAAGGATTGAAGTCGTTGATTGAATATCCGATAACTGAAGTGTTGATGATGGAAAACCTTGGAAAGACGATGCTCTAAAGAATGATTGATATCGTATGTTTCAAGTATATATTGAGCATAATACGATCAAAACGACATAATAATCAAAATTAAATGTAATCGATATGATTGATATGGATACCATAATAAGATGCTCTTAATCGGGTATGTAATGAAATTAAGTTAATGTGTACAGCTGTTATGAGCAATAAAAATTGAAAGAAAGACAGGGCGTTATATGGATTCCATATTCAATTCGATATCCATATTCCATATTCCAAATTTCCATATCTAATCCTACGTGAAACCAAGAAGGGGTAAAACCGGTATTTAACATTGGCAGAAAACTGATGTTTTGAAAGGACACGTGGACAAATGGTTTTGTTTATTAGATAGGGAGATTCTTTAGGATTTTATAGATATGTGGGGGGTATCAAGGCGATGTTTGACATGCCATAAATAGTTTTTCGGTGTTTTTTTAGATTGTCATGTTTGTCAAATCAAAAAGTGTTTAATAAACCTAACCTATAAAGCGACTTTTTAAAAATATACTTTAGAGTAGCGTTTCAATACGATTATTAAATTGTTTTTTTAACACAGTTTTAATTTGGAGATCAAAACATCGAGTTATGATATTGAACAAGCTTAGGTTAAGAATATGAAAAATCCTATTAGATGACTTAGGCAAAAAAAAAAAGGAATATATTGTTACTACCTTCAAAACAGGAAGCGTAGGGGTGGTTTTGTCTACCAACATAATTTTTATTTTATTTTATTTATTTATGATTCTTTAGGATTTTATAGATATGTGGGGGCATCAAGGCGACGTTTGGAATGCCACAAATAGTTTTTCGGTGTTTTGTTAGATTCTCATGTTTGTCAAACCAAAAAGTGTTTCATAAACTCAACCTATAGACTAGCTTTTTAAAAATATATTTTAGAGTAGCGTTTTGTCTACCAAAACAGGAAGCGTAGGGGTGGTTTTGTCTACCAACATAATTTTTATTTTATTTTATTTATTTATGATTCTTTAGGATTTTATAGATATGTGGGGGCATCAAGGCGACGTTTGGAATGCCACAAATAGTTTTTCGGTGTTTTGTTAGATTCTCATGTTTGTCAAACCAAAAAGTGTTTCATAAACTCAACCTATAGACTAGCTTTTTAAAAATATATTTTAGAGTACCGTTTCAGTGCGATTATTGATTTGTTGTTTATAAAAAAAATTATCTGAAATATACTCTGTATTAATTATAAAAAAAACTAATGTTTTTCATGTCTTTCTATGTAATTTTACATGTCACATAACTTATCACCTAGTTTATCAAATATTATTTCTTGTCAAACAGTAACTAACTTTTTAGCTATCAGCTACCAGTTAGATTTTAGTTATTAACTAGCTTTTCAACTAATTTGAGTTTGTTTAATGACAACTCAATCTACAAGGCAAATGGAAGAAGAAGTTCTTGACAACTAAGATGTGTATATAGGAAGTTCTGGCATGCAATTAAGTTGGTTGACGTTTTTTTTAAAAAAAAAATCATTTTCTAACTCCAAATTTCAAATTTCAGTGACCTTATCCAAATTTTGGATACATGAGAATATTTTGCTAATTTGGAACTCTAATGCGAAATTTAATAATCCATATAATCTTTAGAAAAGAGTTTGTTGTTTTGTGCCTAAAACTTCGAGTGTTCCTCATTGATTAACCTAAATTGAATTCCTGTTAACCAAGAAATATGAGAAATATCAATAAGGACAATAAACTTATACGATCCGTAAGATATCCAGATTCTTGGATACCAAACCTCTAGTTTGTGATATATTCATAACATGGTGTAAATGGTGTTAACATAACATCAAATTGGGTTTGAAATGCCCTAATCAAATATAATTAATCACAACAAACCTTATCTATTTTACATATTCCAAAATTTGATGTCTAAATTAAAAATCAAGACAAAATTGGTTGTCATCTTATAAGGGATGTTTGGTATAGAGAAATAAACAATAAGAAATAAAATCATTTCTATTTCTCTTGTTTGTTTTTTACTAAAATGAAGAGAAACGGGGAAAAATTAAATTCCATTCCCACCATTTTTATTCTCTGTTATTTGTAAGGAGAAGATGGGAAACAACAGGCGAATGCCTTTGAGAAAAAAAAATCAAAGAATTGTGGAACCAACCAAGCTCTCAACAGTCGATCCCTAAACCCTATATTCAGTGTGATTTTTTTCTTTTGTGTTCGATTTTATAGGGTGTGTTTAGCACGGAGCGTTTGAGAGCTTCTAGCATTTGACAAAACGTTTCATTTTGAACTAAAAGTCTTGTTTGACACTACAAGTTTTTAGCGTTTAGTTTAAGCAAAACGCTCAAAAATTCTAAAAGCTATCTAACATATGGCATGTTTGGAAAAAGTAGTTGTTAACGCGTAACGGTTATAAAATTACATAAAAGGACAATTGTTTAAAAATAAATAAATATATAAATATATTTTTAAGGGCAATTATGAGTATTGATTTCAAAAGCTTCGTAACGTTTTGTTAAACGCTACATGAAACAGCTTTTTGATTTGGAGCGTTTTGTTTAAACTAAAACTAAACGCTCGTATTATAATAAATATTTTTTTGCCACATATCATACTCTCATTCATTTTGCCACATGTCATTTTGTAGTTATTTTAAATTAAATTTTTTTCACATGTCATTTTATATTTTTTTTATTTATTAAATTTCATATAATATTTTAATATAATAATCGTAATAAATATAATAATAAATGACTATCAATTTAATTAATGTAAATTTTCTTTTATTTTTAAATTTTCTAAATTGAAGCCCAATCATTTCTTTTGTTTATTTATTTAAATTATTTGTTTAGATTTAAAAGAGAAATTGTTACTTCAATTTTAGTAATTCAATATTTTTTCTTACTTTCATTATAAATTCAAACTCTCTAAATGTTTAGACCTTTATATATATATATATATATATATATATATATATATATATATATATAGAAAGTGGATAAAAATATATTTTAAAAAACAATAAATAATTACCGTTTCTAATGTTAGATAACGGATTTTTAACATTTGTAATGTTAGATAACGGAGTTCTAACATCTGTAAAAGAATGAGAGTTTTGTATGGTTGTATTATGCATTCCAGGTGAAGTAAATGAATTGACATTTTGAGTTTGACCAACAATGTTGGTTGATCGATCTGCAAATAGCAACAACTTATAAAACCTGTAAAGATATGTATAAAACAAAGTAACAGTAAAACATAGAATATAAAATAATAATAGGGTTACAGTTTAATATATTATTTAAGAAATGCGGTATTGATGTACTTGGAACGTTCGATGTTGTTTTCATTTTCTTCGATATTTTATTTTCCAAATATATTTTTCTTTGTCTTCTTTTCTCTCTGGCTTGCATGTGGTACATGTTATTGTTGTTTTCTGCATAAGAACACATATGATAGGATATGAAATGTGAAATACGGTAAATAATATGATTATATAATACAATTGAATAAATAAGCGTACCTTTGTAAGCATTGGTTACCAATTTCGAAGAATATTGATTTGCAGCGGACGAAGAACTTGACAATTTATCTATTTTTTTATGTTAATACATGTGTATTTTAATTAATTAAATTTTATGTTAGTTAATAGGCTATAAGATCTTAATTATGTACGGTCGTGATGCATACACTAAGCAACTACAGTAATGATGTCAATTTCATATAAGGAAAACCCTAGGCTATCAGGCATCATACCATCAGGCAATTCTACCATGCAATTCCTGAAGATCCCTAGCCTAGTACTAGCATGTTGTTCTATCACATTGCAATATCAAATAACTGTATGGTATTTTGGGATCTACTTACTGGCTTCGGCTGATCGTACACCTTGCATCTTCCTTTACTTATTTTGAAAACCTTTTTAAAAATTTCGTTTTGAAAATCCTTTCCTTGATTTGAGACTGGAGTTACACGAGTGTTCCTCCAATTCACTCAAACCAAGGCTCTGATACCAACTTGTAACACCCAAAATTTCAAGCCAATTTAAACTTTTAAAAACATTTCAAACCAGTAAAAATCATTACAACTTTATTTTCAAAATGCATAATATCAGAGTATCCCAGCAACATAAACATAAATATGAGGAGCTGTACGATCACGCCTTCGCCTTGCCGCGATCCCCTGATGTACCTGAAAAAATAAACTGAAACTGTAAGCCCGAGGCTTAGTGAGTTCCCCAAAATACCGATACACTGCACATAATATATATACCAATAACAACATGTACTGGGTCCACAACTTTACAGACCGGAATACCCCTGGGCCCACAGTGTGAGTCTGGATTGCCTACCGGGCCCACAGCTCACATCTGGTTTGCCATCGAGCCCACAGTACGATTCTGGATTGCCTACCGGGCCCACAGCTCGTATCTGGAATGCTCCTAGGGTTTGTTGGTCACCGCACGAAGCAGTAGATCCTCAACCCATCCCACATAACATATCAACATATAACATAACTACTGAGCATGCAGATAATCATATAACAACACAGGTAGTCCTACAGATCTACCTAACTGGATAACCACTAGCATGCAACACTAACTCATACTCAACTTCTAACACTGCTAGGATAACATATCCAATGGGCCGGCCTTGGTGCCTTAGACCCCTTAGTATAGTGAGGTAACTCACCTCGCAAGTGCCGTCTGAAACTAGAAAGCTAAACTCCCGGATCACCAATACGAACTCCACCACCTATGGTTACCATAAAACCCTTTTTCATAAATTTCCAAATTACCAGAATACCCTCAGAAGTCAACTGGTCAACTTTTGGTCAAAGTCAAAGTCCACAGTCAAAGTCAACAGTCCATGTTGACTCGACTCGCCGAGTGTAGTTCGCCGACTCGTCGAGTCCTTCCTGAACTCGAGAAGTCGTGAAATCCTTGATTGGCTCGTCGAGTTCCCCTTTAACTCGTCGAGTTCATACGTGTCCAAGAATTGGGAGAAACTCTAGCCGACTCGCAGAGTCTTCGAACGACTCGCCGAGTTCAAGGCAATCTTCAACGGACTCGCTAAGTTTGTTCATCAACTCGACGAGTTCATGACCATCTTCATAAGACACGCCGAGTTGACTATGCAAATCGCAAAGTCCTTGCAGACCTTCATCCATGCAGACACTTTTTAAGCCATGCCAAGGTTCCAAATTACAGATCCAAGCTTCTAAGGCATGATTATCATGTAAAGTTGCAAACTTTACACGCATGCAAGGCCTTAAAGGCTCTAAATGACCATTCTAAGCTTCTAATGGAGCTTTACACCTTAGGAGGGTCTCATCCTTGCAAGAACTGGAAACTTTATGGACTTAGGACTCAAAATAGGTCCAGATCTGACGTTTCAACTTCAGATCTAGCTCCCATAACAAAAATCCCTTCAAGCATAACAAAAGAAAGCCCTAGTTTCCACATATGAATGATTCTAGAAGAAAAAGAGGTTAAGGTAACAGCTGGTTACCTCCAAAACATGCCCAAACTGAAGTAGAAGCTGGATCCACACAGAAATCTTGATGCTAGCCTCTTGATCTACAAATTCCTTCATAAAAGTCACTTCCCAAAGCTCCAAAACACTCTCCAAGATCTCACTCACGGAAATTAGGGTTTCTGGGTCTTAAGGGGTGATAGAGGACAGTGGGAGGCGCTAATGGTCCATTATATAGGGTGCAAAACCCTGAAAATTAGGGTTTCTACTGCCAGCTCCTACTCGTCGAGTCCCCCATACCGACTCAACGAGTCACTCATTAATTGACGTGTTCCGGCCCGCTGCTACTCGACGATTCATAACGCCAACTCATCGAGTAGGCCTTAAACATGAAGTCTAAAATGGAAAAAATAATAATACCTGATGGTTGGGATGTTACGGATCTAACAGATCAAGTAGCATAGCAACATCCTATAACCGGGACACCGACCTACCCAGGTCACTAACATAACGTAAGCCTATAACTAGGATATCGACCGAACCAGGTCACTAAGCATAAGCATATCACCGTCCTAACTACCGGATGCAAAACAATAAACATATCATGTAATAATCCGGATACAAATCCATAAGGGCCAGCCTTGGTGCCTTAGACCCTGTTGGTATAGTGAGGATAACTCACCTCTCAAGTGTCGTCTGAAACAAGAAAACTCAACTCCCGGATCACCAACACGAACTCCACCACCTATAGTTACCAAAAAACCCTTTTTCATAAATCTCCAAATTACCAGAATACCCTCAGAAGTCAACTGGTCAACTCTTGGTCAAATTCAAAGTCCACAGTCAAAGTCAACAGTCCATGTTGACTCGACTCGTCGAATGTAGTTCACCGACTCGTCGAGTCCTTCCTGAACTCGAGAAGTCGTGAAATCCTTGATTGGCTCGTCGAGTTCCCCTTTAACTCGCCGAGTTCATACGTGTCCAAGAATTGGGAGAAACCCTAGCCGACTCGCCGAGTCTTCGAACGACTCGCCGAGTTCAAGGCAATCTTCAACGTACTCGCCGAGTTTGTTCATCAACTCGACGAGTTCATGACCATCTTCATATGACTCGCCGAGTTGACTATGCAACTCGCCGAGTCCTTGCAGACCTTCATCCATGCAGACACTTTTTAAGCCATGCCAAGGTTCCAGATTACAGATCCAAGCTTCTAAGGCATGTTTATCACGTAAAGTTGCAAACTTTACACGCATGCAAGGCCCTAAAGGCTCTAAATGACCAATCTAAGCTTCTAATGGAGTTTTACACCTTAGGAGAGTCTCATCCTTGCAAGAGCTGGAAACTTTATGGACTTAGGACTCAAAAGAGGTTCAGATCTGAAGTTTCAACTTCAGATCTAGCTCCCATACCAAAATCCCTTCATGAATAACTAAAGAAAGCCCTAGTTTTCACATATGAATGATTCTAGAAGAAAAGAGATTAAGGTAACAACTTATTACCTTCAAGACGTGCCCAAACTGAAGTACACTCTGGATCCACACAAAAACCTCGATTCTAGCCTCTTCATCTACAAGTTTCCTTCACAAAAGTCATTTCTCAAAGCTCCAAAACACTCTCCAAGCTCTCACTCACGGAAATTAGGGTTTCTGGCTCTCAAGGAGTGATAGAGGACAGTGGGAGGCACTAATGGTCCAATATATAGGGTGCAAAAACCCTGAAACTTTGGGTTCCCACTGCCAGCTCCTACTCGTCGAGTAACCCATGCCGACTCGACGAGTCACTCATTAATTGACATGTCCTGGCCTGCTGCTACTCGACGAGTCATAGCGTCAACTCGTCGAGTAGACCTTAAACATGAAATCTAAATGGAAAATTAATGATACATGATAGTTGGGATGTTACAATTCTCCCCCACTTGACTTAGACTTCGTCCTCGAAGTCTGCTGTAGCGAATAACTCCGGGTAATGCTCCCGCATCTCAGCCTCCGACTCCCATGTCCACTCGGATCCCCTCCGATGCTCCCATTGTATCTTCACCAACGGAACTTCCTTGTTGCGCATGATTTTCACTTTCTTTTCCAAGACGGAAATCGGCCTCTCAACATAATTCAGGCGCTCATCAACCTGAATGTCATCCAGTGGTACCACTGCCTCCGGGTCCATAATGCACTTTCGCAGTTGCGAAACGTGAAAGGTGTTGTGAATCCGGCTGAGCTCATCGGGTAGTTCCAGCCGGTACGCCACTTTACCAATCCTGGCGATGACCCTGAACGTCCCAATATAGCGGGGTCCTAATTTTCCCCTCTTCCTGAAGCGGATCACACCCTTCCAGGGCGAGACCTTCAGGAGTACCATGTCACCAACCTGAAACTCTAACTCGGATCGGCGCCGGTCGGCGTAACTCTTCTGCCGACTCTAAGCTGTCTGCAGCCGCTGCCTAATCTGCTGAATCTTCTCGGTAGTCTGCAAGACCACATCCGTCCGACCCATCACCCTGTGACCAACCTCACCCCAACAAACCGGGGTGCGGCATCTCCGCCCGTACACCAGCTCGAATGGCGGGGCGCCAATGCTCGAATGATAGCTGTTGTTGTAGGCGAACTCTGCAAGCGGTAGGTGGGAATCCTAGCTCCCACCGAAATCAATGACACATGCCCTCAACATATCCTCGAGGGTCTGAATAGTCCGCTCGCTCTGACCATCAGTCTGCGGATGGAGTGCTGTGCTGAAGTGCAACCGCGTGCCCAGCTCCTCGTGAAACTTCTGCCAGAAACGGGATGTAAACCTGACATCCCGATCGGAGACAATGGAGACGGGAACCACATGGCGAGACACGATCTCGCGAACGTACATGTCGGCCAACTTCTTGGCCGACGAACTCTCCCGAATCGCCAAGAAATGGGTGCTCTTGGTCAATCGATCCACGATGACCCATATAGCATCAAATCCCTTTGCCGTCTTTGGCAGCTTGGTAATGAAATCCATCGTGATTTGTTCCCATTTCCACATGGGAATCTCTAGAGGCTGCAGCTTGCCATGCGGCCTCTGGTGCTTGGCCTTGACCATCCTACAGGTCAAGCACCTCTCGACATACCAAGCGATTTCTCGCTTCATGCACAGCCACCAATAGTTTAAACTCAAATCCCGGTACATCTTGGTGGCCCCTGGGTGGATAGAGAAGTGAGACTTATGAGCCTCCTCCATAACCGTCTGTCTGATCCCGCCAGACATCGGTACCCAAACCCGACCGCATCGGGTCAATAATCCCCGACTATCCTACTCAAACAAGGTATTCTCACCCTTGATCCTCTCCAGCTTCCAATTCTCCGGTCGCATGCCGTCAACCTGAGCATCTCTGATCAAATTTACAAGCGGAGAGTCCACTGCTATCCTCATACATACCACCGGGGTGGAAGACCCAGCTGACTTGCGGCTCAAAGCATCCGCAACCACATTCGCTTTACCAGGATGGTAAAGGATCTCGCAGTCGTAGTCCTTGACTACGTCCAACCACCTGCACTGCCTCATGTTCAGGTTCGGCCGATCCATGATGTGTCTCAAACTCTTGTGATCCGTGTAAATGGTACAGCGGACCCTATAAAGGTAATGTCTCCATATCTTGAGGGCGAACACCACCGCCCCCAGCTCCAAGTCATGCGTAGGGTATCTCGTCTCATACAGCTTCAGTTTCTGCGATGCGTAGGCTATCACTTGTCCTCTCTGCATGAGGACCGCCCCTAAACCCGTGATGGATGCATCACAAAACACCACAAAATCCTCAACTCCCTCTGGGAGTGTCAAGACTGGAGCCTCGCACAACCGCTGTCGGAGGGTCTCAAATGCCCTATGCTGCTCAGGGCCCCACCGGAAATCCACCCCCTTCCCCGTCAAACGAGTGAGGGGTACTGCAATCTTGGAGAAATCATGTATGAATCTCCGGTAATACTCTGCCAATCCCAAAAAGCTCCTGATGTCTGAAGGAGATTTCGGAATCTCCCACTGCATAACCGCCTCGATTTTGGCCGGTTCGACCAAAATCCCCTCCTGGTTAATGAGATGTCCGAGGAACTGGACCTCTCGTAGCCAAAACTCACACTTCGAGAACTTGGCGTACAGCCGTTCTCGTCTCAGAACTCCCAATAACTCCCGAAGACGCTACTCATGCTGCTCGCGGGTCTTGGAATACACCAAGATATCGTCTATGAACACTATGACCGAGCGATCGAGCATCGTTCTGCAGACCCAATTCATCAGGTCCATAAACACTGCTGGCGCGTTAGTAAGCCCAAACGGCATCACCACGAACTCGTAATGTCCATAACAAGTTCGGAACGCGGTCTTCTCCACGTCCTCCTCTCTGACCCTGACCCGATGATACCCAGACCTCAAGTCTATCTTGGAAAACCAAGATGCGCCCTGCAACTGATCGAAGAGATCGTCTATCCTCAGGAATGGGTAACGGTTCTTCACCGTTAACTTATTCAACTCCCGGTAATCAATGCACATCCTGTGCGAACCGTCCTTCTTCCAGACAAAAAGAATCGGTGCTCCCCATGGAGAACGGATAGGTCAAATGAACTGCTTGCCCAGCAGTTCCTACAGCTGTGATGAAAGCTCCTGCATCTCTGACGGTGCCAATCGGTACGACGCCTTAGCAATAGGGGCCGCACTTGGCACCAGGTCAATCCTGAACTCGACCTGCCTTTCCGGAGGTATCCCTGGAAACTCCTCCGGAAATACGTCTGCAAACTCCCTAACCACCGGAACATCGGAAACCGAAATCTGATCCCTGGCTCGCGCATCCAATACATACGCTAGGAAACCCGCACCCCCGTGCTGAATATACTACCGAGCCCTGGCGGCTGAACAAAACCCTGATCGCACTCTGGTGCCCTCACCATATACAGTCAACTCTCCCCCACTTGGGGTTCGAACCACTATCCGCTGACCCTCACAATCAATCATGGCACCGAAACGACTTAGCCAGTCCATCCCCACAATCACGCATACATCCCCCATGGGGATCGGAATCAAGTCTATCAGAAAAGGTACCCCGAAGATCTCCATCTCACACCCTCGGTAGATCGAAGAAGTAGAAACCCCGTGTTCGTTGGCGATAAAAACTCGCAACGGACACTCTAGCTCGCCTACTGGCACTCTGAGCTCCCTACTAAATGCCTGAGATACAAAAGACCGACTCGCCCCCGAGTCAAACAAAACCAATGCAGGTAAGGAGTTCACTAGAAACGTACCTAGTCACATGCACAACGGATAAGCATACAGCAGATATAGTAAATGAGATAAAGGATAGAAACATAACAACAACCACATCCGGTGCTGCCTTGGCCTCCTTGGCCGTAAGCTGAAAGGCGCGCCCCTGAGCCTTCAGGGGCTCTGCCCTACCATGCCTTCCATCGGTAATCCTCAGTGTAGCCGGTGCTGGAGCCTGCGCCGGCTTGGCCGCCAGCTGTGGACAGTTGGTCTTCACGTGACCAACCTGATGACAATCATAACATATCCTCATATCCGAGGCAGGGGCATACTGACGGCAGTCCCTAGCAAAATGCCCCTCCTTGCCACACCTGTGACACCCGCTACTCGCTCTACAAACCCCAGTATGACCCTTGCCGTACTTTCCACAAGTGCGTCCCTGCTGACCCCCGGTCCTAGAATCAGCGGTCTTAGACCGCTTCGGCGCCGGCTGCGACTGCGCTGGGGCCGGCCGCTGCTCCCTCAACTACAGCTCGATATCCAACTCACGCCACCTAGTGGCCTCCTGTAACTCCAGTAGAGTATCACATCGTTGTGTGGCAACAAACTGTCGAATATCAGTCTTGAGCATGCTCACATAACGTGTCAACTGGGCCTGCTCCGATGCAAATTCAGGGCAGAACATCGCCCTCTCAGTGAACATGCGGGTGATCTCCGTCACCGTCTCTCCATCCTGTCTCAGACTCAAAAACTCCTGTACCAAACGTTCCCGCCAGACCCGCGGAATGTAACGGGCGAGGAACATGTCCCAGAACTGCTCCCAAGTAACCGTAACTCTCTGCTCATCCGTGTATGACCCTGTCGTTAGCCTCCACCAGTCCTTGGCCCCGAGCCTCAGCATGTTCAAGGCGCACCTGACCTTCTGGTCAGTAGGACATGAACACGTGAAGAAACAACCCTCCACGTCGGATAACCACCTCATGGCTCGAATAGGATCCTGGGTACCGTCAAATGTCGGGGGCATCGTATTATCGAAGTCCCGGTACTGGAAACCCATACTGACTCCTCTCCCTGCCGCGGATACAGCTGATGCAGCTGCTGCGGCAGCTGTCTCTGCAAGAGCCATGTAGCGCTCATCAAAGTACTCAACCATGGCGGTCTTAATCGACCCGAACATCTCCGGCAGATGTACCCGGAACATAGCAGCAACCTCATCATGCAGGATCTCTCGAATCCTGGCATCCAACTCGTCCGTACCCATCTGCACCACCGGCTCAAGTGTTGTTGGCCCCTCCTGGCCTCCGTCTCCTGACCCAGATCCCGAACCGGATCCAGCCACAAAGCATCTCGTCATCACCATTATGAAACATAACACAAGACATCAGATAATCCACATAAATAACTGGGAGTCAACTCCCGACTAACCCTAGGGGTTGTGACTTCCTCGGTACGCGTATGGGTCCTGTGCTTTCAGTAGTATGGGCCCATAATACCTTCCACACCTACCCATATTTGTCTCAAGTGTCACCACAACACCCTAACAACATACATAACATATAGAGCACTCAATCCTTACTCCTAGAGGAATGCTAAATATCTCCTAACTGGCCTCTCGGCCTCACACAACCCGCATATCCCTGAAACTTCCACCAACCCTGCAGCACTAGTGTATGCTAGCCATACATAACGCTGGACCCTATAGACTTTCGAATATCCAATCCTACCCTAAGCTCCCAATCAAACAAGAACAGAACATAAGGCCAAATCAAACATTCTCAGGCTATAAGATCTTGGTTATGTATAACCGTGATGCATACACTAAGCAACTACAGTAATGATGTCAATCTCATATAAAGGAAACCCTAGGCTAGCAGGCATCATGTAATCAGGCAATTCTATCATGCAATTCCTGAAGATCCCTAGCCTAGTACTAACATGCTGTTCTAACATGTCTCATAATCAAATAACTTGTATGGTATTTTGGGGTCTACTTACTGGCTCCGGCTAATCGTACACCCTGCATCCTCCTTTACTTATTTTGAAAACCTTTTAAAAAAAATCATTTTGAAAATCCTTTCCTTGATTTGAGATTGGATTTACACGCATGTTCCTCCAATTCACTCAAACCAAGGCTCTGATACCAACTTGTAACAACCATAAAATTCAAGCCAAATTAAACTTTTTCAAAACACTTGAAACCATTTAACATTACATAGTTTGTTTCCAAAATACTAATTATCATAGTATCCCAGTTATCAAATCATAAAAATCATAACAGTAGGAGGATCGGTACGATCATGCCTTCGCCTTCCCGAGATCACCAGAGGTACCTGACACAACAACTGAAACTGTAAGCCCGAAAGCTTAGTGAGCTATCCCCCAAAATACCAACCTCATAACCATGTCATATAAACATATAAGCAAACAACATGCATAATGAGCCTTCAGCCTAACTTGACCGCCTTGCAAGCCTTCAGTCTATCTGGACCGCTCTCCGAGCCTTTGGCACGTCTGGACCGCCTCGCAGGGCCTACAGCCTATCCGAACCGCTCGTCGGGCCTTCGGTCTGACTAGCATACCCTCCTGGATCTGTAGTATATCCGGACCGCCCTAGGTATGTTGGCCTTCAACACAAAGCAGGACCGCCTCAACCCAACCCCCAAATCAAACAAACATGTCCACATACATATCATATGCTATCAGAATAACAGTCAAACCGATCTAACAGATCAAGTAGCATAGCAACATCCTATAACCAGGACACCGACCTACCCAGGTTACTAACATAGCGTAATCCTATAACTAGGATATCGACCGAACCAGGTCACTAAGCATAAGCATATCACCATCCTAACTACCAGGATGCAAAACAATAAACATATCATGTAATAATCCGGATACAAATCCATAAGGGCCGGCCTTGGTGCCTTAGACCATGTTGGTATAGTGAGGATAACTCACCTCTCAAGTGTCGTCTGAAACTAGAAAGCTCAACTCCCGAATCACCAACACGAACTCCACCACCTATAGTTACCATAAAACCCTTTTTCATAAATCTCCAAATTACCAGAATACCCTCAGAAGTCAACTGGTCAACTCTTGGTCAAAGTCAAAGTCCACAATCAAAGTCAACAGTCCATGTTGACTCGACTCGTCGAGTGTAGTTCACCGACTCGTCGAGTCCTTCCTGAACTTGAGAAGTCGTGAAATGCTTGATTGGCTCGTCGAGTTCCCCTTTAACTCGCCGAGTTCATACGTGTCCAAGAATTGGGAGAAACCCTAGCCGACTCGCCGAGTCTTCGAACGACTCGTCGAGTTCAAGGCAATCTTCAACGGACTCGCCGAGTTTGTTCATCAACTCGACGAGTTCATGACCATCTTCATATGACTCGCCGAGTTGACTATGCAACTCGCCGAGTCCTTGCAGACCTTCATCCATGCAGACAGTTTTTAAGCCATGCCAAGGTTCCAGATTACAGATCCAAGCTTCTAAGGCATGTTTATCATGTAAAGTTGCAAACTTTACACGCATGCAAGGCCCTAAAGGCTCTAAATGACCAATCTAAGCTTCTAATGGAGTTTTACACCTTAGGAGAGTCTCATCCTTGCAAGAGCTGGAAACTTTATGGACTTAGGACTCAAAAGAGGTTCAGATCTGAAGTTTCAACTTCAGATCTAGCTCCCATTCCAAAATCCCTTCATGAATAACTAAAGAAAGCCCTAGTTTTCACATATGAATGATTCTAGAAGAAAAAGAGATTAAGGTAACAACTTATTACCTTCAAGACGTGCCCAAACTGAAGTACACTCTGGATCCACACAAAAACCTTGATGCTAGCCTCTTGATCTACAAGTTTCCTTCACAAAAGTCACTTCTCAAAGCTCCAAAACACTCTCCAATCTCTCACTCACGGAAATTAGGGTTTTTGGCTCTCAAGGGGCGATAGAGGACAGTGGGAGGCGCTAATGGTCCAATATATAGGGTGCAAAAACCCTGAAACTTAGGGTTTCCACTGCCAGCTCCTACTCGTCGAGTCCCCCATGCCGACTCGACGAGTCACTCATGAATTGACGTGTCCTGGCCCGCTGCTACTTGACGAGTCATAGCGTCAACTCGTCGAGTAGACCTTAAACATGAAATCTAAATGGAAAATTAACGATACCTGACGGTTGGGATGTTACAGTTAAAAGCACATTAATATAAACAAAATCAAACAGATAATAGAATTTAATAAAACAAATATTATATTTATATTATACCTGTTTGATTTTCTCTATGAGATCACTTGCACGTATTTTGAAGAGTTTATAAGCATCTCTATCAAACAGAGTTAGTGTGATTGTTCCAGAATCATCTTGGACACGAATAGGTATTTTATACCTATAAAAATATCCCACATAAATATATATTAAATATGTTTAATGTTTAATGTTTAATAATGTATTTAATTTGTCCAGTTGAACTTTTGTTAAATGTAAAAAACCTTGGAACTGAAGATATCTCCTTATTTATACACTTATCATTATAGCATTCAACAACCACACTTGCATCACCGCTATCTCGACCGTTGAACACATTTCTTGGATCAACTTTCTTTCCACAGTTTGAACACGCATCATAATACCAATCAATATCTTGTCGGATACCATAAATGGTCCCAACAATTATAAATTTCCCAACCTAAAAAAATATAAAATACAAAAAGAATCATAAAAAACAATACAATTATAATAAAGGAATAATAGAAAACAAAATCACATTAAAACAACTAAATTATTCACATACCTCTTATGGTTCTAGCAAATCGACAACATTTTTAACATTGTGATTATTAAAAAAGTCATCATATTCATTGTATGATTGAGAGCTATTAACAGTCATAGAAGAAGAAGGATTTTGAAGTCCTCGTAATCCAACCAAGCTGTTTTTTATTTAGGAGATTAATTATGAAATTAGTAAAATTATTAAAAAGAAACAAAAAAAACAATGAATTATTAAAATAGTTTGTTACCTATCTGTGAAGGTAACAATATCGGGAAGATCAGCATTTATGAACATCCGTGTGTGTTCAAAATAACTGTTAACGGAAGGTAGTCTTGATGAAACAAAATAAAAATAGTCAAAATAATGAGTAATGTAAAAGCCTAAAATAAGGAAGGTTGCCTTTTATAAAAAAATGTACCGTTATAGACATTAAGTTTTGCAAACTGCACAATAACAACCACACGACCAACTTGTTTATGAGCTTCAAGATACGAAATCAATTGGTATGCAATATCTCCAAACAATGTGACGTTAACCTGCAAACCTCTGCAAAAATAGTATTGGTTAAATGATTATATAATAATAAAATAACATATGGCAGTTGTAACCTAATGAATATAATATATAATAATAATAATATAAGATATAATATAAGAAAAGTTATAGTTACTCTAAGTTTCTGATTTGTAAAGTTAGCCTATGTCGAGATTTACTGACATCACGGGAATCAAGCTTTCCTAATGAAACAACTTCACCAATAACATCTACAAAATGATAATACAATATGTCAAAATGATGTACAATTAAAGAATTAATTACAATATGCAATCAAATAGGGGGAAAAATTACCAATTTAGTTATTACATGTAGCTGTTGTAGAGATAATGCTTTCAAACGAAACACAAGAAAACTCATATGTTGTTTTGGATTGAAATTGTAGACACTCATGAACAATTGTTCGTCCATGCAAGTTTAACTTGGAGGTTACATCACTTATTTTAAAAGTGTATCTGTTTGGAGCTATAGTGGGGGATCGGATGTAAACAGCTTGATCTTCTTTCAGTTTGGACTCAAACCTTTGGAAATCTCTTGGGTAGACACTTGCTCGGATTTTTGTACCCTATTCACATAGGGTAAGAATATTATATATATTGTTAAACAATTGTATTTTAATTTATATAAATTGGTCAACATTAAATCAGTTATTCGACCATGAATGATTTTGAATAATATTATTGGAATGAGCAAATAAACAAAAAAATGATTTTGAATAATGTTATTGGAATAGGATATTTTACCATCTCATCCATTAATAGCATTTCAACTGATTTGACAATAGTGGGGTTAACTTCGGAAATTGATCTCCACAGCCGGATGATACACACTTTTAGTGTGTAATCATCCCTCATATTGTCTAAGTCTTTGATCAAAGTGATATTTCTATCTGCCATTGTCACTATAACAGAAAGACAGATACAATAATAAGAAAAAATAATGGAAGAAAATTACACACAGAAAATATAAACACAAACATAATTACAATTATGTCCCTGGAGTACTAAACATATAAAAAGAATCTCAATAATACAATAAAGTATATTAAAACATTCAAACAAAAAGAAAACAAAACAAAAAGACACATAAAAACACAAACTATATACCCCTATATAGAAAATTACCATTATGTCCCTATACAGAAAATGAGCATTATGTCCCTGGACTATTTTAATGGTATTTAAGTTTATAAATAAATTCAAACAATAAAGGTTTTTTGTAATATAAATCAAAAGTAACATGAATTATACAGGTGATGTCATATGATTGTTCTTCAGTCTACTATAACTGCGATGATCAACTTAGTGGCTCGGATCAAGAATTTGAGATATAAAACAATTAAGAAACAGCTTCTGATGATTTTATATTTATGGAGATTGTGAAGAGGGGATTTTGTAACGCCCGGGTTTCAGGATTTTGTAACGCCCGGGTTTCAGGGCTAAGCATTTTGTAATATAAATACAAGGATTTCATGGCATCTAAACCACCGTGTCTATCTGGAAGCCCGACGCCGGTGGAAGTCATGAACTGGATCTTCGAAATGGAAACGATGTTTGAGAGTTGCGAGTGTAGCAACAGGCAGAAGACCGCTCTCGCGGTTCCTCTGTTGAAATCTGGAGTACTAAGCTGGTGGAAGCTACTAGCTGATTCAATGCCCAAAGGAGAAGCGAGCAAGATGTCGTGGGAGAATTTTCTGGTGCAGTTAAAGATGCAATACTGCTCTGAGCAGGATCTTCTGGAGATCAACAACGAATTCCATAATCTGAAGAAGGGAAGAATGAGCGTTACTGAATACGCTGCAAGCTTTACAGAGAAAATGAATCTTGTTCCTCACCTCGTCCCAACTGAACTCTCCAAGGTTAACAAGTTTGCCCTC
Source organism: Lactuca virosa (assembly GCF_052849685.1). Taxonomy (NCBI): domain Eukaryota; kingdom Viridiplantae; phylum Streptophyta; class Magnoliopsida; order Asterales; family Asteraceae; genus Lactuca; species Lactuca virosa. Next base: position 45,051,316 of record NC_136434.1, read on the forward strand.
GGATTACCAGCGGACTTCGGTCCAATGGTCAAGCAAACAACCACTCTGAAAGCCGCCATCTGGGCTGCTAAGAATGTGGAGACCCAGATACGAGAGAAGGGTCTGGAGAGAGCGGAGGTGGGAGAGAAAAGGAAATTTGATGGGTTGTCGAAATTCAGCAAGAAAAGCAAGTTCTCAAGGTCTGGTACGCAGAAGTCTGGAGGAGGTGAAGCCAAATGGTGCGACAAGTGCAAGAAGAAGCACCAGGGGAAATGTGACGGAGGAGTCAGTTGTTTCATATGTGGAAAACCTGGGCACTATGCCAACGAGTTCACGTTCACTAAGAAGGTCTGTTATGAGTGCAAAGAGGAAGGGCACATTTCGAGGGACTGTCCGAAGAAGAAGGAGGCAGGAAGACCCAACATTCCACCGAAGCTGAAGGCAAGAGCCTTCCAGATGACACTCGAGGCTGCAAAGGAGGCAGCAGACGTCGCTTCAGGTACCTTTCTTGTAAATGGATTGCCTGCCAATATACTATTTTATTCGGGAGCAAACTATTCCTTTGAATCGCATAGATTTGGAGGAAAATTAGCATTGCCTGTAGAAAAACTTGATAATGCCCTAATTGTGGAAGTTGCCAGTGGCAAGTTCGTACCTGTTAGTAATCGTATTAAGAACATCGTCATCGACCTAAACGGAAACGAATTCCATTAAGAGTTGTTGCCCATAGAGTTGAACGGTTTCGACGTCGTTTTGGGAATGGATTGTCTTAGCGCCAACGATGCTGAGATTCAATGCCGAAAGAAGATAGTAAGGGTAAACCCACCCGGAAAAGAGTCATTTATGGTGTACGGGGACAAACGCCGAGTAAATTCTGGAATCATCTCCCTGATGAAAGCCAGAAAATGTTTGTCCAAGGGATGTGCATCATACTTGGCATTCGTAATTGATGCTAAGAAGGAAAACAAAGAGGTGCAGAATATACCGGTTGTGTGTGATTATCCGGAAGTCTTTCCCGAAGATCTTCCCGGATTACCACCTGATAGACAAGTGGAGTTTCGTATAGACTTGTTACCTGGAACGACACCGATAGCAAAGGCACCATACCGATTAGCACCGACGGAGATGAAGGAGCTCATGAAGCAACTCCAGGAGTTGTTGGACCACGGTTTTATCAGACCTAGTTCATCACCCTGGGGAGCTTCGGTGCTATTCGTGAAGAAGAAAGACGGAAGCATGAGAATGTGTATAGACTACCGAGAGCTGAACAAGGCAACAGTGAAGAACAAGTATCCATTGCCAAGGATTGATGACCTATTCGATCAGCTGCAAGGTTCGAGCTATTTCTCAAAGATCGATCTTAGGTCAGGATATTATCAGCTGAAGGTGAGAGAGCAGGATATCGAAAAGACTGCATTCAGAACAAGATATGAACACTACGAGTTCTTGGTTATGTCTTTTGGACTAACCAATGCTCCAGCAACATTCATGGATTTGATGAACAGGGTTTGTAAACCATTCCTCGATAAGTCTGTGATAGTGTTCATAGATGACATTCTCATCTACTCGAAAAGGAAGGAGGAGCATGGCCAACACCTACGAGAAGTGTTGGAAGTCTTGAAGAAGGAGAAGCTGTATGCAAAGTTCTCCAAGTGTGATTTTTGGATCCGAGAAGTCCAATTCTTGGGTCATGTGGTTAACCAGGAAGGAATAATGGTTGACCCAGCAAAAACCGAAGCTGTAATGAAGTGGGAACGTCCAAAGAGTCCCACGGAGATTCGAAGCTTTCTAGGATTAGCCGGATACTACCGACGATTTATCCAATGCTTTTCTTCGATAGCTGCTCCATTGACAGCTTTGACCCACAAAGGAGCTACTTATACCTGGAGTGAGAAACACGAAGAAGCATTCGAGAAGCTAAAGAAGAAGTTATGTGAAGCACCGATTCTTTCTCTACCCGATGGAGTTGAAGACTTCGTGGTCTATAGTGACGCATCTGGAACCGGGTTGGGTTGTGTTCTGACCCAAAGAGAAAAGGTGATAGCATACGCATCTCGACAATTGAAGGAGCACGAAAAGAACTACCCCACTCACGATTTGGAGTTGGCAGCGGTAGTGTTTGCTCTAAAGATATGGAGGCATTACCTCTATGGAACAAAGTGTAAACTTTTCACTGATCATAAGAGTCTCCAGTATCTCTTTAATCAGAAGGAGTTGAACATGAGGCAACGACGCTGGCTAAAGTTACTCAAGGACTACGAATGTGAGATACTTTACCACCCCGGTAAAGCAAATGTTGTTGCTGATGCTCTAAGTCGAAAAGTCAATCTTGAAAGAAAAAGGCCAAGGGCGTTGAGAATAGAAGTTGTCTCGACAATTGTGGAAAGTATCAAGAAAGCTCAAGAAGAAGCTTCAGAAAAGAATGACCGGAAGGAAGAACGTTTGGGAAGGACGTTGGTATTCGGTACAAACCGTCAAGGACTGAAGGTATTCCAAGATCGGATTTGGGTACCTAAGACGGGAGGAATAAGAGATCTTCTGATGGAAGAAGCTCACAAGACCATGTACTCGATTCATCCCGGTAGCACTAAAATGTATAGGGACCTAAAACCCTACTACTGGTGGCCGACGATGAAGCTCGATGTTGCGAAGTATGTGGCCGAGTGTGTAACTTGTGCAAGAGTTAAGGCACAACATCATAAACCGTACGGGAATTTAGAACCTTTACCTGTACCCATGGGTAAATGGGAAGACATCACCATGGATTTTGTGACTAAACTTCCCGGGAAGAAGAACGGTCACGACATGATTTGGGTAGTCGTGGATCGTTTCACTAAGAGTGCACACTTCATAGCAGCCAACGAAAGGTGGTTTATGGATAAGCTTGCAAATGCTTACGTGAAGGAGATAGTAAGACTTCACGGTGTTCCTCTAACGATTGTATCCGATCGTGATAGTCGTTTCACGTCGAGGTTTTGGAGGAGTCTACAAGAGGAACTGGGTACGAAGTTGTGTCTGAGTACAGCTTACCACCCGCAGACTGATGGTCAGAGCGAAAGAACAATTCAAACGCTTGAAGATATGTTGAGAGCATGTACCCTCGAGTTCCAAGGTAACTGGGATGAGCACTTACCTTTGGTAGAATTTTCCTACAACAACAGTTTCCACTCGAGCATCAAGATGGCACCCTATCAAGCTTTGTATGGGCAAAAGTGTCGTACGCCGTCTTGTTGGCTTGAAGCTGGAGAAAAGCAGTTTATGGGCCCCGAGATAGTCCATGAGACTGCTGAGAAGTTAAAGGTGATCAGGGAAAGGATGTTAGCAGCTCAGAATCGTCAGAAGAGCTATGCTGACAAGAAAAGACGACCAATGACCTTCGAAGTTGGGGATTCGGTTTTGCTTAAAGTCTCACCGTGGAAGGGACTTATAAGATTCGGGAAACGGGGAAAGCTGAGTCCAAGGTTTATTGGACCGTTCAAAGTTCTTCAGAAGATTGGGAACCAAGCTTACAAGCTGGAATTGCCCGAAGAACTCGATGGTATTCATAACACCTTCCATGTGTGTTATTTGAGGAAGTTCACGGGAGAAGTTCCCGACATAATTCCAATCTCAGAGTTAAGAATGGATGAAAACAAGAGGCTGATTGAAGAGCCCGAGGCAATTGTTGACCGTAAGACTAAGAAGTTACGACGCAAGATGGTCGACTTAGTGCTAGTCCAGTGGAAACATTCGAATGGGCCGAATCTCACTTGGGAAACAGAGGATGACATGATGAGTCGCTATCCACATCTGTTTGCTGACGCATGATTCCGGAACGGAATCATCCTAAGGGGGAGAGAATTGTAACGCCCGGGTTTCAGGGCTAAGAATTTTTAGACGATGTAATAGTCTAGGTTAACTATTGTAACTCTTTTGATGTAATAAAGATGAAATATTTGAGTATTTTGTGAATTTATGTGCTTGTTATTTAATTATAAATGTATAATTAATAAAGAATAAAAATAAGCGTCAAAATTAAAGTATGAGATAAGCCCGATATCTTTACATAAAGTTGTAGTGGTCGAAACAAGGATTCCGGGGATATAAAGAACGCCGAAATCCGAGTTATAACGAAGAAGTTATGACACCGTCGAAGTTTCGTGATGAAACCGGCACGATACCGGGAAGCGTGAATAGTGAATTTACGATAGATCGAGTTTTAGCCTTAGTGATCTAAACGAAAGTCGTAGAAAACGTTAAACCGAGAGCGTCCATAAAAAGAACGCCCAAATCTGACTTCATATGAGGAAGTTATGATTTTTCGAAGTTTCGGCTTAGCAGTGTACAGCCCGAAGTTCGAATATTAGATCGAGCAGTTTTTAGCTGACACAACCTAAACGAGAATCGAAGATCTCGTTAATAGTAGCGTAACGGTAAAAAGACAGACAAAAATGAACGTCGGATGAAGAAGTTATGAATTTTTAACGGACCAATCCTGTCCCGGCCTGTTAAAAATATAACTTTTAAAATAAAGTCAAAACTAGCCGACGGAGTCTAAACGAAAGTTGTAGAGTACGTTCCCGCCTACGCGTGGATATAAAGAACGTCGAAAACGGAGCTCGTATGCGAAAGTTATGATTTTTAGAAGTCGGGAAGGAAAATTGCGAAATCTGCAAAGAAGTGGTGACGTGGCCAAATCCCAGCCGTTGCTTGCTGAGCACGGCCTCGCATCCGATGATCGCCACGAAGCCTCGCATTACGCCCCGCGTCCGAAGCTGGGTACGCCCGACGTACTTGATCTTGTCCGGTTCCGAGAGTGGGTGCGAGCTAGCTGGTGCGAGCTGGCATCCTTATCCGAACTACGCCCAGCGTAGTTGAATGGTACGCGTCGCGTAGGTCCGAACTTCGACCCTATAAATAGGCTGCGAAGGTTTCCGGATTTTTCACTCATTTCTCCATTCCTTTCTCTCTCTACTTTCTCTCACTACCCATTTTAACCCCCTAAACCCTAGGAAAAATCCCTAGCACCCTAAGGAAGCCCCAAGGCTCCCGGAGTCCCGAGAAAAAGGGTCTTTCGGTTCGGAAACGCTGCTCCGAGCAAAGCCCGGTTTTCTTTTAAATCCGCTGTAAGTAAGCTACGCGTACGCAATTTTTAATATAACTTTTAAATAATTATAGTAATGTTATTAGGTCCTTAAAATAATTATTTGGGCTATTATTATGAGTTATATTGAGTGTTATTTAACGCTTATATAATAATAATAATAGCTAGACTATTAATTAGTCGCGGTTAACGTTAAAACTAAACTCTAGTGGTATTAATACTAGGTTTTGATCAAGGAAAAAAATTGTTTTTGAGATAACGAAGTGTTGTTCTAGTACCGAGTCACCACCTAATCAGGTGAGTGCATAGTTACTTTCATCTTACACATAGATATGAAGTATTTTATATAAATTACGTGCTATGTGTGCATATTATCTGAATACTTGCTGTCTATGTTGGATGAATGATTTTATACACGTTTTTCATGATTTAAACTGTATATGTATTTTATATCTACAAAAATATTGGGGTAAAACATGGGTAGATGTAATAAGATGATGTGTGATAAAATGATGAGAGGTCTCGATGTTGTTGTTGTTGATTCTATCATCTAGCGGAGTATGGATGACGACCACAGACTCTTCTAGACAGTCCAGTGGAACGCTAGCAGGCTCGCAACCTGTAGGTGTTTGTGAACGATGTGTTCACCGGTGTACTCCATCCCCCTCATGGTTGCCTTTAGGGCATTTATTGCTGAGGAACCCCCTTAGCAGTAGTGTCCATCCCGATGATGATCCTTAGGCTAGGTCCCTTATGATAGGTGTTTAGGGACGTAAAGTGAGGATAACGGGAACGTGTAATCGGGTTATAGTTGATCGATGAAATTAATAATCTTATTTATTGTGGGTTGAAAACCCTATGTGCTCACCAGGCTCCCAAGCCTGACCCACTCAGTTTCATGTATTACAGGTAGTGGCGCTCGAGCATAGATGTGATGTTTTGGATGAGGGATTACGGATATAGGCCTGTAGATATGAAATAATGTAGTAAGGCTTATGTTGTACTGTTTATGCTTTTGATCTGTATCGAACATGACATCCCGAGTCTTTTAATGAAATACATTTCCTTGGAAATGCTTTTGATAAATCTTTATCATATTTTGTTTTGGGACAAATTCCGCAACACTTTTATTTAAAATGTTACTTTGATTTTCAAACAAGCATAAACAAAATCGGTCTTTTCTGGCTGTGAAAATGGGGATGTCACAGATTTAACTGATGGGTTTTAAGCACTACCACATTCCTATAGTGTACATGCAAACCCTAAAGCTTTGGATCTAGTTTGTCTAATGAACATGCAATAATCATCCAAAGCCATAAACCCTAGATCTAGCATGTGATAATCAAATAACATATGAATTAGGGTTTAGATCTTACCTTGATTGTTATGTAGCAATAACAATCTCAATTCCTTCTTGTAATTGGATTCTGAAAGCTAAGTGCCACAAGTGTCACACCTCTAATGGAGTCACAAACACCATAAGCAATAAGGATGAAGAAGGAGGAGAGAGAAGACACCAAAAACGTCTAGAAACCGTAAGGAATCAGTTAGCCACGTTTTTGGTGCCCTAGGGGTCCTTAAATATGGGAGGCTATTAGGGTTTTGAACTAGGAAACCCTAATCTGACTGCTTAGGCCCTAAGCAGCCCATGGACTCATCCTTTAGAGGCCTTGGACGAATTCTAATGGGTTTCCCCATAGATTTCATCCACTCCATCCTCTATGGAGTCCATTAGCCCAATATCCAACTATCACACAATTGACAGTTCTAGTCCCATTTATTTAATTAATGTCTTTTAGCCACAAAATTAATTCTGATTAATTCTTGACTATTATTAATTAAATAATATGATTTCTCTCTTAATATATTATTCATATAATATATTAATAAATCATAATTAATCTCTTTCTCCATAAATCATCCTATCAAGTTGCTTTGGTGAAGGCAACCCAAAAGGACCATGCTCGCAATCGGGTCAAGTACATACCAAAATAGTTATGGGCTTAGACACTAATCCAACCATCTCCCACTTGGATAAGTCTAATAACTATTCTGCGTATGACTTCAGATCCTGATCCGCAATCATAGCTTTCAAAAGCTGCTGTCAACTCTGATCTTATCAGATACGCGTCCTTTAGATAAGGGATCATATATTCCTCCATTCTAGATATCGTATAGACGTGAGACATGGATTGAAATCATTCTTTCAGTCTATGTGTTGTTTCCCGATTTCCGATTTATGACGACTGACTAATTGAACAAATCAAATCAGTCCTGGCCCGGCCGAGCACTTTCCTTTGTTATCACTAAATCATCGAGGGGCCTACAGATATCGATTTTATCCCACATTGGGTAAAAGAAACAGATAAACTTCGATTCAATGCTCGCTTGTGCTTACTCACCGAATCACACACAACAATATGTTTTATAACACCAAGTTACTGGTGCGTTTACATATTATCAATGTGCAACCGATTTGCAAGATACAACTCACACATCTCGGTTTCAAGAATATAAGATATTATCGTCTCACCAATCACTCGTGATAAAATCCATGAAGCGATCCAAGTGAGCGTGGGTTTAATCCACTGCTCAAATCATATTCATAAGCACTCATCAACGTTGTAGCAAACCTTTGCTATGTCTAATACACTTTAGACAATCTACAAACCAATTCATGACAATCTTTTTTCATACCTACTTCCAAAGTATGAGCAACTGTGGAACGTTCGAATAATCTTATTATTCAGGAAGTCAAAACATGCGAATTGAAACACAAGAATAATACTAATCTTATATGGCCCCAAACTTTTGAGTATAAATAAAACACTTTTATTTAATCACCATATTGATTACTCATTATTTGTTGTTTCGGGTAATCAACTTCTTACTTGAATTATAACGACAATTGTCCCATGCTCTTAGCATGCACACTATGTTTACTTATGGTCCTTACTTTGTGAAATAGTATAATTGAATAACATTTTCAATCACACTCATTTCATAATTCCCAATCCTTACCACAAGTGTAAGAATACCAAATTCTTGCCACTTATAGAATATGTTAGATTCTAACACTTTATGCAACGGTCCTTTTGTAATGTCACGGCACAAAAGTCACCAAGACTCGGCCAATGAAATTACAAAATGCTCTATTGGAGATTGTTACAAGACAATTCCATAGACATGAAGTCTCACATTCAAAGTACATTCCTTTGAACATCCTTCTTGCATAAAAGTTTCTAATCTAGACATAAACTCTTAAAGTCCAACTCCCAATATGAAAGGAAACATTTCCATATTTTCCATATGACAACTCATTTTAAATAGAATCTTATCTATTCATAATAATGTCAATATGGTCCATCCATGACTATACTTCTAACTATCCACAAGTGACTGATCCTTGGCGAACCTTAGATTATCCTTGACAGTTGTTTAACTAATTCAGTCAAATCCGATTCTAGTCCTCTTTCCCTCTTAATGCCCTATGCATTTGGAAAGTTTTAGAACGGTCGAATATTACAACGACATGATACTTTACCAGTCTTTTGCTATAATATTTCTATTTCTATTTGCCATGTTCTCACGATTCGAACTATGAAGAGGGATGTCGTAATCATAATTGAGTGTGAGAACGCAACAATTATTTCCATATATAGAATTCTCTTACGTTGAATCCTTTCAACATAACATTCATATATCTTTTTGACTAAATTTGATCAAAATTTATCAATCTAAACCTTTAGATTTGAACCGAAGTATAACATTCTCTCCCTTAATTATAGCAAAAACAACTTTTCAACCCCTGCAACTTTGCAAAGAGAAACTTTTGTTTTTCTATAATTAATATTGCTAACTTGCAATAATAATCATGCTCCCACTAACATGATGATTATATCCATACCAACATAACATTTATGCTCCCACTAGCTTTGACACGTATTCAGAAAACAGTTGGACTTCTAAAAGACAATACTTATTGACTTTCCAAAGTTCATATTTCCAATACGATGTGCTTCGATAAGCCTTTATCTGAGCTTCTCAAATTCACACACCTTTCCTTAGATAGCTCACATGTGTGTCTAAACTAATTCAGAACTTATATTACTAAGTCCTAAATGTTCAGACTAACTGCTAAATCTCACAATTCGAACTATGAAGAGGAATGTCGTAATCATAATCGAATTTGAGAATGAAATTTACATAATCGCTATCTCCTTAAAATCTCTCTTAGTGAATGCGTTTCCTCAAAATCATTTTCATGAAGGAGAGAAACCTTATGACACTTAGATTTTATGGTGCATGTGTTCCTATCCATGCAAATTTGTCATAAGCATAATCGTAAGATAATGTTTGTGACAAATTCAAACTCTTATGGACAGAACTTGTTCATTCTTAACTTCTTGCCATCAAGGGTCCCACCATTGCTTCCAAGTTATTTAGCAGCTCACCTATGCCAGTCAATGTACTTTCATTGATCAAGGTGTTTTCCTTTATGCATTCAATTGAGAACTCGTAGAACTCATATGTATAATCACTCAATTGGATTGGTACAGAAATAAAAACTTTGTCAACACGATAGGTTACAATCCTCAAGTCGTGTGCTAGTGTTTAATAGGTTTACTTCTTGATTTGTTCTTGAAACTTTTCAAGATCTTTAGACTCCCACTGACCTCTTGACATATAAGATTCTCTTGTCAAGAAACATTTCTTGACAAACAAATACTCAAGAGTTAGTGTGTGTCTTTATCAAGACAAACCTACACACAATTTGGTACTAGCTGGTCTTTGTCTTATTCAAGACATCACAACTTACCAAAATGTGCAGATGTAAGAACATTCTTACTTAAGATTATGTCACTCAAGTCACAATCTTGGAGTACGACTCTAAAACTTGATTTTGGAACGAAGTTCAATTCATCTTATTGACTTAACCCATTTTGACAATTCTCGACTCCTCTTCTTAGCCATACTAGTGCACTAAGGTGTCCTTAGAGGATGAATTGTAATATGGTTCTTAAGACGATCATAAACATGATACAAAAGTACTCTCCCTTCTTCTTAGATTGGAGAAACTTTTATCTTTATTGCCTAATTGATTCTTCTTATTCGTTCTGCCATTCATTGAAACTTTTCAATGATTCAGAATCATACTTAATCTTTTAAGTATAATCATATTTACTAATCTTTTAGCAAATCATAACGAACATTTTATCGTTCATTGTGGTGGACTTGACTAGTGCACAACATTGTGTACCAGATCTCATTATCCTTCACTTGACTCACATACTTATGTGAACAAGGAATTAGTCTCAATTTTCCAAATACGAAGCTTCTCATTCGTCACACAATACCAGTTGCATGATTCCAAGTTTCTATCCAATTGAAACTTGGGCGATGAGAATCTTTCCTTATTTGGTAAATTTCTGACATTACCACAAATAACATAACTAAGAATCAAATCCATTCACAATATTTCTAACAATAGAACCATTCAAACACCAATTTTCATAAAATCCATCGCAAGGAAACATAAATAAGATAAATCAAAATTTATTTTATTACGGAAAAATATTGTCCTTACAATGCGATTATAAATGAAAACTATGTAAATATTACTTAGCAATTTATCCTAACTCTAAAGTAGTAGCTTAAATATCTGATCCTTGAATCATGCGATCAAAATCCATTTCTTCATGATCAGACTCAGCTTGCTCCTTCCTTTAAGCTTCCTTTCCTTTCTTTGATACTTCAACACATCGAAATGTGATCTTATCACATCATGTATTAAGAATCTCCAAATAGGAACTTAATAAAGTTAGATAGTGGATATTGTCTGAAGCAGAGTCATACATCTTGACTCTCCCATCTCTTAGATCTCTCAGGTAGTCAGGGCAACTTCGTAACCAATTCCCCTTCTTTTGGCAGTAGAAACACATGGATTCTTATGGAATGGTACACGGGACTATCTCATACTCAACCTTTCTCTTGCGTAGAGAAAACTTTTATGGACTTCCAATGTTGCCATTGCCCATAGAAGGTTGGGACACTGATTTATCAGACAAATTTGCTCGACCAGTGCGCCAAATCATTTCTGATTCAGCAGCAATAAGCAAATAAGTCAAATCAATGAGGGTCATGTCGTGGTCCATCATATAGTACTCTCTAACGAACTTATCATATGATTCGGTAAGTGATTGAAGAACCAAGTCAACAACCAACTTCCTTGAGACATCGACACCCAACATCCTTAACTTGTCCATGTGTGACTTCGTCTTTAAGACGTGTGCACACACAAACTTTCCATCTTTGTGTCTTATTGTCAATAGGGCTTGAGTGACCTTGAACTTTTCAAGTCTTTGAACACGTGGGTCAGGGAGAATTATTAGAGGGGGTGGAGGAAATGAAGCATGATTTCCATTTCCACAATACAATCGTGGAACATCATCTTCACGTGGAAAACTTTTTCCAACGGATTTAGGAAGACCATAGTTGTCAGACTTTGACATCTATGAAACGGGAGAAAATTCAAGTTTAATTGATTGAGTCCTTAACAAAACACCCAAATGAGATATTAAGGCTAGGACCCAACACAATATCCTACAAATTGGAAGAGGGATGCCGTAATCCAACTCGCAGAAGATTTGAAGGTAGGTAAATGACGATTTACCAATTTCCACCATAAAAAACGAAAAGAAGGTTAAGTTTTAAATGAATTGAAACTCCTAGATCTTTTGAGATTCATTGAACTTTTCAATGTCATGTTTAATCTCAATTATGCCCTTCATTTGTGACTGGGATGCCGATGATCACAAATAAGGTGTGAATAACCATGCGAATGTACGTGGTGCCCTCAATGTTACAGTCACCTAATCGATGTGTCGGTTAACCACACACACTCCATCGATCTATGACAAACATCGAGTCACCCTTCGCTACCAATGCCAAACCCAACTTAGTGTGTCGGTTAACCACACACGCTCCACTAATTGTCTCGACAAGGGTACAAAGTGTAATTCCATGGAATTGCATCGATTTCACTTTTTCCTAAAGTAACTAAGATTTGGGAATTTAGTAAACATTTAGTTACTTAATTCATTATACTTTTAATGAGGAGAGAGTTTGCCCTATCCTACCCGTTCGGCTAACGACCATCCACCAATCAAGGAAGCGGTGGGTGAGAGTGGACACCCATTAAACGACCATTTTATAGGCCATAACCTTATACCCCCCTTATAGATCGGCTTCGTGAATGAGGTCTACTAACGGTAAGACTAGCAGTTTAAGTTATACATATATAATATTAGACTTTTAATGTTATATATAGTATAGGGTGTATTTTACACTTTTAAAATATTAGGTGGGTTAATTTAATAAATTATACCTTTTAATTTAATTAAACATAAACCATGTCATTATGGATTTATTAACTCTCTTTTAATTATACTTTTAATTAAATTAATAAAACCATAAGGGTGTAATTTGAACTTTTCAAAACTAGGGTTTTAGAATTTAAAATTTCAAAAATTAAACTTTTAATCAAAAAATAAATTCCAAAACTTGAGGACAAGTTTTGAAACATTTCAAAACATTAGGGTTTAGAATTTAAATATTTCCAAATTAACCTTTTAATCAAAAATTTAAATTCCAAAACTTGAGGAAAAATTTTGAAACCTTTCAAAATATTAGGGTTTAACTATTTAAATTTCAAAACTAAAACTTTTAAAGTTCAAATTTAAACTATAAAACCTAAGGGGTGTAAATTGAAACTTTTCAAACTTACTAGGTCAAATATTTGACTAATAATAATCCTATATGATTATCCATATTTAACCAAATCCATCAATTTTGATGAGGATAATCATTCCAAACTTAAAAATTTGGATTTTGGCAAGAAAAACGAGTTTTGACAATTATCCTCAACAAAATCTGGTGGAAAATTCGAAAAATCCAGCAACAGACCCTTGGACTCGTCGAGTCCACAATGGAACTCGTCGACTAGGACCTACTCGTCGAGTCCATTCATGGACTCGGCGAGTCTGCCAGTCAGAACCCAAAAAATTTGATTTTCAAGCAATAAACGATTAAATATGCATCAATTCATCAACAAACAGCCCTAGGCTCTGATACCACTGATGGGTTTTGAGCACTACAACATTCCTATGGTGTACATGCAAACCCTAAAGCTTTGGATCTAGTTTGTCTAATGAACATGCAATAATCATCCAAAGCCATAAACTCTAGATCTAGCATGTGATAATCAAATAACATATGAATTAGGGTTTAGATCTTACCTTGATTGTTATGTAGCAATAACAATCTCAATTCCTTCTTGTAATTGGATTCTGAAAGCTAAGTGTCACAAGTGTCACACCTCTAATGGAGTCACAAACACCATATGCAATAAGGATGAAGAAGGAGGAGAGAGAAGACACCAAAACGTCTAGAAACCCTAAGGAATCAATTAGCCACGTTTTTGGTGCCCTAGGGGTCCTTAAATATGTGAGGCTATTAGGGTTTTGAACTAGGAAACCCTAATCTGACTGCTTAGGCCCTAAGCAGCCCATGGACTCCTCCTTTAGAGGCCTTGGACGAATTCTAATGGGTTTCCCCATAGATTTCGTCCACTCCATCCTCTATGGAGTCCATTAGCCCAATATCCAACTATCACACAATTGACAGTTCTAGTCCCCTTTATTTAATTAATGTCTTTTAGCCACAAAATTAATTCTGATTAATTCTTGACTATTATTAATTAAATAATATTATTTCTCTCTTAATATATTATTCATATAATATATTAATAAATCATAATTAATCTCTTTTTCCATAAATCATCCTATCAAGTTGCTTTGGTGAAGGCAACCCAAAAGGACCATGCTCGCAATCGGGTCAAGTACATACCAAAATAGTTATGGGCTTAGACACTAATCCAACATTAACTACATAGGAAGACAACTGGTGTCATTGTTGGAAAACTGGTTGTCCTAATTACCATTCTACCCTTTGTAACTGGAGAATGATTAATTAACAGGTTAATTGTTGATGAGGGGAAAATACGACAGAAGTTGGTTGTAACAATAATTTTCTATTGAATATATTGCAAATAGATTCAAATAATAAAGGTTTTTTGTAATATAAATAAAAAGTAACATGAATTATACAGGTGATGTCATATGATTGTTCTTCAGTCTACTATAACTGTGATGATCAACTTAGTGGCTCAGATCAAGAATTTGAGATAGAAAACAATTAAGAAACACCTTCTAAATCAAAGATAAATAGCAACAGCAACAACAAGGGAACAACACTGGCAACAGCAAGGGAGCAACACTGGCATTCACGTATTGATAAATACATATAGACATGAACAGTAACGGTTAAGCAGTCACACACACGCATACACATTGGTAATTTAAAAACACTTTGACTGGTGAAAAAAATGACATTTCACATTGTTTCCTCATGTTACACATTCAATACACAGAAAAACAAATTTAGAAGAATGAATGCACCTGTTTCATAACCCAAGAAATGATTTGCTAAACAGTTTTATCTGGATAATTTTGAGGTGAAAAAAAAACTTACTAAAAGTTTCATCTTAATAGCAACAGTTAAATTGTCACACACACGCATACACATTAAGTAGCAGAAATAATTTTCAATTATGATTAACACAGACATTGATAAGCAGGGGCTTACATATACACATTGAGAATCAAACATTCCAGTCAAAGTCCAATTCGCAAAATAAACCTTAAATTCGTAAAAATCCAGGCAGGGGTAGGGGTATATACGGTGATTGAATATCCGATAACTGAAGTGTCTATCCAAGGGATTAACCTCGCCATGTTCTGTCCTTCTGTGGGAAACAGGGGCTTACATATACACATTGAGAAGCAGAAACTTACCGAAAGGATTGAAGTCGTTGATTGAATATCCGATAACTGAAGTGTTGATGATGGAAAACCTTGGAAAGACGATGCTCTAAAGAATGATTGATATCGTATGTTTCAAGTATATATTGAGCATAATACGATCAAAACGACATAATAATCAAAATTAAATGTAATCGATATGATTGATATGGATACCATAATAAGATGCTCTTAATCGGGTATGTAATGAAATTAAGTTAATGTGTACAGCTGTTATGAGCAATAAAAATTGAAAGAAAGACAGGGCGTTATATGGATTCCATATTCAATTCGATATCCATATTCCATATTCCAAATTTCCATATCTAATCCTACGTGAAACCAAGAAGGGGTAAAACCGGTATTTAACATTGGCAGAAAACTGATGTTTTGAAAGGACACGTGGACAAATGGTTTTGTTTATTAGATAGGGAGATTCTTTAGGATTTTATAGATATGTGGGGGGTATCAAGGCGATGTTTGACATGCCATAAATAGTTTTTCGGTGTTTTTTTAGATTGTCATGTTTGTCAAATCAAAAAGTGTTTAATAAACCTAACCTATAAAGCGACTTTTTAAAAATATACTTTAGAGTAGCGTTTCAATACGATTATTAAATTGTTTTTTTAACACAGTTTTAATTTGGAGATCAAAACATCGAGTTATGATATTGAACAAGCTTAGGTTAAGAATATGAAAAATCCTATTAGATGACTTAGGCAAAAAAAAAAAGGAATATATTGTTACTACCTTCAAAACAGGAAGCGTAGGGGTGGTTTTGTCTACCAACATAATTTTTATTTTATTTTATTTATTTATGATTCTTTAGGATTTTATAGATATGTGGGGGCATCAAGGCGACGTTTGGAATGCCACAAATAGTTTTTCGGTGTTTTGTTAGATTCTCATGTTTGTCAAACCAAAAAGTGTTTCATAAACTCAACCTATAGACTAGCTTTTTAAAAATATATTTTAGAGTAGCGTTTTGTCTACCAAAACAGGAAGCGTAGGGGTGGTTTTGTCTACCAACATAATTTTTATTTTATTTTATTTATTTATGATTCTTTAGGATTTTATAGATATGTGGGGGCATCAAGGCGACGTTTGGAATGCCACAAATAGTTTTTCGGTGTTTTGTTAGATTCTCATGTTTGTCAAACCAAAAAGTGTTTCATAAACTCAACCTATAGACTAGCTTTTTAAAAATATATTTTAGAGTACCGTTTCAGTGCGATTATTGATTTGTTGTTTATAAAAAAAATTATCTGAAATATACTCTGTATTAATTATAAAAAAAACTAATGTTTTTCATGTCTTTCTATGTAATTTTACATGTCACATAACTTATCACCTAGTTTATCAAATATTATTTCTTGTCAAACAGTAACTAACTTTTTAGCTATCAGCTACCAGTTAGATTTTAGTTATTAACTAGCTTTTCAACTAATTTGAGTTTGTTTAATGACAACTCAATCTACAAGGCAAATGGAAGAAGAAGTTCTTGACAACTAAGATGTGTATATAGGAAGTTCTGGCATGCAATTAAGTTGGTTGACGTTTTTTTTTAAAAAAAAAATCATTTTCTAACTCCAAATTTCAAATTTCAGTGACCTTATCCAAATTTTGGATACATGAGAATATTTTGCTAATTTGGAACTCTAATGCGAAATTTAATAATCCATATAATCTTTAGAAAAGAGTTTGTTGTTTTGTGCCTAAAACTTCGAGTGTTCCTCATTGATTAACCTAAATTGAATTCCTGTTAACCAAGAAATATGAGAAATATCAATAAGGACAATAAACTTATACGATCCGTAAGATATCCAGATTCTTGGATACCAAACCTCTAGTTTGTGATATATTCATAACATGGTGTAAATGGTGTTAACATAACATCAAATTGGGTTTGAAATGCCCTAATCAAATATAATTAATCACAACAAACCTTATCTATTTTACATATTCCAAAATTTGATGTCTAAATTAAAAATCAAGACAAAATTGGTTGTCATCTTATAAGGGATGTTTGGTATAGAGAAATAAACAATAAGAAATAAAATCATTTCTATTTCTCTTGTTTGTTTTTTACTAAAATGAAGAGAAACGGGGAAAAATTAAATTCCATTCCCACCATTTTTATTCTCTGTTATTTGTAAGGAGAAGATGGGAAACAACAGGCGAATGCCTTTGAGAAAAAAAAATCAAAGAATTGTGGAACCAACCAAGCTCTCAACAGTCGATCCCTAAACCCTATATTCAGTGTGATTTTTTTCTTTTGTGTTCGATTTTATAGGGTGTGTTTAGCACGGAGCGTTTGAGAGCTTCTAGCATTTGACAAAACGTTTCATTTTGAACTAAAAGTCTTGTTTGACACTACAAGTTTTTAGCGTTTAGTTTAAGCAAAACGCTCAAAAATTCTAAAAGCTATCTAACATATGGCATGTTTGGAAAAAGTAGTTGTTAACGCGTAACGGTTATAAAATTACATAAAAGGACAATTGTTTAAAAATAAATAAATATATAAATATATTTTTAAGGGCAATTATGAGTATTGATTTCAAAAGCTTCGTAACGTTTTGTTAAACGCTACATGAAACAGCTTTTTGATTTGGAGCGTTTTGTTTAAACTAAAACTAAACGCTCGTATTATAATAAATATTTTTTTGCCACATATCATACTCTCATTCATTTTGCCACATGTCATTTTGTAGTTATTTTAAATTAAATTTTTTTCACATGTCATTTTATATTTTTTTTATTTATTAAATTTCATATAATATTTTAATATAATAATCGTAATAAATATAATAATAAATGACTATCAATTTAATTAATGTAAATTTTCTTTTATTTTTAAATTTTCTAAATTGAAGCCCAATCATTTCTTTTGTTTATTTATTTAAATTATTTGTTTAGATTTAAAAGAGAAATTGTTACTTCAATTTTAGTAATTCAATATTTTTTCTTACTTTCATTATAAATTCAAACTCTCTAAATGTTTAGACCTTTATATATATATATATATATATATATATATATATATATATATATATATATATATATATATATATATATATATATATATATATATAGAAAGTGGATAAAAATATATTTTAAAAAACAATAAATAATTACCGTTTCTAATGTTAGATAACGGATTTTTAACATTTGTAATGTTAGATAACGGAGTTCTAACATCTGTAAAAGAATGAGAGTTTTGTATGGTTGTATTATGCATTCCAGGTGAAGTAAATGAATTGACATTTTGAGTTTGACCAACAATGTTGGTTGATCGATCTGCAAATAGCAACAACTTATAAAACCTGTAAAGATATGTATAAAACAAAGTAACAGTAAAACATAGAATATAAAATAATAATAGGGTTACAGTTTAATATATTATTTAAGAAATGCGGTATTGATGTACTTGGAACGTTCGATGTTGTTTTCATTTTCTTCGATATTTTATTTTCCAAATATATTTTTCTTTGTCTTCTTTTCTCTCTGGCTTGCATGTGGTACATGTTATTGTTGTTTTCTGCATAAGAACACATATGATAGGATATGAAATGTGAAATACGGTAAATAATATGATTATATAATACAATTGAATAAATAAGCGTACCTTTGTAAGCATTGGTTACCAATTTCGAAGAATATTGATTTGCAGCGGACGAAGAACTTGACAATTTATCTATTTTTTTATGTTAATACATGTGTATTTTAATTAATTAAATTTTATGTTAGTTAAAAAATAAGAAATAATAATAATATTGTAAATTACAACATTTAAAAAGAAACCTTTGTTCATTGAAGTATTAACCGCTGTAGTTGTTGAAGTATTTAATTTTGTAGTCTTTTTAGAAGAAAGGGAATGCATTGTATGTCTGCAACCTTAAGAGATAAATGAGATTACTTTAAAAATTAAAATATTTAAGAAATAGCAAATCAGTAGTTTATATAATATTTATATAGCGAACAAATATGTATAATGTAAATTTGTAGTATTTTTAAGTATTTTTGTTAAGTATTGGCAAAAACGGTACAATAACATTATATAATTTTTTTATAATTTGTTTAACCATTGTAAATCTGAAAATATTAATTTAGTCATGTATTATTTATTTTTATAATCGAATTTTTATATTTGTTTATATTGTGTAAAAGTGAATTTAATTAAAGATATTAAAGTTAACATGAGTCGGGTAAGATCCAAAGCTAAAAATGGGTCGGAGTCGGATCCAAATAAGAGTCGATACACACACGCACTGTAACTCGTAACGTGTGTTGTATATGCAGAAAGAAATCGGGTGAAGAAAGCAATACTCTCCCAACAACTCTCTTTCTACAGACGTCTTCTTCATCACTCACTCTCTCTATCTTTCTCTTTTTGTGTGTGTCTTCCTATCAGTGAGCCTAAAAGCCAGTTGGTTTCACAGATATTCTGTATTTGGACCGTCGTCACCGGTTAACCCTCAATGACTATCCTCGATTAACACACCATCGATTGCGTTCAACAACGCATGAAACGGAACCTTGAAGATTTCATCTACAGTGCCTTATCCTCCTCCGAATTAGTCTCCGTCAGGATGAGGTTAGACGATCCTAACCCCGACTCTCCTTCTTCCACTGCAACCCTAAATTCATTACCTGGTGTGAATCACGTGTCATCATCCTCATTTCCAACCTAGGGCTTATTCCATTTCCATTTGTTCTTTCCCCAATTTGAACCAATTTTGAGTACGACGTGCACGTGATCCTGTAGTCGAGAAGAAGAAGAGAGAAGGTAGGCCCAATAAGCGATCGGAGCATTTAGTGGGTAATCACGTTAAAACTCGAGCGGCTGCAGCTAGGGAAGCGACGGCGGTTGGTGTTGAGCCGAAGCAACAAAAGAAGCCGCGGCTGCCGACTAAGAAGAAAAAAGAGGGTTTAGCAAAAAAGCCGGTGGTTGTCATTTCTGAAGCAGAGGAGGATAAAAAGCGAACAGAGGAAACAGGAGAAGAGACATTCAAAGGAGCAATGGCAGATGGAAGCGGTGGCTTGAGCGCTAACAAGGTTACAGGCCAGGAAGAAGAAGGGAATACCGCCCCTTTTCCTGAAAGGGTATGTTGTCTATTGCTCCTTCGATTTTTGTAATGCTTCTTTACTTATAAAACGCATTGATTTTCAGGTTCAAGTAGGTGGATCACCTCAATATAAGGTCGAAAGAAAATTAGGGAAAGGTGGATTTGGTCAGGTATTTGTTGGTCGTCGTGTATCTGGTGGAACTGATCGCATATCAGGTCCTGGTGCTACAGAGGTAATGTTCTTGCATCAAACAATCAAGCTTACATTTTATATAAAATCTGATTTCTGCAATTCATTTTCTTTAATTTTGGTTGTGACTTGTGACAGGTAGCTCTTAAGTTTGAGCATAGAAACAGCAAAGGCTGCAGTTATGGTCCTCCATACGAGTGGCAAGTTTACAAGTATGTTGTAACATCCGGAATTCCAGGTATAATATTTTATCATTTATTTTTGAGAAAAAGAGAGGGACTCAACGAGTTGAGTCGTAGACTCGTCGAGTAGGACCGCGAATGCTGACTGGATTAATGAACGGACTCGACGAGTCGATGCGTGGACTCGGCGAGTCCGCGCTGTAAAATGAAACCCTAAATCTCAGGGCCTGAGCCCTATGTAAAGGCCTTTATGGCCTCCATTTGCGGCTACCAGTCCAGAGAGAGATACCCTAGCGATTGTGAGCGAGTTGTGAGAGAGTTTGAGCCTTTTTGATCATTTTTGGTGTGATTTTGCAAAGGAGAAAGTGTTTCCAGCAAGGGGAAGTCAAGAGGATTGCATTTCAGTGGGTTTTCAGCTTGAATCTTCAAGTTTGAGGTAGCTAGTCGATCCTATTCTCTTGTTTTGCTCAAGGACATTGAATTTAGGGTTTTCTATACCCTTTTATGGCTTGTTTAGTTGTGCATAGTGTCCCATTGAGTGCTAAACTCTAGATCTGGACCTTTTGAGGTCCAGAGAGCCTTTAACCATACTGCTTTTTGTGGTTCTATGGAGGAAATGGACTTAGGTTGCCATGTTAGAAGGAATTTCACCAAAATAAGCCTCGTGAGCATTGCATGTGTAGCAAGATTCGACCTTTACGTGTTTATTGGTCATGGGGAAGTCAGATCTATAGATTAGAGAAGCAGATCTGACCTCAGGAGGTCAGATGAGTGATGTCATGGGAGGAACTCGCCGAGTCCATAAGTGGACTCGACGAGTCGAGTCGGGTTGCCCCGCGATTCGCGACCTGTGATAACCGTTGAGTGTAGGGTTTACTCAGCGAGTCGAGTGAGGACCAGGGACGAAGAGGACATGCATGGACTCGCCGAGTCACACGAGTGCACTCGCCGAGTCACAGGTAGGGCCGGAAGGTCTACCAGAGTTATGGGACGGAAGTCCCCTGAGACACAGAGACCGGAAGGTCTTATAGCCTTGAGTGGCGTATGTGCGTATGTGGTATTTTGGGGAACTCACTAAGCATTTATGCTTACAGTTGTTGTGTTGTGTGTTTCAGGTACTAGCGAGGACTGTGGGAAGGCGCCGGCATGATCCGTACACACTGAGAGGATCTATGTATATGAGATATTGGGATTTGTCTGTGATGATAACATTGGATACATTTTGTTTGGATATTGTTTTTGATGATTAAAAGTATGATTTAAAAATGAAAAATTGTTTTGAAAATTTACGTCGTTACATATGTGCACATTATGTTTTTGTGATTAGTAAACAGATTAACATTGTTCTTTTTTGAATTTAAAGAAGTGGATTTGTTTTTTCTTGGTGAAACAGTACTCTGGGTGGGAGTCATGGAGTGCCTAAAGTTCATTATAAAGGAAAACAAGGAGATTACTATGTTATGGTATATGCTAATACTTGATGAGTTTTTAGTTTATTTAAATGAATAACTATATAACATTTCTTTTTCTCTATTTACATTATAGGTCATGGACATGTTGGTGCCTAGTTTGTGGGATGTTTGGAATTCTTCTGGACAAACGTGAGTTCTCCATAAACCTATGAACATCAAATGATTATTTCCTCTATTTTTTCTTGTGGTTTACTGCATTTTGATTTAACATTCCAAAAGTGGTAACTTGTTTTTTATTGTTGCATTTTGTTTTCCATGATGTCATCAGAAATGGTGGCTTGTATAGCTGTGGAATCTTTATCAATTTTGGAAAAGATTTCTACAAGAGGGTATATAAAATATATATAATATATATACATTCCAAATATTCTTATTCTTTTTTCATTTCACTATATAAGATGTTTCCCCTTTCCCTTATATTCATTGCAAGAGTTATGTCTGTATTTATAGTTATGTGCATGGAGATGTAAAGCTAGAGAATTTTTTACTTGGTCAACCATCAACAGCTCAAGAGAAGAAACTATTTCTTGTTGACTTAGGGCTAGGTAAGTCATTTCATCCAATTCCTTTCATGGGTTTTCTATTACATCTCATTTTCCATTAACACATTCATTGATATGATGGTATCTATCAAATGCAGCAACAAAGTGGAGAGAAAGTATAAATGGTCAACATGTTGACTACGATCAAAGGCCTGACATGTTTAGGTGAAATCTCATTCTCCTAACTAATTAAACCAAACCCTTCATTTCATATTATATTGTTTTTTTAATAAATGTTTTGGTATGTTGTAACAGGGGAACAGTTAGATATGCTAGTGTGCATGCATATTTAGGAAGAACAGCAAGTAGAAGAGATGATTTAGAATCTCTTGCATATACACTTGTATTTCTACACCGTGGTAGACTTCCTTGGCAAGGGTATCATGTATATTCCTTAATTACACCAAAATCTCATACTTATTGCACAAAATAACAACATACTTTACTCCTTTTCAACATTATATTTACATTTCTTCACCCCTTATAGCAACATACTTAAATTTATTTACCAATAATATGAATATGTAACTTATAACAGCAATGTAGAAACAGTTCTTTAATCAGGTATTTCTGTTTCACAAGAGATAACACTTTTTTTCTTACAGTATTTGCTGATATCAAACAGATGAAGAGATTCAACAACCTTGTTTCAAAAGTTTAGAGCTTTAAGAACTTGATGGAACTTTACAAGGTACATAATATTTTCTTATTCAATATGCCTTTTGATCGATGTTTTTCTTTAGTTTGGTTGGAGCAGAATCCTGAAAACAAAATAAGCGTATAAATGGTATAATTGTATATATTTCAGAATTTGATAAATCGGTGCAGATTTTTTGGGATTTAATCACTGCAATTTATTTAATTTCTAATCACATTAAACAGACTGCCATATTAAATCGGGTTTTTCTCATTTCAAATTTGAAGAACCGATTTTTTCATATTATTTTCAAATCTTTTATTCATTTAAATTGATTGGTTGCATATTTTGAGTGCAGGTTTTTCCGGATTTTTGTGGATTTATTGCAACTGGATCGTTTGATTTGAAGTAAAGGGCATTTACGTAAATAAGGCTTAATAAAAAAAAAAGCTGGAAAACTAAATTGTTGGGTACGTGGCGTGGCGTGGCATGATTGTAATTATTTATTAGAATAGGAGATTTATATCCGGTATAATTTACATATATCAAACTTTCTCGATCTAACGATACAATTCTGCAATTTTTTTAATCTCCGATACAGGAATTCCTTGGCGTTTTTTAACTGACGAGCGATTCTGCATCGATTCAATCCGTTTTTTCGTTTTTTTTTTGCTTGTTCATCTTAGTTTTATTTAATTACGGTAAGTTAATTTTTTGTTTGAGGCACAAATTTTTATAAAGCACTTTGATTCGCGAGACTTTGTTGCATATCGAGCTTTATCTTTGTGAAAATTCGATCTACGACACGAAAAACTTTGAAATCTTTATATTTATGTATTGGTGTAAAGCTTTTGGATCTCGAAAAGGCGTGTTATAATCGGATGAGTTCAAATTCTGTAATGTTTATTATTTTGGTGATGTACCCGGGACCATTATCGATTCATGAGTTCAATCGTCAATAAATTATGCTGAAGCTTTGATCTGGAACAATCGTGCTTATACAATATTCTTTTGATGTCTGTTGCTCTTCCAATGGTTTATATTCTATTCATGTAAGTGGTGTTTATTTTGATTGATTTTGAATACAATGTGATTGCAGATATCTGTTGATCAGGGGGGAATTCTTAACATTTATGTGTCTCTGAGACATTGATTCGTGGTTGGTGATGGTTCCCTTAGAGTTAGAGTGAGGGAAATTGATGGATTCAGCAAGGAGTTGGCTACATAAATTTCAACCAAGAGACCGATGAGGTCAAATACCAGAAGGAGGGATTCGATGGGTGGTGGTGAAGATGACATTTCTGGTGAAGAGGCATCAAATATCACAAAGCAAAAGGTTGCTGCAGCCAAGAAGTATATTGAGAACCATTACAAGGAGCAAATGAAGAATTTGCAGGAGAGGAAAGAAAGGTACATCAAAGTCTTGATGAAATTACATAATTTAGTGTTTTAGTTTTTGACCATTGCATGATATTAGAACATCAATCCAGTAAGTAACACTTGGATTTTGTTTAAATAGGCGAATTTCACTCGAGAAAAAACTGGCTGATGCTGATGTTTCAGAGGAAGATCAAGACAACTTACTTAAATTTCTAGAGAAGAAGGAAACCGAATACATGCGCCTTAAAAGGGTGCTGATGATTTTGAGCTACTCACCATGATTGGAAAGGGTGCTTTTGGTGAGGTCAGAGTCTGCAGAGAGAAGACAACAGGCAGTGTATTTGCCATGAAAAAGCTCAAGAAATCAGAAATGCTTCGTAGAGGCCAAGTCAACACTTTATTAATTCTATACAATGTTTATGACTTTATGTTTTTGTTACTACACAAGCAAGTACTTAAGTTTATAAATCCCATTTTTAGGTTGAACATGTGAGAGCTGAAAGGAATCTACTTGCAGAGGTAGACAGCAACTGTATAGTCAAACTATATTGCTCTTTTCAAGATGATGAATATTTATATCTAATCATGGAATATCTTCCTGGTGGAGACATGATGACTTTACTTATGAGAAAGGACACCTTAACCGAAGATGAAGCCAGATTTTATGTTGCAGAAACAGTTTTAGCTATTGAATCCATCCACAAACATAATTATGTACATAGGTATATCTCCTTTGAAATCTTCTTTTTTAGTATATACTCAAATTCTTTTTTTTTTTTTTTTTTTTTTGCAACAGAGACATCAAACCGGATAATTTGCTACTTGATAGATACGGGCATTTGAGATTATCAGATTTTGGATTGTGTAAACCTCTAGATTGTAGTACACGGATTTTTCAAATGTGGATAATGGTGTTGGAACTTCAACGGGTGATGATCGTTCTGGAGCGCACAACAAGAACAACTTCAACATTGGCAGAAAAACAGGAGAACACTTGTAATGGATCCATCTTGTTCTTCTTATATAATAACTGGACAAAAAAATGGATCTTTTTTGATACTGACATACAAATAAACTACAACTCTATTTTGTGATATTTTTCAGGCTTATTCTACTGTTGGAACACCTGATTATATAGCTCCCGAAGTTCTACTGAGCACTTGAATGTGATTGGATGTAATTTTATAGGTTCATGAATTACTTTAAGCCTAATTCCAATTTCAACTTTGTATGTTTAAAATGATTATTTGATTGATTGATTGTTGTTGTTCTTCAGGTGGTCTCTTGGGGCGATTATGTTTGAAATGCTTGTAGGGTATGGGTATCCACCTTTCTACTCTGATGATCCAATGTCAACTTGCAGGAAGGTATATCATTTGAAATTAATTAAGTATTTAGGATAAGTATATTATGTTATTTATGGGTGCTAATTTTGTTAGAATTTGTAGAGTAAACTGGAAAATACATTTGAAGTTTCCGGAAGAAGCAAGGCTTTCATTAGAGGCAAAAGATCTGATTAGCAAACTGCTTTGTAATGTGAACCAGAGGCTTGGTTCAAAAGGTGTTGTATGCCTATGGTGTGTTCTTTTCTAGATTCTTGGAAAATTATTCCAAGTAGTCAATTTTTAAATAAATTGACTTATTTTGTTATGTTAGGCTCATCCTTGGTTTAGAGGTATTGATTGGGATAGAATTTATCAAATGGAAGCTGCATTCATTCCAGAAGTTAATGATGAGTTAGATACCCAAAATTTGAAGAGGTATTTTCTTCTATCTGTAAATTTAATATCATCATATATTCATTTGACATGAGCTTTCTCTTATCTCCTTTATTTGTTTTCTTGTTGTGTTCATGTTTCAGTCTGAACACCAAAACAATAGTTCATCAAGATCTGGACCATGGAGAAGGGTAAGCTTTCTAGGGCTGTTTTTTTAATGATGAGGGTATTTACGTCTTTTGCAAAGTTGTTGGTTTGTCTTTATGTTTCTTGTTTTCCTCTCACTATTCTTTTATTTATTTATCTGCAGATGCTTTCATCCAAAGATATCAACTTTGTTGGTTACACATACAAGAATTATGAGATTGTTAATGACTATCAAGTCCCTGGAATGGGTATCTCTCTCTCTTTCCTGTGAAGTATTGTCTGGATAAAATATCTGAGAATTCATGTTATTAAAATCGACTCATATTTATTATTGCAGCTGAACTTAAAAAGAAAAGCAACAAACCAAAGAGACCAACTATCAAGTCACTATTCGGTATGCTTTCTTTATTTTTTATTTTCTTTAATGCAAGAAATAGCAACGTACTTTCATTTCTTCTTATTAGATTTTCCAAAGTACAATGTCCTAATGAGAAAAAAAATGAAACTACAATGCTGTAAGTTTTGCCTGATTTTGTTAAGCTGGTATCCTTCTTTTTACAAAGGAAGGGCCAGAAACAGACACAGAGACAACATCTGATGCTGGCAACAAATCGTTTTCAAATCGGTTGCCACCAAAAGTAGAAGTTTCTGAAAAGCAAAAATAGAAGACAACTAATAATCTTATTGTGGGTTTTTTTTTATTCACTTTAAGTTGCTGTCATAATATTTACTAAATTACTTTCACTCTTTTTATACAAAAAGATAACATTTATCAGTTAAATATGGTCTCAAGAAGTATTTGAAGTATTAGAGTATTTTAAATCCAGTTATTGTTCAGTATTATTCGTGACTTTTTTTTGATAAGCCCCTACATTTCTGTTATCTTTTTGGCCAGGGGTAGAATGGTCTTTTCTGGTATTATGGCTGTTATTGGCTGATTATGTTGGCTGTTATTCCCTTTTGTCTTGTCTCTAGTGGTAGTATATATAGTCCTTTTGTTTTAGAGAGTCGGTAGCTAAGAATTATTAAGAATTGAAGATTGATCTTCTTGGAGAGTCCATTCCTCTCGAATGAATGGGAAAACACTGATATCTTTATCTGTTTCATAGATTGATTATCAATGGAGTCTATTTCTTGTTCAAAAATGTATAAGCTATCATTTTTCTTCAGAAATACTGAAAAACATCATAACTTTTCGAGTAATCTCCAAGTTTAAGATTTGCAATTGATGCTCTTAAATTATGTCAAACTCATCTTAATTATTTGGGAAAATTTAGTTGGAAGTTGTTGGAAAATAAAGACAGTAAAACGAGCAATTCGAATCACAAAGTATATTTTTAATAACTTACTCTATTGTGCTATAATTTTAAAATTATAGAACTGTAACTATTTAAAGAAAAAACGACAATAAAGTATTGATGGATCAAATGCAACTCGACCCATTTTAACATGCACAAACTTCAGCTGTTTTGACCAAAGCCCATTCCAGGTTGAATAGATTGACCGATAACTTTTGAAAAATAAATACATAAAAGATAGGATTTTAAAAATCTTGCGTCTATGGGAGGTTTATCTAATCCGTTAAACAAGGGAATTTGAAAAGAATTTTGAATTTAATATTCTTTTATGTTTTTGTATGGGACAAGAAATTATATAACAATATTTATCTAAATAAATTAAATATCCTCTTACATTTTATTCCTACTATCTTCCTACCCATATTAAATGGTGATAAGTGGACTAAAATATTATCAATTTAATTAAATGTGTCATTAAATGTGACACATGTCAACATTTGATACGATAGGAGGGATAAATAGGAATAAATTCTAAGAGGATATTTTATTTCTCTTATCTAAATCCATTTAAATATCATGAATTTCATCAATCTAAATAGATCCTTAACATGATTGATTTTTATATTATGTAAAAATTCAAAGAAAAAAAAAAGTTTGAACGAGGAAAAGTTTAATAAATGAAAATTTTATTTTAATAAAATATTAAAAATATTATGTTTTTATTAAAAATAATAATAAGTTACAAAAAAATCACTAAAAGAGAATTTTGATCATATTACATAACTACTTTTCAATTCTTTTGACATATCTAAAACCAAACAGAAAATAAATTTCATTATGTGTCAATAAAACTTATAACGGATTCCAATTCATTCAAATTATAGTTACTTAGGTTGCGTTTAGTTACTAGAAAAACAGTTTTCATTTTTCATTTTTTGTTTTCCCTATTCAATTTTAGTTTTCGATTTTCAATTTTCATTGGAAAATTTAGAAAACGTGTTTAGTTAAAACTTATTTATTTGTAACACCGTAAATTTTCAAACAATTTTTTTTTATTTTTAGATCACATAATTCTCATAACACATTTTATAAAAATCTCATTTATTTAATTTACAAAACGCAACTCCATGTTTGATTAATAATCTAAGATCTTTGAAACATAACTCTTTCTCTGGTGTGTACAATCAAGCCGGTGCCTTCCCGCGATCCTGAGAAACCTGAAACACATAACACATAACACGGTAAGCACGAAGCTTAGTGAGTCCCCCAAAATACCACACACACAACTCATTAGCCACTCGAGGCTATATCACTGTAAGACCCTCCGGTCAATGTGTCTCGGTGGGACCCTCCGGTCCCATAACTCAGTAAGCACAGAATAATACACATCATAAATCACATAGACATAATGCAGGATATCACAGTACTCAATATAAACACATAAGACATCTCGGTCACACAAGGATACCACACATGGTAAGTATAGTGAGAAGACTCACCTCGCAAGCCGCAAGCAAATATCCTCGAACTCGAATCTCGAATTAGCCATTGCCTAACACATAGGGTAAATATCTCTAATCAGTGCTTGATTCTCGACTCTAAGTAACCAAATGTTATCCTTCTCTCTCTAACTCTTGAATTGGGTAAAAGACCATTTTACCCCTCCATGGTCTCCATTACTCATGTTGACCAAACCCTAAAGTCAACAAAAGTCAAACTCGAGTCAACAGTCCATGTTTGACCCGACTCGTCGAGTGCAATCTTGCGACTCGTCGAGTCCCTTCGTTTCCTCATAAGTCTCAAGAAAGTCCAACTCAACTCGTCGAGTTGACCCCCAACTCGCCGAGTTATCGCACAATCAAACCCATCGGAACAAACCCTCACCGACTCGTCGAGTCAGGTCATGGACTCGGCGAGTCTCTTCGGTCAGATTCCTCATTTAGACGATTTAAGGCAGATCCATCACTCCAAACACTAGATCTACCATCCTAAGGGTCGATTGTCACGTAAAGCTGCAAGCTTTACGTTTAAACATGGCATATAAGACTCATAATGCCAATACAAGCTCCCACAAGGGCACCAACACAATAAGTCTTTAAGTGATTGAATAAAACTTGAGCCTTTGGGCCATCTGGACCTCACAAGGTCTAGATCTGAAGTCTAGGCCTAGAAAGGGACTCCATGTACTCATATCTTAACAAAAAGGTGATAGAAAACCCTATTCATCAAAACATGAGATCTAATCAACACAAGGAGAAATGTGAGAACTTGTTACCTTCTCCAGAAGCTCTTGGACGAAATAACACTGATCTACTGGCCCCCTTCTTGTTCCTTGATGAATCCTTCCCTCCTCTTCAAAAGAAATGTACCAAAGGACCCCAAAATTAGCTCCTTACACTCTCTCTAGCTCAGATGGCGTTAGGGTTTACTCTCAGTGATGGTGAGCCGCAAATGAGGCTATAAGTTCCCTTATATAGGCCCCAACCCCGAAGAAATTAGGGCTTCTCTGTCCAGCACCTACTCGGCGAGTCAGCTCCCTGACTCGTCGAGTCCACTCATTAATTCCACGTGGCCAACCCGACCTTACTCGGCGAGTTGGACTCACAACTCGCCGAGTCACCCCATAAATCTCAAAGATAACACACATTAATGCATCTGAAAATCCGGATGTTATAATTCTCCCCCACTTGAATTAGATTTCGCCCTCGAAATCGTTCCTCAACCACACATAAATCGAACCCAATATCCCGAAAAGCACCACTGAAAGGATCCCATACCACACCGATATCGTTCTCTATGGATACCTGAATCCAAACAAGAACTCCCAAATTTGGAATAAAACCGACCCCTCTGCCGCTACGATACCCCTTCTGACTTTCTAGAATCTAGAAACTCTATTGGTCTGTCCCACTGCCAGACCGCTCTCTCAAGATATTACCATGTTATTCGCTCCTCGAATAACAGACTCCGATAACTCACTGCCCCTCTAATTCTCAATACCGACCCTCTGATAGAAACAAGTCAAAGTCCACAATCGGCTACCGATAACTCATACCAGACATACTAAACGATCCAAATCACCCTCTGAGGAACGAAAGTATTCACATCTCTCCAGGGACTCATCCACTGTACAGCTATCAGAATCCATATGAACAATGAGCTCTCAACACTCTGTCCTCAGTCATAACAATAATCATGCTTGCTCAGAAGTGTCCTCTGACATCCGAAATCATAAACCCCAGCTTCCCCTCCAATATCCCTTTCAACACTGAGTACCAGGTCAACTCCCGATCCCACAGTTGGACCTCCAATGGTTACCCATTGCATGCCCCAAAACGTCTCACTGACTTCCTTCTCACAACAACTATGTCCGCCCATTGTGACGCACAAGTCACGAAGTTTGTTTTACCCCAAACGGATACCACAATCCCAACTAAAATCGTCTCACCCTCGACCTCTGTCGTCTACTACTCATTAGTTACATGCGCCTCACGGTCCTCCCCATACAAAGAAACTGACCCACTCAGGTCTAAGACTCAGATGACACCCAATACTCCTCAAAATGAAAACCATCTCTGAATCCGGAATCGCAGTCACCTGCTCAATTCACCACCCAAGCCAATTCAAACTCAAGCGTCTGGTCCCACATAGAATTGGAACCACTCGTCCCAATAAGGCACTCAACTCATGACCCATGACCCGCAACCCACGCGTACATCACTTCTCCAATTCTTCGATTGCGATAACCACAACTCGACTCGGAATATAACGATTCCCGACAATTATGGAGACCCCAGTCTCGCCTCTGACCCGACCACCAGGTTCCCGAAACTTAAAGAATAAGGCTACCCAAGCCTAAAACCCTTCCGCGTCATGCTCTGCCTAGCGAATAATACGGCTCCCCGTAGTATCACGACATTCCTTCTCACTAACTCGTGAATACTACGGCTCCCCACAGTACCATGACACTCTCTCACTAAATAGCGAATACAACGGCTCCCCGCAGTATCACGACACTCTCCCTCTATCCGGTGAATACTACAGCTCCCGAAGTACCACAATACTCTCTCCCACTGACTCATGGATGCTACGGCTCCCGTAGTCTTACAACACTCTCTCGCTCACCGGCTCACCATGGGCTTACTCCATAATCCTAAGCGATTACTCCCACCCGGATCCTCTCGCTCTCTTATCATCCCATACTCCTCCTCGAGTCACCTCCCCACTGAGTTTACTATCGAATACTTTACGGCTCAACATTGATAGGTACACACACCCACCCAGGTGAAGCATCACCACTCCTGACGACAACCGTTATGTCCAACACTTCTTCTCGCTGCAATCTACACTCTTGGATTCTTCCGCTTGATGACAGTTAGCTGAAGGGCTCCCGCTGGAACCATAGTCACTTGATACTCCACTTGCCATCTCATGACTCAAGTCTCAAAATAATCCGAAATTCAGGGCATTATACTCGGATACCTCGGTACCCCATCACAGAACCTCACGATGTCTTGCCTTAGCCACTGCTCTCCTACTTACGGCGTCATACTCAGATATAGCCATGCATCCATTCAGAATCTCACAACTGATCCTCCTTTCATACAACTCGCAACCTCGGAGTATTCCAACTCTCAGTTGAAATACGGAGGAATCGTCAATGACTCTAACACGTTGACGACCATCCGAAACTTCTTCCTCTATTGCTCAAACCCATGCAAGAATACACATACCGACCCTGAAGTTGGTTGCCCAATCAACTTCTACCCTTTCCAAAGTGCCCATAACAACCCATACGTTAAGCCCGAAGTTCTCCACCGTCGAAGCTATCCTTTCGAGCCAACCACCTCGAATTTACCCTTTCAACCTTGAAGAATTTCTAACCACCACATTGATGGGTTTTAGGTAAAACAAATAAACTAGAAAACAATTCCTAAGTTCACATGCAACCTACTTTGGATCTATGTTTTAACTATTGAACATATAACTTTGAATTGCAAAACAAGAACCCTAGAGGAGAGAGGCTAATTTCGAAATTAACAAACTAGGGTTTAAGAGTTACATACCTTTCAATTGTTATAGCAAACAATTGATAATCCTCTTGATCTTGATCTTGATCTTCTTGGAAGCTTAGCACCACAAATGTAATGCCTCTAATGGAATCACACCCAAGAACTAGCAAGAAGGAAACTTGGAGGATAGAGGATGGAGAGAGTATGTAATTTCGGCCTTAGGGTTTCTTCCAAAGAATCAGTGACCTCAAATGTGAGCCAGGAGGCTCCTTAAATAGCTGAGGGATCTAGGGTTTAGGAAAAACCCTAGTTATCCTTTGCTTAGGGCCTAAGCAAAACCCAAGGGCCTTATCTGGACCCCTTGGACGAAATCTCTAGGATTTCCCCTATGAATTTCGTCCACCTCCTTCCAAGGGGGTTCTGGATCCTTCCACTCAACTATTAGTTAATTGCAAACTAGTCCCTGCACTTTATAATTAATTCTTTTAACCCCAAAATTAATTCTGATTAATTTCTGGCTAACTATTAATTAAACATAATGATTTCTAATTAATATATTAATCCATTAACATATTAATAAATCATTTACATATTAATTTATTAATCTTATAAATTAATAGCTCTCCTTTTATAATTTCCTTGTCCAGTTGCTAGGTTGAGGGCAACCCAAAAGGACTGTGCTGCTATCAATTCAAGTACATACCAATTATAGTTATGGGCTTAGACACCTAATCCAACAGTCTCCCACTTGGATAAGTCTGTAACTATAGTTGCTAGTATGCCTTCTAAATTTGACCAACAAATTGTAGCTTCCAAAAGCTGCTGCCGAACTCTGACCCAGTCAGTTACGTGTCCTAAGATAAGTGATCATATAATCCTTCGTTCTGCTAGATATCCCTAGACATAAGACATGGAATGTAATCAATATCTTTGTCCAGAATCTATGTTTCCCGATTTCTGATTTGTGATGATGTAGGACTTCTAATCGAACACATCAATTTAGTCCTGGTTGGGCCCAACACATAAGTCAACACCAAATCATCGAGGGTCCCACAGATATCGCTTTTCCGGTTAGGGCAAAAGGAACGAATAAACGTTGACTCATATGCTTGTACCTTTTACTCATCAAATTATACATGACAATACGTTTTATAACACCAAGTTACTGATGTGTTTTCGTATCACCAATGCATAACCGACTTGTAAATTACAACTCATATATCTTCGTTTCAAGATTATAAGATATTATCGTCTCAGTATTACTTGTGATGAATTCCATGAAGTGATACTCTGAGCGAGGGTTTATCCAATACTCAAATCTCAATTTCTGAGTACTCATGAACGTTGCAGCAATTCTATTGCCATGTCTATCCTTAGACAATCTACAATCCAGTTCATGACAGTCTTAATTCACTACTTACTTCCAAAAGTACGAGCGACTGTGGAGTTTGAATAATCTTATTATTCAGGAAGTAAAACATGCAAAATATGAAACACAATAATAAACAATTGACAGAAGGCAGTAACCAAACTTATAAACAATACTTTATTATTTAATCACCAAAAGTCAATTACATTTACTTTGTTACAAGTTTCAGAACAAAACTAATCTAACTACTAAAACTAATATCATCTTTCAGTCCTATGCTCCGAGCATGTTGAATATGCTTAGCCCTACTCAGACCCTTTGTGAGAGGATCTGCTGGGTTATCTTCAGATGACACCCTCTTTACTATAAGATGGCCTTCTTCTACTCTATGTCTGATGAAATGGTACTTTCTGTCGATATGTCTGGTCTTACCATGATCTCTCGGTTCCTTTGTCAAGGCAACCGCTCCTTCATTATCGCAGGACAGTTCCATAGGCTCCTGGATGGTTGGAACAACTCCGAGATCTCCGATGAAGTTCCTCAACCAAGCTGCTTCTTTCGACGCTTCACTCGTTGCTATGTACTCTGACTCACAAGTAGAATCAGCCACCGTATCTTGCTTGGAACTTTTCCAAGTAACTGCTCCTCCATTCAGTAAAAATACCCAACCTGATTGAGAACGGAAGTTATCTCTATCCGTCTGAAAGTTGGCATCACTATAACCATCTACTCTCAAAGTATCATTGCCACCAAGCACAAGGACCCAGTCCTTTGTCCTTCGCAAATACTTGAGTATATTCTTTACTGCTATCCAATGAGCTCTACCTGGGTTTCCCTGATAGCGACTGACCATGCTCAAAGCAAAAGCCACATCAGGGCGAGTACATGTCATATCGTACATGATCGATCCGACAGCAGAAGCATAAGGTACACGACTCATGTCATCTATTTCCTCATCTGTACTCGGGCATTGAGTCTTACTCAATTTGGTATTGCTCTGGATAGGTAGCTCTCCCTTCTTGGAATTTTCCATACTAAACCTCTTTAGTACCTTATCCAAGTATGTGCTCTGACTAAGTCCAATTAGTCTCTTCTTTCTATCTCTCAATATTCTAATCCCAAGAATATAGGCAGCTTCTCCAAGGTCTTTCATGGCAAAACACTTTCCAAGCCAAGACTTAACTTCTTTCAAGGTTGGAACGTCGTTACCAATGAGTAATATGTCATCGACATATAACACCAGAAAAGTTACTATACTCCCACTAGCCTTGATATACACACAAAACTCATCTTCACTTCTAGAGAAACCAAACTCTTTGACTTTCTCATGGAAGCAAAGATTCCAGCTGCGAGATGCTTGTTTCAATCCATAAATGGATTTCTCAAGCTTGCACACTCTATTGGGAAGCTTTGCATCAACAAAACCCTCTGGCTGATTCATGTAAACATCCTCAGCCAACTTCCCGTTAAGGAAAGCAGTCTTGACATCCATCTGCCAGATTTCATAGTCATGAAAGGCAGCTATGGCGAACAATATCCTAATAGATTTAATCTTGGCTACTGGCGAAAAGGTCTCATCATAGTCAACCCCTGGGGTTTGAGTGAAACCTTTTGCAACCAGTCGAGCCTTGAATGTATGCACATTCCCATCCATGTCTGTCTTCTTCTTGAAGATCCATTTGCACCCAACTGTCTTACGACCTGGTGCACTATCAACCAAATTCCAAACTTAGTTGTCATACATGGACTTAATCTCGCTGTCCATTGCCTCTTTCCACTTGGAAGCCTCTGGGCCCGCCATTGCTTCCTTATAAGTGACTGGTTCATCTAACTTTACCATTGTTCTGTCACTTATGAATGTGTCACCATCTGAAGTAATATGAAAACCATACAACTCAGGTGGCACACTCACCCTAGTGGACATTCGAAGAGGTAATGAATTATCAACTGGTTCAACAGGAACTGTTTCCTCTGGTTGAGTGCTAGTGTCATCTAAGGTTCCTTCATTGGCTAACTCTTGAATTTCTTCAAGTTCAATGGTGCTCCCACTGTCCTCTTTGAATATGAGCTCCCTTTCTAGAAAGACTCCTCTTCGTGCTACAAAGACCACGTTTTCACTAGGCCTGTAGAACAAATATCCAAAAGACTGCTTTGGGTAACCAATGAAAACACATTTCTCACTTCTAGCTGCTAGCTTGTCGTGAGTCTCTCGTCTTACGAAAGCTTCACAACCCCAGACTTTAATATGTGCCAACGAGGGAACTTTCCCCGTCCACATTTCATGAGGTGTTTTGGCAACCTTCTTTGTAGGGACAAGATTGAGGAGGTGGGCGGCTGTCTCTAAGGCATACCCCCAGAAGTGAATAGGAAGCGAAGCACGACTCATCATAGAACGAACCATGTCTAACAAGGTTCGATTACGCCTCTCGGCTACACCATTTAACTGTGGTGTCCTAGGAGGAGTCAATTGTGAGACTATCCCACATTCTTTCAGATAGTCGTTAAACTCGATACTAAGATACTCCCCGCCTCTATCGGATCTAAGTATCTTTATCTTCCCGCCTAATTGATTTTCGACCTCATGCTTAAACTCTTTGAACTTTTCAAAGGTTTCTGACTTATGTTTGATCAAGTAGATATAACCATATCTGCTATAATCGTCAGTGAAAGTCACATAGAATCGATTAGCATCCCTTGTGGTTGATCTGAAGGGCCCACACACATCTGTGTGTATGAGATCCAACAGACCTTCACCTCTTTCACAAGACCCTGTGAATGGTGATTTTGTCATCTTTCCCAAAAGACAAGATTCACACATATCATCTGATTTTAGGTCAAATGATTCCAACACTCCATCCTTTTGGAGTTGGGCTATGCGTTTCTTGTTAATGTGTCCAAGACGACAATGCCACAAGCATGCCTTGTCTACACTATTAGACAAGTCAATATTAAGTACACTATTTCCTAAGCTATCAATACAGGTCACTGTTTCATACACACCATCACAAGGTAAAGCTTCAAACATAAAAACACCACTCTTATAAACAAAAATTGAACCATTCAAATCATTAAAAGAATATTTAAAACCTTGTCTGAACAATGCATGAAATGAAATAATGTTTATCGTCATCTCAGACGAATAGCAACAATTTATCAAATCTAATCTAACATCATTACTAAGCAAAAGCTGATAAACTCCGATTTTGGTTACTGGTGAAGACTTTCTGTTTCCCATGATCAAGTTTATCCTTCCTCGCTCTATCTCCTCACTTTCTTTTAGCCCCTGCATATCAGAACAGATATGAAAACCACATCCTGTATCAAGGACCCATGAACGAGAAGATAATGAGTTATTAGCAGAAATAGTGTAAATACCTGCCGAAGATGGCTTCACTTTGCCATCCTTGATATCCTGCAGATATTGTGGGCAAGATATCTTCCAATGCCCCTTTTGATTGCAGTAAAAGTAAACGGCCTCTTTTGGATCAGAAACATGGGGAGTGGAACCATTGGGCTTAGCCTTTGGGCCATTACTAGATGACCCAGCTTGAGCCTTGCTCTTCCAGTTTTGCTTGGGAGGACCTTTCCTCTTTTTCCCTTTTCCCTGTACAATAGCCAAGACAGGGGCACTTGCAGGTGTGGAGGGTATACTTTTACCCTTCATCCCTGCTTCAGCTGTCTGCAACAAGTTGTGCAATTGGGCCAGAGTCTGCTCAGTGTTGTTCAAATGGTAAGTTAGAATAAACTGACCATAACATTCAGGAAGTGAGTTCAAAACCATGTCAATGGCCATTTCCTCATCAAAGTGAAAATTGAGCTTGACCAAACGCTCTATGTAGCGTTGCATTCTTTGCACATGGGACACAACTGACTCCCCTTCTTTCATTTTGCAAGCCATGAGTGACTTGACTACTTCAAACTTTTCTTGACGAGCTCGCTTATGGTACTTTTCCATAAGGTCCTTGTTCATCTCAAAAGGCCAGTAGTCCTCATAGTACCTTTGCAGTTCTGGGGACATAGTTGTTACCATGATGCATGCCACTTTGGTAGCATCATCGTAGTGTTTCTTGTAGGCAGCAAGCTCTTCAGGAGTAGCTTCAGACTCATCAAGTTCTTTGAGCTCCTTTTCAAGAACATATTCTTTGTTCTCAAAACGAAGAGCCATCTTGATGTTGCGCATCCAATCGTTATAGTTAGAGCCATCCATAACGACTTTGGAGCAGATATTGAGCAAAGAGAAGTTTTGGTTGGAGGAGGATGAAGCAGAAGTGTTTCCAGGAGTAGACATCTGAAAAGAAAGAAAGTTTTAGTTAGATTTCAAGATACCTCAATATAATAACCCAAAGATAAAATATCAAGGTTAGGATCCAACTATGAAGATTCACAACTTAGAAATGGGATGCCGAGATCCAAGTGTAAATTTCATAAAGGTAGGTGAATGACGATTCACCAATTCCACCATTAGACGAAACAAACGAAGTGAAATTCCTAATTCTTTTGAGATACATTGAAACTATTCAATGGCATGTTTTAATCTCAGATTATGCTCTTCTATTTGTGACTGGGATGCCGAGGATCACAAACAAGATGTGAATAACCACGCAAATGTGCTTGGTAACCTCATTGTCTTTATCATTAACTATTGATGTGCTGGTAAGCCACACACGCTCCATCAAAATGATAATTATGAGATATCCATTACTACTCTTTATTAGTGCCTTTTAGTGTGCTGGTTAACCACACACGCTCCACTAACGACCAATAAAGCACAATGTGCAATTTCATGGATTAGCATACTTTTCACATTTTTTCTAAAGTAACTAGAGTTGGGATTTTGTAAAATAATGTTCTAGTACTTTCTTTAATAGCATTATACTTTTAATGAGAAATAGTTGTCCTATCAAATCCGTTCTGCTAACGACCCTCCACTAATCAAGGAAGCGGTGGGTGAGAGTGGACACCCATTCAACTACCATTTTATAGGCAGTTTCCTTATACCCCCCTTATAGACTAGCTTCGTGAATGAGGCATACTAGCGATTTGACTGACCATATTCTTATACATATATAATATTAAACATTTAATCATAATACATATATAAG
Source organism: Lactuca virosa (assembly GCF_052849685.1). Taxonomy (NCBI): domain Eukaryota; kingdom Viridiplantae; phylum Streptophyta; class Magnoliopsida; order Asterales; family Asteraceae; genus Lactuca; species Lactuca virosa. The sequence continues at coordinate 45,090,413 of NC_136434.1, forward strand.
GTGTGTTTTAAAACTTTTTAAAACTTCAAGGTTTATATAAATTTCGAAATTTAAACTATTAAATTAAATTTAAATAAACCAATTAACTAGATTTAATATCTATCTATTAATTAACTTTTAATCAATTTATTAAATCTTGTAAGGATTATCTAATTAAATTAATCAATTAATTTAATCCTAATCCTTATCCCTCTAAATTTCGAAAATTAGGGTAAGGATAATTATCCAATTAATATAATCAAGTAACAATTATCCAAAACAAGAAACCCTAAAACTTCTAGGCATATTTCGAAATTTACAAGGGAGGAGGCTAGGGTTTTCAAAACCCTAACCCTAATTTTGATTAGGGTTCTTTGGAGGCTAGGGTTTTCGAAAACCCTTCAATCCAAAACCCTAATTGCGAAAATTTGGCCTTTAGGGTTTAATGGCTATAAACCCTAATTTGCAATTCAACTATTATAGCAATTCAATTTTAAACAAACCAGTCTCTGATACCACTGATGGGTTTTAGGTAAAACAAATAAACTAGAAAACAATTCCTAAGTTCACATGCAACCTACTTTGGATCTATGTTTTAACTATTGAACATATAACTTTGAATTGCAAAACAAGAACCCTAGAGGAGAGAGGCTAATTTCGAAATTAACAAACTAGGGTTTAAGAGTTACATACCTTTCAATTGTTATAGCAAACAATTGATAATCCTCTTGATCTTGATCTTGATCTTCTTGGAAGCTTAGCACCACAAATGTAATGCCTCTAATGGAATCACACCCAAGAACTAGCAAGAAGGAAACTTGGAGGAGAGAGGATGGAGAGAGTATGCAATTTCGGCCTTAGGGTTTCTTCCAAAGAATCAATGACCTCAAATGTGAGCCAGGAGGCTCCTTAAATAGCTGAAGGATCTAGGGTTTAGGGAAAACCCTAGTTATCCTTTGCTTAGGGCCTAAGCAAAACCCAAGGGCCTTATCTGGACCCCTTGGACGAAATCTCTAGGGTTTCCCCTATGAATTTCGTCCACCTCCTTCCAAGGGGGTTCTGGATCCTTCCACTCAACTATTAGTTAATTGCAAACTAGTCCCTGCACTTTATAATTAATTCTTTTAACCCCAAAATTAATACTGATTAATTTATGGCTAACTATTAATTAAACATAATGATTTCTAATTAATATATTAATCCATTAACATATTAATAAATCATTTACATATTAATTTATTAATCTTGTAAATTAATATCTCTCCTTTCATAATTTCCTTGTCCAGTTGCTAGGTTGAGGGCAACCCAAAAGGACTGTGCTGCTATCAATTCAAGTACATACCAATTATAGTTATGGGCTTAGACACCTAATCCAACACACATGGTCTCTGACCAACGACCACCTGCCGTGGAGACACTCGTCCTTTCTTGAACACGTACATCATGTATTACCTCGCTCTGCACTTCGCCTCGGCCATCACTAACCCTGGTCTCATGAATTCATACCGCAAGTCTCGATATCCAGCTCTCTAACCGCCGCTGAACAATTCTCTGATCCTTTCAATAAAATACCCGGACCTCCCCCACTCGGGGTTCGAACCATCACCGCAGGCATACCAACAATTTACTCCATATAATGTTTCACCTGGCATATCACACTTGGTTCTTGAAACTAACCTCGCAAACATTCAATGATCTTCCCGATGGAGACCAAGCAACTCCAAATATCCCGCATCTCAGACAAAACCTCAGAATCCTCGCAACGTGACTGCCTCTAGTCATCTTGAATGCCTCAGACCGACACACCGCCGGATACCCCGACTGTTCCGAAACAGTCCTGACTCTTAATCTGGAAATAATGCACTATCACGCACCTCGTTTCTGATTCCTCGACAAGACTCCCAACGTGTCATTCAAATCTCATACTGACACATTACCGGACATCTCAACTGTCTCCCAGTAGTCACGACTCTCAGTCTGAAAATTAATGAACTATCACACTCCTCATCTTCGACTCTCTAGCCAACGTCCCATCATGAGATTTATCATGATAGCAGAGATCTCACTCCCACACTCGATATCCATCATAGACGATGAGGGCCACCGCCCCGATATACTCCTCTTGATCGCCCGACACTGTTGCTAGCATATGCCCTACTACACTCGAATAGGGTATATCTTTTCCCTTGACATTCTTAGTCATCATTGATGACCCTCTTCTACTATAAAATTACCTCGCGGTAGACATACTGCCCAGATACTCCAGTGAAAGATCGCAACCAATTCTACCCCACAAGGTTTACCCCCAAGCTCAGAAACCGAAAGTCTCAATGCCTCTTCTGTTTCTCCCAGGAAATAGAAATAGTACAACTCTGGTCACAGAAAGTGACATCCCTACTATCGGCCGACTGCTCAAATCAGACCGCGATCCTCCAATAAGCATCATCTCTACTCATCCCTGAGTCTTGCGACTCCAACTGGCATCTCAACAAAAATCCCTCGGAAACTAACTCATTTTTCCCTCTCATGGTATGCTCTATTGAAACTCGCTCAACTCGCTCAACATGGCCCTCTGGCCCCACATTCTATCACATCTGATCTCAGACTAATCAATCACAACGGGATAACTGGTAAAACTAGAAGCACTAACCGCCACAAATCATGGTACTCGAACCATGTGATCACCTCTCGATCTGCTATGAATCATGGTACCCGAACCATGTTACCTCCTCTCAATCTGCTATGAATCATGGTACCCGAACCATGTTATCTCCTCTCAATCTGCTATGAATCATGGTACCCGAACCATGTTATCTCCTCTCAATCTGCTATAAATCATGGTACCCAAACCATGTTATCTCCTCTCAATCTGCTATAAATCATGGTACCCGAACCATGTTATCTCCTCTTAATCTGCTATGAATCATGGTACCCAAACCATGTTATCACCTCTCAATCTGCTATTTAGAACCTATGGAATGCTCCCTGTATCGAGTATGGGTCCTCTGCTTTCAGTAGTACGGGCCCATACTACCTGCCACATCTACCCATACTTTCTACACGGACCATCCCAGATTTTCTAAGTAGCTGCTCAACTTCTCGATCACCAATCCCGATATACCTGGTCGCTCCCCAGCGAATACTCTCCTCTATCAGTGTACTCATATGACTAAGGTCACTCTCTAGGCTCTTCCTAGGTACTCTCACTTTTCTGCCATCAGCTGCTGAAGAACCCTTAATGATGCCAGCCACCCACCTCCTGAATATCGTCATATTCACTTAGTAGCTGACTCCCATCATTAAGAGTTCCACAAAGCACGAAGCAAGCAGCATTCGGGCATCGAATAATCTCTACTAACACGTACAACAACTCTAGGTTACAACTCTATTAGTAGCCACCCACCTCATGTAGGTACCTCTCCTAGATTACTCCTCTACTCGAAGCTCTATCTCTAAAATATTCCTGCTGGATACTCTTACTCCGCACATACTCAAAACACATCACAAATAGCAAAATTCCTAGGCTAAGGCATCACAAATCAGGCAACTCTAGCCCTAAAATTTGAAATACCTAGCCTATCTTCTGGCATGCATTACTAATATCTCAATAATAACTCATAACACAAATAAGTAAGGGTATTTTGGGAAATCACCGTTCGGGCTCTGGCTAATTGTACACACTGCTCCTTCTCGTTTTTCTCTTAGAAATTCTTGCTCATTTTAGAAAAATCATTACTTTTGAATTTTTTTTTCAATTCCTCAGTTGAGTCCAGATATACCCGAAGGTGCATCCAAATCCCTCAAACCAAGACTCTGATACCAACTTGTAACACCGTAAATTTTCAAAATTTTATTTTTTATTTTTAGATCACATAATTATCATAACACATTTTATAAAAATCTCATTTATTTAATTTACAAAACGCAACTCCATGTTTGATTAATAATCCAGGATCTTTGAAACATAACTCTTTCTCTGGTGTGTACAATCAAGCCGGTGCCTTCCCGCGATCCTGAGAAACCTGAAACACATAACACATAACACGGTAAGCACGAAGCTTAGTGAGTCCCCCAAAATACCACACACACAACTCATTAGCCACTCGAGGCTATATCTGATGGGTTTTAGGTAAAACAGATAAACTAGAAAACAATTCCTAAGTTCACATGCAACCTACTTTGGATCTATGTTTTAACTATTGAACATATAACTTTGAATTGCAAAACAAGAACCCTAGAGGAGAGAGGCTAATTTCGAAATTATCAAACTAGGGTTTTAGAATTACATACCTTTCAATTGTTATAGCAAACAATTGATAATCCTCTTGACATTGATCTTCTTGGAAGCCTAGCACCACAAATGTAATGCCTCTAATGGAATCACACCCAAGAACTAGCAAGAAGGAAACTAGAAGGAGAGAGGGTAGATGGAGTATGCAATTTCGGCCCCTAGGGTTTCTTCAAAGAAGGAGTGACCGATTTTGAGAGCTGGGACGCTCCTTATATAGCTGAGGGATCTAGGGTTTAGGGAAAACCCTAATGCTCCTTTGCTTAGGGCCTAAGCAAACCCAAAGGCTTATCCAAAGTCCCCTTGGATGAAATCCTTAGGGTTTCCCCTATAGATTTCGTCCACCTCCTTCCAAGGAGGTTCTGGAGCCTTCCACTCAACTATTAGATAATTGCAAACTAGTCCCTGCACTTTATAATTAATACTTTTAACCCCAAAATTAATTCTGATTAATTTCTGGCTAACTATTAATTAAACATAATGATTTCTAATTAATATATTAATCTTTTAACATATTAATAAATCATTTATATTTATTAATCTTATAAATTAATATCTCTCCTTTCATAATTTCCTTGTCCAGTTGCTAGGTTGAGGGCAACCCAAAAGGACTGTGCTGTTATCAATTCAAGCACATACCAATTATAGTTATGGGCTTAGACACCTAATCCAACAGTCTCCCACTTGGATAAGTCTGTAAATATAATTGCTAGTATGCCTTCTAAACTTGACCAGCAAATTGTAGCTTCCAAAAGCTGCTGCCGAACTCTGACCCAGTCAGTTACGTGTCCTAAGATAAGTGATCATATAATCCTTCGTTCTGCTAGATATCCCTAGACATAAGACATGGAACGTAATCAATCTCTTTGTCCAGAATCTATGTTTCCCGATTTCTGATTTGTGATGATGTAGGACTTCTAATTGAACACATCAATTTAGTCCTGGCTGGGCCCATCACATAAGTCAACACCAAATCATCGAGGGGCCCACATATATCGCTTTTCCGGTTAGGGCAAAAGGAACGAATAAACGTTGACTCATATGCTTGTATCTTTTACTCATCAAATTATACATGACAATACGTTTTATAACACCAAGTTACTGATGCGTTTTCGTATCACTAATGTATAACCGACTTTGTAAATTACAACTCATATATCTTCGTTTCAAGATTATAAGATATTATCGTCTCAGTATTACTCGTGATGAATTCCATGAAGTGATACTCTGAGCGAGGGTTAATCCAATACTCAAATCTCAATTTCTGAGTACTCATGAACGTTGCAGCAATTCTATTGCCATGTCTATCCTTAGACAATCTACAATCCAGTTCACAACAGTCTTAATTCACTACTTACTTCCAAAAGTGCGAGCGACTGTGGAGTTTCGAATAACCCAGTTATCCTGGAAGTCAAAACATGCAAACTGAAACACAATAATAATCGAATCCAATATGGCCCCAAACTTTTGAGTATAAATAAAACTCCTTTTATTTAGTCACCATATTAATTACACATTATTCATTGTATAATGTTTCGAGTAATCAACTTATTACTTGAATTATAACAACAATTGTCCCATGCTCCAAGCATGCACACTTTGTTTCCTATGGTCCTTGCTTTGTGAAATAGATCAATTGAAAAACCTTTCCAATGATGCTCATTTCACAATTCCCAATCCTTATTATTAGTGTTAGAACACAAGGTTCTTGCTACTACTAGAATGTGCTAGTATCTAACATTTTATGCAACGATCCTTTCGCAAAGTCTTAGCACAAAAGTCACCAAGACTTGGCCAATGAAATTACAATGTACTCTTATCAAAAATGTCACAAGACAATTCCATAGATGCGAAGTCTCATATTCAAAGTACATTCCTTTGAACATCCTTCTTGCATAAAAGTTTCTAATCTAGACATAGACTCTCAACATCCAACTCACAATATGGAAACATTTCCATATTTGCCATATGACAACTCATTCTTAATAGAATCTTATCTATTCATAATAATGTTGATATGGTCCATCTAATATCATACTTCCAACTACTCACAAGCGACCAATCCTCAGCGAACTTTGGATCGTTCTTTGATAGTTGTTTAATTATTTTAGTCAAAACCGATTCTAGTCCTTTTTCCCTCTTAATGTGCTAGACATTTGGAAAATTTAAGAATGGTCAAATATTATAGCATTTGCAATCGATCCTATACCCGAAGCGTATGGGACACGATGCATAATGTTCTTACATAAAGATATGATATTTTATCAATCTTCTGCCATAATATTTTATATGTCACATTCTCACAATTCGAACTATGAAGAGGGATGCCGTAATCATAATCGAAATTTAAGAACACACTATGTATCGTTTGACTAAATTTATTAAAATTTCTCAATCTAATCTTTAGATTTTGAAACGAAGTATAATATTCTCTCCCTTAATTATAGCAAAAATAACTTTTCAACTCATGCAACTTTGCAAATTGAAACTTTTGTTTTTCTATAATTAATATTGCCAACTTGCAATACTTAAAATAATAATAATAATCATGCTCCCACTAACATGATGATTATATCTATCCTAGCATAACATTTATGTTCCCACTAGCTTTGACACGTATTCAGAAATTAGCTGGACTTCTAGAAACCAATTACTTATTGACTTTCTATTCCAAAGTTCAGATTTCTGAAACCGAGACGCTTTGATAATCCTTCATCTAAGCTTCTCGAACTCATACACCTTTCCTTAGATAACCCATATGTGTGTTTAAACATTTCTAGAACAAGTCTAAAATGTTCAGACCCATTTGCCATTTCCCACAATTCGAACTATGAAGAGGGATGTCGTAATCATAATCGAATTTGAGAAATACAAATTACATAATGCTATCTTCAAAATCTCTCTTAGTGAAATTGTTTCCTCACAATCATTTTCATGAAGGAGAGAAACCTTATAACACTCAGATTTTTGTGGTGTATGTGTTCCTATCCATGTGAATTTGTCATAACCATAATCATAAGACAACAATTGTGACAAATCCAAACTCTTATGGATCGAACTTGTCCATTCTTAATTTCTTGCCATCAAGGGTCCCACCATTGCTTCCAAGTTACTTAGCAGCTCACCCTTACCTTTCAATGTACTTTCCATTGATCAAGGTGCCTTGCCCCTATGCAACCCATTGAGATCTCATAGAACTCACATGCATAGTTGACCAAACTGGAATGGCACAGAAACAATAATATGTGAACACGATAGGTTAGAAACCTCAAGTCGTGTGCTAGTGATTAACTATCGGTTTATTCTTGATTTGTTCTTGAAACTTTTCAAGACAATTGATACTCCCACTGACCTCTTGACATATATGATTCTCTTGTCAGGAACCTTTCCTAAACAAAACAAATATTCAAGAGTTAGTGTAGTTCTTATTAAGACAAAACACTTCACATAATTGGTCCTAGTTGGTCTTTGTCTTGTCCAAGACAACACAACTTACCAATTTCAAATGTGCAAGAATATGAAAGCCTTTTTCCAAACTCCACATTTGATGAGTGTTATAAACCTACTTAAGACTTGTCACTCAATTCACAATCTTGGAATATAACTCTAAGACCTGATATTGGAACGAAGTATGATTGACTTCTTGATTTTAACCATTTCTACAATTCTCGATTCCTCTTCTTGGACATACAAATGCACTAAGACTCACTTGGAGGATCAATTAAGACATGGTTTTTAATCATTAAGACTTATCATAAAACACAATAAAAGGTACTCTCCCTTCTTCTTAGAATAGAGAAACTTTTATCATTCTGCTTACTTGATTCTTCTTATTCGTTCTGCTATTGATTGAAACTCATTCAATCAACTCAGATTTATACTTATTCTTATAAGTATAACCATATTTACTAAACTTTAGTAAATCATGACGAATATCTTTATCACTCTTGTGGTGGACTTGATCAATGCACAACCTAGTGTACTTGACCTCCTAGTCCTTCTCTTAACACTTTGTCAAAGAATTAGTCTAATTTCCAACTATGAAGTTTCTCATTCATCATGCAACCAAGTTGCATGACTCCAAGTTTCTGTCCAACTGAAACTTGGGCGATGAGAATCTTCCTTTATTTGGCAAATTCTCGACATTTCCACAAATAACATAATTAAGAATCAAATCCATTATTGATAACAATACACAAACATCAATTTTTCATAACGATTTCATTGCAAGGATATATAAAATTATTCAATCCAAAAAATTTTATTTTATTCATAAACGCAGCGGAAAACATGTCCTTACAATGCAAAATCAACTGAAAAACTATGTAATCAAATATTCCTAACACATCTATCATAACTTTCTAAGCTCAAAATCTGATCTTCGAATCCATGCGATCGTGATCCATTTCTTCGTGATCAGACTCATCTTGCTTTTCCATCAAGCTTCCTCTCTTTTCTCTGATCCTGCAAAACATTCAAATGTAATCTTATCACATTATGTATTAAGAATCAATGAATAGGAACTTAATGGAGTTAGATAGTGGATTTTACCCGAAGCAGAGCCATACGTCTTGACTCTCCCATCTCTTAGATCTCCCAGGTAAATAGGGCAGGTTCGTCTCCAATGCCCCTTCTCTTGGCAATAGAAACAAATGGACTCTTTTGGAATAGCACAAGGAACTATCTCAGAATTTACCTTTTCTGGATTTCCAATGTCACCATTTTCAATGTCCATTGAAGTTTGGGAGTTTGATTCACAAGACAAATTTGCTTGATCAGTACGCCAGATCATTGCTGATTCAGCTGCTATCAGCAAATAGGTCAAATCAATGAGGGTCACGTCGTGAACCATCGTATAGTACTCTCTTACGAACTCACTATACGAATCAGGAAGTGACTGAAGAACCCAATCAACAGCCAACATCTCTGAGATATCGACACCCAACATCCTTAACCTATCAATGTGTGACTTCATCTCTAAGACATGTGCACACACAGGTTTCCCATCTTCGTGCTTACGTGCCAATAGGGATTGAGTGAGCTTGAACTTTTCAAGCCTTTGAACTTGTGGGTCAGGGAGAACAATTGGAGGAGGTGGAGGAAGTGAAGCATGACTCTCATTTCCTTGATCATATCTTGGAATGCCATCTTCATTTGGAAAGCTTGTTCCAATGGATTTGGGAAGACCATTGTTAGATTCAGACATCTACAAAATGGGAGAAATTCAAGTCAAGTTGATTAAAATCCTTGATGTAACACCCAAACGAAACATCAAGGCTAGGATCCAACACAATATTCCACAAATTGGAAGAGGGATGCCGTAATCCAATTTGCAGAATATTTGAAGGTAGGTAAATGACGATTTACCAATTTCCACCATGAAAAACGAAAAAGAAGGTTAAGTTTTAAATGTATTGGAAACTCCTAGATCTTTTGAGATTCATTGAACTTTTCAATGACATGTTTAAATCTCAGATTATGCTCTTCTATATATGACTGGGATGCCGAGGATCACAAACAAGATGTGAATAACCATGCAAATGTGATTGGTAACCTCATTGTCTTTATCATTAACTATTGATGTGCTGGTAAACCACACACGCTCCATCAAAATGACAATTATGAGATACCCATTACTACTCTTTATTAGTGCCTTTTAGTGTGCTGGTTAACCACACACGCTCCACTAACGACCAATAAAGCATAATGTGCAATTTCATGGATTAGCATACTTTTCACATTTTTCCTATAGTAACTAGAGTTGGGATTTTGTAAAATAATGTTCTAGTACTTTCTTTAATAACATTATACTTTTAATGAGATGTAGTTGTCCTATCAAACCCGTTCTGCTAACGACCCTCCACTAATCAAGGAAGCGGTGGGTGAGAGTGGACACCCATTCAACTACCATTTTATAGGCAGTTTCCTTATACCCCCCTTATAGATTAGCTTCGTGAATGAGGCATACTAGCGATTTGACTGACCATATTCTTATACATATATAATATTAAACTTTTAATTATAATACATATATAAGGTGTGTTTTAAACTTTTTAAAACTTTGAGGTTTATAAATTTCGAAAATTAAGCCATTAATTTTAAATTTAAAATAAACCAAACAACTAGATTTAATATTTATCTATTAATCAACTTTTAATTAATTTATTAAATCTTGTAAGGATTATCTAATTAAATTAAAAAATTAATTTAATTCTAATCCATATCCCTTCTAGATTTCGAAAATTAGGGTAAAGGATAATTTCCTTATTCTTCTCAATTATCCATTTAGACAATAATTATCCAATCAAGTAATAATTATCCAAAATAAGATAAAACCCTAAAATAACTAGCAAATTTCGAAATTAAGGGGAGGAGATAATTAACTCTTAATCAATTTATCAAATCTTGTAAGGATTATCTAATCAAATTAAACAATTAATTTAATCCTAATCCTTATCCCTCAAAATTTCGAAAATATGGGGATAGGATAATTTCCTTATTTTTTTTCAATTATCCAATAAGGCAACTATTATCCAAACCAAGGAAACCCTAAAAAGGCTAGCATATTTCGAATTTTAAGGGGAGGAGGCTAGCGTTTCTAAAACCCTAACCCTAATTTCGATTAGGGTTCATGGAGGCTAGGGTTTTTGAAAACCCTTTGATCCAAAACCCTAAAAACGAAAATTTTGGCCTTTAGGGTTTAATGGCTATAAACCCTAATTTGCAATTCAACTATTATAGCAATTCAATTTAAAACAAACAATGTCTCTGATACCACTGATGGGTTTTAGGTAAAACAGATAAACTAGAAAACAATTCCTAAGTTCACATGCAACCTACTTTGGATCTATGTTTTAACTATTGAACATATAACTTTGAATTGCAAAACAAGAACCCTAGAGGAGAGAGGCTAATTTCGAAATTATCAAACTAGGGTTTTAGAATTACATACCTTTCAATTGTTATAGCAAACAATTGATAATCCTCTTGACATTGATCTTCTTGGAAGCCTAGCACCACAAATGTAATGCCTCTAATGGAATCACACCCAAGAACTAGCAAGAAGGAAACTAGAAGGAGAGAGGGTAGAGGGAGTATGCAATTTCGGCCCCTAGGGTTTCTTCAAAGAAGGAGTGACCGATTTTGAGAGCTGGGACGCTCCTTATATAGCTGAGGGATCTAGGGTTTAGGGAAAACCCTAATGCTCCTTTGCTTAGGGCCTAAGCAAACCCAAAGGCTTATCCAAAGCCCCCTTGGACGAAATCCTTAGGGTTTCCCCTATAGATTTCGTCCACCTCCTTCCAAGGAGGTTCTGGAGCCTTCCACTCAACTATTAGATAATTGCAAACTAGTCCCTGCACTTTATAATTAATACTTTTAACCCCAAAATTAATTCTGATTAATTTCTGGCTAACTATTAATTAAACATAATGATTTCTAATTAATATATTAATCTTTTAACATATTAATAAATCATTTATATTTATTAATCTTATAAATTAATATCTCTCCTTTCATAATTTCCTTGTCCAGTTGCTAGGTTGAGGGCAACCCAAAAGGACTGTGCTACTATTAATTCAAGCACATACCAATTATAGTTATGGGCTTAGACACCTAATCCAAAAATATCACTGTAAGACCCTCCGGTCAATGTGTCTCGGTGGGACCCTCCGATCCCATAACTCAGTAAGCACAAAATAATACACATCATAAATCACATAGACATAATGCAGGATATCACAGTACTCAATATAAACACATAAGACATCTCGGTCACACAAGGATACCACACATGGTAAGTATAGTGAGAAGACTCACCTCGCAAGCCGCAAGCAAATATCCTCGAACTCGAATCTCGAATTAGCCATTGCCTAACACATAGGGTAAATATCTCTAATTAGTACTCGATTATCGACTCTAAGTAACCAAATGTTATCCTTCTCTCTCTAACTCTTGAATTGGGTAAAAGACCATTTTACCCCTCCATGGTCTCCATTACTCATGTTGACCAAACCCTAAAGTCAACAGAAGTCAAACTCGAGTCAACAGTCCATGTTTGACCCGACTCGTCGAGTGCACTCTTGCGACTCGTCGAGTCCCCTCGTTTCCTCATAAGTCTCAAGAAAGTCCAGCTCAACTCGTCGAGTTGACCCCCAACTCGCCGAGTTATCGCACAATCAAACCCATCGGAACAAACCCTCACCGACTCGTCGAGTCAGGTCATGGACTCGGCGAGTCTCTTCGGTCAGATTCCTCATTTACACGATTTAAGGCAGATCCATCACTCCAAACACTAGATCTACCATCCTAAGGGTCGATTGTCACGTAAAGCTGCAAGCTTTACGTTTAAACAAGGCATATAAGACTCATAATGCCAATACATGCTCCCACAAGGGCACCAACACAATAAGTCTTTAAGTGATTGAATAAAGCTTGAGCCTTTGGGCCCTCTGGACCTCACAAGGTCCAGATTTGAAGTCTAGGCCTAGAAAGGGACTCCATGTACTCATATCTTAACAAAAAGGTGATAGAAAACCCTATTCATCAAAACATGAGATCTAATCAACACAAGGAGAAAGGTGAGAACTTGTTACCTTCTCCAGAAGCTCTTGGATGAAATAACACTGATCTACTGTCCCCCTTCTTGTTCCTTGATGAATCCTGTTGGATTAGTGTTTAAGCCCGTAACTATATTTGGTAAGTACTTGACCTGGTTGTGCATGGTCCTTTTGGGTTGCCTTCACAATAGCAACTTGACAGGGTAATTTATGGAGAGATAGAAGATATTATGATTTTATTAATATATTATGAGAATAATATATTAAAAGGAATAATCATATTATTTAATAGATATTAGTCATAAATTAATTAAGAATTAATTTGGTGACTAAAAGAGGTTAATTGAATAAAGGGGCTTAAACTGTCAAATGTGTGATAGTTGCTTTTTGGGCTGGGAAGCCTTTATGGTTAAGGGGTGGATGAAATTGTGGGTAGGAACCCATCTAGATTTCGTCCAAGGCCTTACACCAGAAGATTCCATGGGCTGCTTGATGAATAAGTTGTCCATTAGGGTTTTGACTGAAACCCTAACTGCTCACATTATAAATAGGACCCTTGGGATATGATTTTCGGCCACTTGTTCTCCTGGAAACCCTAGAGCCGAAAATCATAAGTCCTTACCCTCTCTCATATTTCCCTCTTGCCAATTGGTGTTTGTAAGCCATTAGAGGAGTGACACTTATGACTCTAAGCTCCAAGAACAAGAAGTTTCAAGCAAGCAACAAAAGGTAATCATCTAGATCTGACTTTCTTATGTCAAATTCGAATTATATACACTAGATCTAGGGCTTCAAAGTCTTGGATGAATGCATGTACAATTAGAGAAACCTAGATCCAAGCATTAGGGTTTGCACATGCGCATAGGAAAGTTCTTATGGCTCAAACCCATCAGTGGTATCAGAGCTTTGATTGGTTTCTATTGTATTGATGCCTTGTATATTCATCTTGCTGAAAAAAATGTTTTTTGGCCCTCTGCTTGACCTGACTCGGCTAGTCACTAGCTGCACTCGGCGAGTCGGCCCAACTCGGCGAGTCCAATTAGTGGCTCGGCGAGTCGGAGCGTCAAACAGAGGGATTTTTGGGATTTCTTGCTGTTTTGCTTAAGGATAATTACCTACATCGTTTTTGACTAATAAAATCCGAATTTTATTACTGTTTTATGATTATCCTTACCAAATCAAAAGATAATTACCAATTGTTTAAATAATAACATCCTTATTTGATAATGTTTGATTATTTGAATTAATTGTTGAATTATCTTGTAAATAAATTGATTAGGTCAAATTTAGATAATCATTAAATTAATTGTTTAATTTAAATTATTTGCTATTTGATCCTTTGTGTTTTGAAAAGTTCAAAACTTGTCCTCAAGTTTTGAAATTTAAATTTTGTGATTAAAATGTTTAATTTAAACTATTTAAATTTCAAACCCTAGAATTTACAAGTTTAAAATTCACCCTATACTATTATATCATTACAAGAATAATATATATATATATATATATATATATATATATATATGACTTAAAATGCTAGTCTTACCGTTAGTAGGCCTCATTCACAAAGCCGATCTATAAGAGAGGTATAAGGTTATGGCCTATAAAATGGCCATTTAATGGGTGTCCACTCTCACCCACCGCTTCCTTGATTGGTGGAGGGTTGTTAGCCGAACGGGTAGGATAGGGCAAACCTTTCCTCATTAAAAGTATAATGAATCTATATAAAGTAACTAATTTTTTTTCAAAATTCCCAATCTTAGTTACTTTAGGCAAAAGTGAATTTGATGCAATTCCCTGAAATTACACTTTGTACCCTTGCTAAGACGTTAATGGAGCGTGTGTGGTTAACCGGCACATTAATTGGGTTCTAAGCAAAGGTGGCAAAGGGTGACTCATTGTTTGTCATAGTTCGATGGAGCGTGTGTGGTTAACCGGCACATCGAATAGGTGATTGTAACAATGAGGGCACCATGTATATTTTCATGGTTATTCACACCCGCTTTGTGATCCTCGGCATCCCAGTCACAAACTAGAGGGGCATATCGAGATTTAAACATGTCATTGAAAGGTTCAATGAATCTCAAAGAATCTAGGAGTTTTTCAATACATTTAAAACTTAATCTCTTTTTCGTGTTTCATGGTGGAGAACTAGTGAATCGATATTCACTTACCTTCAAATTATTTGCTTGTTAGATTACGACATCCATTTTCTAATTTGTGAATAATGTTGTTGGTTCCTAGCCCTAATTTCTCATTTGGGTGTTTAACTGGGGAATTCGTTTCTAATCAAACTTTGTTCTTTTTCTTTTTCAGATGTCGAACGCAAACAAAGACGCTTCTGGTTCAAACTCCTCTGGTTTGTTCTCACTCATGAACTAGTGTGGGAAAGTGATCTTTGATGGGACCAATTTCAGTAATTGGATCCCCAACATTCGCATGGTCACTCGCTGCGAGGACAAAGAATATGTCCTCGATGAGAAGCTGAAGGAGATTGACATCGACACTGCCTCCGCTGAAGAGATCGCGACCTATGAGGCCCACGAGCATGATGCCACGAAAGTCCATTGCATCATGCTGGAGACTATGACTGTAGAACTTCAGAAGTCCTATGAGGACAAGTACCCCTATGAGATGCATCAAGATCTGCTGGAACGCTACCACCAGAGCGCTAGGCAAGAAAGGTACGAGATCATCACTTCGATTATCACTACCAAAATGGGTAGTGGAGAGTCCCTTACCGCTCATCTGCAAAAGATGCAGAGATATGTCGATCGCCCGCTGAAGTTGAATGTGAACTTCGATGAAGAGTTGGCAATTGATATCATCCTTCATTCCTTGCCTCCCTGCTATAGCCAGTTCCGCATGACCTACCACATGAATAAGGAGGAGGTCTCTTTGATCAAGCTTCAGGGCTTGTTGAGGACTGTTGAGAGCAACCTCAAGGACAAATCTGTTGCATCAACTCCAAATCCCGCTGCTGTCCCTATCTTGGCAATAGGGCAAGGGAAGGGTAAGAAGAGGAAAGCTCCCTCAAGGAGCCACCGCAAGGGAAAGTCCCAAGATGGTACCTCTTCTAGTGGAACCAAAGTTGGTTCTGCTAAACCCAACTCAAACCCTAAGGAGGCAGAGTGCCACCACTGCCACAATATAGGGCATTGGAAGAGAAGCTGCCCGGAATACTTGCAAGCCATCAAGGATGGGAAGATCAAGCCATCTTACGCAGGTATTTACACAATTAAATCTAATGATTCATCGCATTCTATTTCTTGGGTACTTGATACAGGATGTGGTTTTCATATTTGTTCTGATTTGCAGGGCCTAAGAAGAAATAGGGATGTGGAGCATAGGAAGATTAATTTGATCATGGGGAACAAAAGATCGTCGCCTATTACCAAGATCAGAGTTTACTCTTTAATGCATAGTAGTGGATTAGGATTAGATTTAAACAATTGTTGCTATTCGCCAGATATGGCAAGAAACATCATTTCATTTCATGGTTTATATAGACAAGGTTTTAGATATTCATTTGATAATGAAAAAGGTTCTATTTATGCTTATCTTAATGGTGTATTTTATTTTGAAGCATTGCCTTGTAATGGAATATATGAAACTGTGATGATTGTAGATAACTTAGGAAATGATGTGTTGTGTATTGATTCATCCAATGGTTTGGATAAGGCATGCTTGTGGCATTGTCGTCTTGGACATGTCAACAAGAAACGCATAGCCCAACTCCAAAAGAATGGAGTGTTGGAGTCATTCGACCTTAGGGACGATTACGTGTGCGAATCTTGTTTGCTTGGAAAGATGACCAAGTCACTCTTCACTGGCACTTGTGCGAGGGGTGAGGGTTTATTGGACCTCATACATACAGATGTATGTGGACCATTCAGATCTACCACAAGGGATGCATGCCGCTTCTACGTGACTTTTACTGATGATTATAGCAGATATGGCTATATCTACTTAATCAGGCATAAGTCAGAAACCTTTGAAAAGTTCAAAGAGTTTAAACAAGAAGTGGAGAATCAGTTGGGCAGGAAAATCAAGATGCTTCGATCCGATCGAGGAGGAGAGTACCTAAGTCTTGAATTCCACGACTATCTTAAGGAATGCGGAATCGTTTCACAATTGACGCCGCCTAGGACACCGCAGTTGAACGGTGTGGCTGATAGGCATAATCGAACCTTGTTAGACATGGTTCGTTCCATGATGAGTCGTGCTTCACTACCTATCTCATTTTGGGGGTATGCCTTAGAGACTGCCGCCCATATCCTTAACTTAGTCCCTACGAAGAAGGTTGCCAGTACACCTCACAAGATGTGGACAGGGAAAACTCCCTCGTTGGCACATGTAAAGGTTTGGGGTTGCCAGGCTTTCGTAAGACGAGAGACTCACGACAAGCTCGAACCTCGTAGTGAGCGATGTATTTCATCGGCTACCCGCAGAAATCCTTTGGATATCTCTTCTACAGACCGAGTAACAATGTTGTCTTCGTTGCGAGGAGAGGGGTTTTATGAGAGCGAGAACTCATAAGCCAAGGAGACAGTGGGAGGCAAATCGATCTTGAAGAGCTTCAAGAGTCGAGCGATGAAGGAACCTTTAACACTGGCGCTCAACCCGAGGAGGAAACTCCGGTTGAACCAATTGACGAGTCCTTACCTCTTAGACGTTCCGAAAGGGTTAGTGTTCCACCCCAGTTTTATGGTTTTCATATTACTACAGAAGGGGATACGTTCATTAGTGATAGTACACTAGTGAATCTGGACGAACCTAACAGCTATAAAGAAACCATGGCAGGCCCGGAGTCTGCGAAATGGAAAGAGGCTATGAACAGCGAGATTCAGTCCATGTATGACAACCAAGTTTGGAATTTGGTTGACAATGTACCAGGTCGTAAGACGGTCGGGTGCAAATGGATCTTCAAGAAGAAGACCGACATGGATGGGAATGTGCACACTTATAAGGCGCGATTGGTCGCGAAAGGTTTCACTCAAACTCCTGAAGTTGACTACGATGAAACTTTCTCACTGGTTGCGAAGATAAAGTCTATCAGGGTGATGTTGGCCATTGCTGCATTTCATGACTATGAAATATGGCAGATGGATGTCAAAACTGCTTTCCTTAATGGGAAGTTGGCTGAGGATATTTACATGGCTCAGCCAGAGGATTTTTTCAATGTGAAGCATCCCAATAGAGTGTATAAGCTTGAAAAGTCCATTTATGGGCTAAAGAAAGCGTCTCGCAGATGGAATCTTTGTTTTGATGAGAAGGCCAAAGAGTTTGGTTTTCTGCGAAGCGAGGATGAATCATGTGTATATGTCAAAGCCAGTGGGAGTGTAGTAAGCTTTCTCGTATTGTATGTCGACGACATACTACTCATAGGAAACGACATCCCGACACTACAGGAAGTTAAGTCCTGGCTCGGGAAGTGCTTCGCTATGAAGGACCTCGGAGAGGCTTCCTATATTTTGGGAATAAGGATAGTGAGAGACAGAAGTAAGAGACTAATAGGACTTAGTCAGAATACTTACTTGGACAAGGTACTAAAACGTTTTAGTATGGAGAATTCAAAGAAAGGGGAGTTACCAATCCAAAGTAATGCCAACTATATTTGGTAAGTACTTGACCCGGTTGTGCATGGTCCTTTTGGGTTGCCTTCACAATAGCAACTTGACAGGGTAATTTATGGAGAGATAGAAGATATTATGATTTTATTAATATATTATGAGAATAATATATTAAAAGGAATAATCATACTATTTAATAGATATTAGTCATAAATTAATTAAGAATTAATTTGGTGACTAAAAGATGTTAATTGAATAAAGGGGCTTAAACTGTCAAATGTGTGATAGTTGCTTTTTGGGCTGGGAAGCCTTTATGGTTAAGGGGTGGATGAAATTGTGGGTAGGAACCCATCTAGATTTCGTCTAAGGCCTTACACCAGAAGATTCCATGGGCTGCTTGATGAATAAGTTATCCATTAGGGTTTTGACTGAAACCCTAACTGCTCACATTATAAATAGGACCCTTGGGATATGATTTTCGGCCACTTGTTCTCCTGGAAACCCTAGAGCCGAAAATCATAAGTCCTTACCCTCTCTCATATTGCCCTCTTTCCAATTGGTGTTTGTAAGCCATTAGAGGAGTGACACTTGTGACTCTAAGCTCCAAGAACAAGAAGTTTCAAGCAAGCAACAAAAGGTAATCATCTAGATCTGACTTTCTTATGTCAAATTCGAATTATATACACTAGATATAGGGGTTCAAAGTCTTGGATGAATGCATGTACAATTAGAGAAACCTAGATCCAAGAATTAGGGTTTGCACGTGCACATAGGAAAGTTCTTATGGCTCAAACCCATCAAATCATTCCCTCCTCTTCAAAAGAAATGTACCAAAGGACCCCAAAATTAGCTCCTTACACTCTCTCTAGCTCAAAAGGGAATTAGGGTTTACTCTCAGTGATGGTGAGCCGCAAATGAGGCTATAAGTTCCCTTATATAGGCCCCAACCCCGAAGACATTAGGACTTCTCTGCCCAACACCTACTCGGCGAGTCAGCTCTCTAACTCGTCGAGTCCACTCATTAATTCCACGTGGCCAACCCGACCTTACTCGGCGAGTTGGACTGCAACGCCCTGTTCCGAATCGCTTTACTAATTCGGTACTGTGGCTTGAAGATGGGTTATCATAAGGCTTAGGGCCTTTGGAAAGGAGAGATCTGGACCCATTTAGGTACGGAAGATGTGATTGAGGTGATCCGACAGTTTGGGTTGTGCCTTGGAACCAGGGGTATATCGGTAAATTGGCAGTTTGATCTCTTTATGAATTTTGGGTCTTCGTTCGGAATGTTTTAAGGTGAGGATAAGTTTATATATGTGTAGAGCTTCTCGCCGCCTTTCCGTGGATATAAAGAACGTCAAAAACGGAGTTGAAACGAAGAAGTTATGGCCTTCAAAAGTTTCGTGGTTTTCAGGCTTAGCCGAGTACGCGGGGCGTACTAATGAATAAGGAAGTACGCTGGGTGTACCTTGGAGTACATTGGGCGTACTGACCAAGATTGGTCGTGAATTTTCTTCGGAGTACGCTGGGCGTACCAGAATTACGTTGGGCGTACTCCAGTCAGATCAGAACCTTATTTTAGGGTCTTGGTGTTGGATTAATGTCTAAGTCCATAACTATATTTGGTATGTACTTGACCCGACCCGGCATGGTCCATTTGGGTTGCACTTCACCGGCACAATTTATATGGATAGTCTTTTGAGAATAGTATATTTATGCTTTATATTAATATATTATAAGCTCTAATATATTAATATGGAATCATATTATTTAATTAGTATTGATCAAGAATTAATTTAGAATTAATTAAGTGATCAAAAAGAACTAACTAAATATGGACTCTTATATATATATGGAATGGGCCAAGTTCATTTAGGTTGGGCTAAGCTTTCATGGATGGTCCATGGAGCTTTTAACCCATGGATCCTATGTAAATGAAAGGTCATGGGTATTAGGGTTTACATGGATGTAACCCTAATCCTCCATAATATATAAAGGCTCACAAAATTGGCACAAGTGTGTGAAAATAAGAGTGGGCCGATTTTAGTGTGCATACATATTCTCTCAAGTTCTTCCAAGGTGTTTTGGTGATTTGTGATTCCATTTGAGGCTTCCACACTATTGGGGCTAAGCTCTTAAAGCTTGAAGACATCAAGCTACATCAAAAGGTATGTCATCTAACTAGAACTTTGTAGTATAGGTGCTTCATAATATGCTAGTTAGGATGAAACCTTGGAATAGTTAATATTTGCATGTATAATAGAGAAAACATAGATCCAAGGTTTATAGGGTTGCATGTACACCATAGGAGTGTTAGAATGCTCAAAACCCAACAGTGGTATCAGAGCCATCGGTTGTTTTCTGTTATATTGATGCAAATGTTTTATTTTCAAGTTGGAAAAAAAAGGAAAAAAAACATGACGTTTGTCAAATTTTAAGATAATTACTTGTTTTGTGAAAAACGAATTATTTGTAAAATTTGAATCATTTGTTATATGAGTTGAATTAGGTCAAATTTAGTAAAAGATAAAATGATATGATTATTTTATTAGTTTTAAAAGTTTGATATAAATGTTTTAAGGAGTTACAAATTTTGTCATAAAATTTTGGAGCTCAAAAGTTTTTTTTAAAGTTGTGATCTTAAGGGTTTTTGAAACTTCCATAAGTTATGGATATGAAAGTTTTTTTTTTTAAAAAAAAAATTTATTCAAAGTTTTTATGGAGTTACAAAATTTGGTGTTAATGTTTTAAAGAATTCCATAACTTGTTCTTAAGTTATGGAACATGGAAAGTTTCATCATAAAACACCATTAATTCCATAAGTTATGGAATCCAAAGGTTTTCAAGAATTACAAAACTTGCCCTCAAGTTTTGGAATTTGAGAAAAGTTTTTTATGAAAAAAAGAATTGAATTCTAAATTTTTTGGGTTCATAACTTAAACAATTAATTAAATGGTTTTAATTTTGAGTTTAATAATTGGAATTATGATGTTTTGTTGAATAGTTCAAATTAACTCTTATGGACTTTATTAATAGTTAATTAAAGCGTTTAATTAAAAGAGTATTATTAAATCCATAAATATATGGTTTGAGTTTAATTAAATTAAAAGTCTAGTTTAATTAATAGATTAAACCATCAAGTATTTTAAATGTCTAAAATACACCCTTATACTATTATAATATTAAAAGTTTAATATATTATATGTATAAGAGCAAGTCGTCTTACCATTAGTAGGCATCATTCACGAAGCCGGTCTATAAGGGGGGTATAAGGTTGTTGCCTATAAAATGGCAGCTTAATGGATGTCCACTCTCACCCACCGCTTCCTTGACTGGTGGAGGGTCGTTAGCCGAACAGGTAGGACAAGGACTATAATTCTCCCTTCATTAAAAGTATTAATGATAAATACTAAGTAACTAAACCTTTTATTAATTCCCAATCTTAGTTACTTAGGAAAATGTGAATAAGGTGCTAATCCATGAAATTACACTTTGCACTTTGTTTAAACCGTTAGTGGAGCATGTGTGGTTAACCGGCACACTAACCTGGATTTAACAAAGTAGGCAAAGGGTAACTTAATATTTATCATAGTATCGGTGGAGCTCGTGTGGTTAACCGACACATCGATTGAGGGGTAAATATTAAGGGTACCAAGTATATTTGCATGGTTAATTCACACCTTGTTTTGTGATCCTCGACATCCCAGTCACAAAACCTGAAGGGCACACTCGAGATTGAAACATGCCATTGAAAAGTTCAATTAATCTCAAAAGATCTAGGAGTTTCAAATCCAAGTAAAAAACCTAATTAAATTATTTCGTTTTTCATGGTGAAAATTGGTAAATCGTCATTTAACTACCTTCAACTATTTTATAACTCGGATTACGACATCCCTCTTCCAGTTATAAATAGGTTGTTGGATCCTACCTTAATATTTCATATTGGATGTTATATTAAGGACTTTAGATCAACTATCTTGAATATCTCCCAAAAGATGTCGAGTTCAGACATCTATGATCTTCCTAAATCTCTTGGAACTTTACTTCCTCCACCTCCTCCAATTATTCTCCCTAACCCACAAGTTCAAGGTCACTCAAGCCCTAATGGCAAGCAAGGTCTATGTGTGATCACATCTTAGAGATGAAGTCACATATTGACAAGCCGGGAGAGTTGGGTTTCAAAGTCTTGAGAAAGTTGGATGTTCAATCACTTGATAAGTCACATAGTGAGTTCCTTTGGGACTACTATGATACAGACTATGACATGAACCTTAATGATCATATCTATTTGCTTGGTGCTGCTGAATCAGCAATGATTTGGAACGATAGTGAAGCAAATTTGATTAGAAGATCAACTTCCCAAAAACTTTATGGAGAGTGACAATGGTGACACTGGAAATCCAGAAAAAAGCATTCTCTTCCCAATGGAAAGGGATTGGCCATAGTCAACCCGGTTGACCAAATGGTAAAGAGAAAGGCTAAGTCTGAGATAGTCCCATTACCAAAGGGTCCATATGTTTATTTTGCCAAAGGAAGGGGCGTTGATTGCAAAGCTGCCAAATTTACCTAAGGATGTTAAAGTCAATAAGTTTGACTCTACATCAGGTAGAGCCCATTATCTAACTCTGTTAAATTCTATTCTGAGATCCTCATTACATGATGTGACTGGGTCACATGTTGATGTTTTAAGAATCAAAGAATAGAGAGAAATCTTAAAGGAAGTATATGCTGATTCTGATCGCGAAGGTGGATTTCGATCGCATCAGAATTTTGAGCAGTTGCTTAAGAAGTTATGATATATTGCTAAGGAATAGATAACAACAATTTTCCATGTGGATTGTAAGGATAAGTTTTTCCGCAAAGTTTTAAAATAAAAGAAAATTGTTTAATTTTGTTTATTTGAAGTATCCTTACAATGGCATTTGTGGAAAATTGTTGCTTATATGATTCCACTGACAGCAATATTGGAAAATGGATTTGATTCTTTCATTTGTGGTAGTGTCTAAATTTACCAAATCAGGAAAGTTCCTCATCACCCAAGTTTCAATTGGACCGAAACTTGGAATCATGCAAGTTGAATAGTATGATGAATGAGAACTTTCAAGCATTGGAAAATCAAGACTAATTACTTGTTCACATGGATGTGTGAGTCAAGTGAAGGACTAAAGGGATCGAGTACACATTCTTGTGCACTGGTCATGTCCACCACAAAGCTCGTTAAGACTATTTGATTTACTAAAGTTTAGTAAATATGGTTATACTTACAAGTTTAAGTATAATTCTGAAACATTGGAAAAGTCTCAATGTATGGCAGAACGAATGGGAAGAATCAAATTAGGCAGAAAGATAAAAGTTTCTCAAATCTGAAAAGATGGGAGAGTACTTTAGTATCATGTTTATGATCATCTTAATGATTTAGAAATCATATCACAATTAGTCCTCTAAAGGTCTTCTTAGTGCATTCTTATGACTAAGAAGAGGAGTCATGAATTGTTGAAATGCTTAGATCAGGAAGATGAGTCATACTACGTTCCAAAACAATTCTTAGAGTCATACTCCAAGATTGTAACTTGAGTGACATATCTTAAAGAAAGGTTTAAAACACTTGTCAAATGTAAGAGTAAAAGTGTCCTACTCTTGTACATTTGAAATTGGTAAGTTGTGATGTTTTGGATAAAACAAAGACCAACTAAGGCCAATTATGTGAAGTGTTTGTCTTGATAAAGAATCCGCACTATCTCTTGAATATTTGGCAAGATAGTCTTATATGTCAAGAGGATAGTGGGAGTCTTAAAGATCCTAAAAAGAATTTCAAGAACTAATCAAGAATAAAACCTGAGGTTCTTCACTAGCACACGACTTGAGGTTTATAACCTATTGTGTTGACATATTCTGTGCCCATTCCAGTTAAAGTTGGCTTTACATAGGAGTTATGAAAGTTCTCAATTGGTTGCATAACAACTTGGAAGCAATGGCAGGCCCTGTACTGCCAGGTGGCAAGAAGTTAAGATTGCATAAGTTCAGTCCATATGAGTTTGGATTTTTCATTATCCTTGTCTTGTGACTATGGTTTTGACGATTCACATGGATAAGAACACATACACCATAAAATCTAAGGGTCATAAGGTTTCTCTCCGATTCATGAAAATGATGGTGAGGAAACACTTCCACCAAGTAGATTTGAAGCAGATGGCAAAAGGTCTAAACAATTGAGACTATGATTACGGCATCCCTTTTCATAGTTTTGAAATTGTTTAGACACACATGCATGCTATCTAAGGAAAGGTGTATGATTTTGATAAAGTTTTATCAAAGCATCTCGTATCAGAAATCTGAACTTTGGTAAGAAAGTCAATAAAGTATTGATTTCTAGAAGTCCAGCTGATTTCTGAGTACATGTCAAAGCTAGTGGGAGCATAAGTGTTATGCTAATAATCATCATGTTAGTCGGAGCATGATAATTATTGTTAGTGTTGCAAGTTAGCAATGTTAATTATAGAAAACAAAAGTTTCAATTCGTGAGGCTGTAGGGATTGAAAAAGTTGTTTTGCTATAATTAAGGGAGAGGATATACTTCATTTCAGTTCTAAAGGCTTAGATTGAGACCTTAATCATCTTTAGTCAAGAATATATATATGAATTTCATGTTGGATTGGTTCAACTTAAGGAAATTCTATATATTGCGTTCTCAAAATTCGATTATGATTACGGCATCCCTCTTCATAGTCAAATTTTGAAAACATGGCAAATAAAAATATTGTAGCAAAAGACTGGTCTATAATCATGTCTTTATGTGAGACATCATGAATCGTGTACCATTTGCTTTGGGTACAGGATCGATTGCATGTGCTATAATATTTGTCATTTCTAAATTTTTCCAAATGCCCAGAGGCATTAAGAAGGGAAAAGGTCTAGAATTGGATATGACTAAAATGATTAAGCAATTGTCGAGGACAATCTGAGGTTTACCAAAGATTGGTTGCTCAGGGACAGTTGGAAGTATAGTGCTAATTTTGGAAGGACCATATTGACATATTCTAAAAAGAGGCATCTCTTATTCAGAAGTGATAGTCAAAATGAGAATATGGAGTTGTCTCCATAGGTGGAAGTTATCTGTGTAAGATTAGAAAACTTAATGCAAGAAGCATGTCCAAAGCAATGTACTTTGAATATGAGACTTAGTTTCCATGGAGTTGATCTCCATTGGAATACCTTATAATGATTGTTGACAAGTCTTTGTGACTTTGTACATATTCATTACAGGAGGGTCAGTGCATATAAGTTTAAAATCTAAACATATTTCGATAAATGATAGGAATTTGAAATTCTCACATTTTTCGAAAAGGATTTGGGAATGTGAAATTAGAATCATTGAAATTATGTTCAATTGGTTTATTTCACAAAGTAAGGATCATAGACAAACATAGAGTGCATACTTGGTGTATGGCAAAGCTATTGTTTAAGAAAAACATAGTGTACATGCTTGGAGCATAGGACAACTAGTGTTTTTAATTCAAGTATAAAGTTGATAAAACCAAAACAATGAATAATGAGTAATCAGTATGGTGATAAATAAAAGTGTTTATTTATATTCATAGGGTTTGATACCATATTTGATTCATTTATTCTTGTGTTTCACTTTGCATGTTTTGACTTCCAGAATAACTAAGTCGCTCTTCCTGAATGATTAAGTTATTCAAACCATCCACAGTCGGTCATATGTTGGAAGTAGATATGAATCAAGACTGTCATGGGTTGGTTTGTAGAGGTCCAAGTTGGTGGACAAAGTGGTGCTACAACACTCATGAGTGCTCATAAGTTCTGAGTATTGGATTCAACCCGCGCTCATTTGAATCACTTCATGTATTTTATCACGAGTGATCATGAGACGATAATATCTTATATTCTTCAAACCTAGAGATATGAGTTGTTACTATGAGTTGGTTATACATTGATTGCACGAAAATGCATTTGGTAACTCGATGTTATAAAACGTGCCTTTGTGTATGATTCAACAAGTAGTAGAACAAGCCATATGAGTCGAAGTTTATCCATTCCTTTTACCTTCGGGATAAAAGCGATATCTGTGGGCCCCTCGATGATTTAACGATGACACATGTGAGTGCTTGGCCAAGCCAGGACTGATTTGATTTGTTCAATCAGTCAGTCATCATAAATCGAAAATCAGGAAACAACAAATGGACAGAGAGAATGATTATAATCCATGTCTCAGTCCATATGATATCTAGAATGGAGGAATATATGATCCCTTATCTAATGGACAAGTCATTGACAAGGTCAGAGTTCGACAGCGGCTTTAAGAGCTACGATTGCCAGTTAGGTTTTGAAGTCATACTCAATAATAGTTTTAGACTTATCCAAGTGGGAGACTGTTGGATTAATGTCTAAGTCCATAACTATATTTGGTATGTACTTAACCCGACCCGGCATGGTCCATTTGGGTTGCACTTCACCGGCACAATTTATATGGATAGTCTTTTGAGAATAGTATATTTATGATTTATATTAATATATTATAAGTTCTAATATATTAATATGGAATCATATTATTTAATTAGTATTGATCAAGAATTAATTTAGAATTAATTAAGTGATCAAAAAGAACTAATTAAATATGGACTCTTATATATATGGAATGGGCCAAGTTCATTTAGGTTAGGCTAAGCTTTCATGGATGGTCCATGGAGCTTTTAACCCATGGATCCTATGTAAATGAAAGGTCATGGGTATTAGGGTTTACATGGATGTAACCCTAATCCTCCATAATATATAAAGGCTCACAAAATTGGCACAAGTGTGTGAAAATAAGAGTGGGCCAATTTTAGTGTGCATACATATTCTCTCAAGTTCTTCCAAGGTGTTTTGGTGATTTGTGATTCCATTTGAGGCTTCCACACTATTGGGGCTAAGCTCTTAAAGCTTGAAGACATCAAGCTACATCAAAAGGTATGTCATCTAACTAGAACTTTGTAGTATAGGTGCTTCATAATATGCTAGTTAGGATGAAACCTGGGAATAGTTAATATTTGCATGTATAATAGAGAAAACATAGATCCAAGGTTTATAGGGTTGCATGTACACCATAGGAGTGTTAGAATGCTCAAAACCCAACACTTGGACCCTATTTAAGCTCCTTATCTCATAACCTAACCCTAATATATTCAGCCTCCATCCCTCTAAACCCTAGAAATCGACCCTTAGCCCTCATTTGAGTGATTGTGGAGCTTTGATGGCCATTAAAGGAGTATTTTGGTTTTTTTGAAGAAGACGATGTTTAGAGAAGAAGCAAGAGATTGAAGAGAGCTTGTAGATCCAGCGGTTTTACATCATTTCCAGCCTATTGAAGGTATAAAGTTCCCATCTTGGTGCTTCTACATCATAGATCTAGGATCTCATGGGTTTTGTCCCTTTTTGGTTTCAAGAATGGATTTTTATGGTGCAAATCTGTTTCTGGACTTAGGGTTGCCACCCATGAAGCTATTTGAGTCCCTTGAGCAGTAAAGTTGCAATCTTTAAGGCCCATTTGCATCTATGCAAGAGATCTAGCCATTTTCATGAAGATAGTTGCTATTTTTCCAAGTTTGATCTCATTTCGTGGGGTGCAAGCCACCAAGTGATCAACTTTATGGATTAAGAAGGATTTTTGGACTCAGATCTATAGTTTGGACGTAGTGTCTTAAGGGGTTAAGAGGTTTTGAAGAAAATGGCTTAACATGAGATTACGCTAGGCGTACAAGCCAGTATGCGCAACGTACAAACCATGCAAGCTATACGCGCAGCGTACAGAAGAGTACACTCGGCGTACACTCAGAATTTGGACTTTACGTTGTTGGGCTTCGGTTTGGGCCATGCTTTGGACTTTGGGTCTTTTGGCCTTAGTGGACCATCAGAAGTCAGATTTTTTTGGGTTGAGTGTATGTTTGGGCTTAAGGTAAGGCCCATTAGAGGGATTGGGCCCAATTCAACAAATTGGGCCATTAGTGGGCCACTAGTGGGCTAAGGAAGCTCACTTACTGTTGGACCTCTTATATTATGGTTTTGGGCCTTAGATATGGACCGAGTTGGACTAGGGGTAAAATGGTCATTTTACCCTAAGGAAGATTATTGTGTTGGACTAAGTGTTATTTTGGTGTTGGTAGCTCGGGGAGCCGGAGGTAGCAGTTCGGGAAATTCCAGTTAGCAGCCAGAAGGTTATCAGCAGGGTTTCGGCAGTGCGAGGTGAGTTTCCCTTTGTGTGAAGGGGTCTACGGCCACAATGTCGGCCCATGTAGTTATGAGTAGGAAGACCCGGGGGTTAGCCCTAGGCACTGTATGCTAGTATGATATTTCGGACCAAGGTTCGATATCGGGCGGGAGCCCAAGGAGTTATATTATACTTGTTGTTTGTGTGATACTTGTATGTGCCTGGTAGGGAGGTGAGTGTGGGCGAGGTCCCGTATCTCACCACTAGCAGAGTATGGACGGAGTTCCGTATCTCAGTAGTAGCATAGTAGGGGCGAGGCCCGAGATAGGAGAGAGGTGAGTATGGGCAGGGGCCCGTATCTCACTATCAGTAGGACTGTGGACGGGGTTCCAGTACTCATCAGTAGCAGGACAGGGGCGAGGCCCAAGATAGGCGAGGCCTTAGTACATGAATGCAGTAGAGTAGATATAGCTTATGTGTTATGCGATATGTTATATGTTTGTATATGTTTAGCGGGCGAGGCCCGGTGACAGGTGGGGCCTAAGAGAAACAGATCTGTATACCGAGCGGGGCTCGATGCCAGGCGGGGCCTGATGCCGGGCGGGGCCCGATGCCGGAGTGAGTCCGATGTCGGGCTAGTCCCGATGCAGCAGGGCGAGGCCCAGTATATGGTTATTTGTATGGTATGTGGTAGGTTGGGGAACTCACTAATCTTCATGCTTACGGTTTTCAGTTTTGGTTTCATGTACTCAGTTTTCAAAAGAGGAGCTCGGGAGGATTGCAGTGCACACACCATGATATGTTAGTATGGGATGTTTTACTCTGATAAATTGAATAAGTGTTTTGGAAATGAAACTCTGATTTGAAATAATGTCTAATGCTTTGGATGGATGGTTTATAATTATGACTTGATTAATGATTTAAAAATGAAATTTTTTTGGACCAGATTTTTGGGATGTTACAAGTTGGTATCAGAGCTTTGGTTTGAGGGATTCGGGCACGCTCTCAGGTGTGTCTGAACTCAAACTGAGGACTTGGTATGAAAAGTTTTCAAAAGGAAATCATTTTTATAAAAGAACTTTGAAAAAGGGAAAGAATTTGGAAAAAAGAAAAGAGTTTTGGAAAGATAAAGAAATTGAAAAGAGAAATGAATTTTGAAAAAGAGAAAAGGGGTGTGGTGCATGCAATCAGCCGAGCTCAAGTAAGTACCCCAAAATACCCATACAAGTTTATGTTATGCTATGATATGCTTATGAGAACTGCATGGTAGATTAGGACTAAGGATCTAGGAGGATGCCTTATGTGCCTGTTTTATGTGAATGATCTCCATGAATTGCATGCTAGTACAGATTCCTTAGTAGAGAATAAAACAGTTTGATTGGATTATGTGGTTAGCTTTCCATTATCCGAATGCTGCTTGCTTTGTGCTTTGTGGGACTCTTAGCAATATGAGCTAACTATTAAGTGAATATGCTGAGTCACATGTGGCACAGGCTGGATAATCTCAGAGTGCTGGATAGGACCCTATTGTGCAGCTCTCGTATGAGTCTAACTGTTCTAGGGATGAGTCTTTTACTCGAAGGATTATCTGATCTCTGTTGCATGTGACTATATTCATGAGGTAGTTAGATGATATTGGTGGGAAGTCCTTCAGCAGCTGAGGACGGGGTGGGTCAGTGGATTCCCTAGGTCAAGCCTAGGATGAGAGTAGTGCTGGGAGCAATAGTAGTAGTGTAAGGGACTTGGTGGAGTTGAGGCAATTCTTGAGGAAAGTACGAATAGATGTGGAAGGTAGTATGGGCTCGTACTACTAAAAGCATAGGATCTGTACTCGATTCAAGAAGGGTCGAGATGAGACCAGGAAACTTGTAGTGCGTATGGGATCCCTCGACAGTGAGGAATATTTAGATGGGTGTTATGATATGTTTGCAGCATGGTGACGCCACGAGATAAATCAGTGGGCGGTGCGGGCGCCGATAAGGGATCAGGCTCGGGACCAGGAGCCAGTCAGCTCGGGGAGCAGATGCGAGAGTTTATTTCAGCTGAGATTACACGCAGTATTTTGGACCAGGCTCCTTTGATCTTCGGTACAGTCAAAGAGGGGATTTTGGAGCTTTTGGATAGCCACCTCGAGGCCTTAGGGCCGAGATCGCTACAGGGCAGTTATAGGATCCTCTGGGGCCGAATGTTTATGGATCATTGGGATTCCTCGGGAGGAAGGATTCTGTTATTAGCTCGTGTTGTCAGGAAGCAGAGGTGGGGCATACACCTGGACTTCAGTAGATATCACTGCATGATTGGATCGTGGTGGAAGTTTCGAGGGCCGTGCAAGAGGAGTTACCCGACATTATCGGGCGTGTTACTGAGAGGCTAAACGCTAGGCTTCAGGATCAGACGGCGACTGTGCAGGCGATTGATGGGGTAGTTGGGGTAACTCAGGAGCAAGAGATTGGTTTAGATGTGCAGTTAGGGAAGAGGGAGTGGACTTCTAGTCATGCTCGACAATCCGCGCAGTCAGACGCTGTCTTAGCTGACGACAGAGACCGGAGTGGTCGTAGTGGGTGTGCAAGAGATGAAGGGGCGCATGAGAATGTTCGCATTAGGTCTAAGTGCGGCAGGTGTGGATGGAAGGGTCATAATCGCCAAGAATACATGTTGGAGGTAGATTTGTGCCATCGTTGTCATCAGCCTGGTCACATCAGGGCGAATTGCCCCAGCAAGGTGGTTAGGGCAGCTCAGGTTTCATCACAGGTACTTCGGCAGGGAGAGGGAGTTCAGGTTCCAGTGTCCATTGTTCCGCTTGAAGTCAAGATCGAGCCACAATAGATCGCTGTTGGATTGTAATTTTTACGAGATGTCATATGCCAATCGCATACCGGGAATCATTAGCAGCTAGTGTAAGGTCGTTTTCCCTGTTCGGGTTCGGAGTATTCGATGCTATTTCAGTTCATGGTCAAGATCGGTTCAGGGGAATTATAGGGTCGTGTGTGGTCAAGGATCAGCAGGGTGGTTATTCAGCACCATCAGAATTCGGTGGTTTAATAGTTATTCTTAGGGTGGCTGTTGGAAACTCCAAAGGAAGTGGATTGTTATTGAGACTGGTCGGAGCATTGATTAATTGGACTTCAAGATCTGGGTACGATATCATCACAAGGCATCTGGAGTCATCAGTAGTGGGGGTTCAGAAACTGTTCCGCTAATCATCAGGGAGTGCTTTGCTAGTCTTTCAGAATGACATGATCTTAAAGGTTTGGCTAGTAAGGAATCACTAGCAGTGGTAAGCGTTGGGTGTCAGCAGATCGCTCTTTGGATGGTAATAAGGATTGGGAATCTTTTCCAAGCAGTGTACTGTAAGGAGTTGGTTGAATCAAAGTGGGGGAGAACCCTCCGAGTATACAAGAGCAGTAGCATGCGAATCCAGGATGAGTTCGCAGCCTTTTGAGAAGGAAGGAAAGCAGCTCAGTGGCCGATGGATTGAGGAGCACATGGTTAGGAGTTAGGGAAAATTCCCAACATCGAGTCAACGTATTCACGATGGTTGGTGACTGGGTTGGGAATCACCTGTAGGACTCGGGTGAGTCAGAATGTAGATTGTGAGAACATCCAGCATGGGATGCTTTGGATCACTAGTCAGTGGCAGAGACAGCAGGGAGAGAATGGTAGGACTACGGGATAGCTGCAGTATTCATTAGTAGCCAGTTAGAGGAGTGTGGGCGAGGGCCCGTATCTCCTTGTTAGCGGAGCGTGGGCGAGGCCCGTATCTCCTAGTTAGCAAGGTAGGGATCAGGAAAGGATAGTTCGTGAGATTTAGTATGGATTTGGCCTGCATAGCCCTAGAGAGGTGAGACCCTGGGATAGGCCGCTCCAGGATACAGTTGGGTGAGACCCATGGGCGAGGCCCGTATGTTAGTAGCAGTATAGGTGAGACCTGGGAGCAAGGTCGCTCAGTAGTATGGTTTGGGTGGGAACCGTGGGCGAGGCCCGTGTGACAGTAGTAAGACAGGTGAGACTAGAGGGATAGATCGCTCTAGGAAATAGTCGGGTGAGACCCATGGGCGAGGCCCGTAAGATTATAGTAGTACAGGTGGGACCTGGTAGAGACCTTAGGGTCAGGGTAGGGGATCGAGGATCCCAGAGCATATAGAGAGAGAGTGGCAAGATAGATAGAACAGTTTTAGATAGCCGAAGTTTTCTTCAGAAGTCGCTGGGAGCGACTGAGAGATTATGTTGGGGTGTAGTAACCGGTGGGAGTCCGGTAACCCAGATATTGGCAGATTAGTTAGGACCAGGGTGGTCTCGGTTCATCCGGAAGGCAGATAAGGGACAGCAGAATCTTCAGTCGGTGGTAGTAATGATAAGAGAAGTATGGTATAAGGCAACTAGTTGACCGAGGGTGCTACGCCTCTCACAACAGGGTTAAATAATCTTAGAGGGAAAGGTTTGATCCTGTTGCGTAGCTCTCGTCTAAGTCTAACCGTTGCAGGGATGAATCTTTTACTTGAAGGATTATCTGATCCATTCGTTGGGATGGGTTTTCAGCACCAGGATATAGTAAGAGGAAGCATTCAGTGGGCATTAGTGAAGTGACCAGCACTGGGAGTGGCTGTGAATGCAGACACATCGAAGGATAGGTCCTTCATGGAGATGGAGAAGGTTGTTGTTGTTTAGGGAGAGTTGCCTTGGGAAGGTCGTGTAACGCGCAAAGAAAAGGGGTCAACCCCTAGGATGTCCAACATAAGTACTCGGGGAGTACCGGAAGGATTGTCGGTTGGGTAAGAGCCGTGTTCTCAGGATTATTGGTGATTAGAGTGCTCTCGAGGTTCTTATCTTCAGGGATTAATTTGGGAAAGGACCAGGCGGAAGACCAATGGTGGTGGTCCTTCGGGGTTCGGACCCAGCAGGTGATGTATGCATCAGGCAAGAATGTTGCGAGTAGATTGCAGGAGAGTTGGCTGTAGCGGACTTCGAGGACGAAGTCTAGTTTAAGTGAGGGAGAGTTGTAACGCCCTGTTCCGAATCGCTTTACTAATTCGGGACTGTGGCTTGAAGATGGGTTATCATAAGGCTTAGGGCCTTTGGAAAGGAGAGATCTAGACCCATTTAGGTACGGAAGATGTGATCGAGGTGATCCGACAGTTTGGGTTGTGCCTTGGAACCAGGGGTATATCGGGAAAGTGGCAGTTCGATCTCTTTATGAATTTTGGATCTTCGTTCGGAATGTTTTGAGGTGAGGATAAGTTTATATATGTGTAGAGCTTCTCGCCGCCTTTCCGTGGATATAAAGAACGTCAAAAACGGAGTTGAAACGAAGAAGTTATGGCCTTCAGAAGTTTCGTGGTTTTCAGGCTTAGCCGAGTACGCGGGGCGTACTAGTGAATAAGGAAGTACGCTGGGCGTACCTTGGAGTACATTGGGCGTACTGACCAAGATTGGTCGCGAATGTTCTTCGGAGTACGCTGGGCGTACCAGAATTACGTTGGGCGTACTCCAGTCAGATCAGAACCTTATTTTAGGGTCTTGGACCCTATTTAAGCTCCTTATCTCATAACCTAACCCTAATATATTCAGCCTCCATCCCTCTAAACCCTAGAAATCGACCCTTAGCCCTCATTTGAGTGATTTTGGAGCTTGGATGGCCATTAAAGGAGTATTTTGGTGTTTTTGAAGAAGAAGGTGTTTAGAGAAGAAGCAAGAGATTGAAGAGAGCTTGTAGATCCAGAGGTTTTACATCATTTCCAGCCTATTGAAGGTATAAAGTTCCTATCTTGGTGCTTCTACATCATAGATCTAGGATCTCATGGGTTTTGTCCCTTTTTGGTTTCAAGAATGGATTTTTATGGTGCAAATCTGTTTATGGACTTAGGGTTGCCACCCATGAAGCTATTTGAGTCCCTTGAGCAGTAAAGTTGCAATATTTAAGACCCATTTGCATCCATGCAAGAGATCTAGCCATTTTCATGAAGATAGTTGCTATTTTTCCAATTTTGATCTCATTTCGTGGGGTGCAAGCCACCAAGTGATCAACTTTATGGGTTAAGAAGGATTTTTGGACTCAGATCTATAGTTTGGACGTAGTGTCTTAAGGGGTTAAGAGGTTTTGAAGAAAATGGCTTAACATGAGATTACGCTAGGCGTACAAGCCAGTACGCGCAGCGTACAAACCATGCAAGCTATACGCGCAGCGTACAGAAGAGTACACTCGGCGTACACTCAGAATTTGGACTTTACGTTGTTGGGATTCGGTTTGGGCCATGCTTTGGACTTTGGGTCTTTTGGCCTTAGTGGACCATCAGAAGTCAGATTTTTTTGGGTTGAGTGTATGTTTGGGCTTAAGGTAAGGCCCATTAGAGGGATTGGTCCCAATTCAACAAATTGGGCCATTAGTGGGCCACTAGTGGGCTAAGGAAGCTCACTTACTGTTGGACCTCTTATATTATGGTTTTGGGCCTTAGATATGGACCGAGTTGGACTAGGAGTAAAATGGTCATTTTACCCTAAGGAAGATTATTGTGTTGGACTAAGTGTTATTTTGGTGTTGGTAGCTCTAGGAGCCGGAGGTAGCAGTTCGGGAAATTCCAGTTAGCAGCCAGAAAGTTATCAGCAGGGTTTCAGCAGTGCGAGGTGAGTTTCCCTTTGTGTGAATGGGTCTACGGCCACAATGCCGGCCCATGTAGTTATGAGTAGGAAGACCCGGGGGTTAGCCCTAGGCACTGTATGCTAGTATGATATTTCGGACCAAGGTTCGATACCGGGCGGGAGCCCAAGGAGTTATATTATACTTGTTGTTTATGTGATACTTGTATGTGCCTGGTAGGGAGGTGAGTGTGGGCGAGGTCCCGTATCTCACCACTAGCAGAGTATGGACGGAGTTCTATATCTCAGTAGTAGCATAGTAGGGGCGAGGCCTGAGATAGGAGAGAAGTGAGTGTGGGCGGGGGCCTGTATCTCACTATCAGTAGGAGTGTAGACGGGGTTCCAGTACTCATCAGTAGCAGGACAGGGGCGAGGCCCAAGATAGGCGAGGCCTTAGTACAGGAATGCAGTAGAGTAGATATAGCTTATGTGTTATGCGATATGTTATATGTTTATATATGTTTAGCGGGCGGGGCCGAGTGACAGGCGGGCCTAAGAGAAACAGATCTGTATACCGAGCGGGGCTCGATGCCGGGCGGGGCCCGATGCTGGAGCGAGTCCGATGTCGGGCTAGTCCCGATGCAGCAGGGCGAGGCCCAGTATGTGGTTATTTGTATGGTATGTGGTAGGTTGTGGAACTCACTAAGCTTCGTGTTTACAGTTTTCAGTTTTGGTTTCAGGTACTTAGTTTTCAAAAGAGGAGCTCGAGAGGATTGCAGTGCACACACCATGATATGTTAGCCTGGGATGTTTTACTCTGATAAATTGAATAAGTGTTTTGGAAATGAAACTCTGATTTGAAATAATGTCTAATGATTTGGATGGATGGTTTATAATTATGACTTGATTAATGATTTAAAAATGAAATTTTTTGGACCAGATTTTTGGGATGTTAGATGGACTCACAACTCGTCGAGTCACCCCATAAATCTCAAAGATAACACACATTAATGCATCTGAAAATCCGGATGTTACATTATTTTTCATATTCAGTTTTAGAAATCAGAAAACGTGTTTAGATGTGTATTTTTCTATCGGTTTTCATTTTTAGAAAACATAAACGGTGGTAGAGTGGGGGTGGGGGCGGCAATGAGGGGCAGTGATGGTGTCAATGATGGCAACGGTGGTGGTGGCGGCGGCGGTAGTAGGGTGGCGGTTGTAGTGGGGATGATAGGCGGTGGTGGTGGTAGGTCGGTGATTGTGGTAATGGTAGGGTTGGTGGGTGTTTGTTGGGGTGTGTGTGTGTGTGGAGGGGGGGAGGGGTGTTTGTGGGTTTGTGTGTGTGTTTGTGGGGGTGGGGGTGGGGGTGGGTGAGTGTGCGTAGCTAGGGGTGTGGTGGGTTGGGGGTGTTAAGGTTGGGGTAGGTAAACGTGGGTGGGATGGGAGTGGAAGCGTGTTTATATTTTAGAAAATTTTTAGAATTGGAAGAATGTGGGAAATAATGATTATCGGTTTTCATTTTCCGTGAAAAAATTAGAAAAATAGATGAACTAAACGCATTTTCAAAATTTTCATTTTTGGAAATTTTTTCCGGAAAACGGTCAATTTTTTCGCAACTAAACGCAACCTTTATATCCCATTTTCTTTGATATATTTCATTTCATCCAAAACATTATGCAAACCAAATAGACCTAAATTTCACTGCATTTCTTTAACTAAATGTACTTTGTATTCTTATCAATAATAAATACTCCAGTTTAAACTTTAGTCCAAACCAATAATCAAATTTATAATTTTGAAACCAATTTTCAGTTTTGAAAGCAACCCAAACATTTACTACCACTTGATGTGTCACACCCCCAAACCAGAACGGCGGAGGACTTCATGTAAGTATCACAACACATGCAATATAGTAATCAAAGTACAAACAACCATTGCATTAATAAGTATAAGTTTTACATGAGTGTTTAAACATTACATATTCAAACATCAAAGTAGACATAGTAGAAGACAAGAGTCACAGTACGGTACTAGGTAGTCTTCTCAAAAGCTTCAAGAGTGTACCTGTCTACTGGATTCCTGAGAATACAAGTTATTTTGAAAGAGTAGTTCAACATTTAAGCTGGTGAGTTCATAAGTATTTTAGTTATATAAAGTATACTCTAAGTTCTTGGAAAAGTTCGCTGGTTCCTCCAGAAAATCCTATATTTCCTGAGGTGATAAAATGATAACCTCAATAGTTCCTTCTGCAATTACTTAGTTTATACTAATTATATATAACCTAATATCGAATGGACAGTTAAATGGGTGTATCTGCCCTAAGCCCACAACCAAACAAGGAACATGAAGTAAGGTGGAAGTCACACATTTTACTGTCAATCGGATATTACTTATATATAACTTTGATGTAAAAACTAAGGAATTATAGAATTAACCACTAAAGGTCTTTTATGTTATACTAGTTTAAAGAGAGTGAATGACTAAGTTCCATCTGATAAGTAGTTTAAATCCCCATAAAACCGTTTCTGAATAGTAGTTTTAAATCCCCATAAAACCGTTTCTGAATAGTAGTTTTAAATCCCCATAAAACCGTTCCATTTGTAAAAGTAGTTTAATCCCATAAACCGTTGTATTTGTAAAAGTATTCTTAGTTTTATCCGTTCTACAGTAAAACATTGGTATTAATCTTGGAAAATAGGATGTAAATATCTTTTCTTATTGTTTTAAGAAAAGTATATTACTAAGTAATTCAATCGTTGTGTTATCCATGTGAGTTTTATTAACCATACTAATATGCCTGATGCGACGTTCTTCAGGCGTCGGAAACGGTATGACATTTGTCACCCTAGGCCTGCCAGCCAAACTGTTGCGAACAATGAAGGTACGGGATTGTCAGTCACGTAAAGATCTATACACAAATTCACGTTCTCCCTTCAGTAGATTCTGGTTAATAAGTCAGGACTTAAGGTCGTACTTAGATAAGTACACCATGAAGAGTCTCACAAATTTATTGTTTCAACGAGATTACGATGTATTATTACCCCGTGATTGCTAACCCTGGTACGTTGTAGTGTACCCTTGTTAATGCAAACCCGATATGATGTATTATTACCCCGTGATTGCTAACCCTGGTACGTTGTATTGTACCCTTGTTAATGCAAATCCGGTATGATGTATTATTACCCCATCATTGCTAACCCTGGTACATTGTATTTGTACCCTTGTTAATGCAAACCCGGTATGATGTATTATTACTTCTTTAATATATTATCCATATACTAAAAGTATTATACGTATCCTGGTATAGATAAATGAATTGTTAGTAATTTATTTGGAATAAAAAGTATACAATCGTGAATCATACTTGTATATTTAGTTTTGAATCATAAATTATACCTATTATAATTTATATGTTCTATCTGATTAGCATGATTTCTCATGGATGAA
The DNA here is from genome assembly GCF_052849685.1 of Lactuca virosa. NCBI lineage: Eukaryota > Viridiplantae > Streptophyta > Magnoliopsida > Asterales > Asteraceae > Lactuca > Lactuca virosa. Next base: position 45,129,029 of record NC_136434.1, read on the forward strand.
CACCTTTGCTCAGCATGATACAAAGGTAATGATACCGAATGAAGTAACCTTTTATATTCATATATGTATAATATATATATATATATATATATATATATATATATATATATATATATATATATATATACAATTAAGAAGGGAACGACCTTCAGACAAATAACACCACCTTAATTCCACATCCAAACAAGGAAAAGGAAATAAGATAATTCCTTAGTCCTAAGCCCTTCAAATCTTATTTATATATTTATCCATATATAAACATGATTTTGGCAATTATAATTTGAAATAGTTTATAAACCTTTTTCAAAGAATTTAACAGTATTAAAAGAGTTTACATGACTTTAAAGATTTAACATGGCTTTAAGTCATTTTGGAAGTATTTGGTAATCCTTAGAAGCATAAGGAAACCCTTTGTGTGATTACTATCACATACAATTATTAACACAATTTAGATTGTGTTCAACTTGTATTCCCCCCCCCCCCCATAAAAAGCATTTAAAACCATTAAAAAGGTAGATTATAGGGGTATCAACTCACTTGATAAGTGGTGATTTGGGCAGCGTTTTGTTTCTATAGATGATCTTTCTCGAAGAAACCGCGAGTTTTTGAGTAAAAACCGGGCTTTATGCAGGCAGCACTTCGACTGGAAAGAGGTTAGCTTCTCGAGAATTCTGGGGCTTCAGGGCTTGCTTCGGGTTTTAGATATGATACCGGGGCCTTGGGGGGTTGTAAGAAAGTTTAAAGGGGTGAGAAAGGTGAAAAATGGTGAAATTTGGGGTAAAAATGGTGAAGGAACCGGGAGGGTTCGCACCTCCTATATATAGTCCGAAGTCTCGGACAGGTGGAGAGGAGGAGAGGAGTCATCAGTAAGGTGGCAGCGAGGGAAGGAAGCCACATGTTCGGTTCGCAAGGAGTCACGAGGCCGAAGTCTGAGGCGGTTGTACGAAGCTCGGATGCGAGACACATATGCGAGGCGCGTCGGATGGCTACTGGACCGAACTTCGGTCCAATCAGGAGGTGCCACGAGCAACTTCAGTCCAATCAGCAGCGAACACATGTCCGACACGGGGAGGTCTCGCATGCGAGGTGACGTGTCCGGATGCCACCCATGCAAAATTTCCCGGTTTTCAAGATTTTTCGATTTTTGTGCCCGAAACTTGCGAAATTCATAACTTTCGCATACGAGCTCCGTTTTCGACGTTCTTTATATGCACGTGTAGGTAAAATTATACTCTTCGACTTTTGTTTTGACTTTTTCAGCTAATTTTGACTTTATTTTTAATATTATTATTTTTAACAGACCGGGACATGAAATCCGTTAAAAATTCATAACTTCTTCATCTGATGTCCGTTTTCATCTGTCTTTTTACCGTTGTACTACTTTTGACGAGACCTTCGATTCTCATTTAAGTTGTGTCGGCTAAATATCGATCAATTTTTATTTCGAATTTTTAGCTGTCTACTGCTAAACCGAAACTTAGAAAAATCATAACTTCTTCATACGAAGTCAGATTTTTACGTTCTTTTTATGAAAGTTCTCGGTTTAACATATTCTACAACTTTCATTTAGATTGTTAAGACTTAAAAGCCTTTTATCGAAAATTCAAATTTTACACTGAACAGTGTTTTGCCGGTTTTGTCGCGGATCTTCGATTGGTCATAACTTCTTCGTTATAACTCGGATTTCAGTGTTCTTTATATTTTTGGAAACCTTGTTACAATCTCTAACACTTTGTTTATCCCAATTATGATTATTGATCAATTTATTTTTGACCTAAATTTGACTGGTGTTACATTATCCCCCCGTTAGAGGGAATTTCGTCCCGAAATTAAGTCTAACGTGATACTCATGGACTAGGGGAAAGATGTGGATATTTTCGTTTCATCTAATCTTCCCTTTCCCAAGTGAATTCAGGTCCCCGGTTTGCAATCCAGCGAACCTTCACTAGCGGGATAAGACTTTGGTTGGTTCTTTTGATTTCCCTATCCATGATTTCCATTGGTTCTTCTACAAAGTGTAGACTTTTATTTAACTTGATTTCATCGAGTGAAATAACAAGTGTTTCATCGGATAGACACCTCTTTAGATTAGATATGTGAAAGGTGGGATGAATGTTATTAAGTTTTTGTGGTAGTTTAAGTTTATAAGCTACAAGACTGATTCTGGTAAGAATATCGAATGGTCCTATGTACCTTGGATTTAGTATTCCATGCTTTATCAAGCGTATCTTGCCCTTCCAGGGTGAGACTTTCATATGACAAGGTTATCAACCTGGAATTCCAAGGGTTTTCTTTTATTGAAGCCGTAGCTTCTCTGATTAACTCTGGAAGCTTTATGTCGCTTCCTGATTCGTATTTTCTTTTCGGTAGTTTCTCGGATGAATTCCAGACCAGCGAAGGTGCTGTGTGGAAATTGAACCTCTAGCTAGTTGCGTGTCACCAACTTTAGTCCAGTGCATATAAGATCTGCACTTACGACCGCAGAAGGTTTCAAATGGAGCAACTTTAAATGCTAGCATGATAAAGGACTCGACTAATTGGTAAATGGGTATCCCATGCTTTACCAAAGTCTATCACATAGGCTCATGACTACTCTAGTTCCCAGAGATTTCTGAAGTGACTGCCTGAACTGGGAGATGATTCTATTATCTCGACGGAGATAACAGATATTGGAACACCGTGTACTCTGACTAATCTCTCTATCACACGTTAGACTTATGTTCTCTATTTGTCTGTTTCTTCAAAATTGTAGGAAGTGCGCGGACTTGGCTAATCTGTCGACGATCACCCAAAATGGCATCAAGTCCACCTGTTGCCTTGGTAACTTGATTAGAAAGCCCATTGTAATCCGCTACCACTTCCACTCAGGTATCTCCGGTTGTTGTAGTAAGCCTGCGGCTTTTGCTTCGATAAGACTCATACTTGGCTCATCTATCATCACCTCGTGTATACGAGTCGTATATAATTTAGATTTCACAAAACGTTCGGATGGGTGACTCTGCCCCAGGTCCACAACCAAACAAGGAACAGGAGATAGGGCGGAATTACACATCCTAAATCTTGTTAAGTCTAGATTATATATCACTCCCATGTATACACTTAGCAGCGATAGATTAACCTAATGAGTTCTTAGTCTCTATTCTTGAACTTGACCTGTGGTACAATGATTTTCCTATGAGATCTATTGGGGTACTTCGGTGGTTACTGACTTCTAAGACTACTTCGGTGCTTTTCGTTTGAAGTTTCCTGTCTACTGAGTAGGCTATAAGGGTGTGGTACCCTTCGCATGGGTACTTCTGAAGTTTTGAAATGAGAGATAACCTAAGGGTTTGCGTTATGGATTGGAAGAATTTCATCTTACGGTTGATTAAGGAAAAAGTTCTCTTACACAACATAAGAATTTTCACATGGTAAGGGCCAGGCCAAACCATGTCGAATGAGGATGTCGGAATTTTCTCGACAAAATAGATATTAAGTCGTTCTGGGAGGAATGATTACTAGAATGATGAACTATCCTATGTACCTAAGTTTTCAGCGCTTCTGGTTACGAATCCCCTTTTTGATTCGAAATTGGCGGGTACTACCAATACGAGGATTCTGATAATTTGAAATTATGAACTTTCATGAAATGATCCTTACTAGTTCTCTCTATAACCGCTTGGTGTATACAAGTCATGTATAATTAAGATTGGTAAGACCTTTGACTGAGCAACCCTGCCTTAAATCCACAACCAAACAAGGAACAGGAAATGAGGCGGAATTACTCACTCTAAGTCTACAAATCTTAATTATAAATGACCCTTATGTATACACTAAGTCATCATAGCTTACCTGTTAGGGTTTCAAATTTTATATGAATGCTGTGATTTAATTTGAACGGGAGAGTAATCATAATTATAGATAATTATCGGGGTTTGGAAGCGTACCAAAATATAGCAGGGTCCTTTGATGTCTTCCCATGTATTGGGATCAAAATCCTCCTGCTCCCCCATCGTTCTTCTCTGTTGGACAGTCCCTATTGTAATGTCCTATTTCACCACAAAGGTGACATATGGGAATGGTTCCAACATTGGTAGTTGAAGTGATGAACTCAACCAGAGTTCTACATATGCGGGCAGTGTGCCCTTTCATGTTGCATCTATTGCAATGCAGCTCTCGGCAAACTCCATGATGATGGTAGTTGCACTTGCTGCAGTGTGGGAGGTTTCCTAAGTACGGCGTGGTCGGTGCTGGAATAACAAGGCTGATGGGGGTATTGACTGCCCCAGTTCGTTTCCCTCTGTTAGGTTCTCGAGTTGAACAACTCCCTTTCTTGTTCTCGAACTTTTGTTTCAGGATATTAGGCTTAAGGTTCGAAGTGTCCTTACAAATAGGTACTCGTTGTTGTACTTGGTTATCACCACTATCGGGATTGTCGATAGCATTACCACTAACATTTGCGTTGTTAACATTAAGGTGTGCCATGACAGCTGCTACAGCTGCTGTGACTGCAGCTTGAAACGTAGCCGCATCTATATGAAGAATTGGTGTTTTGCCGGTGGGTTGGTTTCGTTTATTCGGAGGCATGATTCTATTTCATGATAAGAAAATGAGCTCGTGAGCGACTATCGTTGGCTCTAGGTGTATTCTAATCATTTGTATCTACATATAAATCTTTCGTTTTGTTATACTGTTCTCAATGATTCGACCTGCATCCCTATGATGCAATCCTGGTAAGGAGCAGAAATAGGTTTCTAGAATGAACTGGGTGTCGTCCGAACTAAGTTACTTTCGATTGGTGGATATCATTTTTCCAACTTTCGAAAAGATTTGAAAACAATTCATAACAGTGTCTACATAAAATAGACTTATGAATTTGAGAAGTAATCACTATCAATTGAGATTTTGTGATCCGATTTATTGTTATTAGCCTTGACAGGAAAAGAAGATAAGCTCAAAACCTAACGTGAGTGGTATAAATACTAACTCATTAGGTTGAATTGATTTACTAGTTATTACTTAGATAAAAAGGCGCTCAAACACTTCACATGAATCCTGCGTGGTTTTCCTCTGTTCTCAGTTCTATTCTGGGTGGTAATGATTTGTTCTCTCCTAGTATATATAGGATGTCCTTCTCCTTCGTAGGTATATCGAATTCCTGAGCTGTCTTACTTTCGATTCTGACACTGATCCCCATTACTTCGTAATGAAGATTTTGAATCTCGGAAGTTCATGCAAATCTCTCATTGGTGTCCTTAATAGGGTAGGGGCACTAAATGATTTCTATGGTTTCTTTACTTCTTATCCGTTTCTTTCTCGGAATTCTCCTAATGAAATTCTGTCGGATCCTCCTTGACTCTTCTATTGATTGTTGGAGTGACTACATTTATCTAATGGGTTTATATAAGAATCGGAATGTCTAAAGAATCTATGAGAAAATTTAAATTTTTACGAAGGTGATCCTTTCTGGTCCTTCTATAATCACATGGTGTGTACCGATTATATATAATCCAGATCAAATAGACCTTCGAATAAGTAATCCTACTCTAAAACCACATCCAAACAAGGAAAAAGAAGTAGAGTGAAAATCACATATTCTAATTCTATAAAATCTCAACTATATATAACCTTAACGTATCCACTTAGTAATTATAGACGTACCAGAGAAGATCTTTTTAACATTTCCGAAAAGTTTATTTATGGTATTTAAAATACTTCCTTGGTATTATAAGTTTGAATCATAAATTATACCTATTATAATTTATATGTTCTATCTGATTAGCATGATTTCTCATGGATGAACACCTTTGCTCAACATGATACAAAGGTAATGATACCGAATGAAGCAACCTTTTATATTCATATATGTATAATATATATATATATATATATATATATATATATATATATATATATATACAATTAAGAAGGGAACGACCTTCAGACAAATAACACCACCTTAATTCCACATCCAAACAAGGAAAAGGAAATAAGATAATTCCTTAGTCCTAAGCCCTTCAAATCTTATTTATATATTTATCCATATATAAACATGATTTTGGCAATTATAATTTGAAATAGTTTATAAACCTTTTTCAAAGAATTTAACAGTATTAAAAGAGTTTACATGACTTTAAAGATTTAACATGGATTTAAGTCATTTTGGAAGTATTTGGTAATCCTTAGAAGCATAAGGAAACCCTTTGTGTGATTATTATCACATACAATTATTAACACAATTTAGATTGTGTTCAACTTGTATTCCCCCCCCCCCCTAAAAAGCATTTAAAACCATTAAAAAGGTAGATTATAGGGGTATGAACTCACTTGATAAGTGGTGATTTGGGCAGCGTTTCGTTTCTATAGATGATCTTTCTCGAAGAAACCGCGAGTTTTTGAGTAAAAACCGGGCTTTATGCGGGCAACACTTCGACTAGAAAGAGGTTAGCTTCTCAAGAATTCCGGGGCTTCGGGGCTTGCTTCGGGTTTTAGATATGATACCGGGGCCTTGGGGGGCCTTGGAGATTCCTCAGTGGAAGTAGGAGCAGATCACGATGGACTTCATCAACAAATTACTGAGGACTGCGCGTGGAGTCGACGCGAATTGGGTGATAGTGGACCGGTTGACGAAGAGTGCTCATTTCCTTGTTATTAGTGAGAGCTCTTCTGTAGATAAATTGGCCGAGATTTACGTGAGAGAGGTGGTATCTCGGCATGGGGTGCCGATTTCGATAGTGTCCGATCGAGACGTGCGCTTCACTTCCAGATTCTTGAAGAAATTCCACGAGGAGTTGGGCACGCGTCTGCATTTTAGCACTGCGTATCACCCACAGACAGACGAACAGAGTGAGTGGACGATTCAGACGCTTGAGGACATGCTTCGAGCATGTGTCATGGACTTCGGTGGAAGTTGGGATACATACCTACCCTTGGCTGAGTTTTCTTACAACAACAACCACCATTCCAATATAGGTATGCCTCCTTTTGAGGTCCTTTATGGGAGAAGATGTCGGACCCTCATCTGCTGGGGGAGGTGGGGCAGCGTGTGATAGGTAGCACTGAGATAGTGTTACGGACGACTGAGCATATACAGCAGGTCAGGCCGAGACTACTGACGGCCCAAAGTCGCCAGAAGAGTTATGCGGGCAGACGACGGTCCGAACTCGAGTTCCAGGTCGGGGTTTCATACTCCTGAAGGTATCCCCTTGGAAAGGGGTGATCCGATTCTAGAAGCGGGGAAAATTGGGACCCCGGTACATCAGTCCTTTCATGGTGACCGCCAGGGTAGGCAGAGTAGCTTACCGGTTAGAGTTACCAGCAGAGCTGATTCAGATTCATAACACCTTCCATGTATCTCAGTTGAGGAAATGTATAGCTGACGAGACGGTTGTGGTGCCATTAGAGGACGTTCAGGTTGATGCAAGCCTGAATTATATAGAAAGACCGATTGCAATTTTGGATCGGAAGGTGAAGGTGTTGAGAAACAAGGAGGCGCCTCTGGTCCGGGTACAGTGGCAGCATCAGAAGGGGTCCGAGTCGACTTGGGAGCCAGAGTCATAGATGCGGGAGCAGCATCCAGAGTTGTTTTCTGAGCGTGACTTCGAGGTTGAAGTCTGATTCAAGTGGGGGAGACTTGTAACATCCCGAGTCCAGGTACACATTATAATCCTTGTTCTTTTGGTAATTGTCAAGATTATCCCTTATGGAGAAAAAGGGTGGTAAAGGAGTACGCGGGGCGTACGCGTGTGTACGCTCAACGTACTCATGTGCGTGTTATTAACGCGGAAGCCACTTAGTACGTTGAGCATACCAGAGGGTACGTTGGGCGTACTACGCCCAGAATGAAAACCCTAATCTGGGATGTGGCCCTATATAATGGAAGCTATGGCCTCATTTATGGCCACCATTCCCAGCCACCAAACCCTTCTAACCCTAATTACTCGTGTTCATAGCTTGTGTGTGTGATTGAGAGCTTGTGGGTGTTATTTTGCAACCTTGAAGAATAAGAGATCTTTGGAGAAGATAGCAAGAGAGTCCAGGCCTTTGGATCTGAGTTCAGTTGCGTGGGAGGCTTTATTTTGAGGTAAAAAGCTTCAAGCTTTGTCACTCTCTTGACTTGAGCATTTCATGGAATTATTTTAGGTTTTTGTCCCAAAGATGGAGACTTTATGATGCAATAAGCTCCAGAGACCTAGATCTACCTATTTTCAGTGTATTTTGTGGAGTAGAGACATAAAAAATCCAACCTTGGACGTTAGGAATGAGCCATGCATGAGTTATGATCTCCATAGGGAAATGAGAAGGGTATTTTGAGTGTTTGTAACCCATTCAGCCATGCAAAGGCTTAAAGTCTCCGACTTTATGGGTTAAGAGGCATGAGAGAGTCCAGATCTGAGATTTGAGCTTATGTCTTAACTAATTAAGACCAAAAGTGTGAGAAGAGAAAAACTGGGGCGTACGTTGGGCGTAATCCCAGTACGCGCGACGTAGGGGTCGAGCATCCCCGATTTGCATGGCAGCCGAGTACACCCAGCGTAGAGAGCTGGTACGCGCCGCGTACTCCCTGTCGTTGACTTTTGTTGACTTTTAGGGTTTGGTCAATTAATGGACATCTAAGGCCATTGAGGGGTAAAATGATCTTTTACCCTTCTGTGAGTTTGTGGAAGAGTTAGTCTACCTCATTGAAAGCCAATATTGATTAGGGATAATTACATGTGTTAGGCGGAGGCTAAACTGGTGGTTAGAGTTCGAGGTTCCCGAGTACGAGGTTTCATTAGCTATCTTACGAGGTGAGTCTTCTCACTATACTTTACCTAGAGTGGTAATTATGTGTGACCAGAGGGTCTTATGTTTTTACTTGAGTTATGTGATATTTTTGTTGTTTATGTGATATATGCTATGTTCTGAGCTTACCGAGTTAGGACCAGAGGCTCCACAGAGTTGTGGGACTGGAGGGTCCCACTGAGACACATTGACCAGAGGGTCTTATTGAGTTATAGCCTCGAGTGGGTACAGTGTTGTGTGTGTGGTATTTTGGGGAACTCGCTAAGCTTTATGCTTACCGTATTATGTGTTATGTGTTTCAGGTAATTCCGAGGATCGCGGGAAGGCACTGGCATGATTGTACACGCCGACGGAAGATTGTTTTTATGATTCTGGAATTGTGATTTATAGTATTGACATTTGAGACATGTGATTTGAGAACAATGAAATGAGTTTTATTGCGTTTTAAAATGAGAAAAATTGTTTTGAAATTTTCGTCGTTACATATATATATATATATATATATATATATATATATATATATATATAAATTTAAATTGAAACGACATTCGGACAAATAACTCTATCCTAAGCCCACATCCAAACAGGGAAAAGGAAATAAAGCGAATTATTAGTCCTAAGCCCTTTAAATCTTATATATATATATATATATATATATATATATATATATATATATATATATATATATATATATATATATATATATATATATATATATATATATATAATTTTGGCAAAGTATAAGTTTAAAAGAGTTTTTAAAACATTTAAAAGAGTTTGACAATATTTTAAAGAGTTTAAGTAAGTTAAAGCCGTTTTAGAAATATTTAGAAATATTTTATTTGTAAACACAATATTCTTGTGTTAGACTTGTATTCCCCCCTAAAACAGTGAAAAATAGTAAAAACGCAGGGGTATGAACTCACCTCGTGTGTGAATTCCTGGTTGGTTACTATGTGGTTGTGACGATTCCCGGTATAGAATACATGTTAACAAATGTATCCAAATAATATTATACACGTAATATCGATTAATAATCAGATATTAAGTAAATTATTATAACAAAACACTAGTTTGTAACAGAATATTTCCTATTAGTGAAGAACTTCATGGGAAATGACTTGAGTTTTCTTACGAAGTTTGAAGGCTTACTGGGTATATGTTTGATACTTGAGAGCATATGAAGTGAATTGTCACACCCTCGAACCGGACGGCAGAAACGTCTGAGGGCTCGTGTGACTATCAATTGAAATATCATCACAATGAATATACGTGAAACATAACACAATCATCACCAACATTACAAATACAACCATCATTGTTCACATCAAGTACATTGTATAATATTACATATCCAAAACGTAAATTGTTTGAAAGTCACAAAATACTGTTTCCAAATACACTTGAAAGATTCTTCGGCTTATCGGTTACCTGAGAATACAAGTTATTTTGAAAACGGTCAACATATATAATGTTGGTGAGTTCATAAGCATATTTGATTTAAAAGGATTTGTATCGGTTGTATGACCTAGAAAATCCGATATTTTCTGTAATAAAATTTGTTTACGACATAATGTGATGATCCAATATATATATATATATATATATATATATATATATATATATATATATATATATATATATATATGTGTGTGTGTGTGTGTGTGATTTCAAAACATATATAAATGAATGAATTCTATAAGTTTTCCTTGTATTGTATTTGATGTATGTAAAAGAAAGTGAATGGTGTTGTTCCCCGTAAAATCCGATATTTTCCGATCTAAAATAGTATGGTAGTTTTTGTGTTATCATATGAATCTTATTTGATGTATGTAAAAGAAAGTGAATGGTTTTTGAATGATTTAAAAAATTTTAAATTGGCATATTGTCATGGATGTTACATGTAACAAAACAGATAGTACCAAGTAGGTATTCTAGCAAAAACTTACATGCCATTGAAGTTAAAATGTAAGGTTAAATGCAGTAAGTCATGGAAACTTTCAGCTAACAATACAGGTAACCTTGATTTGTAGACTCGTACATTTTTTAAGCAAAATTAGGCCAGCATGTCGACTTCATCATTGATGTCTCAATCTGACAAACACTTTTTTCTACAAACTTTCCAAGGTATGCTTCGTATGAGGACCAAAATTTCAAAAGAAAACTTCAAATGAGGACCAAAATTTCAAAAGAAAACCTTTTGGGACCAAAAATGTAACGCCTGGTTTCTAGTATGAATTTATCTTTCCAATTATTTATATTTTATTGTAGGACTCGATGAGGTGGAAGCCTCAACTTTTCGTGTCGTGTTGTTTTTGGCCGTGGAGTTTAATGAGTCAACTCGATGAGTTGACGTGCCTCAACTCGGCGAGTTTGCAGTTGGGAAGGAAACCCTAATATTTAGGGTGTTGCACCCTATTTAAAGGCCTTAAGTCTCTTGGTTGGCTTCCTTACCAGCCTCCTCTATCCAAAAACCCTAAAATCGAGCATTTCCTTCCATTCTTGAGTGTATGAGCTTGAGGAGAGCCTTAAGTGTTCATTTTTGGTGCATATTGAAGGAGCTAAGGAAATTGGGTGTTGCTTGATTTAAAGAAGGAGTTTTGGATCCAGAATCACTAGCCTATTTGCAAAGTTTTTGAGGTATCAAGTTCCCACCTTGCTTAATAATTTCTTAGACCTCTTATTGGGTTAGATTGTATGCTTTTGGCCATGGTTGGGTGGTTGTTGGGGTAGTAGGACGTCCCAAGGTTTATTCTTTCAGATCTAAGACCTTCATGAGCTCTTTTGGCATAAAGGTGCCAACTTTATGGTCTTAAGGGCTTCATGCATTTATTAAGCCCTTCTTTTGGTCTTTTTTGAGCATTTCGAGCCTCTCCTAGTCATGCATGAATGTAAATTTGGAAACTTTACGTGGCCATTCAGCCTTAAGGGCCAGATATGGAGTTTGGGGCTATGCTTTTGGTGATTTATTGCTTAATGATTAAGCCATCACCCTTTTAAGCCTAGGGTTTGGGTTTTGAACCCATTTTGGTTGAGAGCTGAGTGGTGAAGCTCTTAGTTTCGATAGTGTCGGCTTAATGGATTAAGAGGTTGGGTTTCTATCAAACTCGGCGAGTTATTGGTGAACTCGGCGACTTGGATCGATTTTTCCTAATTTTGCGGACTGATGGAGAAACTCGGCGAGTTGAGTCAACTCGGTCCGTTGACTATGACTTTGACTTTAGAATTTGACCAAGTTTGACTTATGAGGGACTTTTGGGCATCTTGAGTTGTAATTAAGGAGATCGTTTCTGTTTAGGGGTGGAGTAGAGCCGCTATTCGGAGTCGGGATCTGTTCAACTATCATTCTATTTTCGAGGTGAGTTTCCTTACCGGTTTTAGCGGGTCGAAGGCACCAATGTCGGCCCATGTTTATGTTATGTTGTTAGTATGCTAGCTATCTTTGTGACTCTTGCATGTGCTTATGTTGATATGTTTTCTGGGCTAAGGCTCGATGTCGGGCAGGGCTCGATGAATATTTGTATGTTATGTATCTATGTAATTTTTTTTTGTATGAGTATGTGGTTATTCGATATATGTTATTGTATGTTGGGCAGGGCCCGTTTACCGAGCTCAGCTTGATGCCAGGCGGTGCCCGATGACAGGGCGGGGCCCACTATATGTTTTATTGTATGGTTGATATGTGGTATTTTTGGAAAACTCACTAAGCTTTATGCTTATCGTTTTTAGTTTATGTTTCAGGTACTTCCGGCTGTAAAGGGAAGAGCTCGGGATGACTGCATCGCACACACCATTAGGATTCCGCTTATGATATTTTATTTTGATTTATTGGCAAATGATACAATGGGTTTTATTTAAATGTTTGGATGATATTGGAAAATACTCTTTTATCTATTATAAAAATGAAATTTTTGGGACCTTATTTCTGGATGTTACAAAAAATGAAAAGGAAAACTTTTTGGGACCAAAAATGCAAAAGAAAACTTTTTGGAACCAAAATTGCGAAAGAAAATTAAGAATGTTAAAAAAAACTTCAAATGAAATGACAAAAAAAATGTATATTGCTTAATCAATTGGATGCATACCTTTAATTTGTTTTTTTTTGTAATCATTCTACATAGACAGGAACCAAAAACGTTAGAAATACATCTAATAAGGGCATTACTTGCAAAAAATAAAAAAACTGTCGACCAAAATTACAAATGAAATATACCCAATGATCAAAAATGCAATTTAAAACAGTTATCATAGGAAAGAGATGCAGACAGTTTGTGGTCCAAGGGTATTTTAGGAAACTTGTTTTTTTGTGGTATTTGACTTTTGGGACATTTTTTAGTCAAAATGTATTTTAGGAAACTTAACTTTTTTATGTAGTACTTGAATTTGTTTAGTTTTTTTTTCTAGTAGCCATATTAGAGTAGGTTTCCTTTGTGTTTAGTATAAATAGGTTCGTGTAAATTGAAGTTTTTAAGTCTTTTACGTTTGAAAATAAAAGTATTCTTCAGATATATTTTTTGTCCTTTGTTTTCCCTTTTGTGTCTTGTGCATTTGTGTGGATTGACTTTAATTATCTCAGCTATACCATAGTGAATAAGGTATAATCAGCAGCCTATAGGTTATATAACAAAATTTGACAAATGGTCATAATTTGAAAAAACTTTACTAAAAGCTCAAGAGACAACTTAGTACTTTTACTTTAAAAATAACAATTTTTATTTATAGAAAGTAAATTTTTTATGTTTAGTCTTAAGCTTTTATAAATTTGTGCTCTTTCATTTTCTTCTTCAATTAACCTGAATATACTACCATTTTGTTGTATATATTTTAACCATCTTTTATCAATGCAACATGTATCCTTATAGAGCTTAATGAAAAAGGACAAACAAAATAGGATCAAAGTCATACATGGCGAGACTAATAGAACTTAGAGGAACAGATCCTAAAAAATTTATAACATCATCTACGACACACTCTCTTTTGAGTATTTGGAACATAACATACTGTAAAGAAAGATTGTAAACTGGTACCTACTTTTTATGAATTTAACAAAACAACTTGTATGCAAATATATCCAACAACTTAAAAAAAAACCCCATTCTGACAGAAAAAAAAACAGAAACACAAGTTGGAAACTTAATATGAAGTTTAATGTAACACGACACCAACACATATTACATATACCACAATTAAGTGTCATCAAAATTGTATTCATAAATCTTTAATAACAACTCAAGTGTGCATTCAAAATAGCAGAAAAAGTACCTGGGATGAAGATTTTGAAACCTGGACAACGTTTTTCTGAAATTTCAAACCCTAAGCAAAAAATAATTACCCTTCAGAATAACAATAATCAAAATATAAATATTAGAGTTTAATCACATGGTAGTTGGTAAAGTAACTTACAAATTGAAATGTATGCCAAATAAGCTCCCCTTCCCTGCAAATAACATTTCGGATGACAATAAATAAACATTGATAACACTCTTCCTGATTAATCAGTCAATAGAAGTTCTTGTTTAAACCACAAACAAAACACACAATTTTACCTCTCCTTTATCTGGTAAAGCTAATCTCAAATGAAGAATACGTTTTTCAAGTTTCAACAGCTAGAGATAGAAAGTTTTAAAGGTCTTCTAAGGGGCGACTCAGAAAAAACAAAAGGAAAATATAGTTCAAATCGCATGTGAAGGCTTCTTCCTCTTCGTAATAGATTGAATAAAAATTTCATGCTTACCTAGTCCATTAATGGCTACTAAGCTTCTCATTAGCCTTATTCTCCTGCAAGTGTCGAAGAACGTCCTGTAATTAAACAAATAAACAAAAAAAATTGGTGATTTAATTTTGAAAATTTGGAAGATTGTAGTAAGAGTTTATCAATCAGAGGAGGAATGGATCTAAACAGAAGAAAACAAAAACAACTGAGAAGGAAATCATATGTGTTGAAGACGATTTAATCAGAAGCTAAGAGAAGCGGTGGGAAGAAGCAATGATTCTTGGAAGAAGCAATGACATCAATCATAATGTAATTGGCCTACTTGGCCTACTGAGTCGGACGAAGCGATGATTTTGCTGACGTGGAAAGGACATTGTAAATGAAAAACAAATTAAAAAAAATGCAGTGTAAAAAAAGCCATAAAACAGCTGGTATTTACGAAACATAAATAAAGAGGGGATCAATTTGCCAAAACCTTAGGAACTTTACTGTTCCTAAGGGTTGCCTTTCTTTAATATATATATATATATATATATATATATATATATATATATATATATATATATTAATTTGTAATCCTTTTATTTTCTTTTGTATATCCCATAATAAATCATTATTATTAGAGAAATTAAATATTATCCTATCTTTTGTTCCTACCAATCCTCATACCCAATTAAATGATTACATGTGTCTTATTAATATACTAGAATATTATTAAATTAGGTGTGCAACCCGTGTATTACATGTGTTTATTAAAACTAAAAATTTAATATCAATATAAATATAGTAAATATTTTATAAAATAATATTTTTACATAACAAAATGTAATCTTTTGGAACATTTAATAAAAAAAAATCAAATCATTTGGAGCGTTTATGAGAATTTATTATCAAATTAGTATATAAAATGATTCTCTTTCTTTATAAAACCAGCTAGAATTTTATGGAAATTTATTTTAAGAAAATAGAAATTCTCAAAAAATAAAAAGTGGAAAATAAAAAATTTAAAACTTCTACAAAATTACATGTACCAAAATAAATGAGAAGATGAAATCTGGCAAAAAGATTTTCTGGTTGATTTTAATTAAAATACACATTAATAAGAACTCAAACTTTAATCTTAGAACTAAACCAAGAGAAATAAAATTGAATAAAAAGACCCAAATCGATATACGGATAACAAAATAACAAGGATTACCTTTTAAAACTTGATTTCTCAATTACTTATATAGTCTTATGTAAAGGGTGTTCCAAACCCTAAACTCATCGGCGCTCCTTTCGACTCTCTTTCTCTCTCTCTGCAACGATGAAGTTTTGGGGTAACTAATAATTTCTGTATATTTCTATTTTATTTCGATGAAAATTTGCACCTTGTTTTGGTTTTGATAGCGATGCAAATCTCCAATTTGATTTACATCGCTTTGTTTGTTTGTATATTAGATGCTTGGTATGTAATATATGGTATTATCAATTTAATTGTCTGTGCAATCCCAATTTAAAAGTAAGAGGATGTGCAAATGGTAAGGACGAGGGTTAGCAACTAATATCCACTTTGTTTTTAGGTATATGCTACTGTAACATGTATATGAATTGGATGTTTTTCTGTTTATGTATTTATATGTATCTGCCTCCTGCATGTTTGCGTTGTTTGAAATTGGATTTATAAGATTGCATTCAGGACTGTTCTTGATATGTTTCAAATATGATATGATGATTGTGGCCTGGATGTTTATATAAAAATATAATGTGAAAAATAGTTGGTTTGTTGTTTTCACATCAATTGTTTGTAACACTAGTTTTATGTTTTGTTTCACATTATGATGTGTATTACCTTTTTGCAAACTCATATTGTTTTGATTCAGCTCGTGAAGTTAAAAGTGGTCAACAGTATGAAGCAAAGATTCTTGAAGGTTTTTATTTGAATATTACTCATGTATCACTTGGTGAAGTGGATGAAGAGTCAAAGGAGTTTTGTTTGGTGCACATAATTGTTAACGGAAAAAAGCTGGTGGTTGCAGCCCTTGACCGCATGTGGCTTCCAAGCGAATTCGTTAATGTGGTATGTTTCAAAAACTTCCATATCTCTCATACTTTGAGCAAGGGGAGTGTTTATCTTTACGGAACCCTAGAGGAACTGGAAGAGTCGCCAAAGAAGGTTAGTTTTTTGTCTTGAAGATTGATGATTGATGGCAATTATGATTTGGTTATTTCAAACCCACAGACCTCAAGAAACTTAACCCCTTGTTCAAATATCCCAACTCTTTCCTGTTCTTTCAATCACCAATAGCAGCTATATGATTATATAATGTGAACATATTCACATATAATGTGAACATATTCACAGAAGAAAAGAAAGGTTGAAAAGTCGTGTGCAAATCTTTATTTTGTTTTGTTTTCATAAGTAAAAGTCGGTGATTGCATTGCAGGGAGTTTAAGACCATGGTGACGAGTGATTGATGAGGGGTTGAGGGTTGCAGATTGAAGAGTCGTGAGGACTGAGGATGGTTTCTAAATTCTAATATAATGCATGGTGTTTAGTATAGTAGGTTTGTTGGAAAAAGACATCAAAATCATATATTACTCTCTTTATTTGTTGTCTTGAAGATTGGTATTGATGGTAATTATGAATTGGTTATTTCAAACCCACAGACCTCAAGAAACTTAACCCCTTGTTCAAATATCCCAACTCACCTATAGCTATGTAGTAATTTCAGTTCTATACACATAACATAATAACAATCTACTTTCTGTTCTATTGTTATATACAACATAATAGCAATGAATCACCTTACAAGCTGGATTACTCAATCGGATATTCCTATCCTGAATTAATTTGTCCTCATCTGGATGTCTTGCTCTTGCAACATTTATGACACAAATTAAAAGAGGCTCGGAAGCTCTCTTGTATTTGCAACAAAGTTAATAAAAAAATCTATTCAATTTGCACACACAATTGCAGTACAAAATACATTTGTCTTGCTTGAGGAGATCTACATCTACCTTTGTTGTTCATGCAACACCTGGTTGCTTTTTTATAATAAAGTTTCATCATCTAAGCTAAATCTTGTTCATAATCTTAGACATAAAAACATGATGCACAAGCTACCTTATTTTATTCCACTAGTACTAGGTTATAGCCCATTGAACCACGGTTACAAAAATAAAATAACATAATGAAAACATAGTCATTGCTATTTCCAGAAACAGACACACACATAGAAGAACACACCGAAGCACTCACAAAGAATCACACACAAATATGAAAGTACAATGTTATGATACAATTAAAATTTAGTAGATTTTTCGATATACTTGGAATATAAATAAAAATACAATATTATTCCTACATTTATATGTTAATAACAAAACCAATTGAATGTGTCATTTTTTTCCTTGTACGATAATTGAAAACAACGGTACATACACTATGAACGATAAAAAAATATATATGTAAGTAAATGTTGCACTACTTAAATATATGTAAGTACATTTCTATAATAACCTAAGATAGATTCAAAAGGCATTATAGTTTTATGTGGAGTATTTGTCAACATTAGCCTTCTACTTTAAATAAGTAGATAGTGACACTACTTTAAATAACTACATTGATAAACAAACCTATAAGTCTATGTCATGGTATTGTATTTTGTGCAGATATATTTACGCTTGTGTGGATATACTTGTTGTAGCTAGATAGTACATTCATTTGGTAATCTAGTCTTATACCCTTTTATATATATCAACCATTTTTTTTATATAAAACCAAGTTATGTATTTAATATTAAGAGTTCAATTATTAAATTTTTTATAAATCAACTAAAACCATGTTAACTTATAAGCATTACCCATGATGTTTTTGATTGTAGATTGTTTTACAAAAATATTAAGTTGTTATTTTGATGGTAATTATTAAAAATATAATTAGTATATTAGTGCAACAAAAATTTAACTTGTAAAAGAATGAATGCAGCACCAGACCAGAAGCAGAAACTGGAATTAGAGCCACAAACATCTACAATTCACCACAAGGATCATAATACCCTCTAACAACCTGGATGCAGACCCAAGGATAATTAGCAACACAAATAATGAAACATAGTAGCACCAAACCATAGCATGTACATAGAAGCCATAAAACATCTCTAAATAATCGCAATATCCAAAATACCCTTCGACTACCTTGATTCGATCCAAGGAGAATTAAGAGCAAAAACACGAATGTAAACTAGAGGCCCGTTTGTCCCTAGGTCCAGGTATGTAGCCACATCTCATATTGGGAGAACCATCCCATTTAGGTTGTTAACCCTTTAAGAAGAACCCCATCATGCATCCATCGAAATAAATTAGAAAATGGAGCACTTGAACGAAAATGTCCCTTATTTGGAGTAGCACCAATTCTTAGTTTTTCCCTTTGCTCCAAATATTTCTCCTTTCGTCAATCAGGATCGTCTATAAAATTATCAAATCTCATTAAAACACTCAACTTTATAACTGTGACATCCCCATTTTCACGGCCAGAAAAGACCGATTTTGTTTATGCTTTATAAAAATCAGAGTACTTCTTTTAATAAAAATGTTGCGGAATTTGTTCCCAGAAAAACATGATAAATACGTTATCAAAGCATTTCCGAAGAAATGTATTTTTATTCATTTTAATACATTTGGGATGTCATCGTCAATACAAAAACATAAGCATAAACAGAACTTACATTTATTTACACTAGTGATCTACATCTCTTTTAAATCTCTCAGTGTAAAGTAGCTTCGTCTCGACACCTGTGATACAAATAAGCTTGAGTGGGTCAGGTTGGGAAACCTGGTGAGTACATAGGGTTTTCAACCCACAATAATATAATTATTAGGTTTAAACATCAAACAATCAACCCAATTACCCATCCCCATTATCTTCTTAAGGATTTACCCTAAGAATCAACTATTCATCGTTCATTCATTCCTAAGGAAACGACACGAAGTCCATTGTTGCCAATGACACAGTGGTCAAGCACAACTACTAATATTATCACTTAGGCGCAGCTGCCAGAATCATGACATTTTCTATGAGGCGCTTCTGCCGGTATTGACCTTTAAACGCTGTTGTCATGGTCATAAGGCTCTCTATTAGGCGCAGCTGCCGATACTGTCCTTAGAGCGCAGCTTCTAGGACGTTTACCGTAGATCAAAAACATCTACAGGTTGTGGCGCAGCTGTTGGGTTTTGAGCATTCTAACACTCCTATGGTGTACATGCAACCCTAAATACCTTGGATCTATGTTTTCTCTATTATACATGCAATTATCAATTTTCCAAGGTATTGTTCTAACTAGCATAATATAAAGTACACATAATATAAATTCTAGTAGAATTACATACCTCTTGTTTGGTGCTTGATTCCATGGAGCTCAAGAGCCTAGTGCCCCAAGTGTGACACCTCAAATGGTTCACATAACATCATGAACACTTGGAATAACTTGAGAGAAAGTACACACTTCATGAAATCGGTTTGTCCTCCACACATAGACTTAGTGGCCGATTTTGACAAGAATGATATGTTTATATAGTGTGACACTATTAGGGTAAACCCTAATTGTCATGGCTTTCCATTTCCTTGGATCCATGGGTTCAAATACACCATGGAGCATCCATGGAACATCCTATGAGTTTTAGAGTCTTAGCCCACTATACAAGTATGAATGATTTACACAATCAACCCATATATTTAATTAGTCTTATTTTGATCACTTAATTAATTCTAGATTAATTCTTGATCAATACTAATTAAATAATCTTATTAATATATTAGAACTTATAATATATTAATAAACCTTAAGTGTTATTTCTCTCATTTTAGTCTATCCAAATGCATGATGTCATGCAACCCAAATAGACCATGTCGGGTCGGGTCAAGTATATACCAATTATAGTTATGGACTTAGACACTAATCCAACAGTCTCCCACTTGGATAAGTCTAATAACTATTATTGCAAGTAAGCCTTCATAACCTGACCAACAATCGTAGCTCTTAAAAGCTGCTGTCGAACTCTAAACAAATCAATGACGCGTCCATTAGATAAGTGATCATATATTCCTCCATTCTAGATATCATATGGACTGAGACATGGATTATAATCATTCTCTATGTCCATTTGTTGTTTCCCGATTTCCGATTTATGACGACTGACTAACTGAACAAATCAAATCAGTCCAGGCCTGGCCGAGCACTTAAATTTTGTCATCACTAAATCATCGAGGGGCCCATAGATATCACTTTTATCCCTTTGAGGGTAAAAGGAATGGATAAACTTTGACTCATATGCTTGTACTGACTACTTGTTGAATCATACACAAAGGCACGTTTTATAACATCGAGTTACCAATGCGTTTTCGTGCAATCAATGTATAACCAACTCATAGTCAACAACTCATATCTTTAGGTTTGAAGAATATAAGATATTATCGTCTCATGATTCACTCGTGATAAAATCAATGAAGTGATTCAAATGAGCGTGGGTTGAATCCAATACTCAGAACTTATGAGCACTCATGAATGTTGTAGCAACCACTGCTATGTCTAATGCACATTAGACAAATCATACAAGCGAAATTCATGACAGTCTTGATTCATATCTACTTCCAACATATGACTGACTGTGGACGGTTTGAATAACTTAGTTATTCGGGAAGAATGACCTAGTTATTCAGGAAGTCAAAACATGCAAAGTGAAACACAAAAGTAATACTAATCCTATATGGCCCCAACACTTTGAGTGTAAATAAAAACACCTTTTATCTAAGCACCATATTGATTACTCATTATTCATGTTTCGATTAATCAACTTAATACTTGAATTGAAACAATAGTCATGCCATGCTCCAAGCATGCACACTATGTTCGTCCAAACAATAGCTATGCCATACTCCAAGTATGCACACTATGTTTACATGTGGTCCTCTCTTTGTGAAACAGATCAATTGACAGCATTTCAATGATGCTCATTTCACAATCCCAATCCTCTTGTCATTTACTGTAATATTGTTAGATTCTAAACTTATATGCAATGATCCTCTTGTAATGACTATACCCAAAAGTCACAAAGACTTGGCAACAAACATTACAAAGAATTCCAATGGAGATCAATTCCATGGAAACGAAGTCTCAAATTCAAAGTACATTCCCTTGAACAATTCCAACATAGATTCAAAATATGTCAATATGGTCCTTACTCTATGGATTAAGTTCTCTAATCTTACACAGATTCAAAGAATAACTTCCACCTATGGAAACAATTCCATATTACCATTTTGACCATCACTTCTGAACAAGAGTTGCCTCTTTTCAAAATATGTCAATATGGTCCTTACTCTATACTTCTAAATGTCCATGAGCAACCAATCTTTGGTAAACCTCAAATTGTCCTCGACAATTTGCTTAATCATTTTAGTCATTTCCAGTTCTATTCCTTTTCCATTTTAATGCCTTAGGCATTTGGAAAAGTTAGAATGGATTATAGCACATGTAATCAAACCTATACCCAAAACATATGGGACATGATTCATGCTATAAAATTTTTATTTGCCATGTTCTCACAATTCGAACTATGAAGAGGTATGTCGTAATCATAATCGAATTTTGAGAACGCAACATATATAGAATTTCCTTATGTTGAACCATTCCAACATAACATTCATATATATCCTTGACTAAAGTTGATTAAAATCTCAATCTAAGCTTGTAGAATTGGAATGAAGTATAAAATCCTCTCCTTTAATTATAGGGAAACAACTTTTCAAAGCGAATTGAAACTTTTGTTTTCTATAATTAACATTGCTAACTTGCAACATAATTATCATGCTCCCACTTGCATAATCATTATTATCTTACTAGCATAATACTTATGCTCCTACTAGCTTTGACATGTACTCAGAAATTAGCTGGACTTCTAGAAAAACAATACTTTATTGACTTTCTTACCAAAGTTCAGATTTCTGATATGAGATGCTTTGATAAGACTTTATCAAAATCATACACCTTTCCTTAGATAGCTCACTTGTGTGTCTAAACAATTATGAAGAGGGATGTCGTAATCATAATGTTTATACCTTTTTGTCATTCTCACAATTGCTATCTACTTAGTGAAAGAGTTTCCTCACCATCATTTTCATGAACCGGAGAGAAACCTTATGACACTTAGATTTTATGGTTTAAGTGTTTCTATCCATGTGAATTTGTCATAACCATAATCACATGACAAGGTTAGTGGCAAATCCAAACACATATGGACTGAACTTGTTCAATCTTAATTTCTTGCCACCTGGCAGCACAAGGGCCTACCATTGCTTCCAGGTTGTTATGCAAACAATTGAGAACTCATAGAACTCACAAGCATAGTCAAGTTTTAACTGGAATAGACACATAAATAAGAATATGTCAACACGATAAGTTACAAACCTCAAGTCGTGGGCTAGTGATTAACAAAACTCTTGATTAGTTCTTGAAACTATTTCAGGATCTTTTAAACTCCCACTGTCCTCTTGACATACAAGACTCTCTTGCCCAATATTCAAGAGATAGTGCGGATTCTTTTACAAACACTTCACACAATTGGCCTTAGTTGGTCTTTGTTTTATCCAAAACATCACAACTTACCAATTTCAAATGTACAAGAGTAAGAAAACAATTTACTCTACATTTGACAAGTGTTTTAAACCTTTCTTAAGATTATGTCACTCAAGGCTCAATCTTGGAGTATGACTCTAAGATTTTATTTTGGAACGAAGTATGATTTATCTTTTGATTTAACCATTTCCACAATTCATGATTCCTCTCCTTAGCCAACAAATGCACTAAGGTGTCCTTAGAGGATCAATTGTGATATGGTTCCATAATCACTAACATAATCATAAAACAAGATACACAAGTACTCTCCCATCTCTTCAGATTGGAGAAACTTTTATCTTTCTGCCTTATTTGATTCTTCTTATTCATTCTGCCATATAATGAAACTTTTCCAATGTTTCAGAATTACACTTAAACTTGTAAGCATAATCATATTTACTAAACTTTAGTAAATCATAACGAATAATCTTATCAACCTTTGTGGTGGACCTGACTAGTGCACAACCTAATGTACCCGATCCTTTAGTCCTTCGCTTGACTCACATGCGAATGTGAACAAGGAATTAGTCTTAATTTACCAAAGATGAAAAATCTCATTCATCACACAATACAACTTGCATGATTCCAAGTTTCTATCCAACTGAAACTTGGGTGATGAGAATCTTTCCTTATTTGATAAATTATGACACTACTACAAACGAAAGAATCAAATTCATTTTCCAATATTGCTTATCAATGGAAACATATAAACAACAATTTTTTCACAAATGCCTTTGTAAGGATACTTAAAATAAATAAAATCAAAACTTTTCTTTTATTTTTAAAACTTGCGGAAAAACTTATCCTTACAATGCAAATTCATATGAAAACTTTGTTGTTATCTATTCCTAAGCAATATCTCATAACTCTTATGCAGTGGCTCAAAATTCTGGTCATCAAACCATGCGATCAGAATCAGCACACCTTTTCTTTAAGCTTCCTTTGATTCTTAAAAAACATCAAAATGTAATTACATTACATCATGTATTAAGAATCTCCAAAAGAGACTTAATAGAGTTAGATAACGGACTTTACCTGAAGTACAGTCAAACTTTTGACTTTACCATCCTTATGAGGTTTCAGGTAAATTCGGCAACTTCGCAACCAATGCCCATTTCCTTTAGCAATAGGCACATATGGACTCTTTGGGAATGGTACATGGGACTATCTCAGACTTAGCCTTTCTCTTTACCATTTGGTCAACTGAGTTGACCATTGTCAATGTCCATGAAGTTTTGGGAAGTCGATCTTCTAATCAAATTTGCTTTACCAGTATTCCAAATCATTGTTGATTCAGCATCACCAAGCAAATAGATAAGATCATTAAAGGGTGATGTCGTGATCTTTCATCAGGGAGTGACTGAAGAACCAAGTCAACAGCCAGCTACCTCGAGACTTCGACACCCGACTCTCCCTGATTGTCAATATGTGACTTAATCTCCAAGACCTAAGCACATATAGACTTTGTCTACCAATAGGGATTGAGTGACTTAGAACTTATCAAGTCTTGAAACTTGTGGGATAGGGAGATTTATTGGAGGAGGTGGAGGAAATGAAGTATGATTTCCAGTCCCATTAGTGCTCAATAAAGGGATTAGTCTTTCACCTTGATTGCCTTTTGGGATATCATCTTCATTAGGAAGCTTGTTCCTAAAGATATGGGAAGACCATTAGTCCTTAATATAACACCCAATATGAAATATTAAGGCTAGGATCCAACAACCTATTTATAACTGGAAGAGGGATGCCGTAATCCGAGTTATAAAATAGTTGAAGGTAGGTAAATGACGATTTACCAATTTCCACCATGAAAAACGGAATATAATTAAGTTTTAATTGGATTTGAAACTCCTAGATCTTTTGAGATACATTGAACTTTCAACGGCGTGTTTGAATCTCGATTGTGCCCTCTCAAGTTTGTGACTGGGATGCCGAGGATCACAGACAAGTTATGGAGTCATAAAATAATTAAATGAAAAAGACTCTTCATTTTTATGTAACCTATGACACTTTTATGATTTTTAAGATTCATAAATGTGACCTTTTATGTACTTGAGGACAAGTTACAAAAACACATTTTATGAACTAACTCTAGATTAATTTGGATTGAAAACAACTAAAACACAAATTTTTTTTCATTAATCTAAACTAACTCATAAATCAAGGAAACATAAAACTCTTGGTAATCCATAATTTGAGGACAAGTTAACTCCTTACAATTTCATTGAGATCAAGAATTATACTAACAAACAATTTGCACATAATTCCTATGATCTACCAAAACTCATAAGCATGAACATTCATAATCAACATTTTTCAAGAATTACATAAACACATATAAAACTTGAAACTTTGATTATAGCATTGAAATTGGTTTAACATAATCATTACCACATTAAAAACATGTTTTATAAGACCAAAACAATCAAAGGTAATGATTCTAGACCAATTCCAGCACCAAAACTCGAAGATATGTTATTTGGGGGTCCAACTCGTCGAGTGCATGAACCAACTCGGCGAGTTGGATACATTTTGTCTTGGACTCGTCGAGTTCCTTGATGGACTCGTCGAGTCCCCTATCCAGACAGCACAAAACTTCGATTTTTAAGCAGTTTGCATCAAGTATAAGTGAAAACAAGCCTAGGCTCCGATACCACTGTTGGGTTTTGAGCATTCTAACACTCCTATGGTGTACATGCAACCCTAAATACCTTGGATCTATGTTTTCTCTATTATACATGCAATTATCAATTTTCCGAGGTATTGTTCTAACTAGCATAATATAAAGTACACATAATATAAATTCTAGTAGAATTACATACCTCTTGTTTGGTGCTTGATTCCATGGAGCTCAAGAGCCTAGTGCCCCAAGTGTGACACCTCAAATGGTTCACACAACATCATGAACACTTGGAATAACTTGAGAGAAAGTACACACTTCATGAAATCGGTTTGTCCTCCACACATAGACTTAGTGGCCGATTTTGACAAGAATGACATGTTTATATAGTGTGACACTATTAGGGTAAACCCTAATTGTCATGGCTTTCCATTTCCTTGGATCCATGGGTTCAAATACACCGTGGAGCATCCATGGAGCATCCTATGGGTTTTAGCCCAACTTGGTAATCCATGGAGTCTTAGCCCACTATACAAGTATGGATGATTTACACAATCAACCCATATATTTAATTAGTCTTCTTTTGATCACTTAATTAATTCTAGATTAATTCTTGATCAATACTAATTAAATAATCTTATTAATATATTAGAACTTATAATATATTAATAAACCTTAAGTGTTATTTCTCTCATTTTAGTCTATCCTAATGCATGATGCCATGCAACCCAAATGGACCATGACGGGTCGGGTCAAGTATATACCAATTATAGTTATGGACTTAGACACTAATCCAATAGCAGCTGCCAGTGCTCATCTATAGGGTACTAGGTTCATTGCTGCCAATGTTCTTCTATAGGGCACTAGGTTCGTACTACTAATGTTCCTCTATATCAGCTTTCATCCCTCATCATTCATCTACCCATGTTTTACCCAACACATTTTGTAGATATAAAATACATATACAGTTTAAATCATTTAAAACATGTATAAAACTCTTTCACCCAGCATAGACAGCAAGTATTCAGACAATATGCACACATAGCACGTATTTTATATTAAATACTTCATATCTATGTGTAAGATGAAAGAGACTATGCACTCACCTGATTAGGTGGTGAGTCGGCACTCGAACAACACTTCGTTATCTTAAAACAATTTTCCCTCGACAAAACCTAGTATCAATATCACTAGGATTTAGTCTGACGTTAACCGCGACTAATTAATAGTTTAACTATTATTACTATTATATAAGCGTGACACAATACTTTTCACCCACTATATACAGACGAGGCCAGACATGGAACACCGGAGGGCAGGATCATTTCGGCATAATAGCACTTCTGAATCCAACAACCCAAGCGGCCCTCCAAACCAGAACCCCCGTACCGCGAGTGGTTAAAAAGACATTATAATGACACTTATATAACTCATAATAATAGTCCAAATATTTATTATAAGTTCATAATAACAATAATAATATTTATTATAAGTTCATAATAACAATACTAATATAAGTTATACGTAAAGTAGGGTAAACATAACTTACTTACAATGGGGTTTTAGCTAGGAGCCGAGCTCTACAGGGGCATAACTTCGTCGCTGAATCTTTCTAAGAAAGATTCGTGCAACGCTTCAGCGCTCACCTTACTATACTAAAAACTACAGAAAGAGAAGTCGAATCACGAGGGACCGAAATGCTCGGGGGATAAGGAGACAAAGACTCTTGAATCAAGAGAATGGTGCAAGAAATATGAGAGCCCAAGGCTCTTATTTATAGTAATTGAATTTTCAAAAACTATCATCATAGTTACTTAATGACCTTATAGTTATATAAATAACTAAACACCCCTTTATAATATTATTTTAAATAGATTTAACGATATTTGTATTAAACTAATGTCGAAAGAACTCAACATTAGTCTTATTATGACCGCAACGTCGATACCTTTCTAATGATATATACATATGTATATATATGTGTACGTATATATGATTTATACTTTATTTTAATACGTAAATATGCTATTATAATTTGTAACTCGTTCATACGAACTCCCTTTTTGACATTCTTTATATCCACGCGTAGGTGGAAACGTACTCTACAACTTTCGTTTAGACTCCGTCGGCTAATTTTGAATTTATTTTTAAAGTTATATTTTTAACAGGCCGGGACAGAAAAAGTCTGTTAAAAATTCATAACTTCTTCATCCGATGTCCGTTTTCGTCTGTCTTTTTACTGTTGTGCTACTATTAATAAGATCTTCAATTATCATTTAGGTTGCATTGGCCAAAAATCGATTGATCTAAAATTCGAATTTCAGACTATGCACTGCTATGTCAAATCTTAAAAAAATCATAACTTCCTCACACGAAGTCAGATTTTGGCGTTCTTTTTATGCATTCTCTCGGTTTAACGTATGCTACGACTTTTGTTTAGATCACTAAGGCTAAAAAGCACTTTATCGTAAACTCACTTTTTACGTCACGCAGTGTCGTGCCGGTTTAGCCGTTAAACTTCGACGGGTCATAACTTCTTTGTTATAACTCGGATTTTTGCGTTCTTTATATGTACGGAACCCTTGTGACATATACTATAACTTGGTTAAGATTATTCCTTCAAAATAATCTTCCATCAAAAAGTCATTTTTGACGCTCATTGTCTCTAAATTGACTAACCCGGATCTACGGGCATTAGAATAACAATTCAAGATAACATTAAAATAATATCAAAATAGAGTTTTTTTGGTTAATTACCTCTGATGCTCATGGGTACTCTTGATATATAACCCTTTGTAGGCTTCCAAGTCCTAGGAAACATACACCTAACACCTCCCAGTAGCTTCTCTGCTTAAAAAATGAAGTATAATAAATCAAGATTTGTTGAAAAGGACATTTCACCATTTTTTTATTCACAAATAAACATATGCTATTGAAATATGCTTTAAATTTTGCTGCATATTTAATATTGGTATCTTGGATATAGTATAAAATTAACAACAACAATAACTACTTATGACGTGTTTAGCAAAAGTAGTTGTTAGCTGCTGGTAGCGGGTAGCTGGAAGCGGGTGGCTTGTAGCGGATAACTGGTAGGTGAAAGCTGTAACTTCTATTTGTTATATGAGTGTTTGACAAAAATAGATGGAAACTTTTGAAATATGTAAAATTACATAAAAAGACAATTGTTTAAAAAAATTTAATATATAAATATTTTTTTAAGGACAATTCTGGAAATTGATTTCAAAAGCTCAACAGCGTTTTGTTAAACGCTACATGAAGTACTTTTTAGATTTGGAGCGTTTTGTTTAAACTAAAAACTAAACGCTCGTATTGTCAAACGAAACTTTTTGTTTAAACTGGAGCGTTTTGTCAAAAAAACCAAAAGCTAGAAGCTCTCAAACGCTCCGTGCCAAACACGCCCTTAGTAAATCAATGTTATGATAATTAATATAACATTCCAAAAATTACGAAGATATTTTTCTTCATAACATAGACTAACCAATTAAATCTTTTATTTCGAAAACCATTAAACAACATTTAATTTATTAAAAAACCATACATTATCAAAGTTAAGTTTACAAATCCGTGGAAACGAATATCTTCGGTGTGTGTGTGTATAGTTCCACCGAGCTCTTCTCACGAACTACCTGCAAAATGTTTAATCCATAATTGTTAGCATAAAGGTTAGTGAGTTCCCCAATATACCACATATTCCATCACACATACAATGCATCCATATAAAATTCTCGACATTAATGCCAATTTGTCAAATCTCCTATCCGTAAGCATAGAACATACATATCAGCTACTGGTACAATGTCACCGACTCTCATCCACTGCCACTGCCGGCTCTCAGCCACCCTGCTGTAACATCCTAAAAACCATGGTAAAATTTTCATTTTTAAAATCTAACCACAAATCATAATTGTTTACAAAACATTGTTCTCGAATGCAAAAATCACGAGTCAGAGTATCCCAAAATCAAATATCATAAAATCAGAAGGATGTGCACGATCACGCCTTTGCTTTTCCTCGATCATGTGAAGTATGTGAGAACCGTCAATTTTTGGCCAAGTCAAAGTCAACTAAAGTCAACAAGTCAAACCGGTCAACTCATCTAACCCTTATATATTAGGGTTTCCATTATGTTTTTTTATTGTACAACTCGCAATCTTAATACAAAGTATCACTTAGAGTTTTCACGTGTTCGGAAATTCTAAACCCTAATCAGGGCAAGTGATGGAACTACTCGATAAACCATTACTCCTTAAAGCTCGGGGGCATATAACAATCATAACGAGACTTAACGGGATGTACAAACCTTGCGTTACGAAGCCAAACACTCAAAAAGGTCGCAAACGAGATCTCTCTCAAATCTCTCCCAAATCTCTCTCTGTATGAGAAATCTCTCCAAGTATGTGAAATCTCTCCCAAATCTCTCTCTGTATGAGAAATCTCTCCAAGTATGTGAAATCTCTCCCAAATCTCTCTCTGTATGAGAAATCTCTCCCAAATATCTCTCTGTATGAGAAATCTCTCCAAATATGTGAAATCTCTCCCAAATCTCTCTATGTATGAGAAATCTCTCCAAGTATGTGAAATCTCTCCCAAATCTCTCTTTGTATGAGAAATCTCTCCAAGTATGTGAAATCTCTCCCAAATCTCTCCCTGTATGAGAAATCTCTCCAAGTATGTGAAATCTCTTCCAAATCTCTCCCTGTATGAGAAATCTCTCCAAGTATGTGAAATCTCTCCCAAATCTCTCTCAGTATGAGAAATCTCTCCAAGTATGTGAAATCTCTCCCAAATCTCTCTCTGTATGAGAAATCTCTCCAAGTATCTGAAATCACTCCCAAATCTCTCTCTGTATGAGAAATCTCTCCAAGTATGTGAAATCTCTCCCAAAACTCTCTCTGTATGAGAAATCTCTCCAAGTATGTGAAATCTCTCCCAAATCTCTCTCTGTATGAGAAATCTCTCCAAGTATGTGAAATCTCTCCCAAATCTCTCTATGTATGAGAAATCTCTCCAAGTATGTGAAATCTCTCCCAAATCTCTCTCTGTATGAGAAATCTCTCCAAGTGTGTGAAATCTCTCCCAAAATCTCTATAACATCCCAAAATTCAAGGCCAAAAATTTCGTTTTTAATTAGGTCATTACATAAACCAAGGTGTCAATAATCAAAGCATTTTATCATAAAACCATATCAGAGTGTAATCCCAAAGATCTCATGTGCGGAAAACATAGTGTGATGCGCTGCGATCGAGCCGGCTCCTTTCCTTTGAAAACAAAGCACCTGAAACCAAAACTGTAAACCGTAAGCACGAAGTTTAGTGAGTTCCTCCATCATACCACATACCACATAATACCATCGGTATCTTTCAACCGGTATCTGCCATCGGTATCTTTCAACCGGTAACCGGGGACTATTTCACCCCTACCATTATCACATAATAATATATCATAAACATACTGATCACATACTAACATCATAACATACTGATCACATACTAACATCATAACATATCGATCACATACTAACATCATAACATAATGATCACATACTAACATCATAACATAATGATCACATACCAACATATCATAAACAAACAGATAAGCATTGCCTGGGTTCTGTATACCCTTTCGGTATCTTTCAACCGGTAACTGCCATCGGTATCTTTCAACCGGTAATCCGTCATCGGTATCTTTCAACCGGTATCCGCCATCGGTATCTTTCAACCGGTAACCGGAGACTATTTCACCCCTACCACTATCATATAATAACATGTCATAAACATATTGGTTCCATGATAACATAACATAAACATACCGAATCACATAATGGCATATCATAACCATACTGGTCACTTAATAACATATCATACATGGGTTCTGTCTACCCCTTCGGTATCTTTCAACCGGTAACTGCCTTCGGTATCTTTCAACCGGTAACCGGGGACTATTTCACCCCCCACCACTATCACATAATAACATATCATGATCATACTGCTAGGCATGCATGGGTACTATCTACCCCTTCGGTATCTTTCAACCGGTAACTATGGGCTATATCCCCCTACCACTACTAACACATATGTCATAGCATCCTAGCACATAATGCATATCAGATAACAACACAGCAGATAATTAACACAAAGACAATCATCTAACAAATAACTCCTACTAGTGGGTCGGCATTGTGGCCGTAGACCCACTCCTACTGGAAGGTAACTCACCTCGCACTGCTGAAGTCCCGAAGACTCAACCCCACACTGCTGACGTCCTGCGGACTCAACCCCAGCTGCTGGATGACAGATTCCCGGTCTGTCAATATCAAAACATTACCCAATTAATAATTGGGTTCCACTACATAACCATAAGTACATGCTTTGGGTAATTACTACATTACCCCTATCTTGGCTTATTTAAGCCCAAAGCCCAATCCAAAGGCCCAAAAGTCCAACTATGGCTCAAAGCCCAACATATGGCCTAATTTTCCAAATTGGGCCCAAACCTTTACATGGTCTCATTCTAAGGTCCAACATCATATAATCATTAAGGCCCAAACTATGACCCATCTATGACCTAATTTTCCAAATTTGGCCCAAACCCCTTTACATGGGCCTTGCCCTAGGCCCATTAAATATTCTAGTCCATTTGCTTGACTTTGGATGGCCCATTAATAACGCAATCATCAAGGCCCAACAATACACCCATGTGAAATTAGGGTTTCACATAAAATGACGATTAGGGTTAAGTGTTTCTCACTTAACCCATTAAGGACTTAATCCATTAAGTCCATCATTCTTCTAAATAAGTCATATGGTGTGATTGGGCTTAATCACACAATTCCATTATTCCAATGGCTCACAAGTGGGTCTCAATAAGTCCAAGCCCATAAATCCAATATTAGGGTTTTCTAAACCCTAATTAGGGTTTCCAACCCATCTTAGCCCAATAGGCCCATTAGTTAAGTCCTTGGATCCATTAGGGTCCATTAAGCCCATTAGACACATGTTTGGGCTTTTATGCCCATTAAGCCTCATTGGGCCCATTAGGGTTTCAAGGCCCATTATGGGTTTAGTCCCTTGACCAAACATCCCCAAACTAGCAATCCCAACACAACTAAGCACACCGCCACCCGACACGGCGGCCGGTGGCGGCAGGAGGCGGAAGCCACCACCCTAAGGTGGTGGTTTTCAATTTCTTTCCATTATTCCAATTTGTAAATACACTTTACAATGCTAAATCTGAAATAAACACACACACCTACTAACACATACACACAAACACGGTGGTGTATGGTGGCAGCCACCACCTCACGGTGGTGGCAGTGGCGGCCCTAGACTCTCCGGCCAAAAATAGATCACACACAACACACCCACACTCTTTTCTTGCTTGCAAACGGGTCCAGCCACCCTCCTGGTGGCGGTTGGCGACGAAATAAGTACAAAACGGCGGCAACATCGGCGGTATTGCGATGACAGCCACCATGAGTGGCATAACAGCGACAGTAGCAGAAAACGACGGGACAAAGGGAAAGAAGGATCGACCACAGGACCGCAAACAACAGCAGCGCTACTGCCGACATCGCTCTTCAGCGACAAAGAACCCGGTCTCCGGCATGGAACAAGGCGATGAATGGAGTCTCGAGCGGAGGAAGGCGATGGTTGGTGTTGATGTCGGAACCGCTGCAGCAGCCTCGCGAAGTTGGCTTCGGTGGTCCTTGTTGTCGATGGTTGATCGGAATAGCACGGTGTCGGTAGTCAGTTGGAACTCACCGGACTCGGTTAGGCTGTGGCGGAAAGGCAGCAAAGTGTGACGACAACCCGATGGCAAGGCGGCAGGCGGTGGTCGTCGGGACTCCATCCGGTCGGAGCACAAGGGGGAAAACCGGCTATGGCGGCTGGAGGAGTGGAGGGGGGGCGGTCGACACTTCATTAGGGTTAGGGTTAAAACCGGGGTGACGGGTTTATATACCCCGATCCCCCAAACTTGTTTCCATAATGGCAATTTCAGCCCCTCTTTTCCCTTTTCTATAAAAATGCAATCCAATATTTACCCTTTGAACCCCAGCATTATAAATCCATTACAACTCAGGTCCAATATTTACCAAACAGCCCCTTAACCCCAAAATCTCTTTCAAAAGAAGTCCCAACAATTACCCAATAGCCCCTGCCTTCATAATTATTTACAAATGGGGTCCAGAACTTACACAACTTCTAACATTATAACAATTAGCCCTTCGAGACCATCCTTTGATATATATATAATTATTTATTTTAGGGCAACTATTCGTTCATTAATTTATTTATTTATCTAATAAATAAATGGGTGTTACAACTCTCCCCCACTTAAATTAGATTTCGTCCTCGAAATCATTCCTTATCCTTCCTTACACACCTAACCACTCTAGTAACATGGTCACCATCCCAGGGTACACCCTAGCCTTCCCAGGGTAGCTGTGACCAATCTTCGCAAAGCCCTAATATCCTCATATGAACGAATTCCTCGCAACAAGATCACATTTACTCCGTCTGAAATCTGTTGTCTCAAGATGGTCTGAATCCTTGACATTCCACCCCTTCTGAATCATTATCGTTGAACCCAGTCCACTTATTCCTTCAATTGGCTACTCAACTTATGATAACTCGAGGTTCCCACTATAAAACAGGATCATAGACCTAATTATCTCTGCAGATCACTTGTACCTGGCCAAGGCCCAGATACTCCTGATGTGAGTGACTTGTCACTCCCCAACAAACCAACTATTCCGTGTGTACTTGTAACCTAAGACACAAGTACTAGTACTGCCCAGATGCTGAAACTACCCGAACACTGAACTGCCTGAAGCAGTATGTTGCCACGTGGCTGCTTTCCAAAATCTAACGAGACCTGCCTGGTCTTAATTCATTCACCAACCATCTGAAACACTGGGCCCCGACCCGGTTGCGGAGTCAGAAGACCCACACGCAGTCGCTCCACGCGACTTCTGAATGATATCCTTGTCTGTCAATGGTTGCCATTAGTTATCTTACCACTATGGCTCTAACAACCTCCTGATCTAACCGATCGGGTCCACGCATCGAATCCTGTCATCATCAAATCCAAGAATGAAAGTGATTGCTACCTGACCAATGGTAGCCTTACATCACAAACGCCCTTAAGCAGTCCATTACTTCCCTGATCTCATAACTGTAGTGGCGTTCCTACAGTCTTATCACTAGCTCAACCAGATCTAATCCATCTGGGTAATTTCGAAATCCAATCAGTGGATTTCCATATCCTCACTGTTACACTCGAACTGGTGGGTACTACTGTTCTTTCCGCGTTCTAACAACACGATCATGCCATCTACCAACCTAGTGAATGTTACGGCTACACCCACAGTCTTACAACACTTCCCATGCTAACTGACCACTAGTGAATGCTATGGCTACCCCCGTAGTCTTACAACACTTTCCATACCATCTGACTACTAGTGAATGCTACGACTACCCCCGTAGTCTTACAACACTTTCCATACCTTCTGACTACTAGTGAATGTTACGGCTACCCCCGTAGTCTTACAACACTTTCCATACTGGTCGAACACGTACTCGACCCAACACACAACTAAACTCGAGTCCTAACCAGAACTCTAACCTGGTTCCCGGAACCTGCTTTCACGTGACCTCCCTGTATCAGTATCGCACCCATGCCTGTGATCAAAGCGTCACAGTAAACCACAAAATCATCTACACCCTCTGGCAGGGTGAGAATCGGTGCCTCGCACAACCACTGTCTGAAAGCCTCAAAGGCTGTCTGCTGCTCATGCCCCCAACGAATGGCCACTGACTTCTTGGTCGGTTGGGTCAAAAGAACCCCAATCTCGGAGAAGTCCCGTATAAATCTCCGGTAATAACTTGTTAGACCCAGGAAATTCCGAATCTCAGATGGAGACCTCGGAATCTCCCACTGCATCACGACCTCTATCTTGGCCGAAAGAACTAGAATACCCTTCTGGTTGACAAGGTGGCCAAGAGATTGCACCTTGCGCAACCAGAACTCACAGTTGGAGAACTTTATAAAAAGTCTCTCTCCCACTTAGATTCGACTAAGTCTTCACATTACATGAGAATTGAAGGATTCCCAATCCTTCTCGCTTTCTAATATCCCACTGATGACATCCTGTGCCTGGCCATGCTAGCGTTTAATCACCAATTAAACCTTGAGATCTCCCATCCTCGGAAATCTCGATGAGTACTCTTGAAATCTGATCCCCTTCTGCTGACATGAGCAACCCCGCTACCCTGTAGCAGCCTAAACCCTTGGAGTGACAAACTCCCTCGTGTACCTTCTCGTACGCGCTGCACTGACTCAGGCCCTGCTGGCCTTTCACCCGATGATCAGAAGTCATGGGTGTCTTTCCGGGACCCTCTTCTATACGCACATGTCACGCACCTCTCTTTCCAGGGTGCTCCCAAATCGATCCCGCATCTGCAACTCTTGGAAATCATATCCTTCAGGGTCTGACACCCTGTCCCGCTCACTAGCTCGCTTGCCAATGGTTAAGCTGCAACAACTGGAACTTCCTCTGTCCCCACACTGGGTCACAAACTCTTCCCTGAAGCTTCTTATATTCTCCAAGACTCTCACTGATTCGAGAATGGATCCTGTGCTTTCAGTAGTACGGGCCCAATGCTACCTTCCACACCTATCCATACTTTCCTCAGCAATCCTCCCGAATCCTCCAAGTCACTTCCTCAACTAGTACACCCCAGTCTCACTGAACCTCACTACTAACCCACTGAGCATATCCTAGGATTTCCTAGGTTCCCGTACTCACCCAGTCCTCAGCTGCTAAAGAACTTCCTACTAATGTCAACTAGCTACCTCATGAATATAGCCATTCGCGACTTAGCATATTCGCTTAGTAGCTAGCTCACATTACTAAGAATTCCTCAAAGCACCAAGCAAGCAACATTCAGACAATGGAAAATCTAACCAACATATTCCAATCAGATCAGTCTATCCTCTTGTCAGGGATCTATACTAGCATGCGATTCTAAGGCTCACACAATCAGGCATAACCAAAACAGGCTATCCTATCACTAACTGATCAGTACTATCATGCAGCTCAGCAAGCACATACAACAGGCATATAAGGCATCTTCCTAGATCCTTAGCCCTAATCTAGCATTCAGTTATCATAATCATAATGCAACATGTATGGGTATCTTGGGGAAAACTTACTTGAGCTCGGCTAATTGCACGCATCACACACCTTGTTCTTTTCAAAGTTCTTTTCTCCGTCCAAATTCTTTTCAAATTCTTTTTATAAAATGATTTTCTTTTGACAATTTTCATACCAAGCCCTCAGTTTGAGTCCAGACACACCCGAGAGTGTGCCTGAATCCCTTAAACCAAGGCTCTGATACCAACTTGTAACATCCCAAAATTCAAGGCCAAAAATTTCGTTTTTAATTAGGTCATTACATAAACCAAGGTGTCAATAATCAAAGCATTTTATCATAAAACCATATCAGAGTGTAATCCCAAAGATCTCATGTGCGAAAAACATAGTGTGATGCGCTGCGATCGAGTCGGCTCCTTTCCTTTGAAAACAAAGCACCTGAAACCAAAACTGTAAATCGTAAGCACGAAGCTTAGTGAGTTCCCCCATCATACCACATACCACATAATACCATCGGTATCTTTCAACCGGTATCTGCCATCGGTATCTTTCAACCGGTAACCGGGGACTATTTCACCCCTACCACTATCACATAATAATATATCATAAACATATTGATCACATACTAACATCATAACATACTGATCACATACTAACATCATAACATATCGATCACATACTAACATCATAACATAATGATCACATACTAACATCATAACATAATGATCACATACTAACATCATAACATAATGATCACATACCAACATATCATAAACAAACAGATAAACATTGCCTGGGTTCTGTATACCCCTTCGGTATCTTTCAACCGGTAACTGCCATCGGTATCTTTCAACCGGTAATCCGCTATCGGTATCTTTCAACCGGTAACTGCCATCGGTATCTTTCAACCGGTAACCGGAGACTATTTCACCCCCACCACTATCATATAATAACATGTCATAAACATATTGGTTCCATGATAACAAAACATAAACATACCGAATCACATAATGGCATATCATAACCATACTGGTCACTTAATAACATATCATACATGGGTTCTATCTACCCCTTCGGTATCTTTCAACCAGTAACTGCCTTCGGTATCTTTCAACCGGTAACCGGGGACTATTTCACCCCCTACCACTATCACATAATAACATATCATGATCATACTGCTAGGCATGCATGGGTACTATCTACCCCTTCGGTGTCTTTCAACCGGTAACTATGGGCTATATCTCCCCTACCACTACAAACACATATGTCATAGCATCCTAACACATAATGCATATCAGATAACAACACACCAGATAATTATCACAAAGACAATCATCTAACAAATAACTCCTACTAGTGGGTCGGCATTGTGGCCGTAGACCCACTCCTACTGGAAGGTAACTCACCTCGCACTGCTGAAGTCCCGAAGACTCAACCCCACACTGCTGACGTCCCGCAGACTCAACCCCAGCTGCTGGATGACAGATTCCCGGTCTGTCAATATCAAAACATTACCCAATTAATAATTGGGTTCCACTACATAACCATAAGTACATGCTTTAGGTAATTACTACATTACCCCTATCTTGGCTTATTTAAGCCCAAAGCCCAATCCAAAGGCCCAAAAGTCCAACTATGGCTCAAAGCCCAACATATGGCCTAATTTTCCAAATTGGGCCCAAACCTTTACATGGTCTCATTCTAAGGTCCAACATCATATAATCATTAAGGCCCAAACTATGACCCATCTATGACCTAATTTTCCAAATTGGGCCCAAACCCCTTTACATGGGCCTTGCCCTAGGCCCATTAAATATTCTAGTCCATTTGCTTGACTTTGGATGGCCCATTAATAACGCAATCATCAAGGCCCAACAATACACCCATGTGAAATTAGGGTTTCACATAAAATGACGATTAGGGTTAAGTGTTTCTCACTTAACCCATTAAGGACTTAATCCATTAAGTCCATCATTCTTCTAAATAAGTCATATGGTGTGATTGGGCTTAATCACACAATTCCATTATTCCAATGGCTCACAAGTGGGTCTCAATAAGTCCAAGCCCATAAATCCAATATTAGGGTTTTCTAAACCCTAATTAGGGTTTCCAACCCATCTTAGCCCAATAGGCCCATTAGTTAAGTCCTTGGATCCATTAGGGTCCATTAAGCCCATTAGACACATGTTTGGGCTTTTATGCCCATTAAGCCTCATTGGGCCCATTAGGGTTTCAAGGCCCATTATGGGTTTAGTCCCTTGACCAAACATCCCCAAACTAGTAATCCCAACACAACTAAGCACACCGCCACCCGACACGGCGGCCGGTGGCGGCAGGAGGCGGAAGCCACCACCCTAAGGTGGTGGTTTTCAATTTCTTTCCATTATTCCAATTTGTAAATACACTTTACAATGCTAAATCTGAAATAAACACACACACCTACTAACACATACACACAAACACGGTGGTGTATGGTGGCAGCCACCACCTCACGGTGGTGGCAGTGGCGGCCCTAGACTCTCCGGCCAAAAATAGATCACACACAACACACCCACACTCTTTTCTTGCTTGCAAACGGGTCCAGCCACCCTCCTGGTGGCGGTTGGCGACGAAATAAGTACAAAACGGCGGCAACATCGGCGGTATTGCGATGACAGCCACCATGAGTGGCATAACAGCGACAGTAGCAGAAAACGACGGGACAAAGGGGAAGAAGGATCGACCACAGGACCGCAAACAACAGCAGCGCTACTGCCGACATCGCTCTTCAGCGACAAAGAACCCGGTCTCCGGCGTGGAACAAGGCGATGAATGGAGTCTCGAGCGGAGGAAGGCGATGGTTGGTGTTGATGTCGGAACCGCTGCAGCAGCCTCGCGAAGTTGGCTTCGGTGGTCCTTGTTGTCGGTGGTTGATCGGAATAGCACGGTGTCGGTAGTCAGTTGGAACTCACCGGACTCGGTTAGGCTGTGGCGGAAAGGCAGCAAAGTGTGACGACAACCCGATGGCAAGGCGGCAGGCGGTGGTCGTCGGGACTCCATCCGGTCGGAGCACAAGGGGGAAAACCGGCTATGGCGGCTGGAGGAGTGGAGGGGGGGCAGCCGACACTTCATTAGGGTTAGGGTTAAAACCGGGGGTGACGGGTTTATATACCCCGATCCCCCAAACTTGTTTCCATAATGGCAATTTCAACCCCTCTTTTCCCTTTTCTTTAAAAATGTAATCCAATATTTACCCTTTGAACCCCAACATTATAAATCCATTACAACTCAGGTCCAATATTTACCAAACAGCCCCTTAGCCCCAAAATCTCTTTCAAAAGAAGTCCCAACAATTACCCAATAGCCCCTGCCTTCATAATTATTTACAAATGGGGTCCAGAACTTACACTTTTAACTCCAACTTCTAACATTATGACAATAGGACCGAAACTACTTAGACCGAAACTACTCTGAGGACCGAACCTCCCTTCGGTTCGGATGACCCTTCGGGTCCGAGACTACCTTCGGCTCCTACTCCACTTTCGGTTCCCTCTACTTCGGTCCTTAGACCACACAACCGAACTTCGGTCCTGAGTATCAGAACCTCGCAGCTTCGCTTCTATCTTCCCGGTTTTCAATCCTTTTAGCGTTTTAAGCCCGTTTTTAATTATTTTAACGTGGGATTTTCACCCAAACTTATATTCTGACATATAAAACCCTAAATATTCATATTTTAATCGTATTTTAAGGAAAATCATTGCCTAAGAATAAAATCTAGTTGGTGAGATATTTAGGTGGAGTGTTGACTTATCCTTTGGGCCCTTACTTGGTGGAAAGGCCACGTTAAGTCACTGTCGCTTATAGTGGCTAACTCGATAAGCTGGGAGGACTTGAAGGCAAAGATGCTGAAAGAGTATTGCCCCAGGGGCGAAGTGCAAAAACTAGAGCAAGAACTGTGGGACCTCAAAATGACAGGCTCTGACCTTGCAACCTATACCGTCCGATTCTGTGATCTAGCACTCCTTTATCCCGCTATGGTCACCCCGGAAGACAAAAAGTTGGAGAGATACCTCTGGGGATTGTCCCCCCAAATTCAAGATAGCGTATTGGGCTCAAGACCAACTACCTTTGACAGTGCCAACGAATTGGCACAACAACTCATAGACCATCGTGCCAGCCATGACACTGCGACAACCACCCCGGATCAAGCAATAGGAGGAAACAACAAAAGGAATTTCTAGGACAACAAGAAGGACCAACCGGCCCAGGACTTCACTAAGAAGCAACAGATCGTTGTTGTTCATGCTGCCACAACCATCGCCACGCCAGCACCCATAAAACAATACGCTGGAACCCTTCTGAAATGCAACAAGTGTAACTTCCATCACACTGGGGTTTGCCGAGAGATGCATTGCAAAAATTGCAACAGGAAGGGGCACACTGTCTGTTTCTGTAAGGCACCAACACAACCCATAAACCAGGTCCCTGGCACTGGAGTAAGCCCAACCTGTTACAAGTGCAGCGAAACGGGACACTTTAAAAGGGACTGCCCAAGAGCACGAAATGCCGGTGATGGTGGAAGGGTGCTCGCGATCACTGCAGGAGAGACCACCCCGGAACCACCCGTAAATATCAGTACGTGTTTCTAACATCGATGTTTAAATTTTAAATTTCTTTTTATTACTAAAAACCAGTATCGATTGAAGTATACCAACCATAAATCTCGAGAACACGGTAAAACCCGTATAAGTCTTATCATCTATATAAAAACGCAGGGTTTTTACTAGTGAATCTATGATGGCTAGTGTAAACATTATGGTCATATATCATTAAGATTCTATGGACTTAGAATGTGTAATTCAGCCTTAATTCCTGTTCCTTGTTTGGTTGTGGGCTTAAGGCGGGGTCACTCATCCGAATGCCCTTGCAATCTTAATGATATACGATTAGTTTACACCAAGCGATTATAAAAGACATGGTAGGACTTATATTGCAAATTTCATCATAAATTGTTGAAGCATTCGTAATACTAGTACTCACAAATTACATTATAAAATATTCATAGTAGTAATACCAAGTATAAAGCGGAGAGCATAAAGGCACACGTAGAATACACTATCATCCCAAAACAATAACTCCTTTTAAATCGACTCAGATCAAGTTACAATAAGAGATTCCAAGGTCGTCATTTAACATCAGGCGGGTTGGTCCCCACTATAATCAATTTCTAGTACTACGTAAAGTTCCCCCATCTTTCCTCCAAATTATTGAAGTCCCAGTCGAAACACTAATTTTGGGACGAAATTCTTTCTAACGGTGGGATGATGTGACAACCGTCAATTTTTGGTCAAGTCAAAGTCAACTAAAGTCAACAAGTCAAACCGGACAACTCATCTAACCCTTGTATATTAGGGTTTCCATTATGTTTTTTTTATTGTACAACTCGCAATCTTAATACAAAATATCACTTAGAGTTTTCACGTGTTCGGAAATTCTAAACCCTAATCAGGGCAAGTGATGGAACTACTCGATAAAACATTACTCCTTAACCCTCGGGGGCATATAACAATCATAACGAGACTTAACAGGATGTACAAACCTTGCGTTACGAAGCCAAACACTCAAAAAGGTCGCAAACGAGACCACACAACCGAACTTCGGTCCTGAGTATCAGAACCTCGCAGCTTCGCTTCTATCTTCCCGGTTTTCAATTCTTTTAGCGTTTTAAGCCCGTTTTTAATTATTTTAACGTGGGATTTTCACCCAAACTTATATTCTGACATATAAAACCCTAAATATTCATATTTTAATCGTATTTTGAGGAAAATCATTGCCTAAGAATAAAATCTAGTTGGTGAGATATTTAGGTGGAGTGTTGACTTATCCTTTGGGCAAGGACACAAGTTACCTCCCATACCCACTCCTTGACTATTCCCAGTCAGTATTCATCCATACCTAGTCAATCATTGTCCTTTTTACACTCATTTCCAGCCTCAACCTTGATCAAAAGCTGGAGAAATCCTTACCTCTCCTCCCATTTCACTCACTTTTCACCAAAAGGCAAAACCCATTCTCTCTCACTTCCTCTCACCAAGAACTCAAGATTCAAGGCTGATCTTGAGCTCTTCACACACCTTGGTAAGTAAATATCTACCCACACTTGATTTCCTTACGCTTCTTCACTCAAATCACGAGTTCCTTACACAAATATCGTCATATTGTTGTTAGATCTTCGAATCTTCAAGCATCTCCCAAGTGTTCTTGACTTGGAAACTCCTTTTCTTCATCATCCATCTACTCAAATCACACAAGGTGAGTTCATACCCCTACATTTTCATGTTTTCTTCAATTTTTAGTGGGGGGGGGGGAATACAAGTTAAAACACCAAGAACACAACTAAACTCAAACAACAGCTTTCATCAGAAAAGTTGAGTCTTATTCACGGACTGTTTTGACTATCTTAAGCTTAATATCTTTCAAACCTGTTTAATATGCAAATAGTTCAGGTTCATACCTTTAAAATGACTACTTGCAAATCTCCATACGATTTTTCTACGATTTATGGTGATTTTTACAAAACTGCCTATCATTTCAGAAACGAAGTCGGACCAGTCTGTGAATATGAACATTTTAACACAAGTTAAAGACTTCTAAAAATCATAATAAAAATTATGAATAAACTAGATGCATTTTGTGAACTCTCAGAATTTACGGATTCAGTTTTCGACTTCGTATGATTTTTCTAAAACAGTGTAGAAAGGTCAAAATCTAGATAACAGCTTATAACTTTCATCACACTTTGTAACACGTTGAGCAAAGTGTAAATCTTTGAGGATTTCATATTTTACATGTGTTTCTTGTTGTGGTATAATTATATGACAAAAAATACTCACTGAATTGTA
Source organism: Lactuca virosa (assembly GCF_052849685.1). Lineage (NCBI taxonomy): Eukaryota > Viridiplantae > Streptophyta > Magnoliopsida > Asterales > Asteraceae > Lactuca > Lactuca virosa. Next base: position 45,172,839 of record NC_136434.1, read on the forward strand.
AGAATCCTCCATCATTACCAATAGTACAAAACAAGGCAGGATAAACATAGTTATATTTTTGCTATACATTCGACTTACATAGAAAAGGGTTCTTATACACCACAAACAAATATGTTAAACAATAATAGGTATAGTTAGGTTGCATATACATTAAAAACATTATGATAAACTATAATAGGTATAGTTTATGTTTCATTTACATTACGAACTCATTACAAAAAGGTTTTCATATAAAAGGGGGTACATTACAAGGTACCGGGTTTATACAAAAAGGGGTACATTACAAAGTACCGGGTTTCATATAAAAGGGATACATTACAAAGTACCGGGTTTATACAAAAAGGGGTACATTACAAAGTACCGGGTTTCATATAAAAGGGGTACATTACAAAGTACCGGGTTTATACAAAAAGGGGTACATTACAAAGTACCGGGTTTTCATATAAACGGGGTACGAATACAAAGTATCGGGTTTACACAAAAATGGTTTTATGGTATTAAAACTACATATCATTTAGAATTGTTAGTTTTCAGCTATAATTGCTAAGTGTGCATGTTAGAGTTATATAAAATTGAATTGAAATCGACTTAGAATTGGTGGGCTCGCCTTATCTCCTGTTCCTTGTTTGGTTGTGGACCTAGGGCAGACCCATTATATTCAACGGTTTATTTAACTTAAATTTTATATAACTTATATACGCTGGGTGATTATAGAAGGACTCTATGGGTCCTTCTAGGTTACATTATCGCATAACATAGGAGCATTCATTTCACACTTAATAAAGAAAATATTGGATTTTCTGGAAACATACTCTGTCGCTTTTACAAGGAAAACAGTTTCTTTCTCAAACAAAACTCTTATGAACTCACCAACTTAATTGTTGACACTTTTCAAAACTACTTGTATTCTCAGGAAATCAGTGAAACAGGAAACCAACAGCATTTTGAGGATGGGACGTTAAATCGTCAAACAGTTTATTTTGTCATCATAATGTAATTGATTTTGAAACATGTAAACATATACTATGGTGTAACCTTTTCAATTATATTTATGATGGTTGTATTTACTTTGAGCACTATTATACTCGTTGTTTTGATACTATACATGAAGTCCTCCACCCCCGGACGTTTCCGCCATCCTTGGTTTGGGGTTGTGACAGATTGGTATCAGAGCATTGTTTATAGTGAACTAAGTATATCGAACCACATAAGATATACAAACTATAAATGCATTGGGACTAAAGTCTCTGCTTTAACATTTTCAAATAACTATACTTTTAGAAATAAATATTTTCTTGTTAAAAGTACATACATGCATACCGGTTTAGTGTCATGTCTAAGGAAAACGCAAAAGTTAAAAATAGAGGAGTTGTGCAATGTGAATATGCCCTGGGATATGTAATCAAGTCTGGGAGGGATATAGCCTGATCAACTATATTCGTCCGAGAAATGACTAGTATGTGCCGGGGGATAGTCATAGTGGACAACAAGTCTATTAACTTACCAACGCTCATATAAGAAAATCGTTAAGAACCAAACATAATATTAAAATACTATAGGAGTATTTGGTGATACTATAATCAACTTATGTGAAAACTAAAGACCCCTATTAGTAGGTCGATAATAACTGAGTGCATACGCTAAGGTTATACATAATTAAAAATATTATAGACTCAGAATCTATAACTATTGCTCTACTCCCTGTTCCTTGTTTGGTTGTGGACTTAGAGTAGAGTCATTTATTCGAAGGTTTGTTCTATTTTAGATTATGTATAACTGGTATGCACTATGTGATTATAGACGTGACCAATAAGGATCACCCCTATAAGTAATTATAGGATTAGACGCCTATTAAATATCTCTTCTACCCCTATTCTCGCACAAGCAACGTGACAGAGGCTCAACTACCAAGAGACCCTATTTTTTTTCCTAACCAGGAAAAATGGCAGTTGGATCAGAAGACAATTCAGAAGAGGAGCGAGAGAAAGAGAAACCGAATGAAAGCAAAGGAAAAGAAGAAATGGGAAAAGCCAGGGCAAGGTTTAGGGCAATGCAAACTTTCATGTCTTCATTCTATGGCCCACGGAACATCACCCGCCACGAGTAGTGTGTACGCTACTGACATACCATTACAGACTCAAACTCTTGGCGTGCGTTTGAACACTGCCCCATCATATACATAAATTCGACCCTTCAAATTTAGAGACTACGCTATTCAAGGGGTCGTGTCACCGTCGAAGTTTTTCCTTACATTAACGAAATATAGACCTAATATAAGGTCAAACTTTCCTGAACTCTATAAATTAGAGTATATCAATAGAATTGACATGCATTTTATTTCATTGGGAGTTTACCACATATCTCATAACCTATTATTACAAACGATTTGCTTATGGTAACTCTAAGATTTCTTAATGTATACCTCAAGATTATGTGTAATTAGGAGACGATCGGCTTAGAAATGGTGAGTCCGCCTTAGGCCCTGTTCCTTGTTTGGTTGTGGACTTAGGGCAGACTCATTAAGTTCGACGGCCTATTGGACCTTAATTACACACAACTGGTATACATCAGGTGATCTTAGGAGTGGATCAGGCATGGAACAAATCACAAGATTACATTCGAGTCCTTTTTACTAAATTCATAAGTTTATTTATATAAACCTCTGCTATGAATTGTTTGCCACATTCGAAAAATCGAGAAATACTATACGTAAAAACTATTGACCATTACTAAAAGACTTATACTCATTTCTTTTTTGAAATTCTATAACAGAAAGATTCCGCCTCGTAGGTCTGCCAGACGCACTAGCGGAACGCAAACAAATCCACCACCGCCGCCTCCCCAATATGATCCTGTTATGTTCCAAGCTGCGGTCACGGCCGCGGTGGCAGCTGCTATGTCCCAAATTAGCACTGATGGTGCAGGACGGACAGGGAGCGGTACTAATAACTCCACTCAAGGAGATAGCCAAGGGCGTTCTAGTGAATGCTCCTTTAAAGACTTCACCAATGCCAGACCCGATTCATTCAATGGCAGCGGGGGAGTCATCGATTTGATGCAGTGGTTCGAGAAGACCGAATCTGTCTTCGAGATATGTGCGTGCCCCGAAGCGATCAAAGTCAAATTCGCAACTCGCACTTTCTTCGGTCGGGCCCTTACTTGGTGGAACGGCCACGTTAAGTCACTGTCGCTTACAGTGGCTAACTCGATAAGCTGGGAGGACTTGAAGGCAAAGATGCTGAAAGAGTATTGCCCCAGGGGCGAAGTGCAAAAACTAGAGCAAGAACTGTGGGACCTCAAAATGACAGGCTCTGACCTTGCAACCTATACCGTCCGATTCTGTGATCTAGCACTCCTTTGTCCCGCTATGGTCACCCCGGAAGACAAAAAGTTGGAGAGATACCTCTGGGGACTGTCCCCCCAAATTCAAGATAGCGTGTTGGCCTCAAGATCAACTACCTTTGACAGTGCCAACGAATTGGCACAACAACTAATAGACCATCGTGCCAGCCATGACACTGCGACAACCACCCCGGATCAAGCAAGAGGAGGAAACAACAAAAGGAATTTCTGGGACAACAAGAAGGACCAACCGGCCCAGGACTTCACTAAGAAGCAACAGATCGTTGTTGTTCATGCTGCCACAACCCTCGCCACGCCAGCACCCATAAAACAATACGCTGGAACCCTTCTGAAATGCAACAAGTGTAACTTCCATCACACTGGGGTTTGCCGAGAGATGCATTGCAAAAATTGCAACAGGAAGGGGCACACTGTCTGTTTCTATAAGGCACCAACACAACCCATCAACCAGGTCCCTGGCACTGGAGTAAGCCCAACCTGTTACAAGTGCAGCGAAACGGGACACTTTAAAAAGGACTGCCCAAGAGCAAGAAATGTCGGTGATGGTGGAAGGGTGCTCGCGATCACTGCAGGAGAGACCACCCCGGAACCACCCGTAAATATCAGTACGTGTTTCTAACATCGATGTTTAAATTTTAAATTTCTTTTTATTACTAAAAACCAGTATCGATTGAAGTATACCAACCATAAATCTCGAGAACACGGCAAAACCCGTATAAGTCTTATCATCTATATAAAAACGCAGGGTTTTTACTAGTGAATATATGATGGCTAGTGTAAACATTATGGTCATATATCATTAAGATTCTATGGACTTAGAATGTGTAATTCTGCCTTAATTCCTGTTCCTTGTTTGGTTGTGGGCTTAAGGCGGGGTCACTCATTCGAATGCCCTTGCAATCTTAATGATATACGATTAGTTTACACCAAGCGATTATAAAAGACATGGTAGGACTTATATTGCAAATTTCATCACAAATTGTTGAAGCATTCGTAATACTAGTACTCACAAATTACATTATAAAATATTCATAGTAGTAATACCAAGTATAAAGCGGAGAGCATAAAGGCACACGTAGAATACACTATCATCCCAAAACAATAACTCATTTTAAATCGACTCATATCAAGTTACAATAAGAGATTCCAAGGTCGTCATTTAACATCAGGCGGGTTGGTCCCCACTATAATCAATTTCTTGTACTACGAAAAGTTCCCCCATCTTTCCTCCAAATTATTGAAGTCCCAGTCGAAACACTAATTTTGGGACGAAATTCTTTCTAACGGGGGGATGATGTGACAACCGTCAATTTTTGGTCAAGTCAAACCGGTCAACTCATCTAACCCTTGTATATTAGGGTTTCCATTATGTTTTTTTTATTGTACAACTCGCAATCTTAATACAAAATATCACTTAGAGTTTTCACGTGTTCGGAAATTCTAAACTCTAATCAGGGCAAGTGATGGAACTACTCGATAAAACATTACTCCTTAACCCTCGGGGGCATATAACAATCATAACGAGACTTAACAGGATGTATAAACCTTGCGTTACGAAGCCAAACACTCAAAAAGGTCGCAAACGAGATCTCTCTCAAATCTCACCCAAATCTCTCCCTGTATGAGAAATCTCTCCAAGTATGTGAAATCTCTCTCAAATCTCTCTCTGTATGAGAAATCTCTCCAAGTATGTGAAATCTCTCCCAAATCTCTCTTTGTATGAGAAATCTCTCCAAGTATGTGAAATCTCTCCAAAATCTCTCTCTGTATGAGAAATCTCTCCAAGTATGTGAAATCTCTCCCAAATCTCTCTCTGTATGAGAAATCTCTCCAAGTATGTGAAATCTCTCCCAAATCTCTCTCTGTATGAGAAATCTCTCCAAGTATGTGAAATCTCTCCCAAATCTCTCTCTGTATGAGAAATCTCTCCAAGTATGTGAAATCTCTCCTAAATCTCTCCCTGTATGGGAAATCTCTCCAAGTATGTGAAATCTCTCCCAAATCTCTCTCTGTATGAGAAATCTCTCCTAAATCTCTCTCTGTATGAGAAATCTCTCCAAGTATGTGAAATCTCTCCCAAATCTCTCTCTGTATGAGAAATCTCTCCAAGTATATGAAATCTCTCCTAAATCTCTCTCTGTATGAGAAATCTCTCCAAGTATGTGAAATCTCTCCCAAATCTCTCTCTGTATGAGAAATCTCTCCAAGTATGTGAAATCTCTCCCAAATCTCTCCCTGTATGAGAAATCTCTCCAAGTATGTGAAATCTCTCCCAAATCTCTCTCTGTATGAGAAAACTCTCCAAGTATGTGAAATTTCTCCCAAATCTCTCCCTGTATGAGAAATCTCTCCAAGTATGTGAAATCTCTCCCAAATCTCTCTCTGTATGAGAAATCTCTCCAAGTGTGTGAAATCTCTCCCAAAATCTCTCTCAACTTTTTATAATCACTCGGGGCATCCCGACCCTTAATTTAGTCGAAAACCGCTCGAAAACGGAAGTTTATGCGAAAAACAGATTTACGGAGCCGAACCCTCTTAAGGAGCCGAATTCACCATAGGACCGAAACTACTCTGAGGACCGAAACTCCCTTCGGTTCGGATGACCCTTCGGGTCCGAGACTACCTTCGGCTCCTACTCCACTTTCGGTTCCCTCTACTTCGGTCCTTAGACCACACAACCGAACTTCGGTCCTGAGTATCAGAACCTCGCAGCTTCGCTTCTATCTTCCCGGTTTTCAATTCTTTTAGCGTTTTAAGCCCGTTTTTAATTATTTTAACGTGAGATTTTCACCCAAACTTATATTCTGACATATAAAACCCTAAATATTCATATTTTAATCGTATTTTAAGGAAAATCATTGCCTAAGAATAAAATCTAGTTGGTGAGATATTTAGGTGGAGTGTTGACTTATCCTTTGGGCAAGGACACAAGTTACCTCCCATACCCACTCCTTGACTATTCCCAGTCACTATTCATCCATACCTAGTTAATCATTGTCCTTTTTACACTCATTTCCAGCCTCAACCTTGATCAAAAGCTGGAGAAATCCTTACCTCTCCTCCCATTTCACTCACTTTTCACCAAAAGGCAAAACCCATTCTCTCTCACTTCCTCTCACCAAGAACTCGAGATTCAAGGCTGATCTTGAGCTCTTCACACACCTTGGTAAGTAAATCTCTACCCACACTTGATTTCCTTACGCTTCTTCACTCAAATCACGGGTTCCTTACACAAATATCGTCATATTGTTGTTAGATCTTCGAATCTTCAAGCATCTCCCAAGTGTTCTTGACTTGGAAACTCCTTTTCTTCATCATCCATCTACTCAAATCACACAAGGTGAGTTCATACCCCTACATTTTCATGTTTTCTTCAAGTTTTAGGGGGGGGGGGGAATACAAGTTAAAACACCAAGAACACAACTAAACTCAAACAACAGCTTTCATCAGAAAAGTTGAGTCTTATTCACGGACTGTTTTGACTATCTTAAGCTTAATATCTTTCAAACCTGTTTAATATGCAAATAGTTCAGGTTCATACCTTTAAAATGACTACTTGCACATCTCCATACGATTTTTCTACGATTTATGGTGATTTTTACAAAACTGTCTATCATTTCAGAAACGAAGTCGGACCAGTCTGTGAATATGAACATTTTAACACAAGTTAAAGACTTCTAAAAATCATAATAAAAATTATGAATAAACTAGATGCATTTTGTGAACTCTCAGAATTTACGGATTCAGTTTTCGACTTCGTATGATTTTTCTATGATTTTTCTAAAACAGTGTAGAAAGGTCAAAATCTAGATAACAGCTTATAACTTTCATCACACTTTGTAACACGTTGAGCAAAGTGTAAATCTTTGAGGATTTCATATTTTACATGTGTTTCTTGTTGTGGTATAATTATATGACAAAAAATACTCACTGAATTGTAAGAATCCTCCATCATTACCAATAGTACAAAACAAGGCAGGATAAACATAGTTATATTTTTGCTATACATTCGACTTACATAGAAAAGGGTTCTTATACACCACAAACAAATATGCTAAACTATAATAGGTATAGTTAGGTTGCATATACATTAAAAACATTATGATAAACTATAATAGGTATAGTTTATGTTTCATTTACATTACGAACTCATTACAAAAAGGTTTTCATATAAAAGGGGGTACATTACAAGGTACCGGGTTTATACAAAAAGGGGTACATTACAAAGTACCGGGTTTCATATAAAAGGGGTACATTACAAAGTACCGGGTTTATACAAAAAGGGGTACATTACAAAGTACCGGGTTTCATATAAAAGGGGTACATTACAAAGTACCGGGTTTATACAAAAAGGGGTACATTACAAAGTACCGGGTTTTCATATAAACGGGGTACGAATACAAAGTACCGGGTTTACACAAAAATGGTTTTATGGTATTAAAACTACATATCATTTAGAATTGTTAGTTTTCAGCTATAATTGCTAAGTGTGCATGTTAGAGTTATATAAAATTGAATTGAAATCGACTTAGAATTGGTGGGCTCGCCTTATCTCCTGTTCCTTGTTTGGTTGTGGACCTAGGGCAGACCCATTATATTCAACGGTTTATTTAAATTAAATTTTATATAACTTATATACGCTGGGTGATTATAGAAGGAATCTATGGGTCCTTCTAGGGTACATTATCGCATAACATAGGAGCATTCATTTCACACTTAATAAAGAAAATATTGGATTTTCTGGAAACATACTCAGTCGCTTTTACAAGGAAAACGGTTTCTTTCTCAAACAAAACTCTTATGAACTCACCAACTTAATTGTTGACACTTTTCAAAACTACTTGTATTCTCAGGAAATCAGTGAAACAGGAAACCAACAACATTTTGAGCATGGGACGTTAAATCGTCAAACAGTTCATTTTGTCATCATAATGTAATTGATTTTGAAACATGTAAACATATACTATGGTGTAACCTTTTCAATTATATTTATGATGGTTGTATTTACTTTGAGCACTATTATACTCGTTGTTGTGATACTATACATGAAGTCCTCCACCCCCGGACGTTTCCACCATCCTTGGTTTGGGGGTGTGACAAAGTACCTGAATCATAAAACTTAAACTGTAAGCCAAAGCTTAGTGACTTCCCCCAAATACCACACAACAGAACATATACAAAACACATATTGGGTCCACAACCTCCTGGTTGGATTACCCCTGGCCCACAACCTTCCGATTGGATTGCCTTGGCCCATAACCTTTTGGTTGGATTGCCCGTGTTTGTTGACTGGCAGCACAAAGCAATACAGTCTCAACCCAACCACATTACGTCGACACATATAACAGATAAAACACATAACAACAACAGATAATCATGTAGATCTCAACATATCACTATATCATAACAACATTTTAAACCAAAATACACAATCTACTGGGACGACATTAGTGCCTTCAAGGCACCAATACAGTGAGGAAAACTCACCTCACAGTAAAAAAAAATAGTTGAACAACACACTGCTTCGAATACCAACTCCTAATGTCACCTATACATTAAAAAGTGAACAAATCTCATACTACATCCCAAAATACCCCTAGGTCAAACTTGGTCAAAAGTCAAAAAGTTAACTCTAGACTGAGTACGCGTCGCGTACTCAGCATGTATGCATAGCGTACTCATTCATCCAAAAACGGGGCCTCAAAGGAGTATGCGCTGCGTAATCAGAAGTACACACAACGTACTTAGCGAGATTTCAATCTTTCATGTTATGTGCTTAATCCCTAAAGTCCTTTCGTCCATCACTCATATCTAGACCCATAACATCATTTTAAGTCATAAAGTTTCCACCTTTATGACTTTCCATGGATAGACAAGGTCCAAAAGCTAAAACCCTAACTTAATAATCCATTAAGACATCATGAATCTTGCATGGAAGGGACATAAAGGACCAATATCACATTTTTATGGTTCTTAATATCTCCATAATGGATAAAGTTTCCAACTTTATCCATTAGGATGATCCAAACAACCAAGATATAGTCTTTAAGTCTCAAAGGGACCAAAAATGCATCTTTCTCAACTTAGTCCAGTAAGTCCAAGTCTCCCAACATTCAGATCTGAATCAATATGATGTTTAGATGGATAAAGTTTCCAACTTTATCCATAACAAGGTCACAAACTTTCAAGATCTAAACTTTATGCTGTAACATCCAAATATCAGGTATTTCCATTTTAGCCCTTAATCTATTTGAGTTTGCATATTTGGTCCCTTTTTGTGAAAACCGGATTTCATCTCATATGCGAGGCATACATGTGAGTACGCGCAACGTACTCATGTGACCTGATTGGGGGAGGCTTGCTAGTACGTTGGGCGTACATGAGGTACACAAGGCATACTAGCTCAACCTCAAAACCGTAATTTTAAGTGTTTGTTTCCCTATTTAAACCACCTAATGGCTCCCTTGGACATTCCATATCAGCCACCTTCCCTCAAAAATCCTAATCTCGAGTTTAAGCTTTGTTTGTGAGAGTTTGGAGCTTATTAGTGACTTTTGGTGCATATTGGGTGAAGAAGAACACCCTTGAATAAGGAGGTGTTGCATGAAAGATTATAGATCCAGAAACTACTCCTCTCTGTAAATATTTTGATGGTATAAAGTCTATACATTGATGTGTTTCACTTTTATCTCCATAGTTGGGGTTTTATGAGCTTTTTGTCCCAAAGTTTGGACCTTTATGAGTTTGGGACACTCTAGAGCATATTAGTTGTCCCTTCTTGCATGTTAGGTCTTATAGGTTCATAAAAATGGTTTATTGATGGTCCTTTTCTAGCCATGCAAGAATTTGATGGTGTTGAGTGTGGATTAGGTTAGAGTTTTAAGGTTCAAGCCCTTTTTAGCCATGCAAAGGCTTAAAGTTTTAAACTTTATGGTTTAAGACAATTTATGAGCTTGGACATGAGTTTTGGACATTAGAGCTTAATGGATTAAGACATTGGATCACTTTTGGCTGACTGATCAATACACCATGCACACTCCTGTGTATGATGCGTGTACTAGGCCAATGCCCCGATTCGGGATTAGTATCAGTGTATGTCTAGCGTACGATCCAGGTACGTCACACGTATGTAGTCTGTGGGCCTTTGAGAATTTTGGGCTCGAGTGATTTTTGGGCCTCAGGCCTACCTGTGGTAGAAAGACATTTTTGGAGTTTTGGACCATTGGGGGCGCTCTTGGGACTTATTGGGCCTTAAAGGCCATGTAGATAGGCTTGGAATGCCTTTTTTTGGACTAGTTGGATTTGGGCTTTGGTGAGGGCAGGCCCAATGAGGCAAGGGTTAAGAAACTCTCTTTCTTTTAAATTATGAATTAGGGTTTGGACCCTCGGGTTAGTTGCTAAAATTATAAACACTAGTATTACCTCCGGATGTAAAATGAGAAAATTCAATCGATCCGGTTATTTTCAAAATATTCTCATAATATGATCTTTGTTTATAAGAATATCCAGCGTATGTCGCTGTATCCAAGTATCTGGTCATCAAAAACCATGGATCTTCATTATTTTCAAAATAAAGCATTATATCTTTATTTTCTAAAATAAGAATATTATCTTTATGGGATGATTCTTTGTATTCAAAATTATCATTGATGGTTTCACCATCTGTGATCATTTGAGCGAAACTAGGAGTATTTTCCCTTTTTGTTTCCAAAAATGCTTTAAACTCCTCATATAATGGGCTTCTTGGAATTGGAAGGGACTGATTATTTGCCTGTGATGAAGTTCCAGTTCTATAAGAACTGCTTGAAGCCGTAGGATTTCCTCGACCTCTATTATAACAACCCTTGTATGAAGGATGGCCTCTTCCACGATTGGGATTCATCCTGCAAATTAGCACGTAGTTTTTGAGATTTTCTTATGAAGATATTTGAACATAATGCTATATCGTTGCATGTCAACTTTTGTTATTGGTCTATCTTTTTTATTTCGTTTGATAAACGATTCTAAGATCCTGCTATGTTTGCAATGAAGATTATTCTTTACTTGTAATCTTGAGTCACCCATAAGAATTTTACCTGAAAATGTCAATTTAAGAGCAATATAAGCTTGTTCTCAAGATTCTTGAGCTGAATTCTTAATCCAATTAGTCTTAATTTAATTAATATTCTCTTAAAATATGGTTCATTGGTTAAGTTGGTGCTTCATTAATTAAATTTTTTATATTAATAATATCATCAGATAATTGTCTTAGCTGGTTATAACTCATTTAGAAATTCTCTAGTTAAAAAACCGGGAAGACTATTATCACTTCCTTTTTTATATTGAATTTCAAAATCAAAACATGCTAATGTAGCTTGCCATCTAGTAAACATTTGTTTAGAAACATCATGTTTAAAGTCTTTATTAAACATGAATTTAGCTGCTTGACAATCTGTTTTTATAATAAAATGTTGATTATATAAATTGTCTTGAAATTTAAGAATACATTTTACTAATGCCAAAATTTCTAGTAGAATAATTCTTTTGACTAGGAGTCCATTTTCCAGAATGAAATCTGACTAAGAATTCTTGTTTACTGTTAGGGTGAATTTGTTTTAAAATTCCTCAAAACCCTATTTCAGAGGTTTTTGTTTCAACTATTTTTTCCCAATTGGGATTTGCCAAAGATAAACATGGTAGATTTTTGACTTTATCTTTTATTCTTTTAACTGCTTGGGTATGATCATCAGTCCAAGCACAAGGATTCTTTTTCAATCTGTCATATAAAATTGCACTATCGGCTGATATATCTTTATAAAAAGGTGATATATAATTCAGGCTACCTAAAAATCTTTGTAGCTGAGTTTTATCTTTTATTTCATCTGGGAATTTCGCAGCAAAATCTATACTTCTTTGTATAAGAATGACTTGTCATTTTTCAATATTATGACCTAAAAATCTTACCTTTGTTTGAAATAAAGACATTTTAGATTATGATATCACTAAACCATTGTTTATTATTATTGCTTCAAAAGTATGCAAATGATCAAAATGTTCTTGAATATTTTTCGAAAATACTAAAATATCATCCATATATACAATAATAAAATTGTTATAAGGATTAAATATATCATTCATTATAATTTGAAATTCCTAAGGGGCATTATTTAAGCCAAATGGCATAACATTCCATTCATATTGTCCAAAAGGAACATTAAAGGCAACCTTATATCTGTCTTTTTTATCAATCTGAATTTGCCAATATCCTGATTTTAAATCGATCTTTGAAAATATTAAAGAGTCATGTAAACGATCTAATAAATCCTTTTTATTAGGAATAGGATATCTGATCCATTTTAAAACCTTATTAAGTGGCTTATAATTTATAACTAGTCTCGGTATTCCTCTCTCTTGTTCTGAATGTTTGTTCACATAAAAAGCAGTACATGATCATGGAGATTTAGAAGGTTGTATTAGGTTTTTATCTAATAAGGAAGTTATTTCCTTTTTACATATATTCAAGTATTCGAAATTCATTTGACAAGGTCTTGCCTTGGTATGAATTTGTTTTTCATTGAAGTCTTCCTCATAGGGAAACATAACTATATGTTTTTTCCTTTCCCAAAAAGCATTAGGATGATCATTACAAATTTTTAAGGAAAATTGGTTTGTTAAAAGTTTAATTTTTTCCTGTAATTTAGGTTGTTCTAGTTGTTCATCTATTTGAACATTTCTAATTTCTTCTTTAAGAAAATTTATTTGGTTTTTCTTTAAATTCAACTCATTGACCCAAATGGAATAAGGGTCAGAGACAAAATTTAAAATAACAGGTTGATTCTTATAAGATCCTATAATTTCATTTTTATCAATAGTTAGTGGTAATATCATTTCCAGAAAAGGATTTCCTAGAATCATTGTATTACTAGTCATATTTTTAATTACCGTGAAATTAATAGGTATACAAACATTTTCTGTACAAATTTTTGCATCTGTTAATTTATATATAATATCCAATTTAGAACCTGATACCTCTCTTAACGTGTGAATCGATTTTTGAAAATATTTAGTAGGTATTAAGCCTTCTCGTATGCAATTTAGATCTGCACCACTATTTATTAGAGCGACAAAATTTCTTTGATAATTGTAAGTAATAAATAAATTAATTGTAACATGCCATTTTCTAGAGATTACTAGTTCCATAGACTGAAGAAAATTATTATCAGTATTATTGGTAGTCCCAATATCTTGGTTATTTTGTAGCTTTTCTAATTTATTAATTCGTTGATTGTTTATTAATTGATCATTTTTTATCTTAGATATATCATGTTTTAAAGATTTAATTTCAACCTGCAAATCTTGTATTGTAGGTATAATAGTAGAATTTTTATTTCTACTTTCTTTTAACATATCATGTACGTTTTTCTTGGAATAGATCCCTTTTTCATAGAATAGATCCCTTCTTCTTTTATACTCTGTTCCTTATTATTTAAATTTTCTATTATTTTTTTGCCTTATTTCTGGATCATTAATTTCTTTTAATAAGTTTGCAATATCATTACTAATTATATTTATGGTTAAATCTTCTTTAAATTGAGACTAGATTAAGTATAACTGATGATCTATGTTACATGAACATTGTTCTAAATTATAACAATTACATTCAATTTCTTCAAATTTTGAAGAATAATCAGAATCGTAATCTATCATATTAATATCAGAATTATCGTCTGAGATTTCCTCCTCGTCTGACGAATTATCTATTAAATTTATTAATTGAAGTTTTATATCCTCCCTTATATCCATATTATTGATTTGCTTTTTTATTTTTTTATTTCTACATTTATTAGCATAATGTCTTGTTTTTCCACATGAAAAACAAGTAGGGGTTTTTTTATTAATAATATCTTTTTAATCAATTTTCTTTTTATATGTTTATCTTTTTTATTAGAATCATTATGCATTTTTTTATAAAAAAATTTATTCTGTTGAAACTCTTTTTTCTGTTTCTTCTTATTTCTATTAGTTTCTATTCCGAATTGATCACAAAATTCTCCTAGTTGTCGTTTTTCATTAAGATGTTGGGTTTTAATTTGATGATTAAGTTTTATCTCACTACATAAGGCTAAACCTTCCTGTATACAAGTTCCTATTAATTTCCATATGTATAATCTTCGTAAGGAATTGTATTATCTATCCTTAGTTGGTTTTTAACTCTTTTAGCAAAAAGATTTGGCAAACCATCTACGAATTTAGATTTTCAATAAACACTATTACAATCATTAAGCTCCATTACTCTACTTAAGAAAGTATCCTTATACCATCGAAAAGATGTAAGAGTTTTACAAAATAATCTATTTAATAGAGTATGAATATTCTCAGAATTATCTGATCATCTTCCTGTAAAATGTTCTATTATGGTACAAGTTAGAGTATAAACTACATTAGGAGTAGTTATTCCATTTTCTGTTTTAACTGTATTAAGAATAGTTTGTTGGGTTTTTTCATCCATATAGTTGTCCCACCAGCCTTTTAATTGACCAGTAAATCCGACAATTAACATAAATTTTTAGCAATTGTACTATACATTAACATTCTATGAATCATATTATATATTTTGTCTTTCAGTATAACCATCTAAATTCCATTCATAAACATTTTTACCACTATAACTATTATTAATTTCATATTCTTGTTCCTGATGTAGGATATCTTGAGGGCTTGGTCTTGATAATAATATTATCTTTGAACAGGTTTTCTAGCAAATTTACTATCATAATTATTAATTTTTATTTATTTGAGTATCATCTATATCTGAATCATCCTCTGAGTCTTTATTAATAGTATTAATATGTAATTTTTTCATTTGTTCTTACATAATATCTAACATATAATCATAATTTTTTAATTTGTAACCAGTAATATTTGGTGGGGGTTGAATAGTAGCATTTATTTGTTTTTCTTTATCTTTTTTCTGTATTATTATATTTTTTTGACTATTGTTAATGAGTAAATTTATATTTTCTATATTTTTATGTAAATCCATTAATTGTTCTCCTAATACTATGAAATATAAATTATGGAAATTTAATTGTTGAATCATACTGTTAATATGATTTATGTCTACTGTAAGAATCTTTTCATAAAAAAAGCTTTTGATAAGCTGAAAATTTTATAGCAATATTATTATTTGTGATTGTAAAAGGGATTTGAGGTGGAAATACACTTGTTATTACCTTGTCTCCTGATAGAGTATAATCTCTTTCTATGTTGTGAATATTATGTTGAAAAGTATAAATAAACCAAGGAATAAAATGTATAATTTAATTTATAGAGGATAAATATTCATAAAATTTCTTTTGGATTTCTTGTAATTCCTCTTTAGAATATTTTTCAAATAACCATTCTTTAAAAAATGTCCATTTGGTTGAATAAAATTCTTCACAAATAATTTTTCTTGCCTGAGAACCAGGGCTAAAATCTATTTTTTCTTTTAAATCCATTAAACTGTAAAATTCATTTCGAAAGGAGTAGATGCCTCCGCCTCATACACAATATCATCATGTATATTTAAATTATTTATTTTTCTAATATTAACAGAAGCACGAGTAGAAAGGGACTTCTACCTTATAATCTATTGGTGATATATATGAATGCGAAGATCTTGCAGATCTTGTTCGTTTTATCAAGTCGCTTTCATATTCGGTTTCTTTGTTAAACTCAATAGTAACTACACCATCAGAAGTTTGTATAATACTTTCTATATTATTATTTATTAAAGGTGTGGGTGGTACATTATTTTCTAAAAACCCAGTGTTGAGGAAATTTTATTTCATCCCATTTTATAGATTTTCTGGTTGTAAATTTTGACATATCAAAATTACTTTATATTAAAATTGTTTCATTTATAGGTATATTAACTCTCTTACATTTAGGATTTATAGCTTTCAATGGTTTAAAATATATACAATAACATATACATATTACTTCTGATCCTGGTAAATAATTATAACCATGAGTTTTGACATTTGATGTTAAAGCTTGAAAAATATTTTTATCAGACAAGGAAAGTTGTAAATTTGGGTAAACATTAAAATATACTGGTCTATGGGACAAACTAGATTCTATTTTATCCATTAAAGATTGTTTCCAATTTTTATTTCTAACATCCTTAAGGACTGCTAAAAAGCTTTTAGGTAATCCCTGTAATGTTAATGGTTTAAGAACAATTTGTACTAAACCAATATGTAAGTAATTATAAATATATTTATACCTATCAATATCTTGTGGGGTTATTAATTGAATTGTCATCTCATCTTCATTCATAGTTAACTTTTCTTCTGTAGTTTTAACAGTTTGAATAAAACCTAATTCTTCAAAGGTTCCTAATTCATATATAAATTTAGGGTTGATACTAGGAATTGTCCATTTATTAAGAAGATCTAAATTCTTTGGCACTTCATATTCGTCTATTACCTTATTTTTAATCAGTTGTTTATTACTATTTTTGAATCTACTGAATATACGCATAAACAGTAAAATGTGGTAATATCACATAGTATTCCATGGCTCTGATACCATAATCTAGTAGGACCATAACGAATATGAGTAAAAAACCAACTAAGGATAGATAATACAATTCCTTACGAAGATTATACATATGGAAAATTAATAGGGACTTGTATACAGGAAAGTTTAGCCTTATGTAGTGAGATAAAACTTAATCATCAAACTAAAACCCAACATGTTAATGAAAAAAGACAACTAGGAGAATTTTGTGATCAATTCAGAATATAAACTAATAGAAATAACAAGAAATAGAAAAAAGACTTTCAACAGAATATTTTTTTTTTATAAAAAAGGCATAATGATTCTAATAAAAAAGATAAACATATAAAAAGAAAATTGATTAGAAAAGATAATATTAATAAAAACCCCCTACTTGTTTTTCATGTGGAAAAACAGGACATTATGCTAATAAATGTAGAAATAAAAAAATAAAAAAGCAAATCAATAATATGGATATAAGTGAGGATATAAAACTTCAATTAATAAATTTAATAGATAATTCGTCTGACGATGAGGAAATCTCAGACGATAATTCTGATATTTAGGGGTGAGCATGGTGCGGTATGGTGCGGCTTTAGGGCCAAACCGAACCACAAATCGTAAGGTACGGTTTTTGAATTCTAGAAACCGTTGGGTGCGGTTTTTCAATGGTTCGGTTTTGCGGTTTTTTAGCGCGGTTTCGGTTTGTACCGGTTCGGTATCGGTTTTAAACCGAGTCAAACATATGGTGTGGTTTTTTTTATGTTCACAAGTACGATTTTTTTAACCGTGGTGTTCATGTAAAGATTTATGATTGTATGACATGTTGTCATTTCGTTTCCTCACATTTAGAAGCTGTAATTTCGAGTATTTTATGTTGTTTACTTGATCACTTCATTTACAACCTATATTCTCAAGCTCATTTTTTTATTCAATTTGTGCTTAAATTTTATAAGCTTGCAAGTTGTAGCCCACATAGTGTTTACACTTTACACATAATCATTAAGTCACAAACACAAAATGACCAACTCACATATTAAACCTAATACCTAATACCTAATTACTAATTACTGTCAACTTCAATATATAATATATGTATAAATTAGAATTTATTAGTTTTGTAAATAATATGTATAGTTGTATAATATAAATCAGTGATTTATTTTATTGTTAATAAGCTTGCGGTGCGGTTCGGTTTTGGTGGTCCGGTTTCTAGATAAAAACCGCACCGCACCAATAAATTCGGTTTTTCAAAAAAATAAAATCCGCACCATCGGTTTTTGCGTCGGTTTCGGTTTTTCGGTTGCGGCTTATTGCGGTTTTTGCGGTTTTTCTTTTATCGGTTCGGTTTTTGCTCACCCCTACTGATATTAATATGATAGATTACGATTCTTAGTGATCATATGAAGAACATATCGTTGAAGATAAAGAAGCAGGACATGTCGGACAAGGTGAGGTTCCATGAGAAAGTTATAATTAGGTGATTCAATATTTATTTTTTGGTGATTATATGGTTTTAGTTTCTAGAATAATTTCTTATTTTCTATGAATCTTATGTTGTGGATATATTATCAATCAAAGAATGATATGCATTAATTTTGCTTTCTAGCATATTATCTGTTGACTTTTTGGGTGGTTGACTATTGCTTTATGATCATTATGCAATGATCATTATGCAACAAGAAGCTAAATGCTCGTAGACTTCCAATTTTGATGAGCTTCAAGGCTCTTCTTCAACTCAAGAGAAATAAAATGGCATGAATCATTTTTAGAATCTCTCATATGAACTCATCATTCTTAATGGGTTATAAAATATGCTTAAGGTAAAAAATAGCCTTGGAGTCATGTATAACTTTTGTAAACTATGCTTTAATTATAGTCTTGGGCTGTGCTAGCACGGGCGAGAACCTTCTAGTATATATATATATATATATATATATATATATATATATATATATATATATATATATATATATATATATATATATATCTTTCACGCCGCTTTTGGCTAGGGCTTTTATATCATCGGTGCCCTTTTCACTTTCACGCCTCTTTCGCTCAAAGCTTCAACCACGACTTCCTCCCTCAACCTCCTGCTGTCACCCTCGCCCGTCTGTCAGTTCCGTGTCGCCGTCCGCCATTGTCGTCGCCTCCGTCACTCCGCAATGTCGTGACGATTCCCGCCATTCGATTTCAGCAAAGTTTAAGGTTCGAACGTGGTCTTTTCGATTTTCCTTTGACATTCAGCAGTGTGTGGTTAGCTTCATTCCCCCTTTCATCTCTCTCGCTCAAACACACAAAACTATGTTAATTAGCACAGCTGTTAATTATGTTGCATCTACTTGTTTTGTGGTTTTCAAAGTTTGATTTATGTTTGATAGTTTAGAAGAGATGTTATTGCCATATCCAGTTACGCATATCACTACAAGCTATTTCATTAATTTAACATACAGTTCATCTGGCAATCAATTTTAACAAAAGGAACTTTTGGCTCATCCATCCATATACAGTGTCATGGATCTACGATTGTTTATCTGTTGGATTTACCATTATTTATTAGTTGATTCCTGACTTTCTATTGACTTCATTTTGACCGAAAATTCGTGATGCTATTGGTTATGTTACATCTACTTGTTTTGTGGTTTTCAAAGTTTGCATCTACTCTGTCTCTGTCTCTGTGTGTGTGTTTTGTGTTTTGTTTTGTGTGTTTTGTGACTAATCTAAGTGCAAAATGTAGGACGAAGAAGTTTGGGTCATCAAGGCACCGAAACCGAAATACATTCCTGGCCTCACTCTCAAAGAAAAGAAGCTAAAAGGATTTGAAACTCATGTCAGACATTCTAAAAGTGAGGGGAATGTATCCGTAGATTCTGTTGAACTCTTGTGGCCAAACTCATAAAGGCTGATGAAGATGTATGACAAATTAATTATATTTGTTATTATTTTTTCTTAAGTTTTTACTTTAATTTTTGTTTGAATAGGTGAAAAAATACCATGGTAAATTAGGCCATCCGAAGAGGTTGGCGGAAATAGAGACGGACAGATTGTTTACTGAGCTATGTAAAAAAGATTCCTGCGAAATACTAAGGCATATGTATGTAATTGTTTTTAAAAAAAATCTAATATATTTTTTCTTAAATTCTATTTAATTTTTTCTATTTGTTTTTTTTCAGAATGCTGCAATCAAGACGAGATTTAATGTTTAACTTGCACTACCAAACCGTTGAGAACAGCCTATACCTACTCCAAAATATATACATTTATATATATATATATATATATATATATATATATATATATATATATATATACTGTTCTCAACGGTTTGGTAGTACAAGTTAAGCATTAAATCTCGTCTTGATGGCAGCATTCTGAGAAAAACAAATAGAAAAAATTAAATACAATTTAAGAAAAAATATATTAGATTTTTTTTAAAAACAATTAGATACATATGCCTTAGTATTTCGCAGGAATCCTTTTCACATAGCTCAGTAAACAATTTGTCCGCCTCTATTTCCGCCAACCTCTTCAGATGGCCTAATTTACCATGGTATTTTTTCACCTATTCAAACAAAAGTTAAAGTAAAAACTTAAGAAAAAATAATAACAAATATAATTAATTTGTCATACATCTTCATCAGCCTTTATGAGTTTGGCCACAAGAGTTTCAACAGAATCTACGGATACATTCCCCCCACTTTTAGAATTGGGTCATCATGGCACCGAAACCGAAATACATTCTTGGCCTCACTCTCAAAGAAAAGACGCTAAAAGGATTTGAAAACCTTAAAGATTGTTACGGGAAAAGGCGGAGAAACCCATGGAGAGCCTGCTATCAGAAAAGCTGTAAGTATTAATATTATTACACTAAGATTTGAGAAGCGTTTTAATTTAATTTCGTGTTTTAAATTGCATTTCAGATAATTAAATTTGCTGAAAAGGAGGGTTTTCATTTGACACCAGAAAGTGGAAATGATCGGGCTTTAATACTCACCATGAACGAAAAGGTTCAGAATTATGAAGTCTTTAAAGCAAATTGATGGTGATTATAGTGTTAAACCATATATGAAGGAAATTTTTGGTTTTAAAATTTAGCAAAGTTAAACATATTTGTTTCTACTCACTATGTCAAGATTGTATTTTTTTCATTTATGTGCTTGTGTTTTTTAGAGTGAAATATGTTTTGTTCCAATCTTGAGGGTTGGATTAGTTTGCATGTTATTTTTGTTTCACATATATACCCTTAGGCTAAAGGGAGTGGTAAGTTTCCTATTAATCGTACCCTTTGGTCTTCAGCATTGAAAGGTATTTCTTTAGTGTATTTGTACCCTTTGGTATATATACCCTTAGGCTAAAGGGAGTGGTAAGTTTCCTATTAATCGTACCCTTTGGTCTTCAGCACTGAAAGGTATTTCTTTAGTGTATTTGTACCCTTTGGTCTTCAGCACTGAAAGGTACTTCCTTAGTGTACTTGCTTCTAACATAATATTTGCCTACACATAGACCAACCTTTTAAAACCTTGCATGCTTTAGAACAAGTGTTTAATCACAATTTTAAGCCTTTAACAATTGATTACTGATAGGGATGAAAATGGAGGCAGGGTTGACCTTCCATATCCCCATCCTGAGTGTCTAATTTCGTCTTCATCATCATCCCTGATGGATGCGTGGAACCAAATGCACTCTCCTTTAGATTTTGGGTTTTTTTTTCCGGACCATTGCCGACCTATCCCTGACACGTCCCCGATCTCTCAACATAATTAAATCAACTTATGCAAAAAAAAAATGAAGTTTAATACGGGATCAAAATTAGTGGTCATAATCAGATTGTGTTTACACCGGTCATAAAGTTTAACAAACATTAAAAAAAATGTGACGATTTGGTATACCGACTGTCGAACGAAGTGACAATTGAGGAACTCTTGGAATTGGAAATGTAATTTGCTATATGGACTTTGTCTCTAATGGTCTAATACAGGTCAATTAATGCTTACCGGATTTAATTCAAATTTAATAAATTATCAATATATATATATATATATATATATATATATATATATATATATATATATATATATATATATATATATATATATATATAACATCATCAAAGCGGGGTGGGTTGGAGATTGGTATACCCGTCGCCGACCCCATCTCCGATTTTAGCATAATGAAGATTCACGCCCCCATACCCGATACCCGTTTTTGTGGGGAATACCCGTCCCCGATTGGGGCGGGTCAACTTGGTTCCTCATCATGGTTCCTCATCAGGCAAGGTGAAGTTTCCATGCCTAATTACTGGTAGATATTCTTTGACATTTTTATTCATTTGTGTTCTTAGACTGATAAGAGTAAGCACCCCGGGAGGTGCTTAGGTGGAACTTTGATGGTGCGGTGTCCACCCTTGTGTGAAAAGCCCTTATTGCATGTTTCCCTGCTTCTTTCATTACAACGGTCACAAACAGTTATATTTTTAAATTAGTGTTTTTTAACCACTATTAATAGAATACTATATATTTTCATTTCACACAACCAATATACTTTTTACTACAATTTTCTACTACTAAAACACTACAATTTCTACTACGAAAATGAATCCAAACAACCTTCTCACCAATCTCACCCTAATATCCCACCGAAACAAATTGTGTGCAAGTAGTTCAAGAACAACGATAACAAATGTTTTTCCTTTGGGTTCGTCGATTTACCGATCACAACTTGATGCCATATATTTTCAACCCCACTCCAACCCAAACAATTTCACTACCACCAAATACCACAATTTTTTTTACTTTATTCGACCCCTTAGCCCAACCTTATTAAAAAAATTATCATATCTCACCAAATACGTTCAATTATTAGGTAATTTGAAAATAAATAATGCCTATAGAATTCATGGAATACGTTATTGTTGACAGAGACGTAGCCGAATGGATGGAATGGTGGACCTTGGCCCACCCCAAAGACGTTTGAGGTTATATATATATATATATATATATATATATATATATATATATATATATAGTAGGTGTGAGACCAATGTATTACATGAGTTTATGTAAAAGAAAAACTAAATACAAAATTCTAAACATTTAAAAAGTTTGAATTTATAAGAAAAGTGAGAAAATATTGAATTATAAAAATTAAAGTATTTTTTTTTCTTTTAAATTTAAACAAATAATTTAGATAAATGAATAAAGAAAATTAACGAATGTTTAATTTAGTAATTTTGAAATTAATAGGAAAGTTCATGAAATTGATATGAATTTATTATTGCATTTAAATTTAAATACTATTTGAAATTTAATAAAATGAAAAAACCATAAATATATATGTGGAATAAAAATTAATTTAAAATAACCACAAAGTTACATGTGACAACATAAATGAGAATGTAACATGTGGCAAAAAGATCTTTATTTATTAAGGAGAATTTGTGTTAAATAAAAGGAACTAATGATATGACATACCCCATTTAAAACTTCAAATTCCTAATGTAATTCATATTTTGTAAATTATTTTACGTACTCTAAACAAAAACCATGACAGATTGTTGATATGATTACTGATGTAAAAATTAAATCACAGATAAATCTAGTTAGAATATAGTGGATCAATTCACATAAGTTTGAAATTAGATTTTCAAATATAGATCGGAGTTAAGAGATGTCTTTATGTTTGATTATAAAAACAATCTAACATGTCAAGTTGGTTTAAACAATAGCACGAACAAGAACAGTTTAATCATCAAACGAAAACGTTGGTACAAACTTTTTTTTTCCGCTAATTATAAGAGTTTTTTTCTTCAGAAAATATATGTATATATAAATTACCGAAAGATTAACGATAAAACTGTTAAAAAAGTGGAAACAAAAAACATTGAAAATTTGTTGAGGGTTTCTTGAAAATCAAAAAAGAATTTCAAGAATATGTTTTTTTACAAAGTACAAACTGTGGCATCAGAATAACGTAAAATGATTTAATAGTATATTATGTAATATTATGCGTAATCTTAAACAATTACTAGGTTGGTTAGTTGGCATTTAGTCAGTGTGTAAAATGATATTCAATAAAAAAAACTAGGAAGAAATGTGTGAACCAATGATTAATGATAATTGGTACTGCATGTAACCCATGAAGATGCCTTCATGGCTATCTCGCTTCAGTTTTAAATTCATATGTGTTAAAAATACCTAATTTTTATTTTATGAGAAAAAAGAAATTATTCGATTCTTGTAAAGAACAGAATGAGAACCAAGGTCGCGGGAGTGCATGTTACTTCATTAAATTCATTTGGCATCATGTTAATTTTGGAAGTTATAATTTAGTTTTAGGCCGACACAAATAAACTAACTTATTAACATAATTGATAAAACTGACTTATAAATTATTATTTTTTTAAGTATTTGATATAACTTATTTATAATTTTATTGAATTTTTTTTAATAATTTTCAAAATATAATTCTATATACTCGAACTTTTTTTAAAACATGATGTTTTTATTAGTGTTAATTGAGTTTGAGTTTTGCCAAAAAAAAAAAAAATAGTTTACAAGAATTTTGATAATTATCGTAGAGTCTACATCGGTTTTAACAAATATCTCAAGTGGTTCATCTGCGTGCTATGTATAAAGGCATTTTAGTCATAATTTTTTTCAACTCCATGTGCTTGATAATTTTTCAATGTCAATACGTATTCACTTCTCGGTTTTATTCATTTTTATGAAGGATAATGAAGAAAAGGACCAAAGAGGTGATACAAAAAGATCACAGAACATTTTAAAAAAAATAATCATGTGGGTTACAGAAAATGAAAAAAAATCAAATTAGCCGATTTTTATACGGATCTATTAAAAGTAAATGGTGTATCGATTTAAAACATCTATCACGAGGTCGAATAGGGAAGTTCATGTACTTAATGGCAATAGTCGTATTTGCAGCGTACTTCGGCGATAAACGACGTACTTTACTTTAACTATCAAAACAACCTTAAAAGAAAAGTGGTCTATTTTGAAATAAACCATTCATTTTGTGCAATTCAATAAAAAAACACATAATTGTGAAAAGATTAATTATGGATATCAACTATTTGTCTATTTGATACTCTTCCTCGTTCTAATACTAAATGAGTGACCAGTTAGAAGCAATAAAACAATGTAAAGCGATAAATATATTGAATTAAAAATTTGTTAATCTCTTAAAAAATATTTTTATTATTGGGCTATTTCAAGCGACCATATGATGTGTATGGAGGGGAGGGAGGTGTTGGATTAAGTGTTTAAGGTCTCATAATTAGGTAAAAATTTGGACTAATTATAAGAAAGAGATAAATGATTTATTAATATATTATATGATTAATATATTAATTTAAAATAGTAAAAACTAATTAAGAATTAATTAGAATTAATTTGAAATTAATTATGGGTTAATTAGAAATAATTAGAGGTACAAGGACCGAGCTACAATTGTTCAATAGTTGAACAAAAGAGAGAATCAACAACCTCTCAGGGAGGGGACGGTTTTAGAAGCATTAATGAAGGGTTTTGGAAGCTTCCTACTCAGATAAGGAAATTGTATTTGAATAAGAATAAAATAGTATTATTTTATTATTCAAATCTAGGGTTTTAGGATTATTAAGAGTTGTATAATGGGTTCTAACCTTAAGCCAAAACTAATCCTTCCTCTACAACATAGAGAAATCAGTTTCTACTCTCCCCTTTCCTTTAATCAATCCTAAGGTTTCATAGGTTTTGGGTATGACGCATTAGAGGCTACCATACATTTGAAGATAGGTTTTCCATATAGATCTTCAAGTGTTTGAGTGCTTAATTCGATTTAAGCAAAATGTATGATTTCTTTGTCCATAACTTTCGATATACATAGGTTTAGTTTTGTTTCATAAAGTATGTTACTATTAATAGTGAAAAGCCATAAATCCATTTTACGTTGCATGTACCCAAAAGTGTTTATGTGAAATTCTGCAAATACAAGTGATTCATAACCTAAAACCCCAATGGTGGTATCAGAGCTTAACTTTGTCAATTAGTAGTACATAAAGATGAAACCAGAAACTAATAAAAAATCGACAAACTGTGGAAACCACTATGTGGGCAGCCCTCTACCACGTCGTGGGAATTGACAAAAATAAAATTTCGAGATTTTCTTGCCTTATTCAAATGATAGGATAGTTATTAGTTATTTAACATTATTTTAAATGCTTAAAATCTTAATAATATAACTAGACAATTAGAAATCCTAATTTGAATATAAGAACGATTTTAAAAAGGTGATTATCCAATTATAAGATGATTAGATAATGAAATTATCCTTTAACAAAGATTTAATATTAATTAATAAAAGTTTTAATTAAAAATAATTATTAAATCTTAATAGTTCAAATATTAATTAATTAAAAGTTAATTGAATTAATAAGATTTGAACCATGTAATTTAAAAAGTTTTAAAATACACCCTATATATAGGAGTTATAATAGTATATGTATAACTAAAAGGTCAGTCGAATCATTAGTAGGACTCATTTATGAAGTCACACTAAAAGAGAGGTATAAGGAAACGACTTATAAAATGACCGTTGAATGTTTGTCATTTTCACCCACCATTTCTTTGTGTGGTGGAGGGTCGTTAGCCGAACGAGTTTGATAGGACACTAATCATATTAAAAGTATAATGTATAACGTACTAGAACATTCCATAAAATCTCACTCTATTTATTTTAGAAAAAATATGGAATTGTATGCTAATCCATGAAAACACACATCATTTCTTTGCAAGTCATTAGTGGAGCGTGCGTGGTTAACTGACAGACTAATGTGTGACTACACAGATATAATGATGGCACATACTAGAATTTATGGTTGTTGATTGAGCGTGTGTAGTTAACCAGCACGTCAATGTGAGATCATAAACGACCTTGAGGATGTCATGTGGGTTTTCATGGTTATTCACATCTTGTTTGTGATTTTCGGCATCCCAGTCACAAATTGAAGAGCATAATCTGAGATTAAACATGCAATTGAATAGTTCAATGAATCTCGAAAAATCTAGGAATTTCATATTATATTGAAATCGGTAAATTGCTTTACCCACCTAAAATAAATTCGCAATTAAATTACGACATCCCTCTTCTTAATTTTGAATTGTATTTATGGATCCTAGCCTTGAATATCAATTTGGGTTAAAATATTAACAATTGAATCAACTAACTAAAATCTTATCTCTTATTTTAGATTTCTGTAAATGGTGATCTTCCTCCTCCTCCTCCACCCACTCATAACTTCACTCTTTTGTTGATCCGATCAAAGGACAAGCTTACTGGCCTAAGCTACATGTACTGGATGCGTAGTTTGAAGATGACATTGCGATATGTGAACAATGAGTATGTTCTCGACACTCCCGTTCCAAAAATTGATAAAGAAACTGCTACTCCTGAGGAATTGGTTGAATACAACCAACATGTTGATGACACTACTAAGTTCATTTGCATTATGATTGAAACTATGGCACCAGATCTTCAAAAGTCTTATGATTACTACTAGACCTACGAGATGAACTTGGCTCTTGCTCAAATGTTCTACAAGAAAGCAGGGCAAGAGCGTTATGAAGTCGTCAAGGCCCTTATAACATGCAAACTGAAAGAAGAGGAATCTGTGTGCGCTCATGTGCATAAAATGGAGAGACACATGGAGAGATTGGAAAAGCTCAATGTTAACTTTAACAACGAGCTTTCCATTAACATGGTGCTCGACTCATAGCCCAGTAGTTATGATCAGTTCATCATGGCCTATCATTTGAACAATACGAAGACCACATGTATTGAGATTTTAAATCCATTGAAAACCTTTGAAGCATGAATGAAGAAGTATCATTCCAACAGTGTTACTAGTGCCGCAGTCATGGCTATTCAACAAAGCAAGCGCAAGAGTATAAATTCCCATTCCCAATCCAAGTGGAAAGGGAAAGACCACATTGGAGAGTCCAGTAGGTCAAAGGGAAAGGTCAAATTTGATGTTCCTCCTGTCGGTGATCTGAAAGAATATGTGTGCTTTCATTGTGACTAAAAGGGACATTGGAAGAGAAGTTGACCCACGTACCTACAAAAAGTGAGAGAAGCTAAGGGAAAGGTGTTTGGCTCATCATCTGGCATGTACAATATTGAATTCAATAACACTTATATTTCAAACTCTTGGATCCTTGATACGGGATGTGGTTTCTATATTTGTTATGATATGCAGTACTAAGGGAAAGTGAAGATGACGAACATCGGAAGTTGAACTTGATCATGAGGAATAGGCAAAAGTCCGATGTTACCAGGATTCAAACTTATGAGCTAATGTTTGAAAATAGTGTTAGGGTTGATCTAAAAAATTGTTGTTATTCGTCATAGATTACAAGAAACATAATTTTATTTCATGCTTTATTTAGACAAGGTTATCACTACGGTTTTGATAATGACAATGGTGCAATTTTAGTTTATAAAAATTGTGCTTTTTTTCAAAGCTTATCCTTGTAACAGTGTGTATGAAACTGTTGTGTGTGTGTCAATGAAGTTGATAATAATGTTTATAGTATTGATTCTTCTAATGGTTTAGACAAGGCATGGTTATGGTGTTGTCGTCTTGGGCACATTAATAAGAATCAGATCGACTAACTCCAAAAGGATGGAGTGTTGGAATTGTTTGACCTCAAATCAGATGATGAATGTGAGTATTATTTATTGAACAAGATGCCGAAATCACCTTTCACTGATACTTGTGAAAAAGGTGAATGATTGTTGGATCTCATCCATATTAACGTATGTAGTAATTTCAGATCCACCACAAGGGATGTTGTAACACCCGCAGATTCGGGCTAGATGCTTAAGATAATATAAGTGATAAAAATGACTTTTGATAGAAAGTTATTTTGGATAAATGACCTTAAATAAAGTTATATTATATATGACAAGGATTCCGTACATATAAAGAACATTGAAATCCGACTTCGTATGAACAAGTTATGGTTCTTTGAAATTTCGCGAGTAAACCGATACGACTCTACGTATCGAAGAAAGTGATTTTTGATAAATTTCTTTTTAGCGTAATTGATCTAAATGAAATTCGTAGTAGTCTTTAAACCGAGAGTGTGCATATAAAGAATGCTCAAATCTGACTTCATAAGACGAAGTTATGATTTTTCTAATATTTCAGTGTAACAATGTTAACACCGAAACCGAAATTCAAATGCGTCGATTGTTAGGAAAACAATCTAAATGAGAGTCGAATACCTCGTTCATATGATTTTGTCAAGATAAAGACAGTTGAGAACGGATATCACATGTGAGAGTTATGAATGTTTAATAGACTTTAACAATCTAAGCCTGTTAAAAATATAACTTAAAAATAAACTCAAAATTAGCCGATAGAGTCTAAACGAAAGTTGTAGATCTCGTTAATAGCTATAAAACCCGTCGAAAACGAAGCTTGTACGTAAAAGATATGAAATTTATAAGAAATCAGACATTTCTATGCGCGGTCGTGTGCACTGACACTCCACCAGATGCTCGACATGTGTCACCACCCAGAAGCTGCCACGTCACCCCTCCCGACCAAATGTGTGGCGTGCAATTTGGATACGCAACATGCAAATAAATTTTTTTTCTCTATAAATAGCCCTCCGTATATGCTCCTCAGATCTCACCCGGTCACCCCTATAGCCTCTATCTCTTAGTTCTCCCTCATGTAGCCCATTTCCTTATGTTTTCTAGTATCCGGGTAAAGCCCTACGACACCTGAAGTACCTAACTAGTAGTAGCTATCTAGTAAAAGCCTCCGGGTCAGATTTCTGCCCGTATAGTTCCCAGTTTTCATCAAATTACTCGGTCACGTCATAGGAAAAGATAAAGTACCAAGGCGAAGTTCTGACCAAATTCTGTGGCATCCACTCTTATCAAGTGAGTGCACAGTCCCTTTCATGAACATGATTTTAATACAAGTATTAATTAAAGTATTAAATATCTTTTCAGAGTTTATATGTGAGACATATGCTTATTTCCTGGAATATATTTTAAGAACGTATGTGATAATATACAATATGCGAACCAAGTATGGTTCTATATGTGTTAAGATATATATCTATTATTTCATGATATTAATAATAGAAGTATCATTAGAGAGAAGGATAAAAGTTTGTTAATACCTAAATCCTCAGTATACACTGAAGTAGGATAGTGTTGTCTAAACATAGTTGGTATTAGGAGTTGATCATTTCATCCTGACCAAGAGATAACATAAGACTTGCAAAATAGGCTTAAGTTTAATTAAGTTGGACAATGGATATCATCTTAGTAAGAGTGCATGCGAGACATGAACGAAGAATAGAATTTGGGCATCCCTGGTCCGACAGTATGGATTAGGCATAGTCATTCGTCCCTGGTCCAAGAGTATGGATTGGGCATAGTCATTTGTCTCTAGTCCGAAAGTATGGATTAGGCATAGTCATTTATCACTAATCTGAGAGTATGGATTAGAGATATTCATTCATTATTGATCTGAGAGTATGGATTAGAGATAGTCCTTCATTCCTTATGCGAGAGTATGTATTAGGTAAAGCCATTCATTTCTAAATTCGAGAGTATGGATTATGTCAATGAAAAGGATTAGAAGTGAGGATCGACATAATGGGGTAGATTTCTTATATAAGGTGTATTTAAGATATATATATATATATATATATATATATATATATATATATATATATATATATATACATACATATTATAAAATTATAAGATTGAAATTCCTATGTACTAACCAGGTTTCTCAACCAGACCCACTCAATTTCTTTGTATCACAGGTATTGATACGAAGGTACTTAATGTTTGGGTCAGATGAGAGATTAAATGAAATATAGGCCATTAGATATTGTAAAGCCTGTAATATTTCCGTTATGCTTATGTTTGTGTATTGACGATGACATCCCAAATTTATTAATGAAACGCATTCCTTCGAAAATGCTTGGTAATAATATTATCACATTATTGGGAACAAATTCTGCAATATAATTCTTTAAAAATGATACTCTAAAATGAAATAAGCATAATTAAATCGGTATTTTCTAGCCGTGAAATTGGTGATATCACAATTGGTATCAGAGCCTAAGTTTAAGCGAACTAGGAATTTAAAGGATTTCTAGGCTTAAACTTAGAATGTTAAGCAATGATCATGAGATGTGTGTCTATTATAAGTTAGGTAATATACTTGAATTGACACAAACTCTAGTTCACTTTAGGACAAAATGTCTAATTTGCTTTATGTGCTAAATGACTTATGCATGCTATATCTGTGAGATGCCCAATGATGCCTTAGGTTGCCTATCTAATTGCTATTATTAGGTTTAATGTCTGTTGCCGGCCTAGAATTAGGAAATGTTATGTGTTCAGGCTTCTAAACGTTTAATTACGGTATTAGAACTGACATATAATTTTTCGGAGTGAGAAGGAGGATTACACATCTAAACCTTCCCTATCTACATTCCCGTCTCAGTACACTAAATGTCCCTTTGGTGTATAGAACGACATGGTGAGGACACACAACAAATTAGGAAATGCTAATGGAAACCAGCAGCCTGAGCCACGAGTGATTTTATGTGCACCAGAGGTAGCAGGTGCACCCAGTGTTGTAAAACTCGTCGAGTTGGCCGATTACTCCTCCGAGTACTCGCTACTCGGCCCCTTACCAAGGTGAGTTACAGAATCCCGAGTACTCCCCGATCGACCCCTTACTGAACTGAGCTGTTTTGTAAAGCTCGGTCAACTCGATGATTAATATGTATAATATACTTAATGATTTATTAGTTAGCACACATACATGTGATTATTACTACACACACACACACACACATATATATATATATATATATATATATATATATATATATATATATATATATATCTCTTAAATTTTCAGTAATTATTCACGAAGTGAGACCATTATGTGTTTTTTAGTTTTTGTGTATACACATGTATATAATTTTGTTATATATTTCAATCATCTTATGATTTTGACATATATAATTTCCCTAAAAATATTTCTACATGAACTACCGAATCCGAGTACTCCCCGAGTACTCCTGAGTACTCCCGAGTACTTGCTACTCGGTAGTCGGCCAAACAGGTACCGAGTAACGAGTTCTACAACCTTGGCTGCACCCGAGCCAATCAACATTACAGGAGTACATGCGATGATGCAGATAATGTTAGACCGTCAGATGAAGGATACAAGGCATTTACTTCAGGGTAATAGAGATAAACCCACTGCACCCGTCATACAACGTGGGTTGGAAGAAGAACAGTCAGAGGAAGGAAATTATAGTCGGACTGTTAGCCAAGCTGAGCCCCAAGTAATAAGTAGGAACAATCCGGTTGATATGGTTGAGAGAGGGGGATGCAAATACAAAAATTTCATGGCTTCCAAAATGCCAAGTCTTTCCGAAAATCCAACCTCAGTGCAAGTCATGGAATGGATCTACGAGATGGAGATGGTGTTTGATAGTTGTGACTGCAGCGAGAGGCAGAAGACAATCCTTTCTGCCCGACAGCTAAAGGGTGGAATTTGATATGGTGGAATCTATTGGATGATTCTATGCCAAGAGGAGAAGCAATGAGAATGTCATGGGGAAACTTTATGATGCAGTTGAAAAGAGAATAGTGCTCCGAGCAAGACCTCCTGGATATCAAAAATAAGTTCCAGAATCTGAAGAAGGGCAAGCTAAGTGTCAACGAGTATACTACAAACTTCATTGAAAAGATGAAGTTGGTACCTCATCTGATACCCACATAACTTTCCAAGCTTGATAAGTTCGCTAACAGACTACCAACGGACTTTGGTCCAACGGTAAAGTCAGTAAAGACTTTGAAAGAAGCTATCTGGTCAGCCAAGAATGTGGAGATCCAAATAAGGGAAAAGATTCTAGAGAAATCTGA
Organism: Lactuca virosa; assembly: GCF_052849685.1. Classification (NCBI taxonomy): domain Eukaryota; kingdom Viridiplantae; phylum Streptophyta; class Magnoliopsida; order Asterales; family Asteraceae; genus Lactuca; species Lactuca virosa. The sequence continues at coordinate 45,205,704 of NC_136434.1, forward strand.
GAAGGGAGAGAAGAGGAAGATCTAAGGATCTTCTAAATCAAATAAGAAAAGTAGATTTTCTAAGCCTGGCCCCAGTGACAAGAGATCTAGAGGTAACGATGAAGAAAAGTGGTGTGACAAGTGCAGAAGGAAGCACTTTGGGGGGAGATGCACCAAAAATGTGACCTACTTCAAGTGTGGGAAGCCTGATCACTATGCCAATGAATGCAAGGCCAAGCAGGAGGTTTGCTTCGAGTTTGGAGAATCAAGGCATTTCCACAAGGACTTCCCAAAGAAAAGAGGAGTGGAAAGGCCAAATATTCCAACAAAACTGAAGGCAAGGGCGTATTATAGGATCCTTGACGAAACAGGAAAAGGTCAAGAATAGAGAGCGGCTTATCCAGAGCTTGGAATTTGAGGAAGAAGATGAGTAGTACTAGAATGAATAGCCTGATGTAATATGCATGCAATATAAATAAATATTGTAACCTTTTTCGGAGATAATGCAATTTCCTAAATTATGTTATTTGTTTTCTGTGTGATTTCGTTTTTATGATAACTTAGTGAACTGTGAGACAATACTTGGGACGAGTATGAGTAAGTGTGAAAGGTAGTATAGGCCTTTACTAATGAAGCACAAGACTCACACTTGAATTAGGGAAAGTCACATGGTTACTACGTCTCTAATTTTTTGAACTATTTTGTTCATTTCCATCATTACCTTTACTTCGGTATTGACTACGAAGGTAAATGTTAATTCCGACCTTAGTGGTCATACCGAATCAAGTCTGACTAATCTACGAAGTAAGTTTGATGTAGCATCTGAGTTTAGATTGGAGGAAAAGATAATCGAAGCAATCAATAGAAGTATCACGAATACCATTAAAATTAAGCAGCTTGTAGCTAGAAGTGCTACATGCTAGAATGTGATTTTATCACATTACAACATGAAGGAAGGTATCTTCCATCCTGGAGTCTGACTCAAAGAAACGTAAGTCTATCCATTACATCATATGATGAAAGGTCATCAGAGCATGACCCATCGGTCTGTTACGATAGTCAAAGCAAAGACCTTATCATAGGTTAAGTCTAATCTAGAAGGAGCAGGAGTCTCTGATGAATAACAAATTTAGAATTAAGATCAGGTTCAAGATTGACCACCACCAACAATCAAGAAGCCTAAGAGTTAAAAAAAAGACATAAGAGTCACGGTTATGACCTAGGATGGAAATGTAACGTGCGGAGTCACAAGCAATAATCTAGACGATGTTAGATCATCAAATGGAGGAAACGAGGTGATTACTTCAACGAAACCAAGAGGAACTTACAGTACCCATTGAGCAAACTGAACTGATTCCCGAGCAATCATAGGAGGGAAACTATAACTGCCCTGTGAGTCAAGCTGGAACCCAAGGGGCAAGGAATGACCCGAAGAGGGGAAATGACAAGGATGGGTGAATGTACAAGAATTTATTGGGTGTGAAACCACCGAGTATCTCAGGAAGCCCAAAGTCTCTTGAGATTATGGACTGGATCTCCGAAATGGAGATGGTGTTTGAGAGCTGCAACTGTAGCGAGAAACAGAAGACTGTCTTCGCAGTAAGAAAACTGAAGACCGGAGTCTTGAGCTGGTGGAAGTTATTGGCAGATACGATGCCGCGAGGAGAAGCCCTGAAGATGTCATGGGAGGAGTTTTTGGAACAATCGAAGGTGCAGTACTGTTCAGAGATAGATCTGATTGATCTGAACAACGAGTTCCAAAACTTGAAGAAGGGAATAATGAGCATTGACGACTATGCTACTGCAGTCACAGAGAAGATGTAGTTATTTCATACATGGTGCCAACTAAACTCTCCAAGATTGACAAGTTCGCAAACAGACTGCCATCCGACTTTGGACCAACAGTCAATATGGCAACACTCTGAAAGCATCTGTTCAAGCAACTAAGAATGTGGAGACCCATCTGAAGGAAAGGGGTCTGGAGAGGGCCGAGGTTGGTGAGAAAAGGAAGTTCGATGGATCTTCAAGGTCCAACAAGAAAAATAAATTCTCGAAGTCTGGTTCGAGAGGAGGAGGAGCAGAAGCGAAGTGGTGTGACAAGTGCAAGAAGAAGCACTCTGGGAAATGTGACGGAGAAGTCACCTGTTTTAAGTGTGAAAAGCCCGGGCACTATGCCAATGAATGCACCCTCACAAAGAAAGTCTGTTATGGGTGTAACGAGGAGGGGAACATATCGAGGGACTGCCCGAAGAAGAAGGAGGCAGGAAGACCCAACATTCCACCGAAGCCGAAGGCGAGGGCCTTCCAGATGACACTTAAGGCTGAGAAGGAGGCAGCAGATGTCGCTTCAGGTATCTTTCTTGTAAATGGATTGCCTGCCAATATACTATTTGATTCGGGAGCAAACTACTCCTTTGTGTCACATAAATTTGGTGGGAAATTAGCATTACCTGTAGAAAAACTTGATAATGCCCTAATTATGGAAGTTGCCAGTGGCAAGTTCGTACCTGTTAGTAATCGTATTAGGAACATCGTCATCGACTTGAACGGAAACGAATTCCACGAAGAGCTGTTACCCATAGAGTTGAACGGTTTTAACATCGTTCTGGGAATGGATTGGCTTAGCGCCAACGATGCTGAGATACTTTGCAGAAAGAAGATAGTAAGAGTAAACCCACCTGGGAAAGAGTCATTTATGGTGTACGGGGGCAAACGCAGAATAAATTCTAGAATCATCTCCCTGATGAAAGCCAGGAAATGTTTGTCCAAGGGATGCACATCATACTTGGCGTTTGTGATCGATGCTAAGAAGGAAAAGAAGGAGGTGCAGAATATACCGGTCGTGTGTGATTATCCGGAGGTCTTTCCCGAAGATCTTCCCAGATTACCATCTGATAGACAAGTGGAGTTCAGAATAGACATGTTACCAGGAACGTCACCGATAGCAAAAGCACCATACCGATTAGCACCAACGGAGATGAAGGAGCTCATGACGCAACTTCAGGAGTTGTTGGACAATGGTTTCATTAGACCGAGTTCATCACCCTGGGGAGATCCGGTGCTGTTCGTGAAGAAAAAAGATGGAAGCATGAGAATGTGCATTGATTACAGAAAGCTGAACAAGGCAACGGTGAAGAACAAGTATCCATTGCCAAGGATTGATGACCTATTCGATCACCTGCAAGGTTCGAGCTATTTCTCAAAGATCGATCTTAGGTCAGGATAACATCAGCTGAAGATATTGAGAAGACTGCGTTCAGAACAAGATATGGACACTATGATGTAACATCTCAAAATTCAAGGCCAAAAATTTCGTTTTTAAATAATTATAACATAAAACCATCAGTATAAAAACATTCATAAGATATCTCATTTCACAACCAACGTGTCAATAATCCAAAACATGTCCCCATAAAACCATTTTGTCAAAAGTAAAATAAATCAGAGTACATTCCCAGGAAGCTCTATACGGAAACATATGTGTGTGTGTGATGCGCTGCTACACCGCCGACTCCTTCCCCTTAGACGAAGAGGTACCTGAAACCAAAACTGAAACTGTAAGCACGAAGCTTAGTGAGTTCCCCCATCATACGCATAGCATATAATCATCGGTATCTTTCAACCGGTAACCAGGAGCTACCCTCCCCTTCGGTATCTATCAACCGGTAACCGGGAGCTGCCCTCCCCTTCAGTATCTTTCAACCGGTAGTCGGGAACTATCCTCCCCTTCGGTATCTTTCAACCGGTAACCGGGAGCTACTCTCCCCTTCGGTATCTTTCAACCGGTATCTGGGAACTAACCTCCCATTCGGTATCTTTCAACCGGTATCTAGGGACTATTTCACCCCTATCCCTATCACATATTACGGGTCATAAACATATTGGTTTCGTATCAACATACATAAGCATACTGAGTCACATAATGACATATCATAATCATACTACTATACATGCACGGGTTTTATCCACCCCTTCGGTATCTTTCAACCAGTAATCGTCCTCGGTATCTTTCAACCGGTAATCAGGGCTAGTGTGCCCTACTACTACTTAACACATACTCAACACAGATATAGCAACCAGATAATTATCACAAAGATAACCATCTCAACCATAATCACTTACTGGTGGGCCGGTATTGGTGCCTTAGACCCACCCTACTGGAAGGTAACTCACCTCGTAAGGCTAACTGCTGAAAAGCTGATCAGCAGATGCCTGACTGCTGCTCTGGTGATCCTTCGGCTATAATTCCCATAAAACACTTAGTCAGACACTGATAACTGTTCTTAGGGTAAAATGACTATTTTACCCCTGACCAAGTCAAAGTCAAAGTCAACCTCCAGTTGACCTGACTCGCCGAGTTGGGCCTCCAACTCGTCGAGTCCCTACCTTTCATCTGTCCTTCTCCACGCTTCTACTCGTCGAGTTTAGCAATGACTCGACGGGTTCTCCTTCTAAAACAACCTAGAATGAACCTTCATCCGACTCGCCGAGTTGTATGAACAACTCGTCGAGTTCATCCTCGTCCTACAACCAAGTCCAAACCTTGAGTCTCCGAGTTGTATGAACAACTCGTCGAGTTCATCTTCAACAGTTGGGAGATTGCCTTGGACTCGCCGAGTCTGCTCATGCACTCGTCGAGTCCTATGAACTCCAGGTCTATGGCTAAGTCCAATACGTTGGGTCACTCCCCCGGACCCTTCTAAGGCCATTCTAACACTCACTGGGTTCCTTTGAACCTTACAGAAAAGGGAAGTCAAGCCGCAGACTCGCCGAGTCCCAAGAACAACTCGTCGAGTCGAGGTTGTCCAAGTCTCATTTCTCGATTTCTGATGTACAACACTTGCCCAAAAGATAGATCTAGGCTTCTAAGATCGATCTAGCACGTAAAGTTACAAACTTTATGTGCATGCATGGGAGAATAAGCTCAAAAGGCTCTAAAAGAAACTCTTAAAATGCATGGGCCTTTCTAAGACTCCAAAATCAGCCACTTTATGTATTGTAGTCCCTTAAGAACCTTAGATCTGGAGTCTTAGCCTCAACCATGCTTGCATTCATGGCTGGTCACCAAAATGGATCCTTAAAGCCCTAATTCACTCCTAAAAGGGATCTACAACATGAATGAGCAAGGTATAAGCTTTATACCTCCAAAGGACTGTAGATGATGAACAAGCTCGACATCTTCTGATTTCCTCTTGACTCTTCAAGCTTTTCCTTCCTTCTTGTGATCACAACCACCAAAATCCACCAAAGAGGCCTTAGATCTTCACCAAGGACGATTAGGGTTTGATATGAGGGGGGTCTGAGAGCATAAGGGAGGAGGGAGGCTGAATAAGATGTTTAAATAGGGTGTAAACCCTTGGATTAGGTTTTTGTCCAGCCAGAGTCTACTCGTCGAGTCATGCCGCCGACTCGACGAGTCAACCACTTAACCCCCGGGTCCGAGTCGCTACTACTCGACGAGCCTTCCATCAACTCGCCGAGTCTTAGTCCAAATTAAAAACACTTGAATAAAATACATACCAGGAACCGGGTGCTACAAATCTCCCCCACTTATTTTAGACTTCGTCCTCGAAGTCTGCTGCTCGATCCTGGAACAGCTCCGGATAATGCTCCCCCATCTCGTCCACCGGCTCCCAAGTCCACTCCGAGCCCTTCCGGTGCTGCCATTGCACCTTCACCAGCTCGACCTTCTTGTTCCTCAGATCCTTCGACTTCCGGTCGAGGATCGCCACAAGCCACTCAATGTAGTTCAGGCTGTCATCAACCTGAACATCCTCTAGGGGTACCACCGCCGAGTCGTCCACCAGACACTTCCGCAGCTGGGAGACGTGGAAAGTGGTGTGGATCTGACTGAGTTCGGCTGGCAAATCCAGCCGATATGCCAACCTGCCCACCCAGGCTATAACCCTGAAGGGTCCAATGTACCTGGGGCCCAGCTTGACCCGCTTCCTGAATCGAATGACGCCTTTCCAAGGCGACACCTTCAGGAGAACCATATCCCCGACCTGGAATTCCAGGTCTGAACGGCACTTGTCGGCATAGCTTTTCTGCCGACTCTATGCAGTATGGATCATGCTCCTGACCTGCTGGATCCTCTCTGTCGTCTTGAGCACCACTTCGGTGCTCCCCATAACCCTCTGGCCAACCTCACCCCAACATATCGGGGTCCTGTACTTCCTCCCGTATAACATCTCAAAGGGAGGACGATCGATACTCGCGTGGCCGCTCGCTCTGACCATCCGTCTGCGGATGAAAAGCGGTGTTAAAGTGGAGGCGAGTACCCAACTCGTCGTGGAATTTCTTCCAAAACCTGGAAGTAAACCGCACGTCTCTGTCTAAAATCACTGACACTGGCACCCCATGCCGCGCCACCACCTCTCGAATATAGATGTCAGCCAGCTTCCCGGCCGATATACTCTCCTGGATCGGTATAAAATGGGCGCTCTTGGTCAACCGATCCACAATGACCCATATGGAATCCACTCCCCGCGCGGTCCTGGGAAGTTTGGTGATGAAGTCCATGGTGATATCCTCCCATTTCCACATGGGAATATCCAAAGGCTGCATCTTGCCGTGTGGCCTCTCATGTTCAGCCTTGACCTTCCTGCGGGTCAAGCACCGGTCCACATACCATGCTACGTCCTGCTTCATGCAGGGCCACCAATAGTCAAGACGAAGATCCCTATACATCTTCGTCGCCCCGGGACGGATAGAAAACCTGGATTTGTGTGCCTCCTCCATAAATGTCTGACGCACGCCTCCATGATAGGGGACCCACACCCTACGGTGGAGGGTCAACAACCCTCGGCTATCATAGTCGAAGGAGGAAACCTGATCCACAATACACTCGCTTTTCCGATGTTCCTCCTTCATAGCCTCCTGTTGGGCCTCTCGGATCTGCTCCAACAGCGGATTCACCACGGTCATCCGCATGCAGATATCCCTGCGCTGCCTTACGGCTAAGCGCACCGGCCACCACATTGGCCTTCCCCGGGTGGTAAAGAATCTCACAATCATAATCCTTCACCACGTCTAACCACCGACGCTGCCTCATGTTCAGATTCGGCTGGTCCATGAGATACCTCAGGCTCTTGTGGTCCGTGTAAATGGTACAAAGAACCCCATAGAGGTAATGACGCCAAATCTTGAGGGCAAAAACAACCGCCCCCAGCTCCAAATCATGCGTCGGGTAGTTCGCCTCGTGAGGCTTCAGCTGCCTTGAAGCGTAAGCAATAACATGCCCTCTCTGCATCAATACCGCACCCAAACCCGAGATGGACGCGTCGCAGTACACTACAAAATCCTCCATGCCCTCCGGCAGGGCTAAGATTAGCGCCTCGCACAATCTCTGTCTCAATGTCTCAAACGCAGCTTGCTGCTCATGCCCCAATGAAAGACCACGACTTTCCTTTTCAACCTGGTCAGAGGTACGACTATCTTGGAGAATTCCTGGATGAATCTCCGATAGTATCCTGCCAGCCCCAGGAAGCTCCGAATCTCAGATGGAGACCTCGGGACTTCCCACCTCATCACGGACTCCACCTTGGCTGGATCCACCGAAATCCCGTCCTGGTTGACAAGGTGCCTAAGAAACTGCACCTCGCGCAACCAGAACTCACACTTGGAGAACTTAGCATACAAGTTCTCCCTCCTCAAAGTGCCTAAAACCTCCCGCAAATGCTCCTCGTGCTGCTCTCGCGTCTTGGAATAAACCAAGATGTCATCGATGAAAACTATCACAGACTGATCCAACATCGGTCTGCACACGCGGTTCATGAGAACCATGAACGCGGCAGGAGCATTGGTGAGCCTGAAAGGCATCACCACGAAATCATTGTGGCCATAGCGCGTCCGGAACGCAGTCTTCTGCACATCCTCCTCTCTGACCCTCATCTGATGATACCCCGAGCGCAAATCAATCTTGGAGAACCAAGATGCTCCCTATAACTGGTCAAAGAGGTCATCAATCCTCGGAAGTGGGTAACGATTCTTCACCGTTACCTTATTCAGCTCCCGGTAATCTATACACATCCGATGCGACCCGTCCTTCTTTTTCACGAATAGAATCGGGGCTCCCCAGGGTGAACTGCTCGGTCTGATAAATCTCTTGTCTAACAGCTCCTGCAATTGTGTAGACAACTCCTGCATCTCAGGAGGAGCCAACCGATACGGTGCCTTGGCTATCGGAGCCGCACCAGGGACGAGTTCGCTCCTGAACTCCACTTGCCTCTCCGGAGGTATCCCACGCAACTCCTCGGGGAATACATCCGCAAAATCTTGCACCACGGGAACATCGCCCACCGTCGCCTTACCTGCCTCCCGGGTATCCGTAACATAGGCGACAAATCCTGCGCAACCCTGCTGGAGGTAGCGCCTCGCTCTCGCTGCCAAACATAAAGCTGGTCCTCGTTGTGGCCTCTCGCCCTGGATCACTAGCTCTCCCCCTTTTGGGGTCCTGATCCGCACCAACTGCTGAGCACAGTCGATCACTGTCCCATTGGGGCTTAGCCAATCCATACCAATAATAACCTTGTTCCCCCACAAATTTATGGGAACTAAGTCTACCAGGTAACGTTCCTCGAACAACCTCAATACACAATCCCGGTAGACCTCTAATGCTCGCACTGACCGGTCGTCCGCAATCTCGACCTCTAGAGGGCAGTCCAGCATGCCCAAAGACTCAGGAAACTTCTTGCTAAGCGCAAGAGAAACAAACGATCGGGTAGCACCCGAGTCAAACAATACCTGAACCGGGATACCGTTCACATGGAACGATCCTAAACAGACCATACACATAACATATCAAAATCACAGCGACATAACATAAAGAAATAAGAGAAGAAACCGTACCCGTTACCACATCGGGTGCAGCGCGTGCCTCCTCGGCTGTCAACTGAAATGCTCAGCTCCGCACCACTGGAGCCTCTACCTTGGCCTTTCGGCCATCCGCAACCCGCGCTGCTGCTGGGGTCGGCGCCGCTGCTGGCGCTGCTGTTGTCGCTGCTGTCAATCTAGGGCAATTGGCCTTCTTGTGGCCCCTCTGATTGCAATGAAAGCAAATCAGATCTGTCGTCTGCACTGTGGGGGTTGGGGCAGTACAATCCCTGCCAAAATGCCCAGCCTTGCCGGACTTATAGCAGCCGGAACCCGACCCAGTGCGACAAGCTCCCTCGTGTGACCGACCGCATTTTCCACAGCGGTCCCGACCCTGCTGGCCCTTCGACCTAGAGTCGAATCCCTTGGGTTTCTTCCCCGAAACCCCTGTGACCTGCCCAATATCGGACTTCCTCTTCCTGAGGTGCTCCAAATCGATCTCCCTCTCCCGCGCCCTGGCAATCATAGAGTCCAAGGTCGGGCATGCCGAGAAGCTGACATGCTCCCTGATGTCGGCTCTCAACATGTCGTGATAGCGGTTCCTCCTCATATCCTCATCTCCTGCATACTGGGGCACCAAAAGAGCCCTCTCCCGGAACTTGGCGGTGATCTCTGCCACAGTCTCCGTAGTCTGTATCATGTCCAAAAACTCCCTGGCCAGCTGCTGAAGCTCTACAGCTGGCGCGAACTCTGCCTTGAATCTGGTCACAAAGTTTGACCAGGTCATAGCCTCGAAGGCCGGGGCTCCCAATGAGTCACCAACTGACTCCCACCAATCTCTAGCTCTGTCTCTCAAACATCCCGCCACAAAGCGTACCTTCGACCCTTCCGGGCAGAAGCTCGTCAACTGTGCAGACTCAATGTCTACAATCCATCTCCTGGCAGCAATGGGGTCCTTCGCCCCGTGAAAATTTGGCGCACCACTCCCTCTGAAGTCCTTGAAGGACAGTGTGAGCGTACTCGCCTGGCCAGACGCCAAATCACTCCTGAATGCTTGGAGGCGATCCTCCATCAGCTCGATGATCCCCTCCTTGATCGACCCGAAAATGACCCGGGTCGCCTCAAGGATGCCTCTCGTAATCTCAGACGCGATGAACTCGCGTAACCCATCATCAACCTGCTCGGATCCCGCTCCTGAGCCCGATCCCGATCCTGACCCGAATCCTGAGCCTCCTGCTCCATATCATGTGACCACCATACTGAGAATAAACACATAAATGTCATGATCAAAACATACCCCAAGAGGTCTCACACATTATCCAAGATTCCTGGTTCCATCGCGACCCTCCTTGACTCGAGTACAGATCCTCTGCTTTCAGTAGTACGGGCCCATACTACCTTCCACATATATCCGTACTTTCCTCAAGGATTGCTTCGATTTCTCTAAGTCCCTTAACCAATATCCCTTCCCAACTATTCTCATCCTAGGCTTCCCTAGGGCACTCTCCGACCTACTCTCTGCCATCAGCTGCACTAGGAGTCCTTACCATCCTCCCCTAACTAGCTTGCGGATACTGCTACATATCCGCTCACTAGTTAGTTGAAGTTAGCCAGGACCCCTATAGCACAAAGCAAGCAGCATTCGTGCATCGAGTAACCATATCAAGCAATACCTAACCAGGCCATCCTACTGCTGACTAGGTAGTCCTAGCATGCAGCTGATACAGCAGGCATGTAAGGCATCCTTCCTAGATCCTCAGCCCTAATCTAGTATGCAGTAAACATATATCAGGCATAAAAGGCATCCTCCTAGATCCTTAGCCCTAATCTAGCATGCAGTTCTGAGAGTCATATATCATATAACATAACATAACACGTATGGGTATCTTGGGGAAAACTTACTTGAGCTCGGCCGGTTGCACGCATCACACACCTTGTTCTTTCCCAAACTCTTTTTATTAGATTTAGAAAACCATTTCTCTTTAAAAAAATCCTTTAGCCCCACGGTTTGAGTCCAGACACCCCCGAGGGTGTGTCCGAATCCCTCAAACTAGGGCTCTGATACCAACTTGTAACATCCCAAAATTCAAGGCCAAAAATTTCGTTTTTAAATAATTATAACATAAAACCATCGGTATAAAAACAATCATAATGATATCTAATTTCACAACCAACGTGTCAATAATCCAAAACATGTCCCCATAAAACCATTTTGTCAAAAGTAAAATAAATCAGAGTACATTCCCACGAAGCTCCATGCGGAAACATGTGTGTGTGATGCGCTGCTACACCGCCAGCTCCTTCCCCTTAGACGAAGAGGTACCTGAAACCAAAACTGAAACTGTAAGCACGAAGCTTAGTGAGTTCCCCCATCATACCCATAGCACATAATCATCGGTATCTTTCAACCGGTAACCGGGAGCTACCCTCCCCTTCGGTATCTTTCAACAACTAACCGGGAGCTACCCTCCCCTTCGGTATCTTTCAACCGGTAGTCGGGAACTATCCTCCCCTTCGGTATCTTTCAACCGGTAACCGGGAGCTACTCTCCCCTTCGGTATCTTTCAACCGGTATCTGGGAACTAACCTCCCCTTCGGTATCTTTCAATCGGTATCTGGGGACTATTTCACCCCTATCCCTATCACATATTACGGGTCATAAACATATTGGTTTCGTATCAACATACATAAGCATACTGAGTCACATAATGACATATCATAATCATACTACTATACATGCACGGGTTTTATCCACCCCTTCGGTATCTTTCAACCGGTAATCGTCCTTGGTATCTTTCAACCGGTAATCAGGGCTAGTGTGCCCTACTACTACTTAACACATACTCAACACAAATATAGCAACCAGACAATTATCACAAAGATAACCATCTCAACCATAATCACTTACTCGTGGGCCGGCATTGGTGCCTTAGACCCACCCTACTGGAAGGTAACTCACCTCGTAAGGCTAACTGCTGAAAAGCTGATCAACAGATGCCTGACTGCTGCTCTGGTGATCCTCCGATTATAATTCCCATAAAACACTTAGTCAGACACTGATAACTGTTCTTAGGGTAAAATGACTATTTTACCCCTGACCAAGTCAAAGTCAAAGTCAACCTCCAGTTGACCTGACTCGCCGAGTTGGGCCTCCAACTCGTCGAGTCCCTACCCTTCATCTGTCCTTCTCCACGCTTCTACTCGTCGAGTTTAGCAATGACTCGACGGGTTCTCCTTCTAAAACAACCTCAAATGAACCTTCATCCGACTCGCCGAGTTGTATGAACAACTCGTCGAGTTCATCCTCGTCCTACAACCAAGTCCAAACCTTGACTCTCCGAGTTGTATGAACAACTCGTCGAGTTCATCTTCAACAGTTGGGAGATTGCCTTGGACTCGCCGAGTCTGCTCATGCACTCGTCGAGTCTTATGAACTCCAGGTCTATGGCTAAGTACAATGCGTTGGGTCACTCCCCCGGACCCTTCTAAGGCCATTCTAACACTCACTGGGTTCCTTTGAACCTTACAGAAAAGGGAAGTCAAGCCGCAGACTCGCCGAGTCCCAAGAACAACTCGCCGAGTCGAGGTTGTCCAAGTCTCATTTCTCGATTTCTGATGTACAACACTTGCCCAAAAGATAGATCTAGGCTTCTAAGATCGATCTAGCACGTAAAGTTACAAACTTTATGTGCATGCATGGGAGAATAAGCTCAAAAGGCTCTAAAAGAAACTCTTAAAATGCATGGGCCTTTCTAAGACTCCAAAATTAGCCACTTTATGTATTGTAGTCCCTTAAGAACCTTAGATCTGGAGTCTTAGCCTCAACCATGCTTGCATTCATGGTTGGTCACCAAAATGGATCCTTAAAGCCCTAATTCACTCCTAAAAGGGATCTACAACATGAATGAGCAAGGTATAAGCTTTATACCTCCAAAGGACTGTAGATGATGAACAAGCTCGACATCTTCTGATTTCCTCTTGACTCTTCAAGCTTTTCCTTCCTTCTTGTGATCACAACCACCAAAATCCACCAAAGAGGCCTTAGATATTCACCAAGGACGATTAGGGTTTGATATGAGGGGGGTCTGAGAGCATAAGGGAGGAGGGAGGCTGAATAAGATGTTTAAATAGGGTGTAAACCCTTGGATTAGGTTTTTGTCCAACCAGAGTCTACTCGTCGAGTCATGCCGCCGACTCGACGAGTCAACCACTTAACCCCCGGGTCCGAGTCGCTACTACTCGACGAGCCTTCCATCAACTCGCCGAGTCTTAGTCCAAATTAAAAACACTTGAATAAAATACATACCAGGAACCGGGTGCTACAAATCTCCCCCACTTATTTTAGACTTCGTCCTCGAAGTCTGCTGCTCGATCCTGGAACAACTCCGGATAATGCTCCCTCATCTCATCCACCGGCTCCCAAGTCCACTCCGAGCCCTTCCGGTGCTGCCATTGCACCTTCACCAGCTCGACCTTCTTGTTCCTCAGATCCTTCGACTTCCGGTCGAGGATCGCCACAAGCCACTCAATGTAGTTCAGGCTGTCATCAACCTGAACATCCTCTAGGGGTACCACCGCCGAGTCGTCCACCAGACACTTCTGCAGCTGGGAGACGTGGAAAGTGTTGTGGATCTGACTGAGTTCGGCTGGCAAATCCAGCCGATATGCCAACCTGCCCACCCGGGCTATAACCCTGAAGGGTCCAATGTACCTGGGGCCCAGCTTGACCCGCTTCCTGAATCGAATGACGCCTTTCCAAGGCGACACCTTCAGGAGAACCATATCCCCGACATAGAATTCCAGGTCTGAACGGCACTTGTCGGCATAGCTTTTCTGCCGACTCTATGCAGTATGGAGCATGCTCCTCATCTGCTGGATCCTCTCTGTCGTCTTGAGCACCACTTCGGTGTTCCCCATAACCCTCTGGCCAACCTCACCCCAACATATCGGGGTCCTGCACTTCCTCCCGTATAACATCTCAAAGGGAGGACGATCGATACTCGCGTGGCCGCTTGCTCTGACCATCCGTCTGCGGATGAAAAGCGGTGCTAAAGTGGAGGCGAGTACCCAACTCGTCGTGGAATTTCTTCCAAAACCTGGAAGTAAACCGCACGTCTCTGTCTGAAATCACTGACACTGGCACCCCGTACCGCGCCACCACCTCTCGAATATAGATGTCGGCTAGCTTCTTGGCCGATATACTCTCCTGGATCGGTATAAAATGGGTGCTATTGGTCAACCGATCCACAATGACCCATATGGAATCCACTCCCCGCGCGGTCCTGGGAAGTTTGGTGATGAAGTCCATGGTGATATCCTCCCATTTCCACATGGGAACCAAGCTTACAAGCTCGAATTACCAGAAGAACTAGATGGTATTCATAACACTTTCCATGTGTGTTATTTGAGAAAGTTCACGGGAGAAGTTCCCGACATAATTCCAATCTTAGAATTAAGGATGGATGAGAATAAGAGGCTAATCGAAGTGCCCGAAGCAATCGTTGACCGTAAGACTAAGAAGTTACGACGCAAGATGGTCGACTTAGTGCTAGTCTGTTGGAAACATTCGAATAGGCCGAATCTCACTTGGGAAACAGAAAGTGACATGATGAGTCGCTACCCGCATCTGTTTGCTGACGCATGATTCCGGGATGGAATCATCCAAAGGGGGGGGGGGGGAGAATTGTAACGCCCGTGTTTCGGGGCTAACTATTAGTAGATGATGTAATATTCTAGGTCAACCATTGTAACTCTTTTTGAAGTAATAAAGATGATTTATTTGAGTATTATGTGAATTATGTGAATTTATGTGCTTTAGACTTAATTATGAAGATATAAAATAAGCGTCAAAAATAAAGTTTTGAATAAACCCAATATCGATACATGAAGTGGTAGAGGTCGTGACAAGGATTCCAGACATATAAAGAACGCCGAAATCCGAGTTATAACGAAGAAGTTATGGCCTATCGAAGTTTCGCGACAGAACCGGCACGACACTGCGCGACGTAAATAGTGAACTTACGATAGAGTGATTTTTAGCCTTAGCGATCTAAACGAAAGTCGTAGAATACGTTAAACTGAGAGCGTGAATAAAAAGAACGCCCAAATCTGACATCGTATGAGGAAGTTATGATTTTTCGAAGTTTCGGCTTAACAGTATGCAGCCTGGAGTTCGGGTATTAGATCGAGCGGTTATTATCCGACACAACCTAAATGAGAATCGAAGAACTCGTCAATAGTAGTGTAACGATAAAAAGACAGACGAAAACGGACGGCGGATGAAAAAGTTATGAATTTTTAACAAACCAATCATGTCCCGACCTGTTAAAAATATAACTTTAAAAATAAATTCAAAATTAGCCGACGGAGTCTAAACGAAAGTTGTAGAGTACGGTCCCGCCTACGTGTGAATTCAAAGAACGTTGAAAACGGAGCTCGTATGCGAAAGTTATTAATTTTAGAAGATGGGAAGGAAAAATTGTGAATCTGCGAGGGGTTGATGACATGGCTCGATCTGGGCCGTCGCTTGCTGATCACGGTTTAGCCTTCGGATTCGGACACCTGGCCTCGCATACGCCCAGCGTATCCGAAGTACGCCCAGCTTGACGTGTACGCGCCGCGTACCGAAGCTCATACGCCCAGCAAACTACTCTTCTGCGGTTCCGAGGAGGTCCACGTAGCACCACCGAAGTTGCGACGTGTGTTGTACGATCCGAGCTGTACGCCCCGCGTACAGCGAGACTACGCCCAGCGTAAGACCACAACTTGTCCTTTAAAAGGCATGCGAAGGCAGTCGGTTTCTTCACACCAAATCCATCTTTTTCTCTCACTACTTTCTCTCTCTAGCCTACCCTAACCCCCTAAAAGCCTAGGTAAACCCCCTAGCACCCGAAGGAAGCCCCGAGGCTCCCGAAGCCTCGAGAAAAAGAGCCTTTCGGCTGGGAAACGCTGCTCCAAGCGAATCCCAGTTTTCAAGAAAAACCCGCTGTAAGTGAGCTACGCCTACGCTATTTTAATATAGCTTTTATTTAATTATAGTAATGTTATTAGGACCTTAGAATAATTATTTGGGCTATTATTACGGGTTATATAAGTGTCGTTATAATATCTTTTTAATCAATCGCGGTACGGGGAATCCGGTTTGGAGGGCCGCTTGGGTTGCTGGATTCAGAAGTGTTATATGCCAAAATGATCATGCCCTCTGGTGTTTCATGTTTGGCCCCTGTCTGTACATAGTGGGTGAAGAGTATTGTTTAACGCTTGTATAATAGTAATAATAGCTAAACTATTAATTAGTCTCAGTGAATATTAGACTAAACTCTAGTGGTAATGATACTAGGTTTTGTCTAAGGAAAATTGTTTTAAGAGTAACGAAGTGTTGTCCAAGTGTCGAGTCAACACCTTTACAGGTGAGTGCATAGTTACTTTCATCTTACACATAGATATGAAGTATTTTATATAAATTACGTGCTATGTGTGCATATTATCGGAATACTTGCTGTCTATGTTGGATGAATGATTTTTATACACGTTTTAAATGATTTAAACTGTATATGTATTTTATATCTACAAAAATGTTGGGGGTAAAACATGGGTAGATGTAATAAGACGATGTGTGATAAAATGATGAGAGGCCTCGATGTTGTTGGTGATCAAGTCATCTAGCGGAGTATAGATGACGACCACGGACTCTTCTAGACAATCCAGTGGAACGCCAGCAGGCTCGCAACATGTAGGTGTTTGTGAACGATGTGTTCACCGGTGTACTCCATCCCCCTCATGGTTGCCTTAAGGACATTTATTGCTGAGGAACCCCCTTGGCAGTAGTGTCCATACCGATGATGATCCTTAGACTAGGTCCCTATGATAGGTGTTTAGGGACGTAAAGTGAGGATAACGGGAACGGGTAATCGGGTTATTGTTGGTTATTGAAATTAATAAACTTATTTATTGTGGGTTGAAAACCCTATGTGCTCACTAGTTTCCCAAGTCTGACCCACTCAGTTTCTTGTATTACAGTTAGTGGCGCCCTAGCATAGTTATGATGATTGGATGAAGGATTACGGATTATAAGCCTGTAGATATGAATAAATGTAGTAAGGCTTGTATTGTACTGTTTATGCTTTTGATCTGTATCGAACATGACATCCTGAGGTTTTTAATGAAATACATTTCTTCGAAAATGCTTTGATAAATCTCTATCATATTTTATTTTGGGAACAAATTCCGCAACACTTTTATTTAAAATGTTACTCTGATTTTTAAACAAAGCATAAACAAAATCGGTCTTTTCTGGCCATGAAGATGGGAATGTCACACTCAACTTTGAAACACCACCACTGCACCACCTCTCCTCCACCAAGAACCACCACCGGTAGCCTTTGACCACCGTGAATTACCACCCAACCTCATCCCACCTCCTACTCCCTCCCTCTCATTGACCTGTTGCCAAGGAAAACGAAGAAGAGAGCAAGGAAAGCGACTGCTACCTGCAACTACCCACTGCCGCCATAGTGTAATGCCCGTGTTTCTAGGCTAGGCATTGATGAAGATGTAATAGTCTAGGTTAACCTTTGTAACTCATTTTGAAATAATAAGAATGTATTATTTAAGTATTATGTGTTTTATGCTTAATTGTGTGACTTAAATGAATTAAGGATAAAAATAGGCGATAAAATAGAATGTTAGATAAACCCGATATCTATGAAGGAAGTTGTAGCGGTCGTGACAAGGATTCCGGATATATATAGAATGCCGAAATCCGAGTTATAACGAAGAAGTTATGACCCGTCGAAGTTTCGCGACAGAACCGGTACGACACCGCGTGACGTAAATAGTGAATTTACGATGGAGCGATTTTTAGCCTTAGAAATCTAAACAAAAGTTGTAGAATACGTTAAACCGAGAGTGTACATAAAAAGAACGTCTAAATCTGACTTCGTATGAGGAAGTTATGATTTTTCTAAGTTTCGACTTAGCAGTATGCAACCCAAAGTTCGAATATGAGATCAAGTGATTTCTAGCCGAAACAATCTAAACGGGAATCAAAGATCTCATCGATAGTAGTTCAACGGTAAAAAGACAGACGAAAACGGACGTCAGATGAAGGAGTTATGAATTTCTAACTGAGTTTTCCTGTCCCGACCTACTAAAAATAATATAATAAAAATAAATTTAAAATTAGCCGACGGAGTCTAAACGAGAGTTGTAGAGCATAATCTCACCTATGCGTGGATATAAAGAACGTCGAAAACAGAGCTAGTATCCGAGAGATATGAATTTCTGAAGTTCGGAACACAAATTTCGAGGTCTGTCAGACCTCACGACGTGAACAGGGTCTTCACGATGTGAACAGTTGACGGAAGTACCCTAGAGCCTGACAGACTGATGTCGCGACTACGCACCCAATGACGACCAAACTCACGACGTGAACATTTGTGGTTCACGACGTGAATCTCAGTTTTTCACCCTATAAATAGAAATCGAAGGCTGCCGAATATGGTTGCAAATTCTCTCATTCTCTCACTCTCTATACCCCCTCTAGCCATATTTTAACCTCCCGAAATCCCGATATCATCCCGACACCCGAAGCAAGTCCCGAAGCCCCAAAGATCCCGAGAAAAAGAGTTTTCGAGCCGAAGCTCTGCCCGCGAGAAGCCCGGTTTTTGGAAGATATCCCGGTTTCATCGAAGAATACTACTTTAAGAGCCGTAGTGCTACCCTATCATCGTCTTATCAAGTGAGTGTGTAGCTGCTTTCTTCTAACACATAGATATGAATTATTCTCTATCAAATACGTGCTATGTGTTTATATATATTATTTGTTTATTTGGAGTGATTATTGAATGAATAGGCTATACAGGTTCTAAGTTGTATATATATATATATATATATATATATATATATATATATATATATATTGTATCTACAAATATGTTGGGTAGAACATGGGTAGATAGTTGATGTGTGATGAAATAAAATGATGAGAGGCCTCGATGTTGTTGTTGATCTAGTCATCTAGCAGAGTATGGATGACGACCACAGACTCTTTCTAGACTGTCTAATGGAACGCTGGCAGGTTCATAACCTGTAGGTGTTGTGAACGATGTGTTCACCGGTGTACTCTATCCCCCTCATGGTTGCCTTTAGGACATTTATTGTTGAGGAAACCCCTTTGCAGTAGTGTCCATCCCGATGAAAATCCTTAGACTAGGTCCCTCGTGATAGTTGTTTTAGGGACATAAAGTGAGGATAACGGGAATGGGTAATCAGGTTATTGTTGGTTGATGAACTTAATATAATTATTGTGGGTTGAAAACCCTATATGCTCACCAGGCTCCCAAGCCTGACCCACTCAGTTTCTTTGTATTACAGGTAGTGGCGCGAGAGCATAAGTTGGACAACTTGTGAAGATATTTTGTTTATAGACCAGTAGTTGTAAATAACTGTTGTAAGGTCTATGTTGTACTGTTTATGCTTTTGGTCTGTATCGGAACATGACATCCTGAGTTTTGTTATATAATCAAAATACATTTCTTTAAGAAATGCTTTGATAAACTTTATTTTATCATATTGTGTTTTGGGAACAATTTCCGCAACTCTTTTAATCACAGGATTACTCTGAAATTATTTTAAAAGCATAAATTAAACCGGTCTTTTCTGGCCGTGAATTTGGGGATGTCACAGTTGGTATCAGAGCATTAGTTTAAGCGAACTAGGAATTTGTAGGATTTCTAGACTTAAACTTAGAATGTTAAGTGAAGATTGTGAGATGAGTGTCTATCATATTTTAGACACGAGCACTAGTATATTATAGGAAAAATGCCTAATATGCTTTTATGTGCTAAATGTTATATGTTTTCCATATATGATATTATTGTTCGGATCTATGGTCTGTTGCCGAACAGATCTGGAAACCTTATGTGTTTAGGATTCTAAGCGTATGGCTACGATATTAGAACTAACATGTAAACGTGTCGGAGTGATAAGGATGATTTAAATATCTATCATGAATAAGGATCTAAATTCACCTTATTTGGTGTATAGATAAAAAATGGCAAGAACTAGAAGTAGAGTTGGAAACGCGAACGAAAACAGGAATCAACAGCCTCAACCGCCAGTGATTGAGCAAATACCTGTTGTAGCTGCAGTACCCAAGCCAATGACAATGGCTGGAGTTCAAGCGATGATTCAAATGATGTTGGATCGTCAGATGGAAGAAACTAGACGTCTGCTTCAGCAGAATCGCGAAGAACTTACAAGACCAGTTGAACAGCCCGAAGTGAATGAAGGGCAGTCGGAAGGAGGAAACTTTAGTGGGATTGTCGGTCAGGTCAACCCGCCGATTGTTAGGCAAAACAATCAGGATGGAGGAAACGACGGACGTGGATTCAAGTACAAGGATTTCATGGCATCCAAACCACCATGTCTATCCGGAAGCCCGACGCCGGTAGAAGTTATAAACTGGATCTCCGAAATGCAGACAATGTTTGAAAGTTGCGAATGCAGCAACAGACAGAAGACCGCTCTCTCGGTTCCACTGTTAAAATATGGAGTATTGAGTTGGTGGAAGCTACATGTTGATTCAATGCCAAGGGAGAAGCTAGCAAGATGTCTTGGGAAGATTTTGTTGTGCAACTGAAAATGCAATACTGCTCTAAGCAGGACCTTCTGGAAATCAGTAATGAGTTTCAGAATTTGAAGAAGGGAAGGATGAGCGTTATTGAATACGCTACAAGTTTTACAGAGAAGATGAAGCTTATTCCATATTTAGTTCTAACTGAACTCTCAAAGGTGAAAAAGTTTGTCAATGAATTACCAATGGATTTCGGTCTGATGGTCAAACAAGCAACTACATTGAAAGCCGCCATTTGGGCTGTTAAGAATGTTGAGACCCAGATCAGGGAGAAGGGTCTGGAGAGGAAAAATGTTGGTGAGAAAAGGAAGTTCGATGGGCCTTCGAGGTCCAACAACAAGAAAAGTAAATTCTCGAAATCTGGTTCGAGAGGAGGAGGAGGCGAAGAGAAATGGTGCGACAAATGCAAGAAGAAGCATCTTGGGAAATGTGACGGGGAAGTCACATGTTTTAAATGTGGAAAGTTAGGGCACTATGCCAACGAATGCACCCTCACCGAGAAAGTCTGCTATGGGTGTGGTGACGAGGGGCACATCTCAAGGGACTGCCTGAAAAGGAAAGAGGCAGCAAAACCCAACATTCCACCAAAGCCGAAGGCGAGAGCCTTCCAGATGACACTTGAAGCTGCGAAAGATGAAGCTGATGTCACTTCAGGTACCTTTCTCGTAAACGAATTGTCTGCCCAAATTTTGTTTGACTCTGGAGCCAACTACTCCTTTATTTCGCATGAATTTGGTAGAAAACTAGCTTTGCCTGTTGATACACTAGATGATGCTTTTGTTGGATATAGTGTCTAAGTCCATAACTGTATTTGGTATGTACTTGACCCGAACCGGCATGGTCCATTTGGGTTGCATGGCATTGCAATACTTGGATAGACTAAATGAGAGAATAAGGCACTTATCATTATTAATATATTATAAGTTCTAATATATTAATAATAGTATTATTTAATTAGTATTGATCAAGTATTAATCTAGTATTAATTTGGTGATCAAAGTGAGACTAATTAAATATATAGGGTTGATTATGACAATCATCAATTCTTTTATGGTGGATTAATGATCCATGGTTTATGGGTTATGGATGTAACCATATGGAGCTCCATGGATAGTCCATGGGAGTTACAAATCCATGGGTCATGGGAAATCAAGAGTCATGACAATTAAGGGCATTCATGTGTAAACCCTAATTGTGACAACACTATAAAAGGAACCCTATGGCTAGCAAAAAGTGGACCTAGTGGACATAGTGTTACTAGAGAGGGCATAACCGATTTTGAGTGCTAGAAGTATTCTCTCAAGTTATTCCAAGTCTTGTGGTGTTGTGTGAAGCATTTGAGGCACAACATTTGGGGTGCTAGGCTCACAAAGTCTTGAAGGAATCCAAGCAACAACAAGGTATGTATTTCTACTAGTTTTATGTTTTATGTAATCCCCATGCCTTGCTAGTTAGGAAATAACCTTGAAAAAGAAATTTGCATGTATATAGAGAAAACATAGATTCAAGGTTATTAGGGTTGCATGTACACTTAGGAAGTGTTAGAATGCTCAAAACCCATCAGTGGTATCAGAGCCTAGGATTGTTTTCTGTATACTTGATGCAAAACTGCTTAAACATCGAAAATTCTGCATTCTGACGACTGGACTCGCCGAGTCCATGGGGAGGACTCGCCGAGTCCATGAACAAATTCATTCTACTCGCCGAGTAGAATAATGCACTCGGCGAGTAGGAGCGTGCTGGGCAGTTTTTTCGAGTTTTGTTGCTGGAAATGGATTAAGATCATTATCCCAATCTGTTTTGGACTTGTAAAATCTGTTTTTCAAAATGATAATGATTATGTTAACCCATTTTACATGACTTTTATCAATTTTCAAGTATTGTATATAGTTATATGATTTCTTGAAATTGCTTGACATGAATTTGTGTTCTTATGAGTTTTTAGAAGATCATAGGAATTATGTGTAACCAGCATGTGTGTTTAATTCATGATCTTAATGGCTATGATGGTGTCCATAACTTGTCCTCAAGTTATGGATAACCAAAAGTCACTTCTTTTAATTGTGATTAAAGAACTAAAGAGGTTTCATAAAATGAAGAGTCTTCATTTTTATGAACCATTAAAACTCATAAGTTACAAATTGAAGAGACTTGGAATAGTTTCAAATCTTGCCCTCAAGTTTTGGAATTTGAAAAGTCTTATACTTTAATACTTTAATTCCAAATTAAACCTTAGATTTTTAAAAAGTTTAAAAATCAACACTTATACTATTATTATAATTTTATTATATAGATATGTATAAGAATATGTCATTCTTACCGTTAGTAGGCCTCATTCACGAAGCCGGTCTATAAGGGGGGTATAAGGTTGTTGCCTATAAAATGGTGACTTAATGGGTGTCCACTCTCACCCACCGCTTCCTTGATCGGTGGAGGGTCGTTAGCCGAACGGGTAGGATACGACTTTGAATACTTGTTAAAAGTATAATGAATTATAAAGTAACTATACATTATAAATTCCCAATCTTAGTTACTTTAGGAAAATGTGAAATTGGTGCTAGCCCATAAAATTACACTTTGTACCTTACCAAGTCGTTAGTGGAGCGTGTGTGGTTAACCGACACACTAACATGGACTAGTAAGAGTGGCAAAGGGTAACTTGACCTTATTATAGATCGGTGGAGCGTGTGTGGTTAACCGGCACATCGATTAGGTAATATTGTTGAGGGTACCAAGTCAATTTGTATGGTTATTCACACCTTGTTTGTGATCCTCGGCATCCCAGTCACAAACTTGAGAGGGCACAATCGAGATTCAAACATGCCATTGAAAAGTTCAATGTATCTCAAAAGATCTAGGAGTTTCAAAACCAATAAAACCTAATAATAAAATATTTCGTTCTTATGGTGGAAATTGGTAAATCGTCATTTACCTACCTTCAAATATTTTATAGTACGGATTACGGCATTCCTCTTCCAACTATAAATAGTTTGTTGGATCCTAGCCTTAATATTTCATTTGGGTGAATTATTAAGGATTCCTAATCTAATGAAACTTGTCTTTCTTTCCTTTCAGATGTCTTCCAACAATGCTTCTGGCTCAAACACAATAGGCTCCTTTTCCCTTATGAACTTGTGTGGTAAGGTCATATTTGATGGATCCAATTTCAATGAGTGGATCAGAAACATCAGAATGATTACCCGCTATGAGGAAAAAGAATATGTCCTCGATAGGGAGCTTAAGGTTGTGAGTGAAGCCACTGCTACTCCTGAAGAGTTTGCGGAGTTTGTTGCACATGAAAAGGATGCTACTAAAGTAGCATGCATCATGATGGCCACCATGACTCCTGAACTTCAGAAATCCTATGAAGATTTCTACCCCTATGAGATGCACCTGGATCTGATGGAAAGGTACCATCAGAGCGCGCGTCAGGAGAGGTATGAAATCATCTCCTCCATGATAACCGCAAGGATGAAGGATGGTGAACCCATCACCGGTAACTTGCAGAAGATGCAAAGGTTCGTTGACCGGTTGCTGAAGCTAAATGTTGACTTTCCTGAGGAAATGGCGATTGACATCATTCTCCATTCCTTACCTCCAAGTCATGATCAGTTTCGTATGACTTATCATATGAACAAGGAGGAAGTCACACTTAGCAAACTTCAAGGACTCTTAAGGACAGCTGAGAATGGCCTTAAGGGTAAAGCGGTTGCTACTTCTACTCCTTCAACAGCCCCTGTTCTGGCTATTGGGTAGGGAAAAGGTAAGAAGAGGAAAAGCCCTTCGAAGGGTACCAAGGGTAAGACTCTTGATGGTTCCTCTTCAAGTGGGACAAAGAAAGGTCCCATTACTCCTTCTTCAAACCCAAAGGAAGCACAGTGCTTCTATTGCCAGGATAAGGGACACTTCAAGCGAAGCTCCCCCAAATATCTGCAAGATCTAAAGGATGGGAAGGTTAAACCCACCCATGCAGGTATTTACACAATATTGTCTAACAACTCATCTAATGCTAATTCTTGGGTGCTTGATACAGGGTGTGGTATTCACATTTGTACTGATTTGCAGGCACTAAGAAGAAGTGAGCAAGTGGAGCACGGGAAGATAAACTTAGTCATGGGCAACAGGAAAGCATCACCTGTTACCAAGATAGGAGTTTATTCTTTATTGCTTAATAATGGGTTAATGTTAGATTTGAATAAGTGTTGTTACTCGGTCCGAAATGGCGAGAAATATTATTTCCTTTCATGGCTTGTACAAACAAGGTTTTACATTTTCATTTGATAATAAAAATGGTGCTATTAATGTTTATTACAATGATGTATTTTACTTTAAAGCATTACCTTGTGATGGTGTATATGAAACCGTGAATGTTGAAGACAATCTAGGAAATAATGTGTTGTATATTGATTCTTCAGATAGCTTGGATAAAGCATCCTTGTGGCATTGTCGTCTTGGACATGTTAACAAGAAGCGCATAGGCCAACTCCAAAAGGCTGGAGTCTTGGAATCATTTGACCTCAAGTCAGATGATAGTTGCGAGTCTTGTTTACTTGGAAAAATGACAAAGTCACCCTTCATAGGTACTTGTGATAGGGGTGAAGGTTTGTTGGACCTTGTACACACGGATGTATGTGGGCCCTTCAGAGTTGCTACAAGGGATGCTAATCGCTATTATGTGACTTTTACTGATGATTACAGTAGATATGGATATATTTACTTAATCAAGCATAAGTCAGAAACCTTTGAAAAGTTCAAAGAGTTTAAGCAGGAAGTTGAGAATCAATTAGGCAGGAACATCAAGATGCTCCGATCCGATCGAGGAGGGGAGTATCTTAGCATTGAGTTCCTTGACTATCTTAAGGAATGTGGGATTGTCTCACAATTGACACCTCCCAGAACACCACAGTTGAATGGTGTAGCTGAGAGGCGCAATCGAACCTTGTTGGATATGGTTCGTTCCATGATGAGTCGAGCTTCGTTACCAATCTATTTCTGGGGGTATGCCTTAGAGACTGCCGCCCATATCCTTAATCTAGTCCCTACTAAAAAGGTTGCCAAAACACCTCACGAGATGTGGACTGGGAAAGTTCCCAATTTGGACCACATCAAGATTTGGGGTTGTGAAGCTTTAGTGAGGCGTGAGACTCATGACAAGCTTGAACCTCGAAGTGAGAGGTGTATTTTCATCGGCTACCCACAGAGATCCTTTGGTTACCTCTTCTACAGACCCAGTGATAATGTGGTCTTTGTAGCAAGAAGAGGAGTCTTTCGTGAGAGAGAATTCATAAGCCAAGGGGACAGTGGGAGGCAAATTGACCTTGAAGAGCTTCAAGAGTCAAGTGGTGAAGGAACCTCAAATGCTATCGACCAACCTGAGGAGGAAACTCATGTTGATCCGATAGATGAGTCTGTACCTCCAAGACGTTCCACTAGGGTGAGGAACACACCTGATTTTTATTATGGTTATCACATCACCACTGAAGGTGATACGTTTATTAGTGATAGTACACTAATAGATTTGGATGAACCTAATAACTACAGGGAAGCAATGGCAGGCCCTGAGTCTGCTAAATGGAAGGAGGCTATGGACAGCGAGATGCAGTCCATGTATGACAATAAAGTTTGGAACTTGGTTGACAATGTACCAGGTCGTAAGACAGTTGGGTGCAAATGGATCTTCAAGAAGAAGACCGACATGGATGGGAAGGTACACACTTATAAAGCGCGACTGGTTGCGAAAGGCTTTACTCAAACTCCGGGAGTTGACTATGATGAGACCTTCTCACCAGTAGCTAAGATTAAGTCTATTAGAGTATTGTTAGCCATAGCTGCATTTCATGATTATGAAATATGGCAAATGGATGTCAAAACCGCTTTCCTTAATGGAAAGTTGGCTGAGGATGTTTACATGGCTCAACCAGAGGGTTTTGTCGATACAAGATACCCTAATAGAGTGTGTAAGCTTGATAAATCCATCTATGGATTGAAACAAGCATCTCGCAGATGGAATCTTTGCTTTGATGAGAAAGTCAAAGAGTTTGGCTTTTCTAGGAGTGAGGATGAGTCTTGTGTGTATGTCAGGGCTAGTGGGAGCATAGTTAGCTTCTTGGTGTTGTATGTGGATGACATACTTCTCATAGGAAACGACGTCCCAACCTTGCAGGAGGTTAAGTCCTGGCTTGGGAAGTGTTTCGCTATGAAGGACCTTGGGGAAGCTGCCTATATCCTAGGGATAAGGATATTGAGAGATAGGAGTAAGAGACTAATTGGACTTAGTCAAAGTACTTATGTGGATAAGGTACTGAAGAGGTTCAGTATGCAAGATTCCAAGAAAGGAGAATTACCAATCCATAGTAATGCCAAGCTAAGTAAGACTCAGAGTCCGAGTACAGAGGCTGAGATAGCTGAGATGAGTCATATACCATATGCTTCCGCTGTGGGCTCAATCATGTATGCTATGACTTGTACTCGCCCTGATGTGGCCTTTGCTTTGAGCATGGTCAGTAGATATCAAGGGAACCCTGGCAAGGCACACTGGACAGCGGTAAAGAACATTCTCAAGTATCTGCGGAGGACTAAGGATTGGGTCCTTACCCTCGGAGGCAGTGATGACTTGAGAGTGGAAGGGTATAGCGATGCTAGCTTCCAGACTGATAGGGATAATTTCCGCTCTCAGTCGGGCTGGGTCTTTATCCTAAATGGAGGGGCAATTACTTGGAAAAGTTCCAAGCAGGAGACAGTAGCTGATTCTACTTGTGAATCAGAGTACATAGCAGCAAGTGAAGCAGCTAAGGAGGCGATATGGCTAAAGAACTTCATCGGAGACCTTGGAGTTGTACCAGCTATAAAAGAGCCAATGGAAATTTTCTGTGACAGCGAAAGTGCGGTTGCTTTGGCTAAGGAACCAAGAGATCACGGGAGATCTAGGCACATTGACAGAAAATACCATTTCATCAGACATCGAATAGAAGAAGGACTCCTCGTGGCTAAGAGGGTATCATCAAATGAGAACCCGACAGATCCCCTCACGAAGGGACTGAGCAGGGTTAAGCATTTACAGCATGCGAGGCGCATTGGGCTGAAGGATGATATTAGTTTCAATAATTAGATTCCTGAAACTTGTAAAATGTAATTGACATTTGATGATAAATAAAAGTTGTTATTTATTTATGAGTAAGGTGTTACTATCTTGTGTTGATTGTTTACTATGTTTCAATTTTGCATGTTTTTACTTCTAGAATAATTATGTTATTATTCAAACCATCCACAGTCAGTCAAACTTTGGAAGTAAGTATTGATTTAAGACTGTCATGAATTTGGCTTGTATGATTTGTCTAAAAGTGATTTGGACAATGCAATGGTTGCTACAACATTCATGAGTACTCATAAGGGCTGAGTATTGGATCCAACCCACGCTCACTTGCATCACTTCATGGAATTTATCTCGAGTGATCGTGAGACGGTAATATCATATAAATCTTCAAACCCAGAGATATGAGTTGTTGACTATGAGTTGGTTATTCATTGATTGTACGAAAACGCATTGGTAACTCGATGTCATAAAACGTGCCTTTGTGAATAATTCAACAAGTAGTTAGTACAAGCATATCAGTCGAAGTTTATCTGTTCCTTCTAGAAATAGAAGCGATATCTGGGCCCCTCGATGATTTGGTTGACCTATGTACCGGGCCCGGTCAGAACCTAATTGATGTGTTCAATTTAGTTCTATGTCGAAACAAATCAGAGATCGAGAAACAAATGCTGGACAATAAGTAAGACCATGTTCCATGTGTTTGTCTGGCTGATATCATGAGAACAGAGGATTATATGATCACTTATCTTAAATGGCGTATCATCATCATCTCAGTTCCGAGAGACTTTGAAAGAGCTACGATTGCTAGTCGGATTTTGAAGTCATATTTGCAAATATAGTTATTAGACTTATCCAAGTGGGAGACTGTTGGATATAGTGTCTAAGTCCATAACTGTATTTGGTATGTACTTGACCCGACCCGGCATGGTCCATTTGGGTTGCATGGCATTGCAATACTTGGATAGACTAAATGAGAGAATAAGGCACTTATCATTATTAATATATTATAAGTTCTAATATATTAATAATAGTATTATTTAATTAGTATTGATCAAGTATTAATCTAGTATTAATTTGGTGATCAAAGTGAGACTAATTAAATATATAGGGTTGATTATGACAATCATCAATTCTTTTATGGTGGATTAATGATCCATGGTTTATGGGTTATGGATGTAACCATATGGAGCTCCATGGATAGTCCATGGGAGTTACAAATCCATGGGTCATGGGAAATCAAGAGTCATGACAATTAAGGGCATTCATGTGTAAACCCTAATTGTGACAACACTATAAAAGGAACCCTATGGCTAGCAAAAAGTGGACCTAGTGGACATAGTGTTACTAGAGAGGGCATAACCGATTTTGAGTGCAAGAAGTATTCTCTCAAGTTATTCCAAGTCTTGTGGTGTTGTGTGAAGCATTTGAGGCACAACATTTGGGGTGCTAGGCTCACAAAGTCTTGAAGGAATCCAAGCAACAACAAGGTATGTATTTCTACTAGTTTTATGTTTTATGTAATCCCCATGCCATGCTAGTTAGGAAATAACCTTGAAAAAGAAATTTGCATGTATATAGAGAAAACATAGATTCAAGGTTATTAGGGTTGCATGTACACTTAGGAAGTGTTAGAATGCTCAAAACTCATCAGCTTTATTAGTCGAAGTTGCTAGTGGCAAGTTTATATCTGTTAGCCATCGCATGAAAAACATCTTCATCGACTTGAATGGGAATAAGTTCCATGAGGAATTATTGCCTATTGAGTTAAACGGTTTCGACATCGTGCTGGGAATGGATTGGCTTAGCGCCAATGATGCCGAAATTTTATGCAAGAAGAAGATTGTAAGAGTAAACCCGCCAGGGAAGGAGTCATTTATGGTGTATGGGGACAAACGCAGAGTGAACTCTGGAATCATTTCCCTAATGAAAGCCAAAAAGTGTTTGGCCAAGGGATGTACATCATATCTAGCATTCGTGATCGATGCTAAGAAGGAAAAGAAGGAGGTGCAGAATATTCCGGTCGTGTGTAATTATCCGGAAGTATTTCCCGAAGATCTTCCTGGATTACCTCCTGATAGACAAGTAGAGTTCAGAATAGACTTGTTACCCGGAACGACACCAATAGCAAAAGCACCGTATCGATTAGCACCAACGGAGATGAAGGAGCTGATGATGCAACTTCAGGAGTTATTGGACAAAGGTTTCATTAGACCTAGTTCATCACCCTGGGGAGCTCCGGTGTTATTTGTAAAGAAGAAGGACGGGAGTATGAGAATGTGCATAGATTACAGAGAGCTGAATAAGGCAACGATAAAGAATAAATATCCACTGCCAAGGATAGATGACCTGTTCAATCAGCTGCAAGGCTCAAGTTATTTTTCAAAGATCGACATAAGGTCAGGATATCATCAGCTAAAGGTGAGAGAGCAGGATATTGAGAAAACTGCTTTCAGAACATGATATGGACACTACGAGTTCTTGGTTATGTCGTTTGGACTAACCAATGCTCCAGCAACATTCATGGATTTAGTGAATAGGGTTTGTAAGCCATTCCTTGATAAATCTGTGATAGTATTCATAGATGACATTCTGATTTACTCGAAAAGCCAAGAGGAGCATGACAGACACTTGCGAGAAGAGTTAGAAGTATTGAAGAAGGAGAAGCTGTATGCCAAGTTCTCCAAATGTGATTTTTGGATCCGAAAAGTCCAATTCTTGGGTCACGTGTTCAACCAAGAAGGGATAATGGTTGACCCGGCAAAGATAGAAATTGTGATGAAGTGGGAACAACCAAAAAGTCCCACGGAGATCCGAAGCTTTCTGGGATTAGTCGGATATTACCGAAGGTTTATCCATGGCTTTTCTTCGATCGCTACTCCATTAACAGCTTTGACCCACAAATGAGCTACTTATACTTGGAATGCTAAGCACGAAGAAGCATTCGAGAAGCTTAAGAAGAAGCTATGTGAAGCACCGATTCTTTCTTTACCCAATGGAGTTGAAGACTTCACTGTCTATAGCGATGTGTCTGGTGTTGGGTTGGGTTGTGTTTTGACCCAAAGAGAAAAAGTGATAGCATATGCGTCTCGACAGCTGAAAGAGCATGAAAAGAACTACCTCACTCATGATTTGGAGTTGGCAGCGGTAGTATTTGCTCTAAAGATATGGAGGCATTACCTCTATGGCACGAAGTGCAAACTTTTCACTGATCATAAGAGTCTTCAATATCTCTTTAATTAGAAAGAATTGAATATGAGGCAACGACGCTGGCTAGAGTTACTTAAGGACTACGACTGTGAGATACTTTACCACCCCAGTATAGCTAATGTTGTCGCTGATGCTCTCAGTCGGAAAGTCAATATTGAAAGAAAAAGGCCAAAAGCGTTGAGAATTGAAGTTTTCTCGACAATTGTGGAGAGTATAAAGAAATCTCAAGAAGAAGCTTCTGAGAAGAATGACCGAAAGGAGGAACGTTTGGGCAAAACGTTAGTGTTCGGTATAAATAGTCATGGACTGAAGGTATTCCAAGAACGGATGTGGGTACCTAAGACAGGAGGAGTAAGAGATCTTCTGATGGAAGAAGCTCACAAAACCATGTACTCGATTCATCCTGGCAGCACAAAAATGTATAGGGACCTGAAACCCTACTACTCGTGGCCGACAGTGAAGCTTGATATTGCAAAGTATGTGACCGAGTATGTGACCTGTGCAAGAGTTAAGGCACAAAATCAGAAACCATATGGGAGTTTAGAACCTTTACCTGTACCCATGGGTACGTGGGAAGACATTGCTATGGATTTTGTCACTAAACTGCCCAGTACAAAGAATGGTCACGACATGATTTGGGTGGTCGTTGATCGCTTCACTAAGAGTGTGCACTTCATAGCAGCCAACGAGAAATTGTCTATGGATAAGCTTGCGAATTCTTACGTGAAGGAAATTGTGAGGCTTCACGGTGTTCCATTAACGATTGTATCAGATCGTGGCAGCCGTTTCACCTCAAGGTTTTGGAAAAGTCTACAAGAGGAATTGGGTACCAAGTTGTGTTTGAGTACAGCTTACCATCCACAGACTGATGGTTAGAGCGAACGAATGATACAAACACTTGAAGACATGTTGAGAGCATGTACCCTGGAATTCCAAGTTAACTGGGATGAACATTTACCTTTGGTAGAATTTTCCTATAATAATAGTTTCCACTCGAGCATAAAGATAGCACCTTATCAAGCTTTGTACGGACATAAGTGTCGTACGCCGTCTTGTTGGCTTGAGGCTAGGGAAAAGCAGTTTATGGGACCCGAGATAGTCCATCAGACTGCTGAAAAGCTGAAAATAATTAGGGAGAGAATGTTAGCAGCTCAGAATCATCAAAAGAGCTATGCTGACAAGAAAAGACGACCGGTGACTTTTGAAGTTGGAGATTCGGTTTTACTTAAAGTCTCACTGTGGAAGGGACTTATAAGATTTGGTAAAAGGGGAAAGTTAAGTCCAAGGTTTATTGGACCGTTTAAAGTTCTTCGGAGGATTGGGAACCAAGCGTACATGCTCGAATTTCCCGAAGAACTGAATGGTATTCATAACACTTTCCATGTGTGTTATTTGAGAAAGTTCACGGGAGAAGTTCCCAACATAATTCAAATTTCTGAATTGAGGATTGATGAAAACAAGAGGTTAATTGAAGAATCGGAGGCAATCGTTGACCGTAAGACTAAGAAGTTGCGACGCAAGATGGTCGAATTAGTGCTTGTCCATTGGAAACATACGAATGGCCAAATCTCACCTGGGAAACGGAGAGTGACATGATGAGTCGCTATCCGCATTTGTTTGTTGTTGTGTGATTCCGGGGACGGAATCATCCTAAGGGGGAGAGAATTGTAACGCCTGTGTTTCTAGGCTAGGCATTGATGATGATTTAATAGTCTAGGTTAACCTTTGTAACTCATTTTGAAATAATAAGAATGTATTATTTGAATTATTATGTGTTTTATGCTTAATTGTGTGACTTAAATGAATTAAGGATAAAAATAAGCGATAAAATAGAATGTTAGATAAACCCGATATCTATGAAGGAAGTTGTAGTGGTCGTGACAATGATTCCGGATATATAAAGAATGCTGAAATCCGAGTTATAACGAAAAAGTTATGACCTGTCGAAGTTTCGCGACAGAACCGGTACGACACCGCGTGACGTAAATAGTGAATTTACGATGGAGCGATTTTTAGCCTTAGCGATCTAAGCGAAATTCGTAGAATACGTTAAACCGAGAGCGTGCATAAAAAGAACGTCTAAATCTGACTTCGTACGAGGAGGTTATGATTTTTCTAAGTTTCAACTTAGCAGTATGTAGCCCAAAGTTCGAATATGAGATCGAGTGATTCTAGCCGAAACAATCTAAACAGGAATCGAAGATCTCGTCGATAGTACTTCAACGGTAAAAAGATAGACGAAAACGGACATCAGATGAAGGAGTTATGAATTTCTAACAGAGTTTTCCTGTCCCGGCCTACTAAAAATAATATAATAAAAATAAAGTTAAAATTAGCCGATGGAGTCTAAACGAGAGTTGTAGAGCATAATCTCACCTACGCGTGGATATAAAGAACGTCGAAAATGGAGCTCGTATGCGAGAGATATGAATTTCTGAAGTTCGCAACACAAACTTCGAGGTCTGTCAGACCTCACGGCGTGAACAGGGTCTTCACGACGTGAACAGGTGACGGACGTACCCCAGAGCCTGACAGACTGATGTCGCGACTACGCGCCCAATGACGACCAAACTCACGACGTGAACATTTGTGGTTCACGACGTGAATCTCAGTTTTGCACTCTATAAATAGAAATCGAAGGCTGCCGAATATGGTTGCTAATTCTCTCATTCTCTCACTCTTTATACCCTCTCTAGCTATCTTTTAACCTCCCGAAGTCCCGATATCATCCTTACACCTAGGGATGAGCAGTTTGTCCCAAATCCCGATCTCGTACCGGTACCATACCGGAACCGGTACCGAACCGTACCGAATTTGAAAATATGGGACGATACTCGGTACTCCAAATACATAAAATTCGGGATTCGGTACCACCGGTACCGGTACTAGTACCGAAAACCGATACCATTCCCGGTACCGGTACCGGTGATGTTAATTTGGTTCGGTACTCGGGATTGATTTTTGATAAAATTCGGTTTTCGGGAAATCGGGAACGGTACGGGTCGGTACTGGTTCCGTCCCACGCTCATCCCTACCGACACCCGAAGCAAGTCCCGAAGCCCCGAAGATCCCGAGAAAAAGAGTTTTCGAGCCGAAGCTCTGCCCACGAGAAGCCCGGTTTTTGGAAGATATCCCGGTTTCATCGAAGAATACTACTTTAAGATCCGTAGTGCTGCCCGATCATCGTCTTATCAAGTGAGTGTGTAGTTGCTTTCTTCTAACACATAGATATGAATTATTCTCTATCAAATACGTGTTATGTGTTTATATATATTATTTGTTTATTTGGAGTGATTATTGAATGAATAGGTTATACATGTTCTAAGCTGTATATATATATATATATATATATATATATATATATATATATATATATATATATATATATATATATATATATATATATATATATATTATCTACAAATATGTTGGGTAGAACATGCGTAGATAGTTGATGTGTGATGAAATAAAATGATGAGAGGCCTCAATTATGCATCTAACACCCGCAACTGACACTACCATCTTAATGATACCAGTCCTGTCCTAGCAACGGTAGTGCCTTGAACTCCAAGGTTCTCCCATAGACAACTGTCGGCCATGCCTGAACCATGATAGAACCACTAAATGCTGACTTCACTGGAGGAATATCGCTCTAAACCTGACCGTATATCCTCTAAATAATGCCCCGCACAGATCCTGAAGAAGATCTGGAATGGTAATGGTACACGCGGAACCCACTCCGCAAGATTCGTCCCTCTGTGGGTTCACCAAGGACTTTTCGGCATGCATGATGGCATGTTGCAAACCTTGATAACCCAAACAAATAGCAAAAAGTCGACCCGAGATTAGACTTATCCAAACTCACTCACAATTCCAAGGCGATACAGATTTCCACTATCCACTTTGAAGTGGCAGAAGATGACATATCCGCGAACATTTGACGAAATCCTGATCTAGATGACAGGAACTAACTATAGGATCTTCCTTCCTGAAGGATTCTAAGGATCCACAGACCTTGGGTTCAGACGAACCCCTAACTTCTCCACGACAAATCTGTCCCAAAAGGTCGACGACTACCGAGAGCTCCTAAAGTCCTTATCACCTTTTACCGACATGACCAATCCCGCTACCTTGTAGGGGCCTAAACCCTTGGAGCGACAAACTCCCTTCTGCACTTTCCCATACGTGCTGCACTGACTCCGGACTCGCTGGCCTTTCACCCGATGATCAGAAGTCATGGGTCTCTTCCCGGGACTCTCTACTATACGCACCTGGCACGACCCTCTCTGCTCAAAGTGCTCCAAATCGATCTCACATTTGCAACCTCTTGGAAATCATATCCTTCAAGGTCTGACACCCTACCACGCTCACTAGCTCACTTGCCAATGGCTAAGCTGCAACGACTGAAACATCCTCTATCCCCAAACCGGGTCACAAACTCCTCCCCGAAGCTTCTCAGATTCTCCAAGACTCTCACCGATTCGAGTATGGATCCTGTGCTTTCAGTAGTACGGGCCCAATACTACCTTCCACACCTATCCATACTTTCCTCAGCAATCCTCCCGAATCCTCCAATTCACTTCCTCAAACTGGTACACCCAAGTCTCACTGAACCTCACTACTAGCCCACTGAACCATATCCTAGGCTTCCCTGGGTTCCCGTACTCATCCAGTCCTCAGCTGCTGAAAGATTCCCATTAATGTCAACTAGCTACCTCATGAATATAGCCACATGCAACAGAGATCAGATAATCCTTCGAGTAATAGACCCATCCCTAGAACGGTTGGACTCAGACAAGAGCTGCGCAATAGGGTCAAATCTATCACTCTGAGATTATCCAGCCTGTGCCACATGTGCCTTAGCATATTCACTTAATAGCTAGCTCACATTACTAAGAGTCCCACAAAGCACAAAGCAAGCATCATTCAGACAATGGAAAAATCTAACCATTATATTCCAATTAAACCATTCTATCCTCTAATCGGGAATCTGTACATGCAATACAAAGGCTCATACAATCAGGCATAACCTAAACAAGTTATCCTATCATTGACTGATCAATACTAGCATGCAGGTCTACAAGCACATACAATAGGCATATAAGGCATCCTTCCTAGATCCTTAGCCCTAATCTAGCATGCAGTTCTCATAATCACATCATAACATAACATAGCATATCATAACATGTATGGGTATCTCGGAGAAAACTTACTTGAGCTCGGCTGATTGCACGCATCACACACCTTGTTCTTTTCAAAGTTCTTTTCTCTTTCCCGTAGACACAATCCCAGCTGCTGGATGACAGCTTCCCGAACTGTCAATATCAAAACATCACCCAATTAATAATTGGGTTCCGCTACATAACCATAAGTACATACTTAGGGTAATTACTATATTACCCCATGCTTGGCTTTATTCAAGCCCAAGGCTCAATTCAAAGGCCCAAGAGTCAGACTATGGGTCAAAGCCCAACATATGGCCTAATTTTTCAAATTGGGCCCAAACCCTTATAAGGTCTTACCATAAGGCCCAACCAAAAGTCCAATCCAACATTTGGTATTTCTAATGGCCCAATATCATATAACCATTAAGGCCCAAACTATGGCCCATCTATGACCCAATTTTCCAAATTGGGCCCAAACCTTCATATGGGCCTTACCCTAAAGCCCATCTAATTGTTCTAGTCCAATTTCTTGATCTTGGCCAATTAATAACTCAATCATCAAGGCCCAATAGAAAGGCCCAACAATAAACCCAAATGAAATTAGGGTTTCACATAAAATGATGATTAGGGTTAAGTTTCCTACTTAACCTATTAAGGACTTAATCCATTAAGTCCCACATGGCCTTAGGTTAATTTGCAATGATTATCAATTAATATTTTAAGTTCATTAAATAATTCTTATGCAGTCCCGATAAGTCCCAAATTAGGGTTTTATTGCATTAGGGTTTTCCAAACCCTAGTTAGAGTTTCCAATCCACATTAGCCCATTAGGCCCCAATAACTAAGTCCTTTGACCAATTAGGGTTCATTAGGCCCATTATGCTTTCACTAGGCCCATTAGTCATCTGTTTGGGCTTTTATGTCTATTAAGCTTCATTGGGACCATTAAGCCTCATTGGGCCCATTAGGCCTCATTGGGCCCATTAGGGTTTATTAGTCCCTTTGTCCAATCATCCAAACGAGTCACGATCCAAGCTTCATTGGGCCCATTAAGCCTCATTGGGCCCTCACCGTGGTGGCGATGGCTGCTCTCACGAATTCCCGTCAAACAACCCCTTCCTTATTAGAGCACACGCACACAATCACTAAATATCGCACACAGCCACCACCACATGGCGACGGGTGGTGGCAGAACGGTTGCACACCTATGGCAGCCACCATGGTCGACTACCATGGTGGTTGTTCTCGGTTTTCAGGCCAAACAAAATGTCCATGAGAACAGCAACACAGCGGCACAACCCTCGCGTGGCAGCGTACAACAGTCGGAGCAGGTGCGTCCGGGGATGGCGACACGCAGCTTGACGTCGTCTTCAACAGCTTGGCATCGCCCGTGGGTATTCTTCCGTTCATTTACGACATCACCGACAGTTAGGGTGACGTTGGTGCTTCGGGGCAAGACAGCAATCGGAAAGGCAATAGCTGGAGCTCTAGGATGGCGACGAGAGAAAGAGAAGGAGAATGGAGAACGGAGAACGGAGAACGGAGAACGGAGAGGGGGGGTAACAATCGCACCCGACAGTCCTGTCGTTGACCTATTCTCGCCGGAAGGAAATAGCTGCGACATTCGGCGGTGGCGGTAACATGGGTTAGCGGCGCCGGAGATGGTGGAGGTGGGTGAAACCGATGGTGCAACGCCGACAATAGAAGAAGGGAGTGGCGGCTGCTCTTGTTCAATTAGGTTTAGGGTAAGGTAATGTAACAGGAAGAAGGAAGGCGTCGGGTTTAAATCCCTCCAACTCAAACCTTTGCCCATTTTACAAGTTTGGTCCCTCCCTTCATCTTTTCTTTAAAAATCAGCCCCAATTTTACCATTTAAACCCTGCCCTCTAAAACCTTTACAAATTAAGTCCAAATGTAACAAAACAACCCCTCCTCAACAAATCCTTTTCATATTTGATCCAAAATTATTCTTTAGCCCTCAACATTTCAAATTCCTTTCAATTTAAGTCCAATAATTTACCAAATAGTCTCTGCCTTTACAATTATTTACAAAATCACCCGAAACTTACACTTTTAACCCCCGACTTCTAAAATTTGACAATTAGCTCTTCGAGAGCGTCCTTTTATATATAATTATTTATTTTAGGGCTACTATTCGTTCATTAATTTATTTATTTATCTAATAAATAAACGGGGTGTTACAACTCTCCCCCACTTAAATTAGATTTCGTCCTCGAAATCATTCCTTACCATTCCTTCCACACCCAACCACTCTTGTAACATGGTCACTATCATGGGCGCACCCTAGCCTTCTCAGGGTAGCTGTGACCAATCTTCGCAAAGCCCTAAAATTCACAGATGAACGAATTTCTCGCAACAAAATAACATCTACCTGATTCGAAATTTATTGTCTCGAGACGGTAAGAATCCCTAACAGACCACTCATAATGGATCATTATTGTTGAATCTAGTTTGTCTATCCCTCAACTCACTACTTACTTCTGATAACTCGAGGTTCCCACTATAAAACATGATCACAGACCTAATTATTTCTGCAGATCACTTGTACCTGGCCAAGGCTCAGATACTCCTGCTGTGAGTGACTTGTCACTCCCCATATCATCTAGCTATTCCGTCCGTACTCGCAACCTGAAGCACAAATGCTAACACTGCCCAAACGCTGAAACTGCTTGAACATTGAACTGCCTGGAGCAGTATGCTGCTACATAGTTGCTTCCCAAAATCTATCGAGACCTCCCTGGTCTGAATTCATCCGTCAGTCGTCTGAAATATCGGGTTCCAACCCGACTACAGAGCCGAAAGATTCATACACAGTCGCTCTACACGACTTCTGAACGAAATCCTTCTCTGGAACGGGTTATCACTAGTTGTCATGCCACTGTGGTTCTAACAACCTCCTGATCCAACCGATCGGGTCCATGCGTCGAATCCTGACGTCACCAAATCCAAGACTAAAAGTGATTGCTACCCGACCAATGGTAGCCTAATATCCCAAATGACCTTACGCAGTCCATTGCTTCCTTGCTCTCATAGCTGTAGTGGCGCTTCTACAGTCTCATGACTGGCTCAACCAGATCTAACCCATCTGGGAAATTCCAAAATCCAATCTGTGGATTTCTATATCTTCACTTTTGCACCCGAACTGGTGGGCATTACTATTCCTTCCGCGTTCTAACAACACGCTCATGCCAACTACCGATCTAGTGAATGTTATGGCTACACCCACAGTTTCATAACACTCTAGCACTATCTGCCAACCTCGTGAATGCTATCGGTCAACCTTGTGAATGCTACGTCTACCACTATCGGTCAACCTTGTGAATGCTACGTCTACCCCCGTAGTCTTACAACACTTCTCACACTATCTGTTGCTAGTGAATGCTACGGCTACCCTCGTAGTCTTACAACACTTTCCATGCTAACTGACTGCTAGTGAATGCTACGGCTACCCCCCGTAGTCTTACAACACTTTCCATACCGGTCGAATACGCACTCGACCTAACACTCAATTGAACTTGAGTCCTAACTGAAGCTCTAACCTGGTTCCTGAAACCTGCTATCTGATGCCAAGGAAATGCATGAACCAAACGTTGGAACGTTTTCTGAACTCCCAACTCACCCAATTCTCAATCTAGGCGGCCACTCGACCGCCTTCCCCCTGACAGGGATGTGAAACTCATCCTACTTCCACACCTATCTCTACTCCTGATTACCTAGTCAATTCTCCCCCACTTAGATTCGATTAAGTCTTCACGGCACGCGAGAATTGAAGGATTCCCAATCCTTCTCGCTTTCTAACATCCCACTGATGACAACATGTGCTTACCAATGCTAGCGATTAATCACCGGTCAAACCTTAAGATCGCCCATCCTCCGAAATCTTGAAGAGTATTCTTGAAATCTGGTACAGTCTGACACCTTAGTCCATCTCCCATGCAGTCAACTAAAGGCCCTAATCTTCACTCTGGCTGACGAATCCTCGTTCCCACTTCCAATATTGCAGCACCACTGAACTCTATCCGAACACAGCCCCTACGAAAATACAATTCTCTTGAATATCCAATGACCAACCAATTATGCATCTAACACCCGCAACTGACACTACCATCTTAATGATACCAGTCCTGTCCTAGCAACGGTAGTGCCTTGAACTCCAAGGTTCTCCCATAGACAACTGTCGGCCATGCCTGAACCATGATAGAACCACCAAATGCTGACTTCACTGGAGGAATATCGCTCCAAACCTGACCGTATATCCTCTAAATAATGCCCCGCACAGATCCTGAAGAAGATCTGGAATGGTAATGGTATACGCGGAACCCACTCCGCAAGATGCGTCCCTCTGTGGGTTCACCAAGGACTTTTCGGCATGCATGATGGCATGTTGCAAACCTTGATAACCCAAACAAATAGCAGAAAGTCGACCAGAGATTAGACTTATCCAAACTCACTCACAATTCCAAGACGATACAGATTTCCACTATCCACTTTGAAGTGGCAGAAGATGACATATCCGCGAACATTTGACGAAATCCTGATCTAGATGACAGCAACTAACTATAGGATCTTCCTTCCTGAAGGATTCTAAGGATCCACAGACCTTGGGTTCAGACGAACCCCTAACTTCTCCACGACAAATCTGTCCCAAAAGGCCGACGACTACCGAGAGCTCCTAAAGTCCTTATCACCTTTTACCGACATGACCAATCCCGCTACCTTGTAGCGGCCTAAACCCTTGGAGCGACAAACTCCCTTCTGCACTTTCCCATACGTGCTGCACTGACTCCGGACTCGCTGGCCTTTCACCCGATGATCAGAAGTCATGGGTCTCTTCCCGGGACCCTCTACTATACGCACCTGGCACGACCCTCTTTGCTCAAAGTGCTCCAAATCGATCTCGCATTTGCAACCTCTTGGAAATCATATCCTTCAAGGTCTGACA
Organism: Lactuca virosa; assembly: GCF_052849685.1. Classification (NCBI taxonomy): domain Eukaryota; kingdom Viridiplantae; phylum Streptophyta; class Magnoliopsida; order Asterales; family Asteraceae; genus Lactuca; species Lactuca virosa. The sequence continues at coordinate 45,246,560 of NC_136434.1, forward strand.
CCCTGCCATGCTCACTAGCTCACTTGCCAATGGCTAAGCTGCAACGACTGAAACATCCTCTGTCCCCAAACCAGGTCACAAACTCCTCCCCGAAGCTTCTCAGATTCTCCAAGACTCTCACCGATTCGAGTATGGATCCTGTGCTTTCAGTAGTACGGGCCCAATACTACCTTCCACACCTATCCATACTTTCCTCAGCAATCCTCCCGAATCCTCCAATTCACTTCCTCAAACTGGTACACCCAAGTCTCACTGAACCTCACTACTAGCCCACTGAACCATATCCTAGGCTTTCCTGGGTTCCCGTACTCACCCAGTCCTCAGCTGCTGAAAGATTCCCATTAATGTCAACTAGCTACCTCATGAATATAGCCACATGCAACAGAGATCAGATAATCCTTCGAGTAATAGACCCATCCCTAGAACGGTTGGACTCAGACAAGAGCTGCGCAATAGGGTCAAATCTATCACTCTGAGATTATCCAGCGTGTGCCACATGTGACTTAGCATATTCACTTAATACCTAGCTCACATTACTAAGAGTCCCACAAAGTACAAAGCAAGCATCATTCAGACAATGGAAAAATCTAACCATTATATTCCAATTAAACCATTCTATCCTCTAATTGGGAATATGTACATGCAATACAAAGGCTCATACAATCAGGCATAACCTAAACAAGTTATACTATCACTGACTGATCAGTACTAGCATGAAGGTCTACAAGCACATACAATAGGCATATAAGGCATCCTTCCTAGATCCTTAGCCCTAATCTAGCATGCAGTTCTCATAATCACATCATAACATAACATAACATATCATAACATGTATGGGTATCTTGGAGAAAACTTACTTGAGCTCGGCTGATTGCACGCATCACACACCTTGTTCTTTTCAAAGTTCTTTTCTCTTTTCAAATTATTTTCAATATTCTTTCTATAAAAGGGTTTTACTTTTGAAAATTTTCATACCAAGTCCTTAGTTTGAGTTCAGACACACCCGGGAGTGTGCCCGAATCCCTCAAACCAAGGCTCTGATACCAACTTGTAACATCCCAAAATTCAAGACCAAAAATTTCATTTTTAAATAGGTTATCATAAAACCAACAATACAATAAAACATTCATATTAACATATCGTATCAAAACCAGTACGTCAATAATCGAAGCATGTCATCATAAATCAATATCAGAGTAAAATCCCCAAGATCTCATGTGCGGAAAACATAGTGTGATGCGCTGCGATCGAGCCGACTCCTTTCTTTTGAAACAAAGTACCTGAACTGTAAACCGTAACCACGAAGCTTAGTGAGTTCCCCCATCATACCACATACCATACAATACACATACTGTCAGGCATATCCGGGTGCCTGACCTACCCCTTCGGTCCTACCGACCGGATACTGCCGAGCATATCTGGGTGCTGGCCTCCCCTTCGGTCTATTTCAACCGGATAACTGCCTAGCATATCCGGGTGCTGGCCTCCCCTTCGGTCTATTTCAACTGGATAACTGCCTAGCATATCTGGGTGCTGGCCTCCCCTTCGGTCTATTTCAACCGGATAACGGGGACTATTTCACCCCTACCACTACCACATAAGTACTAGCATATAAACATATACATATACTGCCTATCATATCTGGGTGCTAGCCTACCGCTTCGGCCCTATCGACCAGATGTGGGACTATTCCCTACTGTCACTATCACATAACATCATACCATACTAGCACATAAAACATAACATAACATGCCAGACAATTATCACAAAGACAATCATCCAATACATAAGCGCCTACTAGTGGGCCGGCATTGTGGCCTTAGACCCACTTCTACTGGAGGGTAACTCACCTCACACTGCTGAAGTCCCGTAGACAAAATCCCAGCTGTTGGATGACAGCTTCCCGAACTGTCAATATCAAAACATCACCCAATTAATAATTGGGTTCCGCTACATAACCATAAGTACATACTTAGGGTAATTACTATATTACCCCATGCTTGGCGTTATTCAAGCCCAAGGCTCAATTCAAAGGCCCAAGAGTCAGACTATGGGTCAAAGCCCAACATATGGCCTAATTTTCCAAATTGGGCCCAAACCCTTATAAGGTCTTACCAAAAGGCCCAACCAAAAGTCCAATCCAACATTTGGTATTTCTAATGGCCCAATATCATATAACCATTAAGGCCCAAACTATGGCCCATCTATGGCCCAATTTTCCAAATTAGGCCCAAACCTTCATATGGGCCTTACCCTAAAGCCCATCTAATTGTTCTAGTCCAATTGCTTGATCTTGGCCAATTAATAACTCAATCATCAAGGCCCAATAGAAAGGCCCAACAATAAACCCAAGTAAAATTAGGGTTTCACATAAAATGATGATTAGGGTTAAGTTTCCTACTTAACCTATTAAGGACTTAATCCATTAAGTCCCACATGGCCTTAGGTTAATTTGCAATGATTATCAGTTAATATTTTAAGTTCATTAAATAATTCTTATGCAGTCCCGATAAGTCCCAAATTAGGGTTTTATTACATTAGGGTTTTCCAAACCCTAGTTAGAGTTTCCAACCCACATTAGCCCATTAGGCCCCAATAGCTAAGTCCTTTGACCAATTAGGGTTCATTAGGCCCATTATGCTTTCACTAGGCCCATTAGTCATCTGTTTGGGCTTTTATGTCCATTAAGCTTCATTGGGACCATTAAGCCTCACTGGGTCCATTAGGGTTTATTAGTCCCTTTGTCCAATCATCAAAACGAGTCAAGATCCAAACGAGTCATGATCCAAGCTTCATTGGGCCCATTAAGCCTCATTGGGCCCTCACGGTGGTGGCGATGGCTGCTCTCATGAATTCCCGTCGAACAACCCCTTCCTTATTAGAGCACACGCACACAATCGCTAAATATCGCACACAGCCACCACCACATGGCGGCGGGTGGTGGCAGAACGGTTGCACACCTGTGGCAGCCACCATGGTCGACTACCATGGTGGTTGTTCTCGGTTTTCAGGCCAAACAAAATGTCCATGAGAACAGAAACACACCGGCACAACCCTCGCGTGGCAGCGTACAACAGTCGGAGCAGGTGCGACCGGTGATGGCGACACGCAGCTTGACGTCGTCTTCAACAGCTTGGCATCGCCCGTGGATATTCTTCCGTTCATTTACGACATCACCGACAGTTAGGGTGACGTTGGTGCTTCGGGGCAAGGCAGCAATCGGAAAGGCAACAGCTGGAGCTCTAGGATGGCGACGAGAGAAAGAGAAGGAGAACGGAGAACGGAGAACGGAGGGGGGGGGGGTAACAGTCGCACCCGACAGTCCTGTCGTCGACCTATTCTCGCCGAAAGGAAATAGCTGCAACATTCGGCGGTGGCGGTAACATGGGTTAGCGGCGCCGGAGATGGTGGAGGTGGGTGAAACCGATGGTGCAACGCCGACAATAGAAGAAGTGAGTGGCGGCTGCTCTTGTTCAATTAGGTTTAGGGTAAGGCAATGTAACAGGAAGAAAGAAGGCGTCGGGTTTAAATCCCTCCAACTCAAACCTTTGCCCATTTTACAAGTTTGGTCCCTCCCTTCATCTTTTCTTTAAAAATCAGCCCCAATTTTACCATTTAAACCCTGCCCTCTAAAACCTTTACAAATTAAGTCCAAATGTAACAAAACAACCCCTCCTCAACAAATCCTTTTTATATTTGATCCAAAATTATTCTTTAGCCCTCAGCTTTTCAAATTCCTTTCAATTTAAGTCCAATAATTTACCAAATAGTCTCTGCCTTCACAATTATTTACAAAATCACCCGAAACTTACACTTTTAACCCCTAATTTCTAAAATTTGACAATTAGCTCTTCGAGAGCGTCCTTTTATATATAATTATTTATTTTAGGGCTACTATTCGTTCATTAATTTATTTATTTATCTAATAAATAAACGGGGTGTTACAACTCTCCCCCACTTAAATTAGATTTCGTCCTCGAAATCATTCCTTACCATTCCTTCCACACCCAACCACTCTTGTAACATGGTCACTATCATGTGCGCACCCTAGCCTTCTCAGGGTAGCTGTGACCAATCTTCGCAAAGCCCTAAAATTCATAGATGAACGAATTTCTCGCAACAAAATAACATCTACTTGATCCGAAATTTATTGTCTCGAGACGGTAAGAATCCCTAACAGACCACTCATAATGGATCATTATTGTTGAATCTAGTTTGTCTATCCCTCAACTCACTACTTACTTCTGATAACTCGAGGTTCCCACTATAAAACATGATCACAGACCTAATTATTTCTGCAGATCACTTGTACCTGGCCAAGGCTCAGATACTCCTGCTGTGAGTGACTTGTCACTCCCCATATCATCTAGCTATTCCGTCCGTACTCGCAACCTGAAGCACAAATGCTAACACTGCCCAAACGCTGAAACTGCTTGAACATTGAACTGCCTGGAGCAGTATGCTGCTACATAGTTGCTTCCCAAAATCTATCGAGACCTCCCTGGTCTGAATTCATCCGTCAGTCGTCTGAAATATCGGGTTCCAACCCGACTACAGAGCCGAAAGATTCATACACAGTCGCTCTACACGACTTCTGAACGAAATCCTTCTCTGGAACGGGTTATCACTAGTTGTCATGCCACTGTGGTTCTAACAACCTCCTGATCCAACCGATCGGGTCCATGCGTCGAATCCTAACGTCACCAAATCCAAGACTAAAAGTGATTGCTACCCGACCAATGGTAGCCTAATATCCCAAATGACCTTACGCAGTCCATTGCTTCCTTGCTCTCATAGCTGTAGTGGCGCTTCTACAGTCTCATGACTGGCTCAACCAGATCTAACCCATCTGGGAAATTCCGAAATCCAATCCGTGGATTTCTATATCTTCACTTTTGCACCCGAACTGGTGGGCATTACTATTCCTTCCTCGTTCTAACAACACGCTCATGCCAACTACCGATCTAGTGAATGCAATGGCTACACCCGCAGTCTCATAACACTCTAGCACTATCTGCCAACCTCGTGAATGCTACGGCTACACCCGCAGAATTACAACACTCTATCACTATCGGTCAACCTTGTGAATGCTACGTCTACCCCCGTAGTCTTACAACACTTCTCACACTATCTGCTGCTAGTGAATGTTACGGCTACCCCCGTAGTCTTACAACACTTTCCATGCTAACTGACTGCTAGTGAATGCTACGGCTACCCCCCCGTAGTCTTACAACACTTTCCATACCGGTCGAATACGCACTCGACCTAACACTCAACTGAACCTGAGTCCTAACTGAAGCTCTAACCTGGTTCCCGAAACCTGCTATCTGATGCCAAGGAAATGTGTGAACCAAACGTTGGTACGTTTTCTGAACTCCCAACTCACCCAATTCTCAATCTAGGCGGCCACTCGACCGCCTTCCCCCTGACAGGGATGTGAAACTCATCCTACTTCCACACCTATCTCTACTCCTGATTACCTAGTCGATTCTCCCCCACTTAGATTCGACTAAGTCTTCACGGCATGCGAGAACTGAAGGATTCCCAATCCTTCTCGCTTTCTAACATCCCACTGATGACAACATGTGCTCCAAATCGATCTCGCATTTGCAACCTCTTGGAAATCATATCCTTCAAGGTCTGACACCCTGCCATGCTCACTAGCTCACTTGCCAATGGCTAAGCTGCAACGACTGAAACATCCTCTGTCCCCAAACCGGGTCACAAACTCCTCCCCGAAGCTTCTCAGATTCTCCAAGACTCTCACCGATTCGAGTATGGATCCTGTGCTTTCAGTAGTACGGGCCCAATACTACCTTCCACACCTATCCATACTTTCCTCAGCAATCCTCCCGAATCCTCCAATTCACTTCCTCAAACTGGTACACCCAAGTCTCACTGAACCTCACTACTAGCCCACTGAACCATATCCTAGGCTTCCCTGGGTTCCCGTACTCACCCAGTCCTCAGCTGCTGAAAGATTCCCATTAATGTCAACTAGCTACCTCATGAATATAGCCACATGCAACAGAGATCAGATAATCCTTCGAGTAATAGACCCATCCCTAGAACGGTTGGACTCAGACAAGAGCTGCGCAATAGGGTCAAATCTATCACTCTGAGATTATCCAGCTTGTGCCACATGTGACTTAGCATATTCACTTAATACCTAGCTCACATTACTAAGAGTCCCACAAAGTACAAAGCAAGCATCATTCAGACAATGGAAAAATCTAACCATTATATTCCAATTAAACCATTCTATCCTTTAATTGGGAATATGTACATGCAATACAAAGGCTCATACAATCAGGCATAACCTAAACAAGTTATCCTATCACTGACTGATCAGTACTAGCATGAAGGTCTACAAGCACATACAATAGGCATATAAGGCATCTTTCCTAGATCCTTAGCCCTAATCTAGCATGCAGTTCTCATAATCACATCATAACATAACATAACATATCATAACATGTATGGGTATCTTGGAGAAAACTTACTTGAGCTCGGCTGATTGCACGCATCACACACCTTGTTCTTTTCAAAGTTCTTTTCTCTTTTCAAATTATTTTCAATATTCTTTCTATAAAAGGATTTTACTTTTGAAAATTTTCATACCAAGTCCTTAGTTTGAGTTCAGACACACCCGGGAGTGTGCCCGAATCCCTCAAACCAAGGCTCTGATACCAACTTGTAACATCCCAAAATTCAAGACCAAAAAATTCATTTTTAAATAGGTTATCATAAAACCAACAATACTATAAAACATTCATATTAACATATCGTATCAAAACCAGTACGTCAATAATCGAAGCATGTCATCATAAATCAATATCAGAGTAAAATCCCCAAGATCTCATGTGCGGAAAACATAGTGTGATGCGTTGCGATCGAGCCGACTCCTTTCCTTTGAAACAAAGTACCTGAACTGTAAACCGTAAGCACGAAGCTTAGTGAGTTCCCCCATCATACCACATAACATACAGTACACATACTGTCAGGCATATCCGGGTGCCTGACCTACCCCTTCGGTCCTACCGACCGGATACTGCCGAGCATATCTGGATGCTGGCCTCCCCTTCGGTCTATTTCAACCGGATAACTGCCTAGCATATCCGGGTGCTGGCCTCCCCTTCGGTCTATTTCAACTGGATAACTGCCTAGCATATCTGGGTGCTGGCCTCCCCTTCGGTCTATTTCAACCGGATAACGGGGACTATTTCACCCCTACCACTACCACATAAGTACTAGCATATAAACATATACATATAGTGCCTATCATATCTGGGTGCTGGCCTACCCTTTCGGCCCTATCGACCAGATGTGGGACTATTCCCTACTGTCACTATCACATAACATCATACCATACTAGCACATAAAACATAACATAACATGCCAGACAATTATCACAAAGACAATCATCCAATACATAAGCTCCTACTAGTGGGTCGGCATTGTGGCCTTAGACCCACTTCTACTGGAGGGTAACTCACCTCACACTGCTGAAGTCCCGTAGACAAAATCCCAGCTGTTGGATGACAGCTTCCCGAACTGTCAATATCAAAACATCACCCAATTAATAATTGGGTTCTGCTACATAACCATAAGTACATACTTAGGGTAATTACTATATTACCCCATGCTTGGCTTTATTCAAGCCCAAGGCTCAATTCAAAGGCCCAAGAGTCAGACTATGGGTCAAAGCCCAACATATGGCCCAATTTTCCAAATTGGGCCCAAACCCTTATAAGGTCTTAACAAAAGGCCCAACCAAAAGTCCAATCCAACATTTGGTATTTCTAATGGCCCAATATCATATAACCATTAAGGCCCAAACTATGGCCCATCTATGACCCAATTTTCCAAATTGGGCCTAAACCTTCATATGGGCCTTACCCTAAAGCCCATCTAATTGTTCTAGTCCAATTGCTTGATCTTGGCCAATTAATAACTCAATCATCAAGGCCCAATAGAAAGGCCCAACAATAAACCCAATTGAAATTAGGGTTTCACATAAAATGATGATTAGGGTTAAGTTTCCTACTTAACCTATTAAGGACTTAATCCATTAAGTCTCACATGGCCTTAGGTTAATTTGCAACGATTATCAATTAATATTTTAAGTTCATTAAATAATTCTTATGCAGTCCCGATAAGTCCCAAATTAGGGTTTTATTGCATTAGGGTTTTCTAAACCCTAGTTAGAGTTTCCAACCCACATTAGCCCATTAGGCCCCAATAGCTAAGTCCTTTGACCAATTAGGGTTCATTAGGCCCATTATGCTTTCACTAGGCCCATTAGTCATCTGTTTGGGCTTTTATGTCCATTAAGCTTCATTGGGACCATTAAGCCTCATTGGGCCCATTAGGGTTTATTAGTCCCTTTGTCCAATCATCCAAACGAGTCACAATCCAAGCTTCATTGGGCCCATTAAGCCTCATTGGGCCCTCACGGTGGTGGCGATGGCTGCTCTCACGAATTCCCGTGAAACAACCCCTTCCTTATTAGAGCACACGCACACAATCGCTAAATATCGCACACAGCCACCACCACATGGCGGCGGGTAGTGGCAGAACGGTTGCACACCTGTGGCAGCCACCATGGTCGACTACCATGGTGGTTGTTCTCGGTTTTCAGGCCAAACAAAATGTCCATGAGAACAGCAACACACTGGCACAACCCTCGCGTGGCAGCGTACATCAGTCGGAGCAGGTGCGTCCAGGGATGGCGACACGCAGCTTGACGTCGTCTTCAACAGCTTGGCATCGCCCGTGGGTATTCTTCTGTTCATTCACGACATCACCGGCGGTTAGGGTGACGTTGGTGCTTCGGGGCAAAGCAGCAATCGGAAAGGCAGCAGCTGGAGCTCTAGGATGGCGACGGGAGAAAGAGAAGGAGAACGGATAACGGAGAACGGAGGGGGGGGGTAACAGTCGCACCCGACAGTCCCGTCGTCGACCTATTCTCGCCGGAAGGAAATAGCTGCGACATTCGGCGGTGGCGGTAACATGGGTTAGCAGCGCCGGAGATGGTGGAGGTGGGTGAAACCGATGGTGCAACGCCGACAATAGAAGAAGGGAGTGGCGGCTGCTCTTGTTCAATTAGGTTTAGGGTAAGGTAATGTAACAGGAAGAAAGAAGGCGTCGGGTTTAAATCCCGCTTCAACTCAAACCTTTGCCCATTTTACAAGTTTGGTCCCTCCCTTCATCTTTTCTTTTAAAAATCAGCCCCAATTTTACCATTTAAACCCTGCCCTCTAAAACCTTTACAAATTAAGTCCAAATGTAACAAAACAACCCCTCCTCAACCAATCCTTTTTTTATATTTGATCCAAAATTACTCTTTAGCCCTCAGCATTTCAAATTCCTTTCAATTTAAGTCCAATAATTTACCAAATAGTCCCTGCCTTCACAATTATTTACAAAATCACCCGAAACTTACACTTTTAACCCCCGACTTCTAAAATTTGACAATTAGCTCTTCGAGATCGTCCTTTTATATATAATTATTTATTTTAGGGCTACTATTCGTTCATTAATTTATTTATTTATCTAATAAATAAACGGGGTGTTACACCATCCCGATGAAAATCCTTAGACTAGGTCCATCGTGATAGTTGTTTTAGGGACGTAAAGTGAGGATAACGGGAATAGGTAATCGGGTTATTGTTGGTTGATGAACTTAATATAATTATTGTGGCTTGAAAACCCTATATGCTCACCAGGCTCCCAAGCCTGACCCACTCAGTTTCTTTGTATTACAGGTAGTGGCGCGAGAGCATAAGTTAGACAACTTGTGAAGATATTTTGTTTATAGACCAGTAGTTGTAAATAACTATTGTATGGTCTATGTTGTACTGTTTGTGCTTTTGGTCTGTATCGAAACATGACATCCCGAGTTTTGTTATATAATGAAAATACACTTCTTTAAGAAATGCTTTGATAAACTTTATTTTATCATATTGTGTTTTGGGAACAAATTCCGCAACTCTTTTAATCACAGGATTACTCTGAAATTATTTTAAAAGCATAAATTAAACCGGTCTTTTCTGGCCATGAATTTGGGATGTCACACATAGACGTGGAGTTCCGGCCACCACCGCCACCATCGAGTTGCTGCTGTCAGGGCACTCCAACCATCACCAGTCACTGACTTTGACCACCACCAAGTCTTTTTTTCCCTCCACTCATCTTTTCCGTCTAGTTTAGGCAGAAACGAAGCAGCAGAAGGTCGTCGGAGCAGCCCCCTGCCGCACACCGCCGTCAACCGCACACTACCGCTCACATCCACCACCACATGTTGCCACCACGAAATCTTCTGCCACTGTAAGTCCTTCGCCACTACCATCCTTCGTGTTTCACCTCTTACGACCAACCGAGGCCAAGAGACCCAATAGATGGGTCTCGTTTCTATTCATTCAACTATAAATCAAGTTCATAAGCAGAAGAGATGAATTGTTCAATGTTTGATTCAGTTTAATTGAATTAAACCCCTAAGTTTGTTGACCTTCACTAATTTGGCCCCTCCCTTGAAATAATTCACCATTTAAGTCAAACTCCCATATAATTTAACAAGAAACAACCCCTCCCTCGAAAATCTTAACAAACTTAGTCCTGGAACTCCAAATCAGTTTTAAAATGTACATTTTCTGCCCATGTTTTGGAAATGGATTACAACATCAGTCCCTTGGAAATGATTTTAGCAAAACCAATCCCTCGAATTTATTTCTTTTAACAAAAACCACCATATACTTAATAATTAATACCAAAACTACCCTTTGGCTTATTAGGTAATATAAATAGACCTTATTAGGTAATATAAATAGACCTTGTGATTCATTTTAAGAGCAAGGAATGACGCTTAGTAATATTTCATGACAAATTTCATGTTACGAACCTAATTCACGCTACAAAAGTGAGTGCTTACGACCCCTTTCTAATGTTTTATTATCTTGGGGGATAATACATATGAAAAACATTTATCGATTATGAAATATGCACGCAAAAACTTATATCTAGCTATAATCGATATTTTATCAAAGTTTTATAACATAACTAATTTATCTTGATATACCTATGATATTGTTGTTTAAACATGTTACAAACTAGTAACTATAACTTATCATTTTACTAAATGATGGTATGACTTTACGCGATAATGCATGTCATAAAACGTGTACTACAAATGTTTATCAACTTTGTATCATTATATCTATATCTTGCATGTATTTATACATATGTTAAAAAGGTATGTATAAATTATAACACTCATATCTTGGAATTTATACATGCACTTGAGAAACTTACATTCTATTTAAGCGAGTAAAATATACTTTTACGGATACATCGAACTTACTCGACTTTTATAGGGAACCTTATCGTATATCATAGTTAATGGCCTTTATAGTGAGACATTATTCATTACCTAAGTTTAACCACTTAGTATTCCCTCTCGACTATAACCGTTAATCTTCGGAGCGAGATACGTATGTATAGATCTATACGGGTTGACACCCCCACTTGTGGTTGCTAGCTATAACCTCAACGGATCAATCGAAGCGGGTGAAAATTATCTTTAGTTTATCCACGACGTCCAAAGAAGCGTCGTAAGGGGTTACATCTAGTCATATAGCTCGGTTATAGAACTCACTATAGGCATTAACCGGACTCTTTATCTAAAAACTACGGATTCGGTTTATCTCTTTATCAAACATTTTAAGTATGGATGTACTTATGGTTTATCTCTTTAACAAACATTTCAAGTATGGATTTCCTTATAATTTATCTCTTTATCAAACATGGTTTTAACTATAAAAGGAATAGTTTTTAAACTTTTAAATTATTATTACTGCGGTTAGCAGAAAATCTGTAACTCTCACCAACCTTTATGTGGACTCTCAAATTACATGTATTCTCAGAAGATCATTGAACCCGTTTTTATCAGAAGAAACGTTCATGGATTTCGGGCAACCTAGTTTTATCTAGCCTTTGTTTATCGGTCTATCTATTAAGGCAAATTTATAAACTTATTATTATTATGAACCTTGTATTCAAACTCTAAAGTGGAATGTAACTGCTATGTTGTTATTGTTGTGACTGATGTATATTAAATTTGATTGTGATCCACGAACTAAGTCGCACATCGTGACATATTCCGCCACCTCGGCCTGGGGTGTGACATTTTCTCGAATAAAGCTCTTAAGCATCTTATTGAAGATCCGGGTGGAGGTAATGATAGTAGGTTCGTTTGGGTTAAATGGATTCCTCTCAAGCTAAATTGTTTTGTGTGGAGATTGTTTAAAAATAGAATTCCTATTTATTCAAATCTTGCCAAGCGTGGGGTTGTAGTGGAGTCGAATTTATGTCCCTTTTGTATTCAATCGGAAGAGAACCTTGATCATATTTTCTTCTTTTGCACCACTGTTTTGCACCTGTGGAATTGGTTTGCGGGATGGTCTTCGGTTCTCCCTCATCAGTTGGCATCGTGTGTGGATCTAATGGAAATGCTTAACTTGAAAAATCACAGCAAGAAGATGCTAAAATTAAGATTATCTCTTGTGTATTCAATGTTGTGGTTGATTTCGAAAGAACATAATGCTATTGTATTTTGGAAGAAACGGCGAGCGGTTATGATCATGGGGGATGATATTACAATTTACACTTTTAATTGGATTAAGAATAGGTCTAAATTGAATTTGGTTGATTAGTTTAGTTGGTGTATGTCTCTGATTTTAAACGCTTTTTTTTTCTATAATTTGGCTTGAGCTTCTCGATTAGGTCTTTGTGTTTTGTTCTAATAATATTCGCTTGCCGTTCAAAAAAAGTGAAGATAATCCGAACTTCCAAATTTTTATCATTTTTGCCACAATTTACCTATGAGTGGGTTCATTGATGTTTTTGCCTACTATTTTTTTTTAAAAATAAAAAAATAAAAAAGTACTATTAAAACAAAAAACATAAATATTAATTAAAATAACATAATATTTCATTAAAATTTAAAACATTACATTTTATTTAACAAACATAAAACGAAATTTTAAATAACTAACTTAATAACGTAGAAACGCTAATCCAAATAACATAAAATCTTTCTAAATATTCACCGATATCATTGTCAATTGACTCATTCAAATCAATTTGATTAACTCGATATATATATGTTCTGCCAAATCGTTGCGAAGCTCGTGATGTTTTTGATTGTCATGTATCGCTCTTCTTCTTGCACATCATAGGGGGAACCAATCGATATTATTGGCACACTTGAGGATGCATTTTCATTTTCTTGATACTGACAAATCGTTATGCCCTCATATTCTAAAATCATATTATGTAAAATGATACACGTATACATAATATGAGCGAGCTTTTCCACTGTTTGAGGATGTGTCGGATGTTGTAGTATGCACCAACGCTTCTTGAGGACTCCTAATGCTTGTTTGACATTCTTTCTAGCCTTTTCTTGAAATGTTTTATACTTTATGTGTTTTGGATCACCTGGACATGTTAAAATTTCCACAAACACAACAAATTCAAGGTATATATCATCAACAAGATAATACTCATAATCGTATGTCATTCCATTAAATTAAATGGACAGTAAGGTACAGACCCATCACAAAAGTCATTGGATATTAGTGACATGTCTAAAGCATTAATATCGTTGTTTAAGCCGAGATAACCAAAAGATGAATGTCAAATCTAAAGATCTTGTGACGCAACAGCTTCAAGTATGAGTGTGGAGTGACCCTTATCATCCCGTGTAAATTGCCTTTGCCATCCATTAGGACAGCTATCCTATGACCAATGAAGACAATCTAAACTTCCAAGCATACCAGGAAAGCCATGAACAGTAGCATGATGAGCATAAAATGATTGAACGTCAATAAACGTAGGTTTACACAAATACCTTGGACTGTAAATAGTGACAACGCATCTGCAAAAACTTATCCAATCTTTCCCTAGCTACCTGCTCATACATTTGGAAATATTTGTCTCATGCATCAGAAACGAAACCGTAGGCTAATTGTCTAACGGCAACTGCGCATTTATGTATTTCCGAAAACCATTTGCACCTCTTGCATCCTAACGTTGTCTGATAAAATCATAAATGTTAGTAACATCACCTACTATACATAGAAATAAATGTTTTGTCATTCGAAAGCGACGTCGGAACAAGTGTTCCCCGTAAAGAGAATCTTCATTGAAGTAATGTGTCATTAGACGGTTGTTTGCATCCCAACGATCTTTGAGAAACATCTTTTGCGTCCGTGGTTGTGAAGGTTCGACTTCTTCTTCTTTTTGTACCATTTCTAGAATCGATTATCATGATTTCGCAACAATCTCACTAATGCTTAGCAACAACTTACCTATGAGCAGGGCGGAGTTTACCGCCTATAAAAGCTGTCAAATCAGCTTGCAAGCAGGAAAAACTTCATAACACCCTTTAGTCTAAAGACAAAAGTTTTATACCGAATCTATAGAGTATTATCACATATTGTGATATTATTAAAAACCTTTAATAACAAAAATTCTTAGGTCAAATTCACGTTAGATAGTTTTTTGTATCCGATAGAATATATAATAATAAAATAAAATGCATAGCTATATTTTGTTTAACTTTTAAAGCTAGTTTCAACTATATTAAACTGATTATTTAACATTGAAACAATCAGACAATCTTAAATAAATCTTTCTAACAATGTAGTTAAATCTTAAAATATAATTTGAATAACCCGTTAGTTAATTAAACAATGAAAAACACGTTTAATCACAAAAAGCATGCATAAGGATAAAAGATTACATCACGGGAAAATAACTAAGGGTGTGGTTTTTTCGAAATTACCAATAAGAAAAAAAGGAGGTAGGGTCCGTTACACGTGAGAGGGATACCCTCATACCCTATCACTCTCTCAGGCCCAACACATGAAGTAGGGTCCGTTAGTTTGGTGTGACGTTAAAGTGGTTAGTTACTTAGATCAAGTACTTTCGGGTACGCTTTTCTCCTTAATTTCATTTTTTCACTAAATAAATATCTAATACGTAAAGTCATTTTCGATTAGTGTTTACACTTTTTTTTTTTTTACAAATAAGTTTTTGAATGGATGTAAGCTTACTTAATTAATAAGAAATTTAGTTGCCAAACAGCGGATCCGGTTATTAACAAATTAAATAATAAAATAGAGCATTGAACCATTTATTTGAGTATAAACTTTATATATATATATATATATATATATATATATATATATATATATATATATATATATATATATATATATATATATATATATATACTAGCCGTTTACCCGCGCCAAGCAACGGATATGAATAGATGTACATTATTGTTTTAATATTGTTTTTTATATAAATGTACATTGTTGATTACAAACTCGATTAAATATTCTATTTTCCAGTATAATTATGATTTATGTTTTTTTTTTCATTATACTCCAAATCATTGCAACATAACTTTTTTAAAAATATGCAATATTTTTTGTTACTGTAATTATTAATTCTTATATATAAATTACTTGCACTTGAGAAAATATGCAATATTTTGTTACTGTAATTATTAATTCTTATATATAAATTACTTGCACTTGAGAGTATACGTTGTAAATAACATAAATATATCACCCATAAATGGTATTTTTTTTTGTTGTCTCAGTGCATGTATTTATGATGGTGGACTTGGATTAAACATGCTTAAGGGTATGTGTGGCAATATGTTTGTAAGAGATGGTAATATATTTTGATCCAATCTTATAAAATTTACATGTATACTCTATTAAATTTATTTGTATCAATTTGGGGACAAATGACTTATGTTTCAATTTTCATGAAAGTGATTTCTATATAGTACTCATTTGTGTCATCAATCAAAAGAATGGAAAATATAAGGCATGTTAGTACCCTGTTGTTGTTGACTATAGGGGCTCAAAGCAATGTTATGAAAGTGGAATGCAGAAGTAATACTTGAGTTTTGATTAGTGTCTCTCAAGTCCCCAGCAGTGACAAAAATCTTGAGTAACAGCACCTATCCACAATAGTGTGTTTCCCTTTATAGTACCTCATGTAAGTAAAAATATAAGCTCATTGTGGAAAACAAACAACACATGAAAAAACATTCGTTACTTTTTACATTTAATCTGTCCAATTCCTCATGTACTTTCCAATTCAATAAATCAATGCCCCTATCTTAATTTAGTTATGTTATTTTAACTTTTCTGGAGAAAGAGTATTTAACCTTGAAATAAACAAATGAAAAACTACATGGCCATTTGTTGTATTAAACCTTGAAATGAAGGTTGTAACATAAAGAAATCCTATTAAAATTTGAGAATTTCCATTTCTAACTTCTCATCTTCACCAGCCTCTACAGCTGGCACACGGTTCTAATGCAACACCATCATGGCACATGCTTCCAATGTCATTTTTCCATGCACAATACTTATTTCTATTAAATTGAATATAATTTTTCCATGGATTCATCCTTACATATTTGAATCGAAATACCAATATAATAATAACTAATAAGGGACTAAAAAATGTTATTTTACCTGAGCAGGAACCAAGAACATTTTGGTCTTCAAGTGTTTTAAGCTTTGAGTTAATAGATTTTGTATCTTTTCGGACCCCACCAAGATAAACACCAATAAGCTAAGCTATAATGATACGTAAATCAAACTAATAGATTTCAAAGTTACCAGTTGTAAAGGATACGTATCTGGTGTGCGCTTGTGACCTAACAGTGAGAAAGGATATGTTATATAAAGTGTAGTTTGTGTTGACCGATTCAAGGAAGGAATACTGATTCAATGCTTGACTTTTTCAAGCCTTCGACCAAACTTTTTAACTTTTGTTTACCAAATAAAATTTCAATGCATAAAATGATTGTAAACGGTGACTAATGGCTTGTAAGACTTAAAATTCAACATTTGATTAAAAATGTTTTATAACGTATAGGGGTTGGCTAAAAAGACACCCCATCTTACAATTTAGACAACCCTAATTAATTTTTGAAATATTTTTATTAGTTGAAATTGTATTGTTTTCCGCAAAAACTGATTACAAATAGTTGATTATAGGTTGATTTTTTATAAAAGTGATGATAGGTATCGAAGTTCTCTTGTTATTATTAGCATCACCCGTTATTGTGTCCAAATCGTAATAAATTCACTGGATAAAGAAAACCTAAAAGATATGTGTACCCAGAATCTTGAAAAAGGACAAAGGCATGGGTGCCTACTTATGACCATGGTCCATGGAAGCCAATGGAGATGATGTGTGGATGGTGCTCTGCCATGGTCACATGCCTCTCTCATGCATTGTTGTTTGTACCTTTTCTACTTTTCAATCATGAATGTACAACTTTAGTACAAAATCTCACTGGTTTGGATTGTCGATCCACTAATTATATATATATATATATATATATATATATATATATATATATATATATATATATATATATATTTAACCTCTTTTTGGAATAGTTTTGTGTTCCTATTGGTGAGATTTTAGTTTTATTTTTTTTTTAATTTTTTTGTGTTTATTTTTTTCATTTTGGATTTTGATAACAATGTCTTGATTTGTTGTCATTTTTTAGTTCCTATATTTGTCGATGCAAAGCATGAGTTGCCCACTGGTTAATATGCAAATTTATGTGTTAGATCTTTTTAAAAAGACAAAATTGCAAAAATGGTTAATGTGTTTTGTTAAAATTATGTGATTTTGATCCAAAAACTTTTAATAGTGTATGAGTGGTCCAATTTTGAAAACATGGTGTGCTCTTGATCCCTAAAGTTGTCAATTTTTTGTGGTTTTGGTCCAAATCCCAATTGAAAAGACAAATATATATTTTTTTTAAATTTCTTTTAGTTATAATAATTTTATTTTAATTTTAAAAATACCAAAAAAGAAATCACATCCACCCAACCCCTCCCAAAATCACATCCTACCCAACCTCCTACTTCCACATTATCTATCTCCTTGTATTCCAAGACTAAGAAAACACACAGACGTCCAAACATGCACTCAAAACACACAAACAAACTCAAATCATTCACACCCATGGTTATGTTACTTCTTCTCTTTCACTCAATGCAAATGTCAATTAAAAGAAATAAAGATGAGGAACAGTACCTGTCTCTTCTTCTTTCAATTTTTTTTTTCTTGAGTTGCAGGTATCCAAGAGAAAGAGGAGCAAGTTTGCGATGGTTATTTATCGCGCTTCTTCTACTTCTCTTCTGAAACGAGCTCTTCCTCCACAGACCCCCACCCCCGTATTTCCCCCGTCATCGCCATGAGACCATCCTGCCACTGTTGCCCTTATTTGTTCATCACCACCCGAACCATGCGTGTTCATCAATGCCGCTGCTGCTTGTTTATCATTATCATCTCCCTCACATCCTTCAAGAAAAAAAATCTTAGATTCACTATAAATCCCAAGGGAGATCAATTCAAACCAATGAAGATATAAAGAACATACACCCAAATTCAAGAAACCAAATCCTAATTAATTTACAAGTTAATCCATACAAAACTTTAATGGTCAAAATTTGAACGGAGGCAATTAGTTCCCTGAAAACAAAGAACACGATGGGTTTTCTGAAAACCAATTTCAAAACCCCAGTTGCCACGACAACCTATATCGCCACCATCTCAGGTGGACTTAAAAGAAGCTATGATAGTGGATGGTGTTGATGGTGTCTTTAAGCAAGGGGGATTTTGGAGAAGCTTCATCATTGTCGGTCGTCGAAAACCTTATTTCAAGTAGTGGTGATAAATGTTGATGGAGGAGATCAAGAAGCTGAGGACGACGGTGGAGGGGATGATGAAAGTAGGGAACGGAAGGGGGTGGATTGACCATTCTTTATTTTTTTATTTTAAGTTAAATAAATATAAATTAAACTAATTTATGTTTTTGAGCTAATAAAGAAAATGAAAAATAAAATTATAAGGACATAATCGTCTTTTTAAGTGAATAGAGACCAAAACCAATAAAATGATTCAATTTTGGATCATTGGTGTACCACTAAAATTTTTTAGATTAAAACCACATAATTTTGCTAACCATAAGGATCATTTTTGCAATTTTGTCTTTTGTGAATAAATGTTACATTTGTAAAAAGATGAATACAAATTTCATTCAAAATAAGTTGTAAATAAAAAGATATTTTTGTTACATATGTTGGATGAGGAAATGTATATAATGAAAGATAAGAAAGTTTAGTGAAAAAAAGACATAATTTACTTTGCATAGTATGTTCATGTCCCTTTATATAAATTTTAAACAAACGGTTTAGATAAATTATCTAGCAAGACCTTTAGTCCATTAACTTTCAAAGAAACGACATTTGATTTGCATTTTTTTTTTTTTATTTACAAACCAAATTCGATGTTTTAAGACATTGATAAGTTGATAACTACATCTATCAAAGATTAAAATCTTTAATTTCTGAAATCTTTACACTTTTGACTTTTGAGTGTGAAGAAATGATGAGGTCTCAATTCTATTGATTAATATCTTCTATAATACTTTTTACTTATATTTATACACTTATGAATGTATGATTACATTATTTTTAAGAACTTAATTATAAGTTTGAACTTCTTTTACATATTTATAAGTTTGAATGCGTTTGTTAGATTAAAATCAAGTCGTACTACATTCATTGTAGTAAGAAAGAAGTTTTGACGGAAGAACATGTGATTTTAGATGATAATAGGTTAGTCATATACCATGATTCAAAATCTACATACGCTATAGTGGGAACTAAAATACACATAAACTTTTTATAAAAATAACATATTCGAGTTCAAACCATCGGTGTGACTTACAATTATAATACCATACATTTTCTTCTAAAAAACATTCATAACAGAAAAGAAAGTCTTCCACCTGATGTTACTACCCATGTGCCTATAAACTACAAATATATTTGTCTTACAAACATATTTGTCTTACAAACATTATTTATATTTAATTATATATAATATAATTATTTTGAACCGGGTATTAATAGAGGTAGAGAAAAAAAGAAAAGAAAAAAAAAGGTGTTTAAAAAAGGGTTAATCATATTGTTTGAGCACCCAATGAAGGGACCATCCGAGAATTCTGTCACTGACACTAACAATACTTTGATTTTTGAACGTACCAAAGTTTGAACATGAACATTATATATTGAACTAGGTTATAACCTGTGAGCGCCACGGATTAGAAATTTATTTTTTTTTCAATTAAATTGTAACTTATTTATTTAAAATTAATAACTGATAATAATATCTTTACTGATTAAAGTGTATATGTTTTGCAGTAAAATGATAATGACATAACTATCGTTTAAAATTACGAACCGGTAGTGATTTGAATATGTTTCTCTACATGGTTTCCTTCATTAGTGAAGGGTATTTTGGAACATTTTTTTTAAAACAACTTGGGATAACTTCTATTTTGGGATGTGATGTTCAACGAAATTTGTAACGTTTCCATTTTCCAGAAGTCCTTACGGTAAAATTACATATTTTCCTAGGTTGTTATGAAAAAACATTGAAATTGATTTGTAGTCAACATGACTTTCTTCATTATTGAAGGGTAGTAACCCGTGGACATCATGGTTGACAAAGAAAAACACCATAAATAATTAAAAAATATAATTATTAAACAATGATTTGCAAAAAAAATTTATTTACAATGTCAAATGTTCTATTTGTAACTTTATAATGATTAATTCAAATTGATATGTAAATTGGTTTGAATATCCCAACATTTTTATTTATGCATAGATATTTGCTAAATAACAACCAACTTTGTAAAGTTAATTTATAATAGCAACAAATTTTGTAGAAATAAGTTATGATAATTTTTCCATTATTTTTGACATTTTTTCTAGAGTGGTCCTTTATGATAAAGAATTTTACGTTAAAAACAATCAATATTGTAAAGTTAATATATAAATCAATATTGTAAAGTTAATATATAGTATCTTCCTATTTGTTATTTTATACTTAAATATTAATTAAGTGTTCGGTTAATTTAGAAATTTAATTTTTTTTTTAATAATTGGAACATTCTCTGTTTTATTATTGTGCACCTAACCTTGATCTTGTGTTGCCCTCTCACAAAGTTTTAATTTTTAATTTTTTATTTTTCATGAATTTTAATATGGTATTAAAAAATGGTACATATTAGGAACAAAGCATATTACCAAATAGAAATGAAGCATATGGTTAGTAATATCAACTTTTAGTATGCTTTACTTTCTTGTTCAAAATTATGAGTCTCTTGGCTTTTAAAGTGACAAGAAAAATACTCAAGTAAATAAGGCATAAAAGGAGCTTCCAACTACCTTTGTTCCATACAAATATATACAATCGACTCTTGTGAAGTCAAATATTTAATTTATCAACTTCGACATGCTACAAATTACTTATCCAATTTAAAAAAGTTACAAACTTTTTTTTTTTTAATTTCTAACTCGTGCTAAACCTGTGCGAAATTCAAAGTGGCTACACAACATTCATATGTACAATCAAGAAATGGGATCGAGTAGAAGCGTAACATGCTGAATCCGAGTGCAAAGCAGGGAAGCTGACACATTGACTGCATGATCATGTAACGGTAAGTACCTTCTATATGTAGCATCAATTCCAATAAATACTTACCAGATAGTTGATAAATATATGCATTTGTATGTTCCAGTAATTACAAAAGACATTTCATTGGAGGCATGTATTTTTTCAGCATTTGTGGAGTCTACTTCAGTTTAGCAAGCTAATCCAAAAGAGTTATTTTAGTGCAGCCATAAAATTGATGCAATACTATCCCAAGGAAAAACATCAACCGCATAATACACACCAAGGAGAGAT
This sequence comes from Lactuca virosa, assembly GCF_052849685.1. NCBI lineage: Eukaryota > Viridiplantae > Streptophyta > Magnoliopsida > Asterales > Asteraceae > Lactuca > Lactuca virosa. The sequence goes on from NC_136434.1 coordinate 45,268,433, forward strand.
CATATATCTAGAAACACACACCCACAAAAGAAAAAACACAACCAGAAGACCGTATATACAAACACACACACACACCCCCTCGGTTTGTTTACTGTTTTATCTTATCAATCTGTTTGTGTGAAAAAACAATTGACCATGCAACTCTACACACATTTCAAGACTAATTAATATGCAACAACAAATGGAGTACCACCTTTAACAGTCGATCTAACTTTGTTTCATTTAGTTTGTTTTCTTATTTTTATAGCATTCTAATATACAAAAGCTAACCTATAATTTACCCAAACATGGAAAACGCTATGTAGAATGGGAATAAAATCAAACAACCAAAGAACATAAATGTCAAATGTGAAACTTATCAAGTAGTATATTCTTGACTTCATTGAGGTAAAATCACGAACACCTTGTAGGCACATGGATAGAACTCCATAACTACATACCTATAGTGAATAAATCATTACAAATAAAGGATGAAGACTTAATTTTAAGAGATGGCTAAAAAAACTTCATATATCTAAAGAAGGGAAGAATACGAATTAGGGGAAATTTTAGTTGTTGATTGTTTTCCTTAATATAAAGGAAGTTTAAAAATCCACCACTTATTGGGGTGTTTCTTTCAAGAATAGTTCCATAAGCAAAAACTTATGACCATTGCTTCCTCCTTGAAAAACATTTAAATCAACCAATAAATCAAACTAAAAGAAGAAATACTTTTTTTTATTTATCAAAGTTTCATTTAGAAGAGAAATCAACTAAACAATGAAAGCCTTAGGTTTCTTGAAGCTAGACATATAAACGAACACATACATGTTAGATGCGAGCAAATAAGGCTTCTCTTGTAAGGCGCCCACATCATTTAACTTACCCCCCCCCCCCCACACACACACACACACACAACAACTGAAATATAATTACCTGACGGCATGAATCTTCAAATCTCGTAGAAGAATGAAACTTGAAATCGATGCCATAAATTTAATGCACTCAGTATGCTAGAAATTGAATGTTTATATCATGAAATTACCGAGGCATATAAGAAGTGGAGTATTTGGGTCATCGGTTTAAATTTTTTGGAAAGATTGTCTTCAGATTTTTTGAGATAAGCATCCATCCATGATTTGAAATTGATTGCGTAAAAAAAGGAAACTGAATAGAAAGAAATCAAAGATTGAGCAATTGATTACCAAATCAATCAATTCATTTAACATTTAATAGGATAAAATCGGATATCTTAAAGCTTAGCATTTGAGCGGGAAAATCATGAAATACCTTAACCACAAGATGCCAAGTGGCAAATAGAAGCATAAAAAATGGGCATGTGGTAGGAATATTTTTATTAAGAATAGAGATGGAGATTTCATACCTCAAACTACTTTTTTGCCTTCTAACACTCCATCACTGAGGCAATAAAATGATTATGGTGACGGCTTAAAACACCATATCAAATTGATGGTTTTAGTATTAGGTTTGCTTTATATCATTATAAGCAATTACTTTTTGCAATTAATATTTCCTTCCAAAACCAATATTATTGTTTATAACAATAATATGAATTTTCACATAAAATAATTATTAAATTAACTTCGAATGACTTTTAGAAAGTTTTCCTTGTAACTAGAGGTGCACAATGGTGAGCGGTGCGGTTATTAGCCAAAATTTCACCACTAACCGCAAATGCGGTTAAACTATTTTCAAAACCGCTTGGTGTGGTTATTTTTGTGGTGCGGTTAGACGGTTATTTTTGCGGTGCGGTTTTGTTTTATTTGTGTTGCGATTATTAACCGCATGGATTTAGTGCGGTTATTTTGTGTGGTTTTTAACTATAGTTTAGAGCTCAAACGGTTTTAAGAGTTCAAACATATCACTTGTAATAATAAAAAAACCATAAGGTATAAGACAATTAACTTAAATCACAAACAACTAATATCTTAAAACGTCAAATTAATAGTAATTAACAATAAATATGTTTAAACTGTCTAATTTCATCATTTTTCAAAGTTAAACATAACAAAAAACCAACACCTTTGTCTTCTAGTATTTTATTCATCTTTGATCCATGAAACTTGTCTTATTTTTAATATTTAATATATTAATAATTAATAAAAAAATTATATATAATATAAGCGGTGCGGTGCGGTTTTTTTGAGGTTTTTGAAAACTAATAACTGCACCGCACCGCAAATTTGCGGTTTTTGAAAAACAGAAAACCTCACCATCTGTTTTTATTGCGGTTGCGGCTTATGCGGTTTTACGGTTAATTTTAATTGCTGTGCGGTTTTTGCTCACCCTATATCAGTTTAGTTTTTTTTATAAAGTGGTTTTCTCTAAAACAGTTTAAACTATAATCGGTTTGTTTGTTTGTTTTTTTTTTTTTTGGAAGTGAAATTGTGTTACAAAAACGGTTTTTTGGGTTAAAAAACCGATTCAATTTGGTTTTTTAAGAAGAACCAGGAAAAAACCGATCCAGTTATATAAAAAACCTACTCTAAATCAGCCGTTCGGTCCTACCCAATTCTCAAAAAAAACTCGGTCCATCGGTGCTGAATAAACCGTTTATTTTGTGACCTCTAATTCTAGCTTAATGTTTTTTGTTACACGTTTATTCATTATTTGAGTTAGCCCAATGGGCTTACACATATTTTACTCTTGCTTGGATTCATTATTTGACTTAGGCCAATATTTCTACTTGCTTGGATTCTATGCTTTGTAAATCGTAAGTTCGTGTGTGAATATTTGAGTTAGCCCAATGGGCTTAAACATATTTTCTGATTGGGATTGCCGAATTGAGTACGGTATTTTATTTGGAACACGTACATAATATCATGGAGCCAAAGGCCGATCAGCTAAACGGAGAAACTGAGAAACGTGATGATGATTTTACACAATCTCCTACTAATCGAATCGAGGGAGCAATTGAAGATTCAGTATATCGTAGTCTCATCCGATTTGTTATTATTATTATTATTATTATTATTATTATTATGATTTATTGTCATTAAAAAATTGATCATGTCGTTTTATTTAGGTTACATAACATTTCAAAATGTAATTTACGGTTTTCATAGATTAATAAAAAGGTTGTTTAGTTTATCACGCATACACATCTTAAAAAGTTAACTCTGAAAATATATATTCAGACTTCAAAGTAAATCACTGTCAAAATATAGCTCTTTTAAAAATAGAAATTCAAGGATACGTATAAAGCCCGCAGGGCCGGCCCTGACGACTGCATAGGGACGTGTTGTGAAGGGTACCGTAATTTTTATTTTTCAATAATCCGTTACTAATCCATTCTAATTTGTCACTAACTTGCTGTCAATCCGTCGTTAATCTGTGACCAATACTTTGCAAATCCATGGCTAAATTGTTGCTATCCATTAGGGATGGAAATGAGGCGGGTTTGAGGCGAGGTTGACCATCTCTGTCCCCATTCCCGAGTGTCTAACATCGTCCCCATCCCCATCCCCGACGGATGCGAGGAATCAAATCCACTCCCTTCGTATTTTGGGCTTTTCCCAGCCCATCCCCGACCCATCCCCAATCTATCAACATTAAACTCAACTTACACAAAGATATCATGTTTAATAAGCGATCAAAACCAGATGTCATAATCAGATTATGTTTACGTCAATCATAAAGTCTAACAAACATCAAAACGAAAAGTGACGATTTGGTATATAGATCGTCAAATGAAGTGATGATTGACGAACTCTTGGAATTATGAACATAATTTGATATATGAACTCTATATCTGATGGTCTAATATAGATCAATTCATTTTAGTTGACTTAATTCAAATTCAATAAATGATCGATATATATATATATATATATATATATATATATATATATATATATATATATATATTATTAAACATATTGTACATTTCTTGAAACTTTAAGAGAGGTACAAATTTATAAACACAAACATGCTTCTTTTAGAACCATACTATTTTATCAAATTAATTACTTTCCTTCTTTATTCCCCCAATCTCGGCCCCTCCCAGTTTTGCCTCTCACGTTTATGTTCACATACATATACATATATGTTCTTCACCAAAAACCCTAAATCACGCATCCTCTGGCTCTTTCTGTAAAAACCAAAACAACTAAATCCATCAATACATGTGTCATCGTGCTCTGCCATCGGCACTACCTTATTCTGTATATATTGTTGAAGAAAAGACTGCATATGTAACTATAATTGCTCAAATACACACACACACACATATATATATATATATATATATATATATATATATATATATATATATATATATATCTCCATCTATCTTTCTGTGTCTAAACAAATATCATCACTGTTTATGGTGAATAGACCTCGAGATCAAACACTCTCTGACCATAGTGATCTCTCTGTCTTTCACTAGTGGGTGTATCCTTCCATTTTTTTTCATTTTCTGTTGTAATGTATGTTGCTTGTCGCTTCTCTTTATCTTGTTTCAATCGTAAGAGAACTATTATAAACGAATTTGAACTTATGATCCATTTCTACGGTTTAATTCTACGATCTACCAACCACGAGTTCGGCTCCCTGCTCTTTTTTGGAGTAATTGTCAATTACTGGCTTCTCACTTCTTTGTTTATGATGTCTTAAGCATATAATATCATTTTCACATGCTTGGAAATGTTTTTCTAAATATCCCTGAATTTTGTTTTGTTTTCATGCTTTTTGATGATTGTAGAATGGCCATTCCCTACTCTGCTCATCAAACAATTTTTTGATTTATGTGTGTACTGTTTGTCCAAGAAACCTTCTAAACTCAAGGTAACCATTGATTTTTGTGTGTATTAATATATTAGGGATCGAGTATAGTCTAATTGTTGGTAAGTTGTTTTCCATTTCTCTTTTTTTGCTTTTCAGACATGGAGTATCTAATACATGAAGTCCCTGTTAGGGACCAGGTATAGTACACATGTTATTGCAAATGTTGATTTTTCAACCAGATTTTTCATGTTGGATAAAGTGGGAAAAACAACAATAAGGGGGTGTTTGGCTTAGCTTTTCACAGCCCAAAAGTCCTTTTTGGAAAAGTTACAAAAAGTCAGGTTTTCTGACTTTTCCAAAAAATTCCTTTTCTTTGTATCAAAACTCAAAAAGTAGCTTTTAAAACTAATTTTGCCAAACATCTTTTGCTTTTTTTTTTCTTTTTACAAAAAGGACTTTTGGCTGTGAAAAGCTAAGCCAAACACCCCCTAAATCTCATACACATAGAAAAAGTTGATCAAGTCATTTGTAGCTTTTTGGTCTTTTGGTTTATATTAATGTAATCGGTCTTATAATGATTATTTTTTCGTGTAGGATAAAGTGGGGGGATAGAAGTAAGAAGTGGATGCTAAGGAGGACTTTCATCGGGTCAGATGTGTGGTGGTTTGAAGGATTTCAAAGGAAGCTTCAGGGGCACATCAAGATATAAGTAAATGAAAATTTCAAAACTCAGCTCACTTTTTTTTGGATTTACAAATTTGATTTCTATCAATGAAATTTGGAAACATAATTGTTATATAGAACATAGATGTTATCAAGATCTGTAATATATTTGGCTCAAAATATGACATTAAAGGAATAGTTATGCATATACATTGGATTCTATAAAAACCAATATAGTTTGACTTTCTAAAGAAAATTAGAAGATGCGAGTTCAACCCGTTACTATCTATTTTCTTAAGTGTATTGTTCTCAAATACAACTATTGATCAAACTAAATATATCAAAAATTGGTTAATGCAATTATAAACCTATCATGTGTACATAAAATAATATGTGGTACTTTAAATAGAATTCCATTTGCTTATTAATTGAAACATTATAACAAAAATTAACCGTCTTAATTGACATTCTTTAATTAAAAAAAAAGAATGGACATCGGAAACCAGAACTGGCTTCAAAATCTAACATCGGTTCAACGGCTAAAATCAGGTTCTGAAAATTATGGGTTAATGGTTATTCATTTTGAAACAAGGGAAAATATGGAAAGTTCTGCTAAAAGTTGGATATATTATTAGGTCTTACGAATTCATTGACCTTTTAATCTTATAGAAGGAGCAAGTAAGTAGACAAAGGCAGGGGATGTGTTTCCTGAAATGCCCATTATCATTCAGGTCACCCTCTTGATTTTCTTGCTTGTGTTCCATTATGGTCATACGGTATTGATTATAGACATTGAACTGGTAACAAGGTAGGAGCAATCATTTTCCATGACCACTCCTTTAACTTTTACTACAACCATATTCAATTGTCTTACTATAAAAAAAATTATTGGTTCGGTTTTTTTTAATGTCTAACGTGATTCAACTCATTCAAGGTTTGATGGCAGTTTATAGTAGTGTATTGTGGTGGTTCAAAACCTATGAATGTTGATGCTTAAGTGATGTTTTGTAGGTTTTGTTTTATGTAGTTTATTTGGGAGTTGGTCGTTTTTGACCCCATGGTCTCATTCCAAGAAATTTGAAGTTCAATCCAAGATACCATTATCCTTTTGCCGGTGGTTATTGCTTAATTTGTTTTGCTTTACTTTACTGGTGTGTTGTTGCATATGGATATATGGTCCATAATTTGACCATTATGTATTTATACCCACACTAAGCTTTGTCGATGTGATGTTTTAGTGTCCTTGCTTGAAAATTTCTTCCAAGTTAAAAATGCTAATATGTTCATGGTTGTTGATGGTGATCAAAAAATTTGTTGGAAGTTTTTTCTTTACGTGGACCGTTTTACCCCTACATGGAGTTTATGGTGTGCTGTGGTTTTTGTGCCCCTGCGTGATGACTTGACTGCTTCCAATTCTTTTTAATCGCTTGTTGCACTCTTGGTTGCAGAGTGTTGGGAAGTACTCTTCTCATTTTTTACCATTTTACCCTCCTTTCAGGTGTTTGTTTTTAAGTTTCTCTTGCTTTTGCTCTGTATTCTAACTCTTTGTATCTGTCCAGCTCTCTGCTGGCTTCTTAATTTATCAAATCATTTACCGTTCAAAAACTTTTAAGTTCTAATTTTCAACTTTTGTTTTAAATATAATTATTTAAGACAAGTTGATCATGGATACGTGATAATTGTTTATTTCATTATTATGTTTGGTGTTTATTTTTTTTTAAAATAAATTGGCCTTTCAAACTTTAATGTTATGTATTTTTGGCTTATATAATTATATAATGACTTTAGCTGCAAAATTATATTTAAATTAAATAGATATATCTGTTTTGTCCTATTTTTTCCATTTATCGATATTCATTTTATCTTACAAAAACACAAATTTATAATATAATTTTTTCTTTTACCAAAATGTTGGTGACAATTGAGTGCGGTAAAGAATGTTTTATGGACCAAAATGCATTTACTATACTTAGTGACAATTGACTGATATATATTTATTTTAAAATTATTTTAATTAATCAATTTTGATACACATTGTTTATTTTTGATATGTTACGTAATAGAAATGTACAAAAAAACTTGGTTTTCGAGCGGAGTTATTTGAACTGTCGACTTCAATCCAGTTTAATCCCTTAACCAAATAATAAAACCAAACTAATGGTTATTTTTATGTTATCTTTGTCGTGTCATGTCGTGTTTGTCGTATTGTAATGGGTTTGTTTTCGTGTCAATGAAAAGAAACAAGATATCACGCCGTGTCTTGTTAGACACAAACACGACATGATTGCCCAATTTGACAGACCTAACTAACTGATGAAAATTATTCGCCTAAAGAAAACAATTTACCTAATAACACAATGTACGTTTAACCCAAAATAGAAAGATACATACATTTTTAAATAACCCCCCTACTTATATTCAATGTCCAAATGAACTAATTGCCTCTAGAAACTATTTTTTGAAAAAACTACTCGCACCCGTCGTTTGGCGCGGATAAACGGCTAGTATATATATATATATATATATATATATATATATATATATATATATATATATATATATATATATACCCGTCCCCGATTGGGGCGGGTCAACCGGGTTCTCCACCGGGTCGGGTGAAATTATATGATGTTGTTTCCTGGAGTCCGGAGATGAACAAATGGGTCTCTGATTTTTTATATGGCGATCAATTCATCGTTAGTTTGTTACGAGAACGAATCGAGTTGGCGTGTCCTATTGTAAATGATGGGCCCTTTGATTGGTGCAAAGTGTTCCCATACAAGATTATATGCTTCATATGGAGGGCTAAACATGAAAGAATTCCAGTTGCTATGGCATTAAGTCAAAGGGGAATCACCATTCCAGTCACTATATGTAGTATATGTAATGATGAGGAGGAGATAAGTGATCACGCTTTGCTTTCATGTCATGTAGCAAAATCTGTGATGGAGTCGATCCTGTCTTGGTGTGAAATCAGATGCGACCGCTTTATATCGGTGAAAGATATGGTCCTCATTATCTCTCGATGGTCCAATTGTAGAAAGAAACATTGCTTACTAAATGTAATTCTCGGCGAAGCTTTATGGTGCATATGGACAGCTAGAAACAAATGGATCTTTGACAAAATCTCAGTGAATCCGGCGAGTACAATGGAAAGAATAAAGATTACTACCTTCTCTTGGTGCAAGCATAGAGGTTCTTTTTGGAAAATTGACCCTAGAGTGTGGAACATTAATCCTTTGCCGGTTTAAAAAAAAATCTCAAAATTTTGGGGTACAATTTTTACCTATTACGAATGGGAATGGAATCAATGGATAGTATTAAATTCTTTAAATAAATGTGATGTCGATGTTGTTATTCCAGCTGTAGTGGCTATTAGAATATTCGTGGAATTGTGTGTTTTCATTTGATGAGATATAAATTGAAATTAATCATGTAAACATTAGTTTTAATTTTTGAATTCTTGTTCTAAATACTTTGATAATATTTTGAGGATTAATTGACGAACCAAAAGATCGATTATGTTAGATCATTCATTACATAATCATGATAATAATTTGTTGATCTTTATATATGTTTCTTACCACTATGTAAGATATTGTTATATATGAACAATGGCAATTGTAGGGGTGAGCAAAAACCGAACCGATAAAACAAAAACCGCAAAAACCGTAATAAACCGCAACCGAAAAACCGAAACCGACGCAAAAACCGATGGTGCGGATTTTATTTTTTTGAAAAACCGAATTTATTGGTACGGTGCGGTTTTTATTTAGAAACCGGACCACCAAAACCAAACCGCACCGCAAGCTTATTAACAATAAAATAAATCACTAATTTATATTATACAATTATATATATTATTTAAAAAACTAATAAATTCTAATCTATACATATATTATATATTAAACTTGACGGTAATTAGTAATTAGGTATTAGGTTTAATATGTGAGTTTGTCACTTTGTGTTAGTGACTTAATGATTATGTGTAAAGTGTAAACACAATGTGGGCTACAACTTGCAAGCTTGTAACTTCTAAACGCAAATTGAATAAAAAAATGAGCTTGGGAATATGGGTTGCAAATGAAGTGATCAAGTAAACAACATAAAAAACTCAAAATTACAGCTTCTAAATGTGAGGAAACGAAATGACACTGTGTCATACAATCATAAATCTTCACATGAACATCACGGTTAAAACAATTATACCGGTGAACATAAAAAAACCGCACCATATGTTTGACTCGGTTTAAAACTGACATCGAACCCGTACAAACCGAAACCGCACTCAAAACCGCAAAACCGAACCATTGAAAAACCGCACCCAACGGTTTCTAGAATTCAAAAACCGCACCTTGCGGTTTGCGGTTTGGTTTGGCCCTAAAACCGCACCAAACCGCACCATGGTCACCCCTAGGCAATTGTTCTTTTTGAAAAACATGTCATGTGCAAAGAACATAACACAAAACTTGGTCGGTTTCGCGTTTATTGTAAAATCATTTAAGTTGGTTTAGTTCTAATGGATATTCATTTAATTAAACTTTAAATTTTTTACTTTAAGAGATTTGAAATTGTTTTCCAACAAAAAATTTCAATTCTTTTAATTAGACCTAAAATACTTGTTAGTAATCTCGAAATTGTTTTTACAAGTGAGAAATTATTCTTAAAATATCAAAATAGAAAAAAGGTTCATTTAGTCTTTAAAGGTTTAAAGTAATCTCGAAATCGTTAGTTTGTTGCAACAACAACTGTCTAATAATCCTAGATTATTTCACAGCTCATAAATTTCAAAGTATGAATTTGAGAATATATATATATATATATATATATATATATATATATATATATATATATATATATATATATATATATAGAGAGAGAGAGAGAGAGAGGAATGATCATTTGAGAACTCAAAGTTTCCTCAGAAGAGAACTAAATAATAACCGTTAGATTAAAATAATAGAGGGTTAGGATGCTTCGTGGCACTTTCGTAAATATCTAAAAATAAAATGGGGCGGGGGCATCTTATTAAAATAAATCAGGGACATTTTAGGGACATTTAATCACGTCAACTCTTTATGCTATCTCTCTCTCTCGATCCTCTCTCTACCCTTCATCACACCTCCGATCTCAAATCGTCGGATCTCGAATCCTGAAATCATCGTCGAAGTGTGACAGGATGTGAGTATAGTTCATCGGAAAATCTACAATGAAGCATTAGGTCGGTCGTTTTCTTCCGAATCTGATATTGACTTGTCGATTTGGAGAAGATAGTCCTATCGAATGTCCAGTTGGAAATCTGAAGAAATACCGATAGATAGATATTAGATAAGAAATGTGTACAGTTTAGCTGATCAATAGCTCTATAAAGCAGCAGATAAAGATGATCCCGAAGCTTTTCTTGAAGGTGTTGCCATGGCCGGCCTCGTTGGCGTTCTCCGTCAGCTCGGTGACCTAGCAGAGTCGGTACTTTCTTCCCTCCTCTACGTTTATTATTACATTTGTTAGCATTACATTTTATAGGTATTGAATTTTGGATTATAGCGCAATTATCTCGAAATTAGAATTTAGAACTCATTTTGCCTCCAATTCCGAGGGGTTGATATGTTCTCCAAAACCAGGGGTGGTAATTTGAGTTTGAAGATGAACTTAATTTGAGTTTGAGTAGTCGATTTTTTTTGTTTAGGTGTGTAATTAGGGTTAGAATATGATAAACTGATTTGAATATATACTCCAAAAATATTCCGTCTGCTATTTCTCTACTTCATTGTTGTAATCATCTTCTTCACTTTCACCATTTTTTGTTTGCAATTACCGAGCTCTGTTTCTAGATCAGAGTTGAGATCGTCCTCACAATTTCCTAATTCATGGCTTCAGCGGTCGATTCCGCCATTCAGAAACTCGCCACCGTTCAACTCAATGAACTCACTACAAGAAAAAGGGGTATCAGAGACTGACATAATCAGTCTCCGATGGTCAATAATCAGTCTCTGATGAGAATTGGAGACTGATTTAGCTAGTCCCTAGCCAGTCCTCGAGACCCAGTCTTAGATATTCGTTTTTTTATGTATCTGGGACTGAAAATCAGTCCCTAATACATCAAAGTATCAAGGACAGAAAGTCAGTCTCTGATAATATCCCATTCAGTCTCTAATCTTTTTTCATCAATTCCTCAATTTGATGTCATATCAGTCCTTGATATTATCTTTTAGGGACTGAATATCAGCTCTAAATAATATATTATTCAGTCTCTAATGTTTCATTGACATCTCTATTTCATGTCGTATTACTCCCTGATACTATCTTTCAAAGACTAAATATTAGTCTTTGAATCATGTTTAGTCTCGAACATCTTTCCTTAAAACAATCATTCTGAGACTGAATATCAGTCTTCCAAACTAGGGATGAGCCTAACTGGGTACCCGCCTATTTTAGCTGGAATCGGAACCGCTCTCGGAACCGCCGCTTCTAAAATTATTGGTATTGGAATGAACCGCTTACACCGGTTCCTAGAAATTTGGAACCGGTTCCGGTTCCGTGTACCCGGTTTTTTGAATATTAAATTTTTTATTTTATACATGCCATTGAAATTAACTTTTATAAGTAATAGGAATTCAATATATAAACTAAAACAATTACAAAATTTGATCTCAAAACAAAAATAGATGGAATTTAACAAGTCTGCAACAAACTACAAAACATCAAAACATAAAGAGTCTCAAAATAACAAAAAAGCAATAGCAAAAACAGCACAAAACAACAATAACAAAACAGCAACAACAGCATCATCGAACTCTGAAATCACAAAACCAGTTACATTAGCCAACTAATCAATCATATAAATTCAAGACAAAATGAAAATAATTTGCTTAAAACAATGAACTTACAGATCTTATTGAAGGCAACAATATCACAACTTTGAACAAAGTCATTGATGGGTTCCTCACAGAGTCTTTCTTCAATAAGCATATCAACAAATCAACAGACACTAAATAACAGGCACATCTACCAAAGTCTCCAATAATTACAGACCACGCTTCAAAGGTAGTAACACGGACTCTAACCCAGACCCCAACATTTCATTCATGGCCATTGAAGGGCCTTGGTCACCAACTCTATGGTCTATATGAAAATTGGTAGCTCCTTCACCAGCTTCGGCTAAAAGGGAACCAACTACAGATGTACCAAATTCATTCACCTGAACAAATAAGAAAAAAAACGACTCCAGATGTCTTAAAGAAGCACTGTGACTGATATAAACAAACAAAAACAGAAGAATACCTCGCACATACTTGTTCAGATCAAGGGAACATTTTGAATTGAATTGATTTAAGTACCTTCAGGACCAAGCTTTTGGAGAAACCACTTGCTATGAATCCAATGATGTAAGAGAAAGTTAATTGCTTTTATCATTTTATGCAATGAACAAGGAAGTGCAGCAAAGGAGACTTACATGTAAGGTCCTGCAATCAAAACAATGATGAATTTTAAGTTTAGACAATCTCAAGTGTTCTTGAAGAAGGATTGAAGATAATGTTATCAATTAACTGTAATTCTCATGTCTACCCGAAATCTTATACTAATCAGGGAGGCCTTTCAAAGCATTGCAACAGAGGCAAGTGTCTTCAACTAGCACCGATCCTTTCACCTACTCACATACAATACACACATTCTGAATAAGCAAAATGTAACTCTCGAAGAACATCAATGGAGATTACAGATTAGGAGTGTATACCGATTTAGTGGCCAAACGAGCTTTCACTTTCACGATGTCCTTAGAATCGCCTTGCACATATTTACAGAAATAAACTTCACATATTTACAGAAATCATGATTTTCAGAATTAAACTTCACATATTTACAGAAATCGAGGTTTCACATATTTACAGAAAACGATATTAAGAAGCTGACCTGATAAAGACTTGTAGAGTTCTCGATTTTAGACTTGTTGCAGAGTCAATTGAGCAGGGATGGTGAACGATTGAACAAAGATGGCTGACTTCAAGAGATGACCTGCGATTGAGCGTAAGATACAACTACAAGAGATGAATTTCGACTAGAGCGCCACCTACTTCTAAGCTCTAATCGATATTTTATTGTTAACTGGTAATGTGAGGGACGACTGGTCTTGACGAGAAGAAGAGAGTGACGAGAAGAATAGAGTTCAGGGGAGAAGAGAGTGTCGGCGTTTTTTTTGGCAAGAATGAATTAACAAAACCCTAAAAAAGACTAAGGTGAAAGTTCTTTTTATTTTTTTAAAAAACAAATTTACCAAGATATAATTTTTTTTAGAAAAATACGGGTACCCAATAGTACCGGTTCCGGTTAACGGCCGGTTTTACGTTCCCGGTAGTGGAGCCGGAACTGACAGGTATCCAACGGGTATCTGTTTTGTAAAAATGAAAATTGAAACCCATAAGTTTGATTTTTTAGAGTATAGATAATCAATATGAAACATATTTTACAACATTCAGATTAATCTTATAGCAACATAATAAAATCGCAATGTATATTTGGAATAAAAAGACGGAACAAGAAGCTAAATTTTTTAAAAACAAACCGATTTAGAGTTGGCCTCAAGTACCTATTGGGACAGAGACGGTTGTGAATAGAGGTGTCGACCTAGATCAACGAAACGGTGGTGGCGACATAGAGCGAAAGTCATTGAGGGCAATTACAACATGGAGAGCGAGGATATGCGACAGTGGCGTTGATCGAGGGTGCGACATCGATGATTAGACGGTTTGTAGTTGTTAGGGCTTATAGGGTTGTTTGGTTTGGCATGACTGTGGTCTATGGGTGTTGTGGCTGCGACGACAACAATAGAGGTAGTGGTCGTTAAGGTGGCTAATATGTTTCCTGTCTATAAGAAAATTATACTCAATCATCGATAAGTTTCCATGAAAATAGTATGCATGTCTACCAAAGGCTACAGTTCATCAAAATTTAATATACAACAATCTCTCATGTGCTAGAGTTTAGTCTCTAATTAATATAGCTTGAAATATAAGATGATGTGTATCTATCTGAGACTGAAATTCAGTCCATGATAAGTGTCTTTCAAAATACTATCCGGGAAATATTCACCACTATGATTTATGGTATCAAGAATTCATTGATTACTATCAAATACTCCAATCTAGTCATTGAAAAGTGTCCCTATAAATCTAAATTGAGGCATGCCGATTAGAGACTGAAATTTAGTCCCCAATAAATATCCTTCTAACTAGTATTTGTGATTAATTCATCAGTCATTGATACATGGTATGCATGACATGTTAATTCGGATCAGATACAAAAACTTTAGTCCATGATGAGTGTCCATTTGAATGTAAAGTAATACATGTCTATTAGAGACTAAAATTTAGTCTCTAATAAGTTTCCCTCTAAAATCGTTATTGGCACAAATCTATCAGAAACTAAAACTCAGTCTCTAATAAGTTTCTTTAAAAATGAAAAACACCGCAAGTCTATCAAGGATTGAAATTCAGTCCCTAAGAGGTTTCTCTCCAAAGTAAAAACTGAGTATGTATATCAAAGACTGAAATTCAGTCCCTAATAAGATACCCTCCAAATGTAATTCAGTGCAAATATAAAAGGGACTGAATTTCAGTCTCTAATAGTTTTGTTCAGTCTATAATGATTCATACATTGAAATCAGTCCCCAATAGTATCAAGGACTGATTAATCAGTCCTAAATACATGGTATCTGAGACTGATTAATCAGTCTCTAAACTTTTAGTCACAGATGCCCATATTTCTTGTAGTGACTCTCCACATCTTCATCTCCTAATCTCCAAAAAAAACCTCTCCATTCTATCTCCCGAATAGGTATGTGTGTGTCTGTTATAACAATAAGTCACACGGGATTGATTTTACCTTTTTGGGGTATGTGCAGATAGAGCTCAGAAAGATGTTGTTGGAGACGGGGCAGGTTCATTTGTTTGAGAATTGGCCTGATCCTGGTGTTGATGATGATGATAAAAAAGCTCTGCTTGCTCAGGTAATTTTACTTGCTGCTAGGGTTTTTGAATCAGGCAATTAATTTTGGTCGTTTCTATATGTTATTCCTTTGATGGCCGATCTCCATTGACCTTGGTATCGTGTAATCGCATCTTCATTACCCTAAATTGGAAATATTATATTAAAAGTATATCAAATCCTAGCTTTTTGATGCTTATGCAAAGGATTGCCACAATTTTTGTTACTGTTTGTATGCTAGAATGACATTTGCTTAGTTCTTTTAGGTATATCTGTTGAATTACATATAATTCATATGTAATTCACATATGAATTACATGTGATTCACATATAAATCACAAGTGATTCACATATGAATTACATGTAATTCACATATGAGTTACATGTAATTCACATATGATTCACTTGTGATTCACATGTAAATCACAAGTGAATCACATATGAATTATATGTGATTCACATGTAAATCACTAGTGAATCACATATTAATTAAATGTGATTTACATGTATATAATATCTAATTCACATATGAATTACATGTGATTCACATGTAAATTACATGTAATTCATATATGATTCACATATAAATTACATGTAATTCACATATTAATCACATGTAATTCACATGTAAATCACAAGTGAATCACATATCAATTACATGTGATTCACATGTAAATCACAAGTGAATAACATATGAATTTCATGTGATTCACATGTAAATCACTAGTGAATCACATATGAATTACGTCGCACACATGCATTTTGTGTGAGTGATCTTTGTTAATTATTTTTTTTTAAAATTTTCTTATGAATTTCACATTTGAATCTTAAAAGATACAATCACATGTGAATATCACATTATATAATCACATTTGAATCTTACATGATATAATCACATGTGGATCTTACATAATATATAATTGTGCATTTTTCTGAGTGTTCTTGCATTAATCAATTTTTTTTAAAAAATTTTCTTGTAGGTTTTGAAGAATTTGTTGAAAATATTGAAGAGGTGAAAAGTGATAAATTGAAGAAAATATGGAAATCTTGATATGAAGACATGATAACACTGCGAATCTTTGTAGTTTTTTTATATTTTATTTTGTATCGAATAAAATACTTGTATTATGTTTATAGATTGATTAATAAAAATGAGATTTTTTATAATTTACTTAAGAATATTATAGTATAAGAAATATGCATATATGCATTTGAAAAAATATATATGCACCTAAAACGTTGATTTTTTTTTGTTAAAAAAATGCAGTTTTGAAAAAAAGTGCACTTTTTTATAAAAATCGCAGTTTTTTTTTTTTTGAAAAAAAATACAGTTTTTTTTCTAGAAAAAATGCAGTTTTTTTTTAAAAAAAAATGCAGTTTTTTTTTGAAAAAAAAGATGCAGTTTTTAAAAAAAATACTTTTTTTCATTTTTTTTTGAAAAATTCATGTTTTTTGAAAAAAATTAAAAAATCTCCATTTTAAAAAAAAACGAAAATTATTATTTTTTTTTAAAAATAAATCCGGAATTTTGAGTTATTTTGTTAATTTTTAGACATTTGTATTAATATATTAAATAACACAAAAAATTAAACATTAAATGAGATTGGTAAGATAACGATCATGTCCTTAACGAATTACTTTTGATCCAACGCTCCACTTTTAGTTCTCGGGTTCTCAGGAAACTTTGAGTTCTCAACCGATCTCAACCCTATATAGGGGTGAGATCGGTTGAGAACTCATAGTTTCCCGAGAACCTGAGAACTAAAAATGGAACGTTAGATCAAAATTAATTCATTAAGGACATAATCGTCATCTTACCAATCTCATTTAATGTTTATTTTTGTGTTATCGAAAATATTAATAGAAATGTCCAAAAATTTGCATAATAAATCAAATTTTCATACTTTTTTTAAAAAAAAAGTATTTTTCAATTTTTTGAGGTGCAGATTTTTTTAATTTTTTATAGAAAAATGAACTTTTGAAAAAAAAATTGAAAAAAAAATATTTTATTTAAAAAGACTGCAATTTTTTTAAAAGCATTTAAAAATCAATAAATTAAAAAAAAACTGGAATATTTAGAAAATACTATAATTTTTTAACCAAAAAAATCAACATTTTAGATACGTATATGCATACTTTTACAAATGCATATATGCATACTTCATATACTATAATATTTGTAAGGAAATCATAAAAAAAACTCATTTTATTTACTAATCTATAAACCCAATAGAACAAGTAACTTATTCGATACAAAATAAAATATAAAAAACAAAAAAAATGCTACAAAATTTAAAAGCGTTTTCATGTCTTCGTGTCAAGATTTCCATATTTTCTTCAATTCATCATTTTTCACCACTTCAGTATATTCCACTAATTCTTTCAAATCTACAAAAAAAAATTAAAAAAACTTGATTAATACAAGAACACTCACAAAAATGCATATGTATATATCATGTAAGATTCACATTTAATTATGTAATGTGATATTCACATGTGATTATATCTTTTAAGATTCAAATGTAAAATTTATAAGAAATTTTTTTAAAAAAATAATAATTAACGTAGAATACTCACATAAAATGCATGTGTGCATATAGAATTTATATGTGATTCACTTGTGATTCAAATATAAATCACATGTAAATATGTGATTTACATGTGAATTACATGATTCATATGTGAATTACACGTGATTTACATGTAATTCTCATATGAATCACATTTAATCACATACAATTCACATATGAATCGCATTTCCATGTGAATCACATGTAATTCACATGTAAATCACATATTTACACGTGAATCACATGTAAATTACATGTAAATATGTGATTTACATGTAATTCATATGTGAATTACACGTTATTTACATGTAAATCACATGTAATTCGCATATGAATCACATGTAATTTACATATAATTAACATGTAAATCATATATTTCCATGTGAATCACATATAATTCACATGTAAATCACATCTTTACATGTGATTTACACGTGAATCACATGTAATTCATATGTGATTCACTTGTGATTATCAAAAGTGATTATCACATCTTCAAACAACATAAGGATACCCAAAAGATATCTCAAGCACTACGATTTATTTCCAACAGATTATCATATGAGCAAATTGTAGTAAATCACAATTAAAGTTTTAGATCATACAAACTTGCATTTCTCCTAAGGAAAGCAAATAATATTGGTCTTGATTCAAATATGTGTGTTGTAATATATCTATTTTTATGACATCAACCATTTTTAATTATTTTCCTCTTTCATTATGACATCATCCATTTTTAACGATTGAAAATATATCTAAATTAAAATCAACAAAATCATATTGTAATTTCCAAAAAAAAAAGTTGAATAGAGAAAGTGAAACTGTAGGCTTATTGTAATTTGTAATCAACAATCGAATAATATTAATCAATATTTTATTTCTTGGTATTTTAATTAAATCATAATTACATTTCACTGTCAACAAACTAGCAATTTTATTATTTACCTCCATCTACAATTTATCCTTTAACAGTTCTGGAAATATGGAATGTAGGAGAAAATATGGTTCCATTTGCAAAAGATTTTGTCAAAGCACATCCCTACATCATATAAAAAATGCAACACTTTATGAGAACCCATTAAGTTACCATAATTACAACATATTGCCATGTATATTATGATTTGCGATAATGAAATAAAAATTCAAACAACAAATGACAGATAATCAGATATATGATTACCTTAGAATCCACCGACATATTGATTTCAATATAAGAATCATTGTCCACACATATAGTGACATTTGTGTTATTATATGATATGCCTCTAGAACTTAAATTAGTTGCATCAACATTCTCCTTGTTATCCCTTGTATAGGTGGCTGCTGCAAGATACAATAGATAGAGAAAGATAAACAGAGCATCCAAATTTATAATCCTCAGTGAACAAAAGGTAATAATAATGTCAAAAGGGTAACCAACTAACCTAGTTTTTGTTTTCTAGTGGAAGATGTAACCATCTAGAGGATTTGTTCTCTTGGTTCTACTATCAATATCGAATCACGATCCGAAGAAGATTCATAAGCAGTGTTCAATCAATACATTACTGAAAAAGAATCCACCTTGGATGATAACCGCGGTGCACACTTGTTGCAATTAAAACCTATAAATTTGTCTTTAGGATTAACGATGAACAAAATTTGACTAGATATAAACAGAGGATGAATTATCTCCCCCTTGTAACATATACTATAACTTAGTTAAGATTAATCCTTCTAAATAATCTTCCATCAAAACTCATTTTTGATGCTTATTGCCTCTAAATTGACTAGCCCGGATCTACGGGCGTTGCAATTATCTCCCCCTTAGGATGATTACGTCCCGGAATCATCAACGAAACAGGGTTGTATAATGACTCCACACGTTATCTCTTCATCCTAGTTAATAATCATAACTTCTATGTTCCTTCGAATTAACTCTTCGACTTCTTGACCGCAGGCGATGCTTTATCTCGCTACCGCTCTCTGTCTCATGTTAGACCTTTAATCATTACCTTCGATTCACAATTCCGATCCTTATTGGAGACTCCTTCTTCTTCTTAATAAACTTAAGATAATTTATTTGATTTCCATAATAGGTTGATGGGTCACGTTCTACTGACCTTTCATCGTATGTTGTAACGCTTAGACTCAGGTCTTTTAGAGTCAAATTCCAGAACAGACTATACCTTCCTTCATGTTCTAATGTGATACAATCACATTTCAACATGTAGCATTTCTAGCTACCAACTTCTTTAACAACGAGCGCGATCCTTCTATTAATCGCTTTGATTCACTTCAATCTTCTGGCTTAAGTCAGACGCTACATCGAACTTGGTTCTTTGAACCACTTAACATACTCATCGAAGTCGGACTCAATTTGATATGACCATTAGGGTCGGAATAACAATCATCGTCTTAGTCATTACGGAAATGATGGTAATGACATACTTGAATAAAACGAAATCGATTACTAGTTTCTTGGTAACCTTGTGACTTTTCCTGATCCAAGCGTGAGTCTTGTGCTTCCGGTAGTATAGGCCTCTACTACCATTCACACCTACTCATACTCGTCCCAAGTATTGTCTCTCAGTTCTCCAAGTTATTATCACAAAAACAGTTTTAACACATATAAAGGTGTCCAAACAATCACAAAATTTTCCCCTAGACACTACTAGGACTTCTTCCATGCATATCTTCAATCGTCAATTCTGCTTCAACTCGGTTGGTGATGGAAATGTCAGACGATGGGATAACTTCATGGATTATACCAAGAGTTCTAATCGAAAGTGTACTTCTCCCGTACTGGACGTATTATTTATTAGACACATTCTAAAGGCAAGATAACTCTATTACGATATCTTCCAATAGCGTCATTCACTATCACAAGCCTCCTCGTTTCCTCCGTTTAATCAATTCGCTACGAGCCTTCACCATGACGTTACATTCACGGAAGCATGTGTTTAGCGCATCGAGACGAGAATATAGATAGAGAAGATTAAGACGTGTAATACTCCTTATTACTCCGAAAAGTTACATGTCAGTTCTAATACCGTAATTAAACGTTTAGAAATCTGAGTACATAAAATTTCCAGATCCGGTCGGCAACAGACCATAGATCTAATCACATAACGCATATCACAAACCATTTAGCACATAAAAGCATGTTAGGCATTTTCCCTAAATTAGCTAGTGCTTGTGTTTATTCAGGTGTATTACCTAAATTTTATTAGATACACTCCTCACAATCATTGCTTAGCATTCTAAGTTTAAGTCTAGAAATAAATCCATATTCCTAGTTCGCTTAAACTAATGCTCTGATACCAACTGTGACATCACTATTTTTACGGCCAAAAAAGACCGATTTTGTTTAAGCTTTATAAAAATCAGAGTACTTCTTTTAATAAAAATATTGCGGAATTTGTTCTCAGAAAAACATGATAAATACGTTATCAAAGCATTTCCGAAGAAATGTATTTTTATTCATTTTAAAACATTTGGGATGTCATCGTCAATACGGAAACATAAGCATAAACAAAACTTACATTTATTTACACTAGTGATCTACATCTCTTTTAAATCTCTCAGTGTAAAGTAGCTTCGTATCGACACCTGTGATACAAATAAGCTTGAGTGGGTCAGGTTGGGAAACCTGGTGAGTACATAGGGTTTTCAACCCACAATAATATAATTATTATGTTTAAACATCAAACAATAAACCAAATTACCCATCCCCGTTATCTTCTTAAGGATTTACCCTAAGAATCAACTATTCCTCGTTCATTCATTCCTAAGGATCATCCTAAGGAAACGACACGAAGTCCATCGCTGCCAATGACACAGTGGTCAAGCACAACTACTAATATTATCACTTAGGCGTAGCTGCCAGAATCGTGACATTTTCTATGAGGCGCTTCTGTCGGTATTGACCTTTAAACGCTGCTGTCATGGTCATAAGGCTCTCTATTAGGCGCAGCTGCCGATACTGTCCTTAGAGCGCAGCTGCTAGGACGTTTACCGTAGATCAAAAACATCTACATGTTGTGGCGCAGCTGCCAGTGCTCATCTATAGGGTACTAGGTCCATTGCTGCCAATGTTCTCCTATAGGGCACTAGGTCCGTACTACTAATGTTCCTCTATATCAGCTTTCATCCCTCATCATTCATCTACCCATGTTTTATCCAACACATTTTGTAGATATAAAATACATATACAGTTTAAATCATTTAAAACATGTATAAAAATCTTTCACCCAGCATAGACAGCAAGTATTCATACAATATGCACACATAGCACGTATTTTATATTAAATACTTCATATCTATGTGTAAGATGAAAGGGACTATGCACTCACCTGATTAGGTGGTGACTCGGCACTCGAACAACACTTCGTTATCTTAAAACAATTTTCCCTCGACAAAACCCAGTATCAATATCACTAGGGTTTAGTCTGACGTTAACCGCGACTAATTAATAGTCTAACTATTATTACCATTATATAAGCATGACATAATACTTTTCACCCACTATATGCAGACGAGGCCAGACATGGAACACCGAAGGGCAGGATCATTTCGGCATAATAGCACTTCTGAATCCAACAACCCAAGCGGCCCTCCAAACCGGAACCCCCGTACCGCGAGTGGTTAAAAAGACATTATAACGACACTTATATAACTCATAATAATAGCCCAAATATTTATTATAAGTTCATAATAACAATACTAATATTTATTATAAGTTCATAACAACAATACTAATATAAGTTATACGTAAAGTAGGGTAAACATAACTTACTTACAAGGGGGTTTTATCTAGGAGCCGAGCTCTGCAGGGGTAGAACTTCGTCGCTGAATCTTTCTAAGAAAGATCCGTGCAACGCTTCAGCGCTCACCTTACTATACTAAAAACTATAGAAAGAGAAGTCAAATCACGAGGGACCGAAATGCTCGGGGGATAAGGAGAGAAAGACTCTTGAATCAAGAGAATGGTGCAAGAAATATGAGAGCCCAAGGATCTTATTTATACTAATTGAATTTTCAAAAACTACCCTCCATAATTACTTAATGACCTTTTAGTTATATAAACAACTAAACACCCCTTTATAATACTATTTTAAATAGATTTAATGATATTTGTACTAAACTAATGTCGAAAGAACTCAACATTAGTCTTATAATGACCGCATCGTCGATACATTTCTAATGATATCAACATATGTATATATATGTACGTATATATGATTTATAATTTATTTTAATACGTAAATATGCTATTATAATTTGTAACTCGTTCATACGAACTCCGTTTTTGACGTTCTTTATATCCACGCGTAGGTGCAGACGTACTCTACAACTTTCGTTTAGACTCCGTCGGCTAATTTTGAATTTATTTTTAAAGTTATATTTTTAACAGACCGGGATAGGAAAAGTCTGTTAAAAATTCATAACTTCTTCATCCGACGTCCGTTTTCGTCTGTCTTTTTACCGTTGTACTACTATTAATAAGATCTTCAATTCTCATTTAGGTTGCGTTGGCTAAAAATCGATCGATCTAAAATTCGAATTTCGGGCTGTGCACTGCTATGCAAAATCTTAGAAAAATCATAACTTCTTCATACGAAGTCAGATTTTGTCGTTATTTTTATGCATTCTCTCGGTTTAACGTATGCTACGACTTTCGTTTAGATCGCTAAGGCTAAAAAGCAATTTATCGTAAACTCAATTTTTATGTCACGCAGTGTCATGCCGGTTTAGCCGTTAAACTTCGACGGATCATAAATTCTTCGTTATAACTCGGATTTCGGCGTTCTTTATATGTACGAAACCCTTGTAACATATACTATAACTTAGTTAAGATTAATCCTTCTAAATAATCTTCCATCAAAACTCATTTTTGATGCTTATTGCCTCTAAATTGACTAGCCCAGATCTACGGGCGTTACATTTAGTTCTCGGGAAACTTTGAGTTCTCAAATAATCTTTCCTCTCTCTCTCACTCTCTCACTCTCTCTCTCTCTCTATATATATATATATATATATATATATATATATATATATATATATATATTGCATCATTTTTCGTCACATGTTATATTCATATATGAATAAAACATGTATCAGATTTTTGTTATAATTTAATTTTTATTTATATATGAATAAGCAGTATGTTAAAAAAAGACGAAGTGTTTTGAAAATTCGAACTGCTTATTTATATATGAATAACAAATTAACTTTAACAAAATTACAATAAACGTGCTATTCATATCTGAATATAATTTATGAAGAGAGCTAATACACGTTTTATTCATATGTAAATTTAACATTTGACGAAAGCTGATGTAAACTATAAAATTTTATTATATGTTATATTTATATAAAATGATATTTAAACTGTAAAAAAAATTAGAATATTTTTCATTCATAAGTGAATAATAAATGTATTGTAATAAAAATCTGATACACTTTTATTTAATTATGAATAACTAGAGTTAAAATTATAAAAATTAATTTTTTATTTTATCTTAAAACTATGTCAATGTGGATGTCTATTTATAGAGAATAAAAAAATTAAAAATTTTGATATATTTAAAATCGTTTTTCAACAAAAATAGCTTCTTAGAAATTAAAAAAATGATAAAAAATGTATGCTTATAAAAAAAATATAACACGTAATAAATTTTTCTTACCTAAAATATTTTTTACATCATCTTTCATTACATGTTATATTTATATATGAATAAAATGTTTATTAGTTGTCATCATATGTTATATACATATATGAATAAAACATTTATCAGATTTTTGTTACAGTTTGTTTGTTATTCGAATATGAATAAGTACTTAAGTAGTATGTTAATAAAAGACGGAGTGTTTTGAAAATTTGAACTACTTATTCATATATGAATAACAAATGAACTGTAACAAAATTATAATAAATGTGTTATTGATATATGAATATAACTTGTGAGGAATACTAATACACGTTTTATTCATATGTGAATATAACAATTGACAAGAGCTGATGTAAACTGTAAAGAGTTTATTATATGTTATATTCATATATGAATGATATTTAAACTATAAAAAAATTAATCATACTTTCTATTCATAAGTAAATAACGAATGTACTGTAGTACAAATTTGATGCATTTTTATTCACTTATGAATAACGAGAGCTGAAACTATAAAAACTAAAAAATTTATGTTATCTTAAAACTATATCAATATGGATGTCTATTTATAGAGAATAAAAAATTATGAATTTTGATATATTCAAAATCATTTTTCGATAAAAATAGCTCTTAAAAACTAAAAAAAAACGAAAAAAAACTATGTTTTTTTATATATTAAGGAAATGATTAGCATAGTTTAATTTCGGTGGAGTTGGGATTCTCACCTACCGCTTGCGGAGTTTGCCTACAACAACAACTATCATTCTAGCCTTGGCGCCCCGTCATTCGAGTTGTTGTACGGGCGGAGGTGTCGCACCCCGGTTTGTTGGGGTGAGGTTGGTCACAGGGTGAGGGTCGGACGGAGGTGGTCTTGCAGACTACCGAGAAGATTCAGCAAATTAGGCAGCGATTGCAGACCGCTCAGAGTCGGTAGAAGAGTTACGCCGACCGGCGCCGCTCCGAGTTAGAGTTTCAGGTCGGTGACATGGTACTCCTGAAGGTCTCGCCCTGGAAGGGTGTGATCCGCTTCAGGAAGAGGGGAAAATTGGGTCCCCGTTATATTGGGCCGTTCAGGATCATTGCCAGGGTTGGCAAGGTAGCTTACAGGCTAGAGCTGCCGGAAGAGCTTAGTCGGATACACAACACTTTCCACGTTTCGCAGCTGCGAAAGTGCATTATGGATCAAGAGGAGGTGGTGCCGCTGGATGATATTCAGGTTGATGAACGCATGAATTACGTAGAGAGGCCTGTTGCCATACTGGAGAAAAAGATGAAGATTCTAAGGAATAAGGAGATACCTTTGGTGAAGGTACAGTGGGAGCATCGGAGGGGGTCCGAGTGGACGTGGGAGACGGAGGCTGAAATGCGGGAGCATTACCCGGAGTTATTCGCTGCAGCAGACTTCGAGGGCGAAGTCTAGTTCAAGTGGGGGAGAATTGTAACGCCCCGATTCTCAGTTATTGATTTAATGTGTGAGTTTCTTGATTTCAAGGGCTACTCGACGAGTTGATTGCCCTACTCGTCGAGTAGCAGCGGGTTGGTCCACGTATTTTAATGACCTACTAGCCGAGTCCAAGAAGGGACTCGACGAGTAGGAGCTGGCAGATGAAACCCTAAATCTCGGGGTTTTGCACCATATTTAAAGGATCATTGGCCTCCCACAGCCTCCCCTTTTACTGCTTATTGTCCCTCTCAAACCCTAATCGAGTGTGTGTGTTCCATTTGTGTATTTTTGAGCTTGGAAGAAGATTTTGTGGAGAAGGGAGCTTGGAGAGCAAGTATTCAGAAGCAAGGAGCTTATGGGATCTGAAATATACCTTATTGGGCATCTTCTGGAAGGTATAAATCGTTACCCTGACCTCATTTCATTCTAGATCCCCTCTTTGGACAAATCCTAGGGTTTTTATGGTATGATTGGAAGCTATTCGTGTGTGCAAGCTAAGATCTGAAGTTGTAACTTCAGAACTGAGCTCCCTTGGGCTTCTTAGTCCATAAAGTTTCCAGCTTGTGCAAGGATGAGACTCTCCCAAGGTGTAAAGCTCCATTGGAAGCTTAGATTGGTCATTTAGGGCCTTTAGAGCCTTGCATGTGCGTAAAGTTTGCAACTTTACGTGATAAACGTGCCTTAGAAGCTTGGATCTGTAATCTGGAACCTTGCCATGGCTTAAAAAGCGTCTGCATGGATAAAGGTCTGCAAGGACTCGACGAGTTGGATGAACAACTCGGCGAGCCCGTTGAAGATGGTCATAAACTCGACGAGTTGGATGAACAACTCGGCGAGTCCGTTGAAGATTGCCTTGAACTCGGCGAGTCGTTCGAAGACTCGGCGAGTCGGCTAGGGTTTCTCCCAATTCTTGGACACGTATGAACTCGGCGAATTAAAGGGGAACTCGACGAGCCAATCAAGGATTTCACGACTTCTCGAGTTCAGGAAGGACTCGACGAGTCGGTGAACTGCACTCGACGAGTCGAGTCAACATGGACTGTTGACTTTGACTTGGACCAAGGGTTGACCAGTTGACTTCTGAGGGTATTCTGGTAATTCGGAGATTTATGAAAAAAGGTTTTATGGTAACTATAGGTGGTGGAGTTCGTGTTGGTGATCCGGGAGTTGAGCTTTCTAGTTTCAGACGTCAGTTGCAAGGTGAGTTATCCTCACTATATCAACAGGGTCTAAGGCACCAAGGTCGGCCCTTATGGATTTGTATTTTGATTATTACATAATATGTGCATTGTTTCGCATCCTGTTAGTTAGGATGGTGATATGATTATGCTTAGTGATCGGGTTCGGTCGATATCCTAGTTACAGGATTATGCTATGATATGACCTGGGTAGGTCGGTGTCTTGGTTTAGGACGTTGCTATGCTATTTGATCTGTTAGATCGGTTTGTCTGTTATTATGATAGCCTATGAATGTATATGCACATGTTGTTTGATTTGGGTGTTGGGTTGAGGCGGTCCTGCTTTGTGCTGAAGGCCAACATACCCAGGGCGGTCCGGATAGACTATAAAACCCAAGAGGGTATGATAGTCAGACCGAAGGCCCGACGAGCGGTCCGGATAGGCTGAAGGCCCCGCGAGGCGGTCCAGACGTGCCGAAGGCTCGGAGAGTGGTCCAGATAGACTGAAAGCCTGCGAGGCGGTCCAGTCAGGCTGAAGGCTCATTATGCTTGCTGTTTGGTTATATGTTTATATGGCATGGTTATGTGGTTGGTATTTTGGGGGTTAGCTCACTAAGCTTTCAGGCTTACAGTTTCAGTTGTTGTTTCAGGTACCTCTGGTGATCGCGGGAAGGCGAAGGCATGATCGTACCGCTCCTCTCGCTGTTATGAATTTTATGATTTGATACTGGGATACTCTGATAACTGTATTTTGAAAACAAACTATGTAATGACTTAATGGATTAAAATGTTTTTAAAAGTTTAAATTGGCTTGAATTTTTGGGTGTCACATGAAATACAACAAAGTTGCATTGAATATGAAGAACGAGAGTGTATTTTAGTAGAATACACTCTCATTCTGTTAGAATATACTTTCATTCTTCTAGAATAAACTCTCATTCTACTATAATACATTCTCGTTTTTCATGTTCTAGACAACTTGGTTTTGTATTTAGAGTGAGTGGGTCACGAAACAAAATATGAACCCATACATACAAAACTAGATGTGAATTCATTCTGAAAGAATATTATTAAGTATGGAAATCATTTAATATCTATCTTTATTTGATTAAATAATAATTTAATTTTTACTAAATTCTTATTGGTGCAATTTAGCACACAATAGATGTAAGAAACATTTGAACCTAGATCTCTCTCTCTCTCTCTCTCTATATATATATATATATATATATATATATATATATATATATATATATATATATATATATATATGGCTATGATCATTTGTAACTAGAACTATTGTATAACCGTGTAACTAAATCTTAACAATTAGATCAACGAAAAATAGAAGAATTACTGAAAGAATATGATTGCATTTGTTATAATTATTTTTTTAGAATTTGAATTTCAAATCTATCTCATGGGTAATATAAACATTTTGTTTATCCTTATTTTAGGCAACAAAATATTCAAATCCAGATTTTAGGAATTGATTTTTTTTTTTGCAAAAAAAAAAAGAAAAAATAGAATACGTTTTCTTTCTTAAAAATAGTATGAATTTGTTTTTGGAGCAATACATTCTTAAAGGAACATCAAGTGGAAATAAATAAAAAAGATACACATTCCTGAAAAGAATTACATAAAAAACTAAAAAAGATCCTCTAAAATCTAAAATCATTCTTTAAAATTGATATATTTTTGAAAGAATTACATAGAAAAACATGTTCTTTCAATAATATGTTGTTATTCTAGAAAGAATACAAATTTTCTTCATCTTGGTGGTGGCTGGTTGTGTTGGTGATAAGAATCAATCCACTACTTGAATTGATGTATAGATGCAGGTGCTTTTTTCCCTGATGAATTTCTGATTTTACTAGTCATTTGTCAATATTTTGAGGGGCTTCTCAATTTAGAATACATAAGATGACATGTATAATATCTTAACACTTAACATAACAAGTAAATTTTCAAAATCAATAGCACCTGAAAACCCTCATCTTCCAATTTCTTTTTCAAATAAATATACGAAAGATATATTAAACCAGACCTTCATAACCTTAAAAAAGGTTGAAACGTAATTGATTTTTTGGATTTTCGAAGAAGTTAAACGAATTTAAAAACATCAAAACTTACTTGAAGCCGTCGAAGCCGAAGATTTCTGTGAAACGAACCTTAATGGTGACCGACCAAGGCAAACCAATAATGACAACATTGAGGGAGAAACAGTCGGTGGATATGTGCAATGTAGAATGAGAAGCATCGTTGTTGTGTTGACAGAAATTGAATGGGAGGGAGTTGGATTGTCCCTATATTGGCCTAAAAGGGAGAAATAGATAAAGAGAGAGAGACATATCAGGCGACATTTCTGGTTGAGCCATAAGCTGAAGTCATCAGATTTCGTTTCTCCATTTAATGCATCGGAGAGGTGAAACCGAGAAAGGGAGACTGATTTGGGGAATATGCTTGTGTGTTGTTGGATTCATGGAAAGAGGTTTCCCCTCTTAGTAAACTGATACTCCATCCGTCTCAAAATTATAGTCTATCTTTCCTTTTTGGTTTGTTCCAAAATAATAGTCAACTTCTAAAAATAATAACATTTTTACCAAAATATCCCCTCATTATTTACTTAACAAACTAAACATTTAATGAAACATTAAATGCAAAGGACGAAACTGTCATTTTATTATATAAAATTAATGATAATTAATGATTTCTTAATCTGTGTGTTTTTTGTCTGTGGACAATAATTTTGGAACGGAGGGAGTATTAAAAACCTATTTTTGAAGAAATCTTATAACGATGTTGAAGGGTTTACAAGCATTAGACTGTGATGGTGGCTTAATGAAGGTGGTGTACGAGATCTGGAAAAGAGTGAATCAGTCAAAAACCTTGAGCGTGATTTTATATGTTTCCAATTATTATAGTCTTCAAATTAAGTAGTTACCAAAATTATAGGCTATAATTTTAGTTTAATTAATTAAGTTATAACTGAAATTACCTTCATATCCACCATTGTCTTCGACATCATCCATGCGTTTTTGTCGTGATGAAGCTCTGGTAAGCATGGCAAGCAGGTCATGTAAAATCATAATATGTTCATTGCATATGTTTATTTTTTTATTTTTTATAGGTATAGAAGAGCAGTTACAAAAGACTCGGCCACATTTATTACATTGATACCAACAATTAAGTTTAAGGGTAATGATTTTGGTTATGCTTCAATTATAGAAAAACTTCTTGAAGTTCTAAAAGAAAAGTTGTGTTATTATATAGTGGTTGTCTTCAAAATTATCTTATTATACTTCTAATTAGAAATTAAATATCTTCTTACATTTTCTTCCTACTTATCTTTCTATCCACGTGACATGGTGATAAGTGTTACATTTTGATAAAACTAATAATATATTTAAAACACTTGTCATTATTTCACATTGGTAGAAATATATATAGTTGTGTTATTATATTAGGTTATCTTCAAAAAAAAAAAGTTTTAAATTCAAAACTAAAGAATTATACATTCCCATCTTAAAACTATGTAAAAAGAAAATGAACGAATGGAGAAGTAAGTTGTTTTTGGATAATAATTTGCATATTATTATATTTGGTTATCTTCATAAAATTCCTAATGTTTTGATCAAATTAAGATAGAAGTCTTTATGTTTTTCTTTTTTTTTTATGTTTTTTTATATATATATTTTTTATTAACGAAAAATTCTTCATTACTAGTTAAAATATATGAAATTGGACAAAAGGATTGATTTGAATTTTTTATTTGTTAATCAAGACTAATCTATTTAAGAAAAATAAAATTTAGGACTTTCATAAAATAAAACAAAATATTAGGACTCTTCTAATAATAACCCGTTATTATTATGAAATTAATAAAACACCATCAACATACAATCAGTTTAAGCTTATGTTCAACCACTTCATGCTCTTCCATTCCTTTTCTTCTTCTCAAACCAAATTTCTGCCTTTCCCTCTCTTTACAAGCTCCATAACCAACCTCATAACCACTAAAATAAATTTTGTGAAAAAAAAACACAAAATCAAAATTAATACATGATGAAACTGAAATCTCAAAACTAGAAAAATCCATTGAAATATAAATTAGAAAAACATAACCCAAATTCTTATGAAACATAAATCACAACACCATCGATTAATTTAGTTGTTCCAGATTCAAACCTGTTGCCATAGAAATGTGATAGATTAGAGAGGAGAAAATGATCGGAAAGGAGAAAAGCTAGAGCAACTCGATGACGACAACAATTTATAGATTTTGTTAGTGATTTTAGTGTCACTAGGTCATTTTGTGTAATTGGAACTTACATGTGAGCTAAAGACTTCGTAATTTGTACACTAATATACGTTTGGGTTTGTGCGGAGTGCACGCATGTATAAGATCGAATTAGAAGTCGGTTCGACGACAAGTCGGGGGTTCGAGTTTTCCAAAGGGGCAGCGCCCCTAGCGGGTTCAAAGGGGCAGAGCCCCTGGCTGGGGTCCTACTGACTAAGATCGTCAGTTTTGGAAACCCTTAATTTCCTCATTAATTCCAGATTCTCTTGACTTGTTTTCACAGGAACCATGAGGACCAATCCTAAAAGTAAAGCCTACATCTCATTTTCTATATAAACGACTCTCCTCTTGAGGAGAAAATATCATTTTTTAGCCCCTCTTTTCTTCATACGAACTCAAAATCTACTAGCAACTTGGCTTATGTTTTCTGTGCCTAGATTCGTTAGTGTCCCCTTGGGATTATCCTAGGCTGAGTTTCTTGTAACTCGGGCATATGGTAGAAATATCAATTCAGATAGTGTTTACACGATCCAAGGGATATCCATATCTCCACTATAACCCTACCCAATTTCTAACAGATTTTGGTTTCAGATCCTTCATCAAAGTTGCAAGATGATGATGGCCACCGACCCTAGCCAACTCTATTTATCTTATTCCCTCTACTTTCAAACTAAAACAAACCTAAATCAATGAAGAACAAATGGACACAAACCCAAAAAAAATTGACTTTCAAGTGAGTCGTGACCTCCTCTATTCATTGAATAAACCTTCATTGGGAAGGATTTCATGGTGATTTGGTAATGGTGGAAATCTTTACTAAACAAACCTGATGTAATCACGAGAAATTTGATTAGAGAATATGGTGAATCATGGAATGAAGGTGGTGGATCAGTGAAAATGATGGTGGCGAATCCACAATTACATGTTGTAAATCGTTGACCGGAGAAGGAGTCATGTAGAGGGCGTGGTAGGGAGAGAGGTCTAGATGGTGTCGATGTTCACTAAGAAGATGGAGGTGCTAACATAGGTTTGTAGGAGGCTTGGAAGGATACCGTTGTTTAAATGGAGAGTAGCAAAATGAACAACACACTGATGGCGACGATGGGTTCATTTGGGCACTTGAAAAACAAACAATAAAATGATAATAGTAAAAATGATTACAAGAATATGTAAGGATAAAATTGTCTTATTATGTCTAACATGAATCAAAACTGAAACAAAACAAACTTTTAGGACCGACCGGGTGAAAAAATAGTTACGTACTAAGCACTCAAATTAACCCGGACCATACAGACCATTTGTGTAATCTACTCTAAAAATTAAAATTAGAATAATGGACTACAAAATAAAATAAAATAAAATATTGTAAATGAGATAATAATAAAATGGCCATTTTTTAATTTTTATTTAAAGAGAAATCAAATATCCTCCTACTTTTTTCTTTATATTATCTTCTTACACATTACACATTTTAAGAATTTCGATACAACTTTTCCGACAAAAATATTGTTTGCCAGAATTACATAATTTTTCGAAATACATCTATAGTAAAAGTTAGCAATTAGTTTTGTGTGTCCCGAATTTTTATTATATATTTTTATTATATATTTTTTTAAAAAAAATAAAAACTTATAATATCAATAAGGGCCTATTTTATCTGGTTCGTCCAGGGCCTTTGATGATATTTGATTCCCCAGGACCAACCCTGTTCCTAAACATCTTCCCTAGATAGCTAACATTTCGTATAATTTCAGGAACGAAAATTTAATTCTAGATGATGACAACTTGTTTGAAAAATTAGTCTCCTACTCATTTCTATCTGAGTTGTCATCAAACTCAAACGTATATGCCCAGGGCCGGTCCATAGGTTTTCAATGCCCTGGGCCAAAAAACTTAACAATGCCTCAATACCTTTATAAAATATATATCATAGTTAACTTTAGCATTTTCAACCGGTTCATCAGAGTTACCCCTAATGTAATCGATTTAAAAAAATATAGAGCCAAACAAAATTATTAATAGTAAAGCACAGGAAAACAAAAACTAGATACATTAAATTATTAGAATGTGACAAATAAATAACTCCTAATGTCATTATCTTAAATGTCAATATAATGTCAGAATTAGAGAAACATGTCACTGTGTTCATCAATTTGTAATATAATCTCAAAATTGAGACAAGTACACTTCAAATCTTCTATCAAAACTGGGAACAAGGTATCTGTCAGCAACAAAACATTGTTAGAATTGCAGAACCACCCAATTAAGGTAATCAACCTCACGGGGCACAAAATCCAAGGGTATAATCGTCCAGCCAATCTATCCCTTTAATATTCTTTGAATCCAAACTCCAGGTCACTTTAAATTGACAAATTTAACTAAATACACCTCTATGAGCGGGTTATAGCATCAAGGGCAGAATCGCCCAAACCAAACGTGGCAAACAACATTACACCACACCTGGGTAAAATTCCAAAACAAAAAAAAACATAACATTAGATAAGAAAAAATGACATCTAGAAAAGCTAAGCGACAAATTGAGAACCGAGTAATTTCATAGCAATCGGGGCACGATCATCCATAATAAGAACCATACAGAGAATACTTCCATTCCAAATCTGATCAGTACTAGATCGTAGAGAAGAAAAACATCCAGAGAGTCACGGAAAATAATAGCAGGAAAGAGTCAAAAAAATGAAAAATAAAATCTTCTTGTGTTCTTGGCAGAAATCGAGAGACAAGAGTGGATAGTTTAGAAAAATCGAGAGACTAGATAGGAGAGTTTAGAGAAATCGAGAGAGAATATACGAGAGTTTATAGAAATTACATTTCTTATGTTCTTGACAGAAATCGTTTTGCGTATCCGAATAAGAGCCTCCTGACTAATCGACGATTGAGAAACCAATCGACTCCTCGTCTTCTACATCTTGGCATTTCAACTTTCTAGGTAACGATTGGGAAAGATGGAAGCGAGTAAGCGACGGTGTATCGAACTCGGAGATGTTGAACTCATTTGGGCCAAATGCCTATAATAATAACACGATGGACTGAATTTATACCCTTCTCTTTATTGTTGCCCTGGGCCTCCGCCCATCTCGCCCAGGTATGGGCTCGGCCCTGTATATGCCTATTCCTAGACCTTTAATATCAAGGATCTGTAGAATCCTAGATCTTTGGGATCTCATGTCCTATTATT
Source organism: Lactuca virosa (assembly GCF_052849685.1). Lineage (NCBI taxonomy): Eukaryota > Viridiplantae > Streptophyta > Magnoliopsida > Asterales > Asteraceae > Lactuca > Lactuca virosa. The sequence goes on from NC_136434.1 coordinate 45,303,140, forward strand.
CTTTTGATTCTTCTGGGGTCTTCCATCTACCAAGCAATTTGAACCAATATTATAACTTAATCAAATATAACCAATGGAAATGTTAGCATATTTGGTTGAGTCTGAGCTCATCACTGCTAAATCTTTCTTTACTAAAAAGAACATTGATGTATTCACATCCTTTTCACAACCTTCTACGTGCATGTTGTTTTTTTCTTTGGTTGATGGAAAGTTTGGTAGGCATAGACATTATTAACCTACAATTCATCATGTTTTAAAGGTTACTTCTCGACTTAAGTAACTCGTTTACCCTCTAAATCGTTTGTACGAAAGGTTATATGTCGAACAACTTGCAGTCGAAGCCGCTCCGCCGGCATATTCGTTTGGTTAGATGCAAACTTAAACATGAACACCATGCAATTCACTAATCTAGGGATGAAAAACACTCAAAATTCTACAATTTTGAAACTGTTCTAAAAGAAAAAGTTTCAAAAATGTTCTTATGTTCATATAACAAAATTTGTTTTGATTAAGAACTTTATGATGCATATACATCAGTGTTTTAAAAATCCCGATTAATCTCCAATTAATCCCTAGGCGCTACTCGACCGACTAGCGGCCACCTAACGATTAATCATCGCATACACAATGAGTGAAATAGTAAAAAATTATGAAATTTTAATACTTTGAAGAAATTCTATATTAATAGAAATTATTTGATGAATAATTAATTAATTAGTGTTATATTAATCATATTAACCTATTTTGTTATGATATTAATGGTATTTACAAACTTTGTTATGATATTAGTCATATTTAATTTTTTTAAATTCAACAAATTAGCGATTAATGGTGTCCGATTAATCCACCGCCTAGTCGATTAATCAATTAACCCCAATCGACCGACTAACTATCATTGAACCTTTTATACAACTATGGTATACATCAATCTAAAAAAACCCATAACTCATAACAAGTTTCAAAATGTTGTAGAAGTTATTACGACTTTTTGGACTATAAGGAATTTTTGAAATTTCATTACCTTTCGGGTGACTATTTCTAGGAAATTTGTTATTTTTGATGATGTTGTTGATAATATATTTTTCCAGATTTCTAATATATGTAAGAAAGTTTAGTCATCTTAGGTGTCTTGGTTGCACAACCCTTGCTTATCTTGTATTTTGCTCTAATTGTTGTTTTTTCTAGTTTTTTGTTAGTATTTTATAAAATATTGTCGTTCAAAAAAAAAACTTTATATAAGGTTTATACATAGTCTAGCAACGAAAGATCTCAAAACTCATGAAATACAAGTATAAAATTTTCAAAGGGTTTGGTAATTGTTATCGTAAAAAATAGAGTTTTGAAATTGTTCATGTAACAAATTTACCATGTCCTTAAATATCATATACAACGTATGAGATACCTGTCTTGCAATGTAAACGTTTAGATATCAATGAAATAACGTAACCCAAACTGTTCATGATAAAATATAAATATTCATATAACGAATTTTGCAATTTTAGGTATTATATAATGTTTATTTCATATCCTCCACCCGTTTTGCAACGTGCCTTCTGAAGTTGATGACTATTTTCGGAAAATTACTTGTTTTTTTTAAATAAATAGCTATTTTTTTTTGAATTTTCCATCCTAATATAGTCATTTTTGTGATTTTTATTTATTTATTTATTTATTTTTGTTTTTTTATTTATTTTAATAATTTTATGATTGCCTATAAAAACTTAAAGAAAGTAGTTAGATATATAGAAAGAGACATGGTGCACGAGGTTGAAGTGGTGCCATTTGGAGACGTGGTGCGCGGTGTGCAAATGAGTGGGAACCAACATATACATACAGCCTAACACATATAAACATATATGATACATACAATGGCCAGCCTTTACGAATATTTGGGCTGGGATGCACGATTTCGAACTCTTAGCTAGTACAATTACTTATGAATTGTGTATTCGATATTATGGTTATTATAGTATGCAAAACGTCTTAACATATATATTATTCGATATATCGTTTTAAGTAAATAATGTAATACATTTTTGTAGATGTTAAATATGTTATATATCTTTTTATACCGACACCAAACTAAATAATATTAAAGAGTAAATTGCACAAATCGTCACTCGTACAGGTGTCAAAATACACGTTCGGCCAATTTTTAGCAAAAATGATCTAAATGAGAATTGAATATCTCATTAATAAGAGTTCAACGATAAAATAACAGTCGAAAACGTAGTCCGTATGAATTTTACACGGTCGTTATATGTGTAATCTTCTCAGGCTGTTAAACTTAAAATCGGAGAATTAGTCAATGGTATCAAAAGAAAAGCTGTAGATTTTGTCAATACTTACACGTGGATATAAAGAACGTCAAAAACAGAGCTCGTATGCGAAAGTTATAAATTTTTTAAGATTGGTTGTTTTATATGCGTCCAGCGTCACGTATCAGGCGAAGCCTTGGAGCCTACGCAAGGGCACGATGTGAATTTTAAGTTCAAAACGTGAATCGCCCCCAGACAACCTATAAATAGAGGCGCAAATCATCCATTTTCTTCACACATTTCCCATTCCTTCTCTCTCAATACTCCCAAACTCTCCCTCCCATTCCCTAGCACTTCCCAAGTGTGAGAGGCGAGTCCCGGAGCGCCAGAAGGCTCCGAGAAGAAGAGCTTTCTGCTTAGAAGTTCTGCCCCCGCAGAGCTCGGTCCTAGCCAGGCCCCCTTGTAAGTGAGTTATGCTTACCCTACTCTAAGTATATGTAACATCCGAAATCTTGAAGAGAAATTGTTGAGAATAACCCTATTTCTAGGTCAACTCGATGAGTTGGAGGGACCAACTCGTCGTGTTGAAGATGAATGGGTCGCGAGGGTTTAAGGAACCAACTCGACGAGTTGGGGAGCCTCAACTCGACGAGTTGGGGAGCCTCAACTCGACGAGTTGGCAGCTGGGAAGGAAACCCTAATTTTTAGGGTCTTGCACCATATTTAAAGTCCTTTAGTCCTTTTTTTGGCTTCCTTAACAACAAACCCTAAAACGAGTTGTAGCCTCCATTATCAAGCTTTTGGAGCCTTGGAAGGAATTTTGGTGTTCATTTTGTGCATTGTGAAGGAATTAGAAGATCTTGAAGTTTCTAGCTTGGAGAAGGAAGTCTTGGATCCAGAAGCACTCCATTTCTTGCAGTCACTTTAAGGTATCAAGTTCATACCTTGACTTTTAGATGATTAGATCTCCTTATGTTGGGTTTTGTTGTGTTTTGGCCTCTTTTGGGGATGATGATGGAGTAAAGTTATTTTAGGGGTTGTTCTTTCAGATCTGAGTTGGTTTTGGTAAACTTGAGCTTAAAGGTGCAAACTTTATGAGGATTTTGGTGTCATACATGCATTAAGTCAATTATTATGTCCATTCCAAGCTTAAGAGCTTCATTTAGACATGCATGAACGTAAAGTTGGCAACTTTACGTGGTTTTCCAGCTCAAGGAAGTCAGATCTATGTTTTGGAGTCATGTCCTTATGGATTAAGTGCTTAATGTATTAAGAGGTGAGTTTCTGGCGAACTCGGCGAGTTTGTTGGATAAACTCGGCGAGTTGGCTCAGTTTTCCTTGATATTTTCAAATTGATATAGGAACTTGGCGAGTTTGTTGGTTAACTCGGCGAGTTGGCTTGGTTTTCCCCGATCTGTGCAGTTGATGGAGAAACTCGACGAGTTGAAGGACAACTCGGCGAGTTGGGCCAACTTGGACCATTGACTTGGACTTTCGATTTATGTCTTTAAGCAAGTTTGTTCCAAGGGGTACTAGATGGTAAAGTGTATTGTAATAAGGAAAATTATGGGCTTAGGATAAGACCTATATGGGGTTGGGGCCAATTTGAAAAATTGGGCCATTAGTAGATCTTTTGGTTTTGGGCCTTAGTTTTGGTTCATGTTGGGTCAGGGGTGAAATGGTCATTTTACCCCAAGTAAGGATTATGGATTATAGCGTGGAACCCAATTTCTAATTGGGTGTGTTGTTGGTTTTGATAGCTCTGGAAGCTGGCAGGGCAGTAGCTAGATATTTCTTTTGGGAAGTTTCTGCATTTGAGGTCAGTTTTCCTTATTGTACTTGCGGGTCGAAGGCACCAATGTCGGCCCTTTGGATTGTTATCTTGGTCTATCGTATGATTGAGTACTTTGGTGATCTGTTATATTTGTATCCTGGTAGATAGGATGATGCTATGCTTAGTGATCTGTTAGATCTGCTTGTTATTTGTTCTGGCTATATGTTTTCCAGTAGCATGTGTTGATGTAGTGAGGTTGGGTTGAGACTATACGGCTTTGTACTGCCAGTTAACAAACCTGGTAATGTTTATATCAATACATTGTATGTATGTTTATCTGATATGTATATGGCGACATGGTTTGTGTGTGTGGTTGAGTTGAGGCAGGCCTGCTTTGTGCTGAAGGCCAATAGACCCAGGGCGGCCCGGATAGACTGAAGGCCTGCGAGGCGGACCAGTCAGGCCGAAGGCCCGGAGAACGGTCTAGACAGGCTGAAGGCCCGGTGAGGCGGTCCAGACATGTTGAAGGTTCTGTGAAGGGTCCAAACATGCTAGAGGCTCTGTGTGCATGATGTTATTTGTTTATGTTATCTGTTGGGTGTTGGTACTTTGGGGAAACTCACTAAGCTTCGTGCTTACAGTTTGGTTTATGTTACAGTCTCAAGGTGAAGGCATGACCGTACACAACCTCGTGTTTTGGACTTATGATTTATGGGAAACTCTGATAATGTGAATGTTTTTAAAACTATGTTGAAAGAGATTCTGATTTTTAAATAATGTTTTGGGAACAACGGTTTTTGTAAACACTTCTATAGAAAAATGGTTGTTTTGAAAAGTTTAAATTTTATTTATTTTTATGGATGTTACAGTATAATTTATGTTTAAGTTTATTATCGTTATTATGAACCTATAAGCAATACATGAGCTAAGAATTTTAAATTATACAAAGTGTTATAATACTTTTTAACTGCTCGCGGTATGGGGAATCTGGTTTGAAGGGCCTCTTGGTTTGTTGGATTTCAGAACGGCTTAATTGCTAAAATGGTCCTGCCCTCCGGTGTTTCATGTCTGGCCCCTATCTGTACATAGTAGTTGAAAAATATTGTTTAACGCTTAAACAATACAAGAAAAACAATATTTCTCGATTAATAATTAGACACAAAAATATTAAGCTAAAATCTAGTAATAATGATACTAGGTTTCTTCAAAGGGAAATAAAATTGTTAGAAACGAAGCGCTGCCCGAGTTTGGAATCATCACTTTAATAAGTGAGTTCATAGTTACTTTCATCTTACACACAAATATGAAGTATTTAATATAAATTACGTTCTATGTCTGCATATTATATGTGTTCTTGATATCTATGCTGGATGAATGATTTATACATGTTTTATTTGATTTAAACTGTATATGTACTTTTATACCTATAAATATATTGAGTAAAGATAGGTAGAAGAGTAATGAGAGATAGGTGATGATAGATATGCAATGACGAATAGGTGATGTGAGATATGAGATGATTTTAAGATGATATGAGATGATTTATAGATGGCGACCACTGACTAATCTAAACAAGTCATTTGGAAACACTGGCAGACTTATAACCTGTAGGTGATGAATTACGAGTTCAGGCGATGTTGTAACTATGTATTCATGTGATGATACTCTAACCTTTACTGGACACGTATTGGGGAAGCGATCCCCGAAACAGTACTGTCTATGCGATGCACGCGATGATCCTTATGAAAAATTCTTAAGAACAACCATATACGAAGATGCGATGTAAGGCGATGAGAGATAAATACGACGTAGGAGATGACCCTTAGGGTAAATCCATAAGGAAGAATAAATAAAGATAATAGGGATGAGTAATCGGGTTAATTGTTTGACATGAAGTATGTGAAGAAACAAATTAACTATATTATTGTGGGTTGAAAACCCTATGTACTCACCAGGTTTCCCAACCTGACCCACTCAGTTTATTTGTATTACATGTATCGATGCAAAGATACATCACACTGAGAGATTAAAGGAGATGTAACTCATTAGTGTAAATGAATGTAAGGTCTGTTTATGCTTATGTTTATGTATTGACGATGACATCCTAATGTTTTAAAATGAATAAAAAAACCACATTTCTTCCGGAAATACTTTGATAATATATTTATCATGTTTTCCGGGAACAAATTTCGTAATAATATTCTTCAAAAATGATACTCTGATTTTTAAATAAGCATAAATAATTTTTTTAAAATAACCATGAATTTGCAGATGTCACATGATTCATAAAAAAATATTACTCTATCTTGAACTTGGAGTTTCTTGGATTCAACGGTTAGAGATAGCAATCAAGATAGAGATTAAGAATATTGAATTGTTATTTGTTAATGGAAGCTAATGTATTGTTTTCGTGTATGGCAGGAAACTTTTGTACCTATAAATCCATATTGGAAGTCTGTATTGTACTCTGAAGATCTCAAATCAAGCATTTAAAGGTTAGTGTTGTAATTAGCATTGCTACAGAATAATAAGCCAAATGTTGAAGGAATGCCATTGGGTGTATATGTCCTTTGTAGCATATTTAAGAGTTTAATTTCATACATGTAATATTATTCACTTTAGGTAAATGTGAAACACGTTTACAAACCATAAGTGTACTTAATTTACCTTTGAAAAAGACTATTATAAAAATGAGGTATTTTATAATTTTCCAGTCAAATAAAACTGTAGTCTTTTAACCCCAATATACTGAACTATTTCATTTCCTCTTTGATTCCGACGTATCTTTAAACACTATAGGATAAGTAATAGTCATTTAGTAATTGGTTCCTTTATTATTTCCTATCACATAGGTCCTTTGAACCATCTTCGACTCATTACCCAATTTTTATGACAAAAAGAATATTGTAGTCTTTGTATACATCCTATTTTTGAAACAAAATATTATATATATATATATATATATATATATATATATATATATATATATATATAATATTTCCAAGCTTACAATTTTAGTCCTTTTATTAGTTGAGAGATAACTTTGGTCCTTTTATTTCTTCAACATAAAACTCATCATAGTTCTGAATAACCATAGCCATTACATTTGCTTTGAAATATGAAAATGACACCATGTAACTCATTTTCGGTAGATGAACACGACGATTCCCTTCAAACAAAACCGGATGCCAAATCCAATACCTCAGTATTACTTTAATATGAAACTTATTGTTATCAGATCAAAAGATGATGCCAAATAAGTCACAAGCACCCACGTTGATCTTTATGGTGGTATTAAATGGTCCATGTGACATCCCTAATATCACGTCCGGAAAAGACCCATTTGTTTATGTTTATTTAAAAATCAGAGTATCCTTTTTGAGGAATAACATTGCGGAATTTGTTCCCAGAAAATATGATAATGATATTATCAAAGCATTTCCGAAGAAATGTATTTTATTTATATTAAAACATTGGGATGTCATTGTCAAGACAGAAACATAAGCATAACGAAATATTAAAAGCCTTACAATAACTAAACTAGTGACCTAATACTCCTTGAATCTCTCAGCAAAATGTATATTTAATATCGCTACATGTGATACAATAAATTGAGTGGGTCAGGTTGGGAAACATGGTGAGTACACAGGGTTTTCAACCCACAATAATATAATTATTATGTTTAATCATCAAACAATTAACCTAATTTCTCATCCCCATTATCTTCTTTATTCTTAAGGATCTGCCCTAAGGATCATCTATACTAGTTCAGGGATTTCTCCATGATACCTGTCATTGGGTATTCTTCTATATTTATTCCTAAGGATTTGTCCTAAGGAATAGGCACGAAGTCTATCGATGTCAGGGTTTATCTAATAGGCACTAAGTCCATAGCTGCCAATGCTCATCTATTAGGCACGAAGTCCATAGTTACCAATGTTCATCTATAAGGCACTAAGTACATAGCTGTCAATGTTCATCTATAGGGCATTAAGTCCATAGCTTCCAGTGTTTATCTAATAGGCACTAAGTCCATAGCTGCTAGGGTTTATCTCCTTTATTGACAGTATTATTTTAAAGAGTCCATCCACGATACATGTCAATGGGTTTTTAGAGTACATTTGGTGAACACTTAGTTCAAAAACACCTACAAGTTGCAAGCCTGGTAACGTTCCATTGGACTGTCTAGAATAGTTTGTGGTTGTTATCTATACTCTGCTAGATGACATCATCTTTAAAGTCAAGGCCTCTCATCATCTATTTCATCTTTCATCTTTCATCATCTATATCATCTTTCATCTCTCATCTTCTACATCATCTTTCATCTACCCATCTTTACCCAATATATTTATAGGCATAATATACATATACATTTTAAATCAAATAAAACATGTATAAATCGTTCATCTAGCAGAGATATCAAGAACACAGATAATAAGAACATATAACATGTATTGATATTAAATACGTCATATCTATATGTAAGATTAAAATAACTATGCACTCACTTGTTAAAGTGACGACTCGAAATTCAGAAAACGCTTTGCTTCTAGTAACTGTCTTTTCCTTTGACGTAACCTAGCTTCTAAAAAAGTATCAAATACAAATACATATTACTAATGAAATAACAATTTACAATAAACTTGGCATCCTTTAGCTTCAAATATAGATATCACCAATCTAGTAAGTAGAATCCTATTCTACAAAGGGTAATAATGTCAAAACAATATTGGTACCATTCAAGCTCTCAAAACTTCGTTGTCATCTTGATTTAATAGCAGCATGGACCTCTTCACTCAAATTTGTATGTAACTTGATCCTGCAATTGGAAACAACCATAATAAGGCTAAGACATACACATACAAATCAGATGACATATACATAAACACATACATATCTGATTAGACACATACACTCAAATATTACTTTTGAGCAGCAAAAAGCATATATGATTCAATCTGATCATGTTTAGTTCAACCAAAACCAGGTAATATTCTAGATTACGACTGCATTTTCTCTTTAAAATTGGAAGCATCCTTGAATTCTGAAATAAACGTGCAAAAATGAGCCAATTTTTACATTTCCATTAGGTACTTAACTTTGTGATGTGCAGTTAAATTCCTTCTGCAAATGCAAGAAATAGCAACGTATTATCATTGGGTTTTTTTGTCTATAGAATCCCACAACATTGATGACATGAGGCATAAACTATCTCCAGCAGAAGAGTGAAACCAATCACCTGTGGGAAATTAAGAAAGTGAATATCATAACCTCAAAATTCATCCCTAACTCCAAATCAGCCACAATTACGCCCAAAATTTCAATTATCAGAAATTGAAAATCCAAAACTCAAGAGAAACCCTTAAAATAATGGCAAAATCAATGCAGTCTGATAAAAATTGGAACAAAAACTAAAGAAAATATGAAAAAGAATTGTATTTTTCACCTGAAAATCGATCTTTGAGAGCTGCAATGGTGGTCGACTTGCTTCACCTGCAAATCGATGTTTGACCTACAAATCGAGCTTGATGCTTTGCCTGCAAATCGATGTTACACCAGCAAATCGATCTTGGTGGGTGGAAATGGTGGTCCGTTGTGTGAGAGAGAGAGAGAGAGAGACGGAAAGGAGAAGAAATCGAGCTTCACCTGCAATGAAAATCTGTTAGAAAAATCTAGGGTTTTACGTGGGAGAAGAAATCGAACAAAGAGGGTTCGAAGGAGGATGCGACGGAGCGGAGAAGGGGACGACCGCCGGAGAAGTGATGAACGCGAGGTTTTTTTGGGAGCGTTCACAGAAGACAGATAAGGGAGGAAGAAGGAAACGGAATCGGTCGTTTCTTTTTAGCAAAAAAAACCCTAATGTGGAATATGTAATGGCAAGCGACAAAAACGAAAAAAAATGGGCAGGAGATTCGAACTCGGGCACGAAGCATACAAAGTTCAAGATCATACCATTCGGCCGGGCATGCCACATCCGTTTAGGAAGGAAATATATATGTATTAATACAATACCGAATTCCTTTCATTTCCTTTATTATTATTATTATTATTATTATTGTTTTCATTATTATTATTATTATTATTATTATTATTATTATTATTATTATTATTATTATTATTATTATTATTATTATTCGAGTCTTAATTTTTTTTTGGATAAATTTTCTTACATATTTAAGACACGAACAGTTAACTTTCTAAAAAGGGTCAACTTTCTAAAATTGGATTATTGATGCATTTTTTAATATAGCAATATGGTGATGGTGATGGTGATGGTGATGGTGATGATGGTGATGGTGATGGTGATGGTGATGGTGATGGTGATGGTGGTGGTGGTGGTGGTGGTGATGGTGGTGGTGGTGGTGGTGATGGTGATGGTGATGGTGATGATGATGGTGGTGTGATGATGGTGGTGGTGATGGAGGTGATGGTGATGGTGGTGATGATGATGGTGGTGTGATGGTGATGGTGGTGATGGTGGTGATGATGATGGTGGTGTGATGGCGATGATGATGATGATGGTGGTGGTGGTGGTGATGATGATGATGATGGTGATAGTGATGATGATGGTGATGATGGTGTTGGTGGTGATGGTGGTGATGGTGATGATGGTGATGATGATGTTGATGATGGTGATGATGGTGGTGATGGTGATGATGGTGATGATGATGGTGGTGGTGGTGGTGGTGGTTGTGATGATGATGATGATGATAATGGTGTGGTAGTGATGATGATGATGATGATGATGATGGTGGTGGTGGTGGTGATGATGATGATGGTGATGGTGATGGTGATGATGGTGATGATGATGATGATGCTGATGATGGTGATGATGGTGATGATGATGATGATGATGATGATGATGATGATGATGATGTAGGTATACGTGTTTGTGAGATGTATGTGAACGTATTCATAAGCATTATAGTGTTAAACCAGTAAACGAGTAATGGATCCCGTATGTGCACACGACTTTATGAATGATATTAATACCTATAAGTTGGTGAAAATATAGATAATCATGTATAAAATAGGTGTGAAAAAAACGGAGCGAAAAAAACGACGTTTGGTGCCCGAAAAATCGAAAATAAGAAAAATCCGTAGCTAATTAGCTACGGATTAGCTACGGATTTTTCTTATTTTCGATTTTTCGGGCACCAAACGTCGTTTTTTTCGCTCCGTTTTTTTCACACCTATATTATACATGATTATCTATATTTTCACCAATTTATAGCTATTAATATCATTTATAAAGTCGTGTGCACATACGGGATCCATTGCTCGTTTAATGGTTTAACACTATAATGCTTATGAATACGTACACATACATCTCACAAACACGTATACATATACATATACACGTACACATATACCACAACTCATTCATGTATATAAATATACATATACAAACATAATCCATCACAAGTTGGTGAAAAGTATATGCATTACAATGTTAAACTGTGAAACGAGTACTTGATCCCGAAGGGGCACACGACTTTATGAACGATATTAATAGCTACAAGTTGGTGAAAATAAAGATAATCATGTATAGTAGAGGTGTGAAAAATACGAAGCGAAAAAAACGACGTTGGTGCCCGAAAAATTGAAAATAAGAAAAATCCGTAGCTACTTAGCTATGGATTAGCTACGAAATTCTAACGGAAAGCTTACTCCGTAGCTAATCCGTAGGTAATTAGTATCCGTAGGTATTCCGTAGCTAATTAGCTACGGAATAGCTACGGATTTGCATCTGTTGCTATTCCGTAGCTATTCTGTAGCTAATTAGCTACGGAATAGCTACGGACCCGCATCCGTAGCTATTCTGTAGCTATTCCGTAGCTATTCCGTTACTAAACTAGGGCATCCCATTCTGTAGCTGATCCGTAGCGATTCCGTAGCTAATTAGCTACGGAAATTTTCCGTAGCTATTTTCCGTAGGAAAACGCATGTTTTCTAGTAGTGGGAATTCGTATTAAGTATTCACATCTGACTTTGTTATCTTATTAGTTTTAATGATGATAGAGTTTATACAAAATAGTTTGAGCATTATTGAGATGCTTTACTTTCATCTTAAGGCAACAATGTTTCACATTTTTTTTTTTCGTTTTTTTTGCAAAAGTGGTTATTTTAGATTGCCGAATTACATTTGTTGGATCAGTATCCTGTATGACATACATTTGTTACGGTTTATTCGTTCACACCATTCAACTCTGTTCTCTTTTTTGTTTTCCAGTGTAACAATCAAGTAGGATCTACAACCACATATTTCGTTTCTCTAAAATTCCAAAAATATGAAATTTTAAAAATACTTGAAGCCCTTATGATATGTGGAAAGCAAGAGGGTGTTTGGAAATGTGTTTTAAATTTGATTACTGCAACTTGAAGAATTGGAATCTGACAATTATATAATCAGTTAATTTGTAAGAGACACAGACACAATGCAAGTTTACTTTGTTTTTGTCCTTTGTTTGATACTACTTTTCAGTAATGTAACACATTTGCTTTATCGAGTTTTTAGAAACTAATTAAAGCAAAAAACAATTGCAACAGATGAAGATAACTATAAAGAAGCTATTGAAGTCTCATTTAATGTTTTTTCTCCCCAAGGAATTTGTAAGTACCATGAAGCCATTTTTAATTATTTTTATCTTATGTTGTTTTTTTCTCCCCAAGGAATTTGTAAGTACCATGAAGCCATTTTTAATTATTTTTATCTTATGTTGTTTTTTTTATGACAATTCATATAATAATAATAAATAATACTTTCCTTTTATGAACACCTGGTTCAAATTTGAAACAATAAAAAACAATTTCATATTTATAAAAACCATGTTGAAATTTGAAACGACTCGACACTATGTGTAACGGTGAAGTTGAGTGTGCTGATCATATTCTTATGAGATGCTCGTACGCAAGACTTATGATGAACAAGATTTTGAATGGTGTGGATTAAACAAAGAAGAATTCAATGATGTTGGTGAACTACTTCATTTTGCAGCCTTATGGGGTCGATGTCCTAAAAAGCGCATTAAACTGCTATAAATTTGCTACAGTCCGCTATGGAATCTTTGGAGGATCAGGAATAGGGATGAGCATATGGACCGGGGAACCGGCCGGAACCGGTCCCGGAACCGGAACTCGATGGAACTGGTCGGGCCGGGACCGGTACTATAATCTCGTCAATTTTTGGAACTGGGAGCCGGTAGGAACCGGTCGTTGGAACCGACCCAAAATCGGGAACCGGACCGGATAACTCACTCAAATTTTGAAAGTTGCATAACTCACTTAATTTAACTTTTTTTGACCTGAATCTTTTTCCTACATGTAGATTATGATTTACAGTTAAGTTTAGACTATAAAAACGCTTGATTTGGTTAAAAATTGGATGAGTTACAAGCCCCGCAAGGAAGGGTATCAAATTAAAAAAAAAAATTATGTTTCAGCAATTAAATGTAAACTGACTTTGTTGTTCAAATGTGCATAACTCACTCAATTTAACTTGTTTTGACCTGAATCTTTTTCCTACAAGTAGATTAGGATTTATAGTTAAGTTTAGACTTTAAAAACGCTTGATTTGGTTAAAAATTGAATGAGTTACAAGCCCCGCAAGGAAAGGTGTCAAATCAGAATTTTTTTATGTTTCAGCAATTAAATGTAATCTGACTTTGTTGTTCAAATGTGCATAACTCACTTAGTTTAACTTGTTTTGACCTGAATCTTTTTTCCTACATGTAGATTAGGATTTTTAGTTAAGTTTAGACTATAAAAACGCTTGATTTGGTTAAAAATTGAATGAGTTACAAGCCCCGCAGGAAGGGTGTCAAATCATATATATATATATATATATATATATATATATATATATATATATATATATATATATATTTATGTTTCAACAATTAAATGTAATCTGACTTTATTGTTCAAATGTGCATAACTCACTCAATTTAACTTGTTTTGACCTGAATCTTTTTCCTACATGTATATGAGGATTTGTAGTTAAGTTTAAACTATAAAAACGCTTGACTTGGTTAAAAATTGAATGAGTTACAAGCCCCGCAAGGAAGGGTGTCAAATCAGAATTTTTTTATGTTACAACAATTAACCGTCATCTGATTTTGTTGTTCAAATGTGCATAACACACTCAATTTGAGTTGTTTTTTACCCGAATCTTTTTCCTACACGTGGTTTAGGTTTGTAGTTAAGTTTAGAGTATAAAAACGCTTGATTTGGTTAAAAATTGAATGAGTTACAAGCCCCGCAAAGAAGTATGTCAAATCAGACCGGTTCCAAAATCAAAAACCCGGCTAAAACCGGAACTGGTAGAACCGCCGGGCCGGTTCGGTTCTTGATTTTGGCCGAAGCCGGTTCCCGGGTCGGGTCGGTTCCGGCCGGTTCGGTCCGTTTGCTCATGCCTAATCAGGAATGAAAGATTATTTAGAGGAGTATCTACTACAATCTATAGAGGCACTGAAAACATCAAAGCGTTGACATATTTACGGCTCAAATGCAGGGGCAATGGTCGAGTTGGTAAATAGATAGATTGGAATTTCTCCCCCCTTTCCCCTATGTAATGAACTAAAAATTAAAAACTATGTTTGTTCTTCTTTGCCCTTGCCTAGTCACTTGCTAAACATTGGGTTTTTTTAATATATTTTGCCGTTTCTAAAAAAATCATATTTTTGGGTTGTGGTTGCAGCATTGAAGGTAGTTTAATTCTTCATTTATATTTCATTTTCCTTATTCATTTTTTGTTAATTAAATGAAAAAAATATATATTTTAGTAGTTCATTGGTAATGAAGGTGGTGGTGAATCAACAATTATTCAAGCATTATGCATGTATCATGATTTTTCTGAAAGATTATCCTACATAAGTTGAAAGTGAACAAAAGTTTGTAGCAAATGATGATGGTTTGGATGATTACTAAAAGGTACTACATTGATGATTATGCATCTTATATCATCATTTGTCCCATTATCACTTATATGTAATTTCGTTTTTTCTAATTGTAGCCACATTCTTAAGATATACACTTCGAAAGTGGATGAGGAAAAAGCGGTCAAACATTAGTTTGCATTTATTGTCATAAGGGTATTCTTTTGAAAATGTTAATAGAACATTTTCTTTATGTACAATAAACCCTGAAAGTTCGTTAAAATACGGAACGAAGCCCGGACTCTTTTACACGTTATTTTTCAAGGGTAAATTTAATTTTGTTTTGATATTATCAATGAGTGACATTGAACCACCATTGACCTATTTGAAATTAACTTATTAAAAAAAAAATCCAATTTCCAAATTCTATTTCTAGTCGATCCAGAAAAACAACCAATAATTATTTTTCCAGATTAAATATTTATTTAACTTAATAATATTTTTTTAATAAAGGGTTATTTCCATAAAAGACCTTATATTCTGATTTTTTTCTTTTTAAACCTAAAATCTTTTTCTTTTCCAAAAAAGACCAAACTTTTATGTGTTACTTGTTATTTCAGACCTAGCAGGTCACCAATAGGTAAATTAGCTGGTTTTGTTTCATAAAAGACCCTATATTTTGTAGTTGTTTCCATTTTAGACCTAAAATGTTTTTTTTTTCAAAATAAACTCAACTTTAAAATCAGTTATAATCTTCGAGACCAAATATATAAGGTACTTCTTGACTACACCGAAAAAGAAAGTATACATGTATACATTAAAAAATGTTATCTAATCTATTATCTTTTGAGCGAATATACCTAAAAGAATTGCAAAATTTTATTTTTGTCTAAAAGATATAATTAAACTTTATCTTGGATATATATTATATCATTAAACATGATATATTGTTTATAGAAAATGTTATTATTACTGATAATAAAAAGTTTGATGTTAATTTGATATTTTTTGGTAACATGGATAATACATGGCTAAGAAGAATCTTTGAGCATAATACCAAATTTTTTTATTTGTAGAAAAAAAATACCATATAATTTGACAAACTGTATGCAAAATAATTTTTTTTAGTTTGTCTATTATACTTATTTGGTGAGTTTGGACATATTTCCCTCTCTCACTTTTCTATATTATTTTTTTGGCCGCATTTTTTAATCAATTTTTTTACAACAGTTAACAAACACACTCACTATCATACTCCTAAACCAAAGTCATAGAATATTTTGTAGCATTAGCCCATTATTAAATAATATGTTATAATTATATCAAATAAATACATAAAAATATTAATCCTAAACATTGTATTAGTTTTGTTTAGATATATGAGATTCAAGTTTAAGACTTTCTTAAAAAATGTTAACATCACATATGAATACATAAAACTATATTTTGGGAATGAAACCGTTAAGCATAAGTTGAAAATCCAAATAACAAGAATGATACCGTACATTTAAATATCAAAATACGATGGTTGACATTATTAACAATGGTTGGAATGTGGTGAATGAGCAAAACTGACAAAACTATGAAATTTTGTTGTAGATAAAAGAAAATTGAATAGTTGGCCTACTTCCTTATTTTATTAATCTATTTTATGTATACATGGTGTTTAGATCAATACATGGTTGTTTGTATATCACTGTTATTGAATCTTAAGGATAACCATAATAATTACCAAAATAAAATTTAGGATTTCATTTTAATTTGAAAGGATATAATCACGTTTTTATGCATGAACGAAGTTAAGCTTCATTAAATCGGTGTAGTTAAGTACCTTATACAACTAGTGTTAAATGTTGTAACCAATTTTAAAGTTGGGTTTATTTTGAAATAAAAAAAACATTTTAGGTCTAAACTGGAAAAAAGTACAAAATGTAGGGTTTTTTTATGAAATGAAAATACTTTATTTCCCTTTTGGTAACCTGCTAGGGTCTAAAATAACAAGTAATAGGTAAAAGTTAGGTCTTTTTCGGAAAAGAAAAAAAGTTTTAGGTCTAAAAAAAAAAGAATCAAAATATAAGGTCTTTTATGGAAATAACCCTTTAATAAAAATGCTTATCACCTTATTGTGTTGATAAAAATAGGATTTTAAAAAATATGTTTGGTTTAAATTATATGGTAGCAAAAAACAATAAATTGATAAAATCTTTTAAAAAATATATTTCGGATAACTTAACCTATTTCGAAAACATCTTTTTATTTTCCAAACATTTTTTTAAGTTTATTGGTTCTTTTTAACAACAAATTAACATTTCTCAAACTTAATTCCAAATACCTCTAATAAATCAAATCAGTGAATCACCCATGGCCCAACAAATGTTTAAAGTTTAAAAATTGAAAAAGAAAGTAAGAGTGAGATTAGAGGCCAGAAGTGATAACCAACGTCGAGACTAAACCGACAAACCTAGCTACATAATCAAAGTTCTTAGTCCAAAAGCCATGTCTAAAACTCTGATTGTGGGCTCTTCCTTCCGATAACCACCTTCAGATAATTTTATCTTGTCTTTAATTCAATACATCAAAGGATAAACGACTGATAGTTATAGGCCCCCGATAAGAATGGCCTATGCAACCACAAGTTAGACCTGCACATTTGCGGTCCCAGACCGGTCTTTTTGAGGTCGGTCTCGGAACGGTCCGGTCTTTTATCAGACCGGTCCCGTTCGGTCTTTTTTCGATCCGGTCTTTTTTCGGACCGGTCTTTTTGCGGATCGGTCTTTTTTTGGACCGATCTTTTTCGGTCTCGTTTATCGGTCTTTCCGTACGCCTTTTTTGGTTCGATTTATGGGTTTTTTTGTTCGGTTTCGGTATTTTTCGAATCTTTTGTTTGGGTTTCGAGTTTTTTTCCAGTAATAAATGTGAGATTAACACCAAAATAATAAACTAAGATCTATTAAAAATGATAATTTAAATTTAATAAAAGAAAAATTGATATAAATTAGATAGTTTGTGATTAAAAATTGTATAATTAACACAAAAATTATATATTTATAAAGTTTGGTTACAAGCATTGTTGCAAAAATCGAGATTAATCGTGGATTAATTGTTTGGCGTTCTCCAACCGTCGAGGATTAAGATATTAATCGGAAATTTAGGATTAATCGGCTTTGGTGGGATTAATCGGCAACAAAAGTAAAAAAAAAAAAAGTCAAGAAAAGGTTAAAAAAAAATTCAAAAAAACAACTTTTTTTTTACTCCAAAGTTTTCAAATTTTCAAAATTTCAAATATTATACCAAAATGTTCATATTTTTGTATTTTCAAATTTCCAAATTACAAATTTTCTTATTTTCTAATTTTTGAAGTACTTGTTTTTCTTAAGATATATTAATATTTAATTAATTTTAATATTTTTTAATAATCTAAGGTCCCCGATTAATCTCCGCCAAGACCGATTAATCCCTTAACACCAGTCGACCGTCGAGCTACCGTCGAACGATTTTTACAACCTGGTTAAAAGTCTATTTTTCCAGACCGGTCTCAAACAGGTCCGGTCTTTTTTAGGACCGGTATCCGAACGGTCTGGTATTTTTCGGACTGGTCCGGGACGGTCTCAAGCTGGTTTTTTTCGGTCCGGTCTTTTTTACGACCGGTATTTTTTCGGTCCGGTCACGTTTTAAACCGGTTCGGTCTTGGTCTTTTTTTGGGTCCGGTCGAAGACCGGTCTTTTTGTGCAGGTCTACCACAAGTTGAACGCCTTTATGAGCTTTTGGCCAGGCCTGACTCACAAAGGAACTCTTTAACATGTTTTAGTTTTTACTTATATTATATACAAAACTTCATAAATGGTCATTCTAGTTTCACAAAAGCTAAAGTTTCGTCCCTAATTTTAAAAAACTTCAAGGATGGTCCCTATGGTTTCAAAACTTTTAACAAAAGGCCCATATTGCTAACTTCGTCAGGTTTTGTCCGTTAAATGAAGGATATTTCCGCCATTTCACTATCATAGGCATAGCCGGTGGTAAGGGGGGGCAACGAGGGCCTGGTTTTGTAAGGGGCCCATTTTTTTTAATATATTCAATTGCAGCCCATTTTAAACTCTTAGCCCAAATCTTTTCTTAGTCCACAAACGTAGATAGCAGGTCGGCACTCGACAACAAAGGCTTCAGCGACAATTCATCAATTGACAATTATTATTGATTAATTGATTATTAGCGGCTTAAGCACTTATCGCATATGTTACTATGAATTCGCTGCGGCAGAAGGGAAGGAGAAGCATTGAAATTGATCATTCATAACTTCATATCAGGCAATTGTCTATTTGATTATTCACTTATTCAGATAATCAGATTAATAGTTTTATTAGTTTATAATTGAATGATGATTGATGAGCAATTGGACTTGAATCATTATAGAATAATTAAACTTGAATCATAATCAAAATTCACTAATTCAATTAAGATTGAATGTTGTTTATGTGATTATTGATTGAATTTTGAAATTAAGTTGAATTCAAAAATCTGATTATATGATTGAAGGTTAAATTCTGTTGAAAGTTGAAATTGTGATTATTATGATATTATCATATTGAAAGTTGAAAGTAATAAAATTATAGTGATGAAGTCTAAACAACCATCCGGTAGTCAAAAACGTAAAAAGAGAAAACTAGAAGAAGAAAAGAGAAAGTCGACGCCGATGCTCTAGATAAGTTTATTCATAGACAACCTGTTGAAGAGCATGTTGAACACCAAGAAAATGTAGAAGTAGAAGTAGAAGAGGCAAAAGAGTAAGAGCCCGTTAAAGAGCTCGTTGATATATGTGATCCAAGAAGGTGGGAAAAACTTAATTATGAATAGCTTAAACTTTTGGTTGAGAAAGGTCCTAAAAGAGATACTAGTATTATGTATGGTCCCTACGATAAATCTGTTAGACGATTTTCTACAGCTTTATATACAAGAACTTTACCAAATTTGGAGAAGTGTGATAGAGAATGGCTAGTATATTCGAAAGAGCTCGACAATGTATTTTGTTTTTGTTGTAAAGTGTTTAGAAAAGGGATTTCTAAAGGTAAATTGGGTGACGAAGGTTATTCAGATTGGCACCATGTTACGAGTAGAGTTAAAGAACACGAAATTTCCTTGGATCATCTCACAAATAGGAATAAGTGGTTTAATATGCGTAAAAGATTGAACTTGAATGAAACAATTAATAAAGTTCAATACGAGCAATACAAGAAAGAAAGAGATTACTGGAAACAAGTCCTTTTGCGAATCCTTGCAGTTCGATTGTACTCTTGATTCAAGTCACCAAGAATAGATGACTATAATAGTGAGGTATTTAAAGTTATCATATAATTATGTTACTGTTGAGGAGTCCTTTTTAGGTTTTTTGAATGTTGATGATACCTCCGGAAAAGGACTATTTGATATTACACTTGAGGAGTTAAAGTCTTTTGGTCTTGAAATTGATGATATGCGTGGTCAAGATGATAATGGAGCAAACATGAAAGGAAAACACCAAGGAGTGCAAAAAAGATTTTTAGATATAAATCCTAGAGCATTTTACACTCCTTGTGGTTGTCATTCTCTTAATCTAACATTATGTGATATGGTTAACAAGTGTGTTAAAGGAAAGAACTTTTTTGGATTCATCCAACGCATTTATACTATCATTGCAAATTCTACTAAGAGGTGGGAAATCTTAAAAGATAATGTAAAAGTTTGGAGTCTTAAGTCAATGTGTCAAACTCGTTGGGAAAGCCGAGTTGAGAGTGTAAAGGCTATTAAAATGCAACTTGTTGACGTACGAGAAGCTTTACTTCAAGTTGGAGAAAAAGATAATGATGCTGCAATTGCAAGTGAAGAAACTTCACTAGCAGAAAAATAACTTGGTGACTTTGAATTTTTGGTATCAACTGTTATCTGGCATGAAGTGCTAAACCATGTGAATATTATGAGTAAAAAGTTAAAGTCAAAGGATATGCATCCTGATAATGTTGTTACAGAAATAAACAAATTGATTGGGTACTTCAAGGATTATTGAGAAATGATTTTTTAAAAGCGATTGATAAAGCTAAGAACATTGCTATTGAAATGGGTATTGATCAAATATTTCCACAAAAGCGTTTGATTGAAAGGAAAACAAAGGTTTGATGAGAGTTCAAGTAGAGAAGAAGTTTCATTTACACCTGAAGAGAATTTCAGAGTTAATTATTTCTTATACTTTGTTGATCAAGCTATTTCTTCTCTTGAGACAAGATTTGAACAATTCAAAGAGTATGACAAAGTATTTGGTTTTTTATTTCCACATAATTTGAAGGGAATTGAAGATAAAGATCTTAAGTCGTCTTGTCATCGTCTTGAAAAAGCACTCAAATTTGAAGAAAGATCGGATATTGATGCCGAGGAACTTTATACGGAGTTGAAATTATTTGAGACATTGGAAACCAATGAATTTAGCAACCTTATAGATGTTTTGAAGTTTTTGAAAGAACTTGATTATTTCCTAAATGCAAGCATTGCATATAGAATATCGTTGACTATTCCAGTAACAGTGACATCTGCAGAAAGGAGTTTTTCTAAGTTGAAGTTATTGAAGTCTTACTTACGCTCCACAATGTCCCAAGAAAGACTTAGTGGTTTGGCGATGATATCTATCGAGAACGAAATCTTAGAGAGTATAGACTACGAAGATTTGCTCAACCAATTAGCTATCAAGAACGCTAGGAGAGCTTCACTCATATCCATATCCATATCTACATTATAATAGAGGCTTGAATCATCTACATATAATGAATTATCCTCACTATCCCCACCATCCTCACAACTTTCATATCCATTGTGATTAGTTGCCTAAATAGCCTCATTGGTTTCATATCCAAAGAGTCCGTCTCCATTTAAAACCCTTTCTCCTTGAACATTATACTCTGAATCAAATTCAACTAAAATTGAATAATCTTCTAGGATTAACTCATACTTATCTACCATATTACTTTAGACGCCACCACCATCCTTATATCTTGGAACTTCTACATTCTGGAAATTACATTATACATGATAGCTTGGCTCTTACTCTTGGCTTTTTCAATTGATCAACTTGATCTATTTTTGCTATATCTTGCACACCTCTAGTTTCTGCTTCAATGTCAACATTAAATACTTGACTTTCTGTCAACATTAAATACTTGACTTTCTTCGGTAGCATTTGACATTCTATATGGTACAATACACTTATCATATGATACGGCTTCATCAACAACAGTTACTTGTGATTGTGTTACTATAAGTCCCTCACATACATGTTCATTTAAATCTATTTTCCTACTACAAGAACTCGTGTCTCCTTTTCTTGCTTTTCTTTTTATATACTCTGGTGAGACAGTTTCAGTTTCCAATTCCTCAGTGACAACCTTGGACATGGATTTATAATATGTAAAAAACCTTGTGCCCCAGTTTCAATATATAAACAGATTTGTCTATGTTTAGGTGCATATGTGACCATTTTTATAACATCACTGTCATTCCTTAAGGGCATTAAGCCATAATCTAATGGGACATCAAGGATACAGTAATGGTAGTATAATGAATTTTCATTTTGGTATCATAAATCTTTAACCATTTCATCAAGATGTGTATTGAAAAAAGGTTTGTATCAATGAAGTCAAAATATGAGACAATCCCATCTACATATTTTTCTACATGGGGTCTTGGTGAACAATCCAATGTAATGTATCTTAAATATGAAGTAGTTGGGAAATCCTACAACAATCACAAATTAGAAAGGGTAAACACATTACGACTTTGATCAACACATTATAAGTAAAAAATAGATGCTTTTATGTAAAAGTGTACCCTATTCAGCTTCCTAGTCTATAATATTTTTTTTTTGGTTTTTCCATGCATATTCTAATTTGTAAACACAGAGTACCATTATCCTTTGTTTACTTGAAACCCTAAGATGTTTGAACTTGCTCTGTTAATCGGAAGTTGGGAGGACGAAGGAAGATGTGGGTTTCTTAGGAAAGGGATGAGGTTGATAAGATGGAGAGGAAGATGGAAATACATGCATCAAGACGAAATGATCAGTAACATTAAATGAGGAAGCTCAATTGAATTGACGAAAATACCCTTACATACAAAGCATGTGAGGAGAGTTAACGTCTCCAATATGACGGAGTTAGCCAAAAATAACAACCATAAATTTTTTTGAAACCACATGAACCAACTTTAATGACCTAAAAAGTTAAGGGCTATTTTTTTTTTTTTGAAAACCACATTTTTTTTAATTTGTGTTTTATAAAAATCATTTTAGAACTCTCTTGCCTATAAAAAAAATATCTTACAAATCTATTTTATAAAAAATGAATATTGTTCGGTCATAGTTTCTTTTTCAAGATGGTCATTCATCTTTTTTTAGTAATTACAACATGATCTAGCATTTTAGGATAGCAACCATCTGTTCCCATTGTGATACGTGTCACAGCGACACGCTGTGGCACAATATCCCAAACACATAGCACGGTTTCTCTACGTGTCATCGACCGACGTAACTTGTGCAAATCTATTTAAGGCATATCCCAATCTTCTTCGGTTCAATCTACCATCCAACTAAAAGAAGATCATACAAACTTTCTCACTGTGAAACAAAATGCAGACAGGCAAGAATACAGGATCATCCGTCAAGGAGTCGGCGGCGAACATGGCCGCCTCCGCCAAAGCTGGAATGGAAAAGACCAAAGCCACCCTTCAAGAGAAGGTTTCCATTATTGGTTCTTCTGTTAATTTCGCGTATGATTTCTGATGATTACTATTTAGCATCTCATAGTTTGTTTTTGTTTGTTTGTTTTTTTTTTGGAATTAATAGGGAGAGAAGATGACTGCTCATGACCCGATGCAGAAGGAGATGGCTAGGGAGAA
Organism: Lactuca virosa; assembly: GCF_052849685.1. Classification (NCBI taxonomy): domain Eukaryota; kingdom Viridiplantae; phylum Streptophyta; class Magnoliopsida; order Asterales; family Asteraceae; genus Lactuca; species Lactuca virosa. The sequence continues at coordinate 45,326,959 of NC_136434.1, forward strand.
GAAGGAGGAGAGGAAACACGAAGCTGAGTATGAGAAGGAAGCGGCTCGTGAGCACAACGCTGCACAGAGACAGGCGGGAGGAACCACCAGTGTTACCGGCCACCACACCGGCACCGGCGGCACCTACCTGTGATGGATGTGCATGCATATGGGAGGTTGTAGTATGGAATGGATGCATACTTAATTATAATATTAATATGTTTCTGTTTGGCGTATTTAGCAGTCTCGCTCTGTTTTGTGTTTCTTTTTGTGGTTTGTGAACGGGGTGCACAGTTTGCATATGATGTCCTCGGGAAGTACCCGTCGTTAATAATACCTCGTTTGAATTAGTAGGTAAGGAATATGTTATATATAGAGTATGGTAAGTTTTTAATTAGAACTAGTAAACCGGGCCAAGAAAAATTGGCTTCACATGAGATGAAGTTCAGCGGTCCATGCCCAAGGACTTTTTGAAAGCAGGTGAAGGTGGGAAGTATATCTGTAATTTAAATAGGGATATATATTTATAAAAAAAAATTCTTGCCACATTTCATTCTTTTATTAACTTCGATCAGAGGCGGACGCAGACTGTTTTAGTAGGGGTGTCTCTCGTACTTCAAAACGGTACACCTAATTAGAAAAAAAAAACAAATTTACACGTGTCGTAAATTGAGCAGTGGCCCGGGACCGCTCCACTAAGGTCCGCCGCTGACTTGGACACATGTTATTTTTCGGTATTTTTGAATAACTATTTTTTCATTCGTCATTTTTTTAATTTTTTTTTTTAATTTTTTCTAAATTAACACATAACACAACATGTTTATACTTCAACTAATAATTTTCAATTAATAATTTTCTTATTTGAAAATAACTACTTCAATTAATAATTTTGAATTAATAATTTTCTTAATTGAAAATAAATAATAAGTTATAATATTATTACAAATATAGTATTTAATATGTTTCCTTTTAAATTTAAATTTTAAATTTCAAATTTAAATAAAATTTTGTTTAAACCTTTATATTTAATTTTTTGTTTTATTCAACCCGTATAACATTCGGGTCTTACAACTAGTTACTATTAATTTGGCCATGGAGGTTCACCTGTAGTGACTCCAGGACATGAGGCAAAGCCTCATGTTTATAGCGATGATTAGTCAGTGCGCAAAAGCTGGCCCGAAAACCCTCGTTAAGAAAGTTTCCTTTAAAAAAAAAAAACTAGTTACTATTAATTAAGGTATCTATAACCTAATTGAAGTTCATAGAATTTAACACATTCTTACATTATTTTCAAATTTGTATATAGTTTTTGTTATAATGTACTATTAACTTTATAAAAATATATTTTCATACTATTTTCAAAATTTTATATATTTTTTGTTATAATGTATTAAACTTTATAAAAGTATACATGACATTATATATATATATATATATATATATATATATATATATATATATATATATATATATATATATATATATAGAGGTTATTGTGTTCTAACTATCTATTGTGTGCATGTAAGATTGATTCTTGACCAATCAATTTAGTTATTTTAAGAAAATAACTAATGCATATTACATGTTGAAAATATAATGAGTATTAATTAAATCTTTTACATTTAATATGCATTAATTACTTTATTAAAATAACTAAAATGATTGGTTCAGAATCAATTCTACATGCACATAATAAATAGTAGAAATATTTAAACCGATATATATATATATATATATATATATATATATATATATATATATATATATATTAGTTATTTTATATCAAATAGTTTTTATTATTGCGCTGAAATTTTTTAGTAACCGTTTGAATTAGTTAATTTAATTATTTATTAAACTATATGTGTCATGCTTTATGCTTTTTAAAATATTTTTTTATTCAATTATATTTATTGCACCGTATAAAATATATGATGGATCATATGTGCCATTCAATATGACTAAAGGGAATTGTGCCAAATATTTTTTATTTCAAGAGTACAATGAAGTATGATTGAGTAGTACTTTGCTTCCTTTATTGTCTTGATAAGTTCTTTTTTAATTTCTTGAGCTATCGAAAGTATTAGTTCGTTTTGGATCGTGTGCCCAAGATAATGCACATGAACTTCACTAGCAGAAAAAGAACTTGGTGACTTTGAATTTTTGGTATCAACTGCTATCTGACATGACGTGCTAAACCATGTGAATATTGTGAGTAAAAAGTTAAAGTCAAAGGATATGCATCCTGATAATGTTGTTACATAAATAAACAAATTGATTCGGTACTTAAAGGATTATTGAGAAATGGTGTTTTAAATGCGATTGATAAAGCTAAGGACATTGCTATTGAAATGGGTATTGATCCAATATTTACACAAAAGCGTTTGATTGAAAGGAAAAAAAAAGGTTTGATGAGAGTTTGTAGCACCCGATTCCTGGTATGTCATTAATTCAAGAATTTTATGTATTTTTCTCTGGGACTCGACGAGTTGATGGCCCAACTCGTCGAGTAGAGACGGGATCCGCGGACAGTTTAAGTGACCTACTCGACGAGTCGGAAGACTGACTCGGCGAGTAGGTGTTGTTTGGGTGAAACCCTAAATTTGAGGGTTTGCACCCTATTTAAACATCTTATTACAACCTCCTTCATCCCTTATGCTCCCAGAACACCTCATATCGAAACCCTAGCTGCTTTGAGTGATCTAAGGCCATTTTTGGTGCTTTTGGTGGTTTGTGAAGCTTGGAAGGAAGGAAGAAGCTTAGGAATTCGAGTTGGGGCTTGTAGATCCAGAGATCTTATTCCATCTTCAGCTCAATCAAGGTAAATACCTCCTATTTTGGTCTTTCATTTGGTTGTTCATCTTTAGGGCTTAGATTTTGGGTGCATTTAGGGCTTTCTAAGCCATTTTCGGGTTTGTGAAGTGATTCATGGGGTTCTACTTTCAGATCTGAGTCATTAGAGGGGTCTCATGGCATAAAGGTGCCAACTCTATGGCCATGAGAGCCCCATGCACATTGTAAAGCACCTTTTATGGATTTTTGAGCCAAAAACCCCATGCATGTGCACCAAGTTTGGAACTTTACGTATAAAATGGACATTAGGAGGCCAGATCTATGGTTTTGACATGTTAAGACCCATTTAAATCGATTGTATGGTAAGGGTCAAGAAGAGACTCGACGAGTTGTTCTTGGAACTCGGCGAGTCGGTGCGTAGTAACCACTAAATCCCTTCTGTGGTTGGACCAGTGGTTCGGGAAGGAAATCCCGTAAATGTTTAGACTCGTAAAAGGGTCTCGGGGACCATGGGACTCGGCGAGCGTATGAACATACTCGGCGAGTCCAAGGCAATCTCCCAACCCTTGAATAGGGACTCGGCGAGTTGTTCATACAACTCGGCGAGTCACAGACTGGACATGTTCATAGGATGAAGATAAACTCGACGAGTTGTTCATACAACTCGGCGAGTCGGATGAAGATGGTCCTGATGGTTTGAATGAAGGAGAACTCGACGAGTTCTCGCAAGGCTCGACGATTGGTGACGGGGTTGGATCGGGTTATTGGGGCATGGACTCGACGAGTTGGTAGACCAACTCGGCGAGTCAGGTCAACTGGGCGTTGACCTTGACCAAAGTGGACTTGCCTGGTTTTGGTATTGACCCGGGTTGGGTTGTACGATCGGTTTGATGACTTGAAGGTTGTCGTGTAGGGATTGAGGAGTCGAGGAGGGCCGAACTTCGCGCCGAGGACAGTTCAGACAGTACATGACATCGAGGTGAGTTACCTTCCAGTAGTGGTGGGTCTACGGCCACAATGCCGGCCCACCAATAGGAGTTGTATGTTAGATGATTGTCTTGATGATATTCATCTAGGTTTGCTACTACCTGTTATGTTTATATGCCAGCATGATATAATGTTAAGTGATGATGGTAGTAGTAGGGGGGAGGGGAGATAGTCCCCAAGTTACCGGCCGATAGGGCCGAAGGGGTAGTTTAGTACCTAGCTATGTTAGATTACGATTACGTGACTGTGTGTGATAGACCGGTCGAGAGGACCGAAGGGGTAGGCCAGCACCCAGAAATGCTAAGCAAGGTCACCGGTCGAGAGGACCGAAGGGGTAGGCCAGCACCCAGAAATGCTAGGCGAGATCACCGGTCGAGAGGACCGAAGGGGTAGGTCGGGCACCCAGATATGCCTGGCAATATGTATGTCATGTGTTTGTATGGTATGTGGTATGATGGGGGAACTCACTAAGCTTCGTGCTTACAGTTTTAGTTTTGGTTTCAGGTACCTCTTCAGCGAAAGGGAAGGAGCCGGCGCGGTAGCTGCACATCATACACACACTGGATTCCGCATTATGAGATTTCTTGGGATTGTACTCTGACATTGTCACTACTTTTATGATATGATTTTAAGACATGATATTACGGTTTTTACGAAATGATATGACTTCATGATATTTTCTTATGACTGTTTTCTATGTTGTATATCAAAAATCGAAATTTTTGGACTTGAAAAATGGGATGTTACAAGTTGGTATCAGAGCCCTGGTTTGAGGGATTCAGACACACCCTCGGGAGTGTCTGGACTCAAACCAAGGGATTTAAAAGATTTTTACAAAGAAAATGGTTTTCTAAAATCTAAGTTAAAGAGTTTTGAGAAAGAACAAGGTGTGTGATGTGCGCAACCGGCCGAGCTCAAGTAAGTACCCCAAAATACCCATACAAGTTATGTTATGATGTGCTTATTAGAACTGCATGCTAGATTAGGACTAAGGATCTAGGAGGACGCCTTATGTGCCTATTATATGTGTATGAGCCTTATGGATTGCATGCTAGTATAGATTCCTGAGTAGAGGATAGAGCAGTATGATTGGATTATGTGGTAGGTTTCCTTCGTCTGAATGCTACTTGCTTTGTGCTTTGTGGGACTCTAAGTGATGGGAGTTAGCCATTAGGTGAATAAGTTAAGTCACATGTAATCAGGGTTGAATAATCTCAGAGTGCTGGATTTGGCCCTATTGCGCAGCTCTTGTTTGAGTCTAACCGTTGTAGGGACGAGTCCGTTACTCGAAGGATTATCCGAGCCTCGTCACATATGATGGTATTCGGGTAATGGCTAATTGGCATCATTAGGATACCTTCAGTAGTCGAGGACTGAATTTAGGTTGGTGGTTACCCTAGGGCAAACCTAGGATGAGAGTAGGGTTGGGAGCAGTGTTAGTAGCAGTGAAAGGGACTTGGTAAAGTCAAAGCAATCCTCGAGGAAAGTACGGATAAATGTGGAAGGTAGTATGGGCCCGTACTACTAAAAGCAGAGGATTCGTACTCGAATCGAGGAGGGCCGAGATGGAACATGAAACTTGTTGAGTGCATGGAACCTCTCAAGGTTTATATATGATTCTGACATTCATGTGTTATATTTCAGAATGGTGATGATCACGCGTCATGGAGGAGGAGGTTCAGGATTAGGATCGGGTTCCGGATCAGGTACGGGAGCAGGTACCGAGCCAGTTGATGAGGGACTACGTGAGTTCATTGCTTCTGATACCACGAGAGGTATCCTTGAGTCGACCCCGGTGATTTTCGGGTCGATCAAGGAAGGGATCATTGAGTTGATGGAGGATCGACTCAGGGCATTCAGGAGTGACATGGCGGCCAGCCAGTCAGGATCACGCACGTTGTCCTTTAAGGACTTCAGGGGCAGTGGTGCGCCGGATTTCCATGGGGCAAAGGACCCCATTGTTGCCAGACGATGGATTGCAGACATTGAGTCTGCACAGTTGACTAGCTTCTGCCCCGAGGGGTCGAAGGCTCGATATGCAGCGGGATGCTTGAGGGACAGGGCCAAGGATTGGTGGGAGTCGGTTGGTGACTCTCTGGGAGCCTCAGCTATTGAGGCTATGACATGGTCGGATTTCGTGACCCGGTTCAGGGCTGAGTTCGCACCCGCTGAGGAGCTCCAGCAATTGACCCGGGAGTTCCTGGATATGAGGCAGACGACTGAGACAGTGGCGGAGATCACCGCCAAGTTCCGAGAGAGGGCTTTATTGGTGCCCCAGTATGCGGGAGATCACCGCCAACTTCCGAGAGAGGGCTATATATATAGGGTTAGGTTATTATGTTCTAACTATCTATTGTGTGCATGTAGGATTGATTCTGGATCAATCAATTTAGTTATTTTAAGAAAATAACTAATGCATATTACATGTTGAAAATATAATGAGTATTAATTAAATCTTCAACATTTAATATGCATTAATTACTTTATTAAAATAACTAAAATGATTGGTTCAGAATCAATTCTACATGCACATAATAGATAGTAGAAATATTTAAACCTATATATATATATATATATATATATATATATATATATATTAGTCATTTTATATCAAATAGTTTTTATTATTGCGCTGAAATTTTTTAGTAACCAATTGAATTATTTAATTTAATTATTTATTAAACTATATGTGTCATGCTTTATGCTTTTTAAAATATTTTTTTATTCAATTATATTTATTGCACCGTATAAAATATATGATGGATCATATGTGCCATTCAATACGACTAAAGGGAATTGTGCCAAGTATTTTTTATTTTATTATTTTTTTTTTGGAAATGACAAATATTTTTCATTAATAATAAGAGAACCAAACAAACAAGTAGTTTAATTTGTGAAAACAGGAACAAAGTAGAACGAAAAAGAGATCGAAACAAAGAGATACATGTGAATAAAAGAGCTAACGACTAATTTAAGGAGGAGCAGCTCCATTCCGTCCACTGCTTTTTCAAATTTCCACCATTCAAATATTTACGTAATGATGTGATCAACAGTTTTAGTTGGAGAGGCCAATTTTCTTGAAAATTTTATCATTCCTAGCAACCAAATGTTTCATAATATGGCAAACTATTTTTCCTTCGACAGTTACCCCACTTTGCCGCGTAGTCCAAACAGTTTCTGACAGAATCAAATTTTCTGTCAAATTGACTATGTTGTAGCTTAAACTCAAATTTAGCTCTCCTTTCCTGGACTGAACCTTGCTTATTCTTAGATTCTTGCCCTATGGTAGCACAAGGGCCTACCAGTACTTCCATGTTGTTAAGCATCTCATCCATATTGATCAATGTCTATCACTGACCAATGTACACCACCTTTTGCAGTCAAATGAGAACCATAGAACTCATAAGCATTTCCAACTCCACTAGAAGATGCACAGAAACAAGAATATGTCAACTGAGCACGATAGGCCCGAGAGTATGGATTAGGTAAAGTCATTCGTTTTAGATATGAAAGTATACATCATATCGTTGTGAGGATCGACGGGGTGGAGTAAATTGCTTATATGAGGTGAAATTGTATCTTGCGAGTTCATATATATATATATATATATATATATATATATATATATATATATATATATATATATATACTGGGAAACCTGGTGACTGCATAGGGATTTCAATCCCAAAATGTTATAACACAAACACACATGTATATATATATATATATATATATACATGTGTGTTTGTGTTATAACATTTTGGGATTGAAATCCCTATGCAGTCACCAGGTTTCCCAGCCTGACCCACTCAGTTTATTATATCACATGTAGCGATATAAAAGATACCTTCTACAGAGAGATTCAAGGAGTATTAGGCCACTAGTTTATTAATGTAAGGCTTGTAATATTTCGCTATGCTTATGTTTCTATATTGATGTTGACATCCCAACATTTTAATATAAATAAAATACACTTCTTCGAAAATTCTTTGATAATATCTTTATCATGTTTTTTGGGAAAAAATCTGCAATATTATTTCTCAAAAAGGATACTCCAATTTTAAAGAAGCATAAACAAATTGGTCTTTTATGGCCATGAAATTAGGGATGTCAAAATTGGTATCAGAGTATTAATTTAAGCGAACTAGAAATATTTGAGGATTTCTAGACTTAAACTTAGAATGCTAAGAAATGATTATGAGATGAGTGTCTGTTATATTTAGGAAGTATGCATGAATAGACATGAGCACTAACTTATTTAAGGGAGATGCCTAAATTGCTTTTTTGTGCTAAATGATTTATCCTATAAGATGACATATATTCTTTATGATGCTATTATTTGATCGGATCTATGGTCTATTTCCGACCGGATCTGGAAATTTTATGTGTTCAGATTTCTAAACGTTTAAATTACGGTATTTAAGTAACATATAACTTTTCGAAGTGATAAGGAGATTTATACATGTATCGTAAATAAATATTTTCATATCTTAATTCTCGTCACTATACTCTGAACGTCTGATTTGGCGTATAGATCAACATAGTGAGAACTCAAAGTGGATTAGGAAATGGTGATCATCAGCCTGAGCCATGAGTGATTAAGCGTGCACCAGAGATAGCAGTTGCACATGAGCATTACATGATGACAGGAGTCCAAGCAATGATTTGGGCTATTATAGCTGAAGAAAGGGAGGAGATGAGACAAATGTTGCATAATAATAGAGATGAACCTACCGTACCTTTTGTGCAACTTGAGTTGAACGAAGGACAATCTGAGGAGGGAAACTACAGTTAGATTGTTAGCCAAGCTCAGCCTAGAGTAGGTAGAAGGAACCAACCAAATGAAGGAGATGATGTACGTGAATGCAAGTACAAGGATTTCATGGAGTCCAAGACACCAAGTCTTTCTGGAAGCCCAACACTGGTGGAAGTCATGGATTGGATCTCTGAGATGGAGATGTTTGAAAGTTGCGACTGCGACAACAAGAAGAAGACTGTTCTCACGGTTAGAAAGTTGAAGACTGGGGTATTAAGCTGGTGGAAGTTACTAGCTGATACCATGCCTAAAGGTGAAGCTAGCAATATTTCTTGTGAAGACTTTCTGATGCAACTAAAAATATAGTACTACTCTAAGCAGGATTTTCTGGATATCAACAACGAGTTCCAAAATCTGAAGAAGGGAAAAGCGTCAACGAGTATGCTGCAAGTTTTACGGAGAAAATGAAGCTAGTTCATTATTTGGTTCCAACTGAACTCTCCAAGGTCAATAAGTTTGCTAATGGATTGCCAGCGGACTTTGGTCCAATGTGTTGGATTAGATGTCTAAGCCCATAACTATTATTGGTATGTACTTGACCCGAGAGTAGCATGGTCCATTTGGGTTGCATATCATCAGGACAATTTGTTAGGATGGACTTTTGAGAGAAGGTTATTTATGGTTTATTAATATATTATAAGTTATAATATATTAATATGAAATCATATGTTTTAATTAGTATCGATCAAGAATTAATTTGGAATTAATTTAGTGATCAAAAGAGACTAATTAAATCTATGGGGACTAATTATGATAATTAGTTATATTTATATGTGTTGGGCTTATGATCCATGTTGGACCAAGTTTATGTATGGATACATAAAGAGTTGGGCCACATGAACCATGGATCATAAAACCCATGGGTATGGATTATGGGTTATACCCATGACCCTTGGAATCCTACATATAAATAGGTTACTCCATAGCCAAAATTACCACTTCTTTTCTTAGAGAAATATGGAGGTGTTTTGGTGCATGGAATTCTCTCTCAAGAGCCACCTTTGTCCTAGGTGTGTTGTGATTCCATTTGAGGCATTTCATACTATTGGTGCTAAGCTCTTAAGGCCAAATACATCAAGACTTCATGTAACATCCCGAAATTCAGGTACAACTATTTAGCCCTTCTTTTATTCAAAGTGTCAAGTTAAGCCCTTAAGAGGAATTGGTAGCAAATGAGTACGCTGGGCGTACTCAAGAGTACGCTGCGCGTACTCATGCTCTTATTTTGGACGCGGACTCGTCTGAGTACGCTGGGCGTACTCAGGGTTACGCTGGGCGTAAGGTGTCCAGGTGCAAACCCTAATTTCTGACTTGTGCCCTATATATTGGATGCTAAGGCTCATTTCTCAGCCTCCATAGCAGTGAGTAAAACCCTAAGAGAGAACTTTTCATCGTTTTTAGTGAGTGTGTGTGATTTTGGAGCTAAAAGTGCCTTGGTGTGCTAGTGAAGAAGAAGGAGAGGAGTTTGTGGAGACTAGAGTTTGAAGTGCAAGTTTGGATCTGAGATCTACAGAGGAAGGAGCTGCATTTGGAGGTATAAAGTTCAAAACTTTCCTCTTCATTTGGTTTGTTGCTTCATGGACCATTTTAGGGTTAAAAGTCCCAAAGGTGGAGACTTTATGAGTGTAATGTGCTCCATGGACCTAGATCTGTCCCATTTTAGTGGTATTTGTGTTATAGATCCATAAAGTTCCCATATTGGTCGTGGATATGAGATCATGCTTGAGTATTGGGCTTTCTAGTGTTAGGAAATGGTATATTTTGGGTGTTAGTGACTTGTTCAGCCATGCAAAGGCTTAAAGTCATCGACTTTATGGATTAAGAGGCTTAAAAATGGTCAGATCTAAAAGCTGGACGTGAGTCTTAACTGTTTAAGACCTCAAGAGCTAAGGGACTGAAACTGGGATTTACGCCGGGCGTAATCCCAATACGCGCGGCGTACGGGGTGGCGTTCCCCGATTCTGAGAGACTGCCGGGTACGCCCAGCGTACACATCTGGTACGCGCAGCGTAACCCGGAGGGTTGACTTTTGGTTGACTTTTAGGGTTTGGTCTATAGTGGGGCCTTTGAGTTATGAGAGGGGTAAAATGGTCTTTTACCCTTCTGAGAGTACTAAGAGGAGGAATAGTCTAGCCTTGAGAGATGTATTGATTGAGAGTATTTATTTTACATGATTAGGCGGAGGCTAGACCTGATTTTTCAGAGTTCGAGCTTTACCGAGTTACCCGAGGTGAGTCTTCTCACTATACTTTACCTAGAGTGGTAATTAGAGCTATGAGACAGAGTATGTTGTATGCTTTTGCATGATGTGATTTCTATGTGTTATATGCTATGCATGTTACAGAGTTTTCAGAGTTAGGACCGGAAGGTCCACAGAGTTAGGGCCAGAGGGTCCACAGAGTTAGGACCGGAAGGTCCACAGAGTTAGGGCCAGAGGGTCCACAGAGTTAGGGCCAGAGGGCCCACAGAGTTAGGGCTAGAGGGCCCACAGAGTTATGGGACTGGAGGGTCCCACAGAGACACCTTGACCAGAGGGTCATCAGAGTTATAGCCTCGAGTGGCTAATATGTGTTACATGTGGTATTTTTGGGGAACTCACTAAGCATTTATGCTTACAGTGTTGTGTTATGTGTCTCAGGTACCAGCGAGGATCGCGGGAAGGCGTCGGCTTGATCAGTACACACACGGGGAGATTTTTACTATGATCTTGGGATATGATGTTATGATTGACTATGTGATACAATGGTGTTTTTATAACGATTATGAATGAAAATGTGTTTTATAAAATGTGAAAAATTGTTTTGAAAATTTGGGTGTTACAAGTTGGTATCAGAGCCTTGGTTTGAGGGATTCGGATACATCTTCGAGCGTATCTGAACTCAAACTGGGGAATTGAGAGATTTTCAAAATAAAATTTGCAAAATTTTTCACAAGAGTAAAGAGTTTTGAGACAAACAGAGCAAAGCCGTGTGTACGATCAGCCAGCGCCCGAACGGTGAATTCCCAAAATACCCTTGCAATTAGTGTTATGAGATATATTATGTTATGATATGCGATGAGTTATGCTATGCATGCTAGAGTAGACTAGGTATTCTTATTAGGACTAGAGTGGCCTGATATGTGATGCCTTAGTCTAGGAGTTTTGCTGCTAGGGATACTTGAGAGTGTTTAGATAGCAGCGAGGAGTTATGAGAGAGCTGCTAGTGAGTAGCATATGGTTAAAGAGAGTAGAGTACTTTGGACTTGGGATCCAAGGAGGAGGACTTAGAGTGAATACTGATGCGGTGTGGACGGTAGTATAGGGCCCGTACTACTGAAGACACCGGAGCAGCGCGCACCCTAAGTAAGAATCCATTGGGTACTCAGGAACAAGTAGGGTTGAGTTATCGAGTGCGAGTATACTCGATCGAGTCTTTGGTATCTTCATATTGTGTTTCAGAAACATCATTGTTGGAACACCGCACACGCCGGAGGGCAGCGGTATTAGCGATGAAGAGATTCGCAATATGATTTTGACGAAATGACCGTGGCGATCCGGAGGATTGTGAGTAGCGGATCGAGGGGTGATGTCATGGTTCGAGTACCATGATTAGTAGCAGATCGAGAGGTGATGTCATGGTTCGAGTACCATGATTGGTGGCAAAATGAGAGGTGATGTCATGGTTCGAGTACCATGATTAGTAGCAGATCGAGAGGTGATGTCATGGTTCGAGTACCATGATTGGTGACAGATCGAGAGGTGATGTCATGGTTGGAGTACCATGATTAGTAGCAGATCGAGAGGTGATGTCATGGTTCGAGTACCATGATTGGTGACAGGTCGAGAAGTGATGTCATGGTTCGGGTACCATGATTGGTAGCAGATCACGAGGTGATGTCATGGTTCGAGTACCATGATTGGTGACAGATCGAGGGGTGATTTTGTGGTTCGAGTACCATGATTTGAGGCGGGTTGAGAAGAGAGGACATGGCTCGAGTACCATGAAATGTGGCGGTGAGTGCTTCTGGTTTTGCCGGTTATTCCGCAGCGATTATCTAGACCAAGGTCGGATGTGAAGGAGTATGGGCCCAGAAGGCCAGGGAGAACGAGTTTTAGTGGAGCATCCCTTGATAGGGAAAACGAGTTAGTTCTAAGGGATTTGTTGGTGATATGCCAGTGGAGTCACAAGACTAAGAGATGAGTAGGGACGGTGCATTATGGAGGGGTACGGTCTGAGCTGGAGAGCCGGCCGATAGTAGATATGTCACTTTCCGTGACCCGAGTGGTGCTATTTCCGTTTCTTATGGGAGACGTAAGGGGTGTTGAGATTTCGGTTTCTGAGTTGGGGTGAGCCCTGTGGAATCGCACTGATGGTGACTTTTCAATCAGAGTATCCGGCAGTAGGTCTGTCACGAGGGAATGGTATAGCTTGAGCAGGTTGACAGTGAAGACTGAAATGGTCAAGGATCAGGATACACCCTATTTGAGTATAATAGGGCATGTGTTAGCCGCAGTGTTGGGCGATCAAGAGGGGTATATCAGGGCAGTGACTCCTATGGTTCTTGAGAGGTATAAGGAGTGGAAATGTGGTTTCTGCTCTTATGATAAGGGGCATGTTGGAACGTTGGGCAAGGAGTCAAGGATGAGGAGTATGATGGTTCATTATTTCCAGATCCAGGGTTAATGTTAACACTGGACAGTTGGGAGGTCCGGTGAGGGTATAGTGTGAGATCCTAAATGACTAGAGGCAGTCACGATGGTAAGTACTGAAGGTTGCATACGAGATCCTGGTATTTGGAGTTGTTTGATCTCTGTCAGGAGATCATCGAGAGTTGCGTATCACCTTCCAAGAGTAGGTGCGATGATTACTGGTGGGGACAGTCGGGGTGATAGATTGTTGGTACGCCAATTAGGGATGGTTCGAACCCTAAGCGGGGAAGAACCGAGTATTCTATCTGAGGAAAGCCGCACCTGCTGCTAGAGTTACCGAGGCCAGGCCAACGAGGGCCGAGGCAACCGAGGCTCGCGGGAGAGCCTTCCAGTTGATGGCGGGGGAGGTCCGTGCAACGCCCGATGTCGTGGCTGGTACTTTTCTTATGAGTTATGTACCTGCTTTAGTGATATTTGACTCGGGAGCGAGTCGATCATTTGTGTCAATAACGTTTGGTCGGCACATCAGTAGCCGACGAGAGGCGTTGAGTCGACCTCTACGAGTTTCCATAGCGGACGAGCGAGCGGAGTATGTTATGAATGTGAGTCGAGGATGTGTACTCGAGATCTTTGGTGTTGAGTCCCCGATAGATCTGGTCCCAATATCGATGGGGGACGTGTGTGTCATAGTGGGCATGGTTGGGTTAAGCCGATTTGGGGCTGTCATAGACTGCGAGCGACAGTTGGTGACGATACGAGACCCCAGTGGGGGAGTACTTACGGTGTACAACGAGGGTAACCGATGTGGGTCGGCGTTTTGTTCAACCGCCAGAGCGAGACAGAGTTTTCAGCAAGGCTGCAGCGGGTATGTGTCCTATGTGATGGACACACGAGAGGCCGCTGGGAGGCCAAGTTCGATGGATGACGTTCCGATAGTGCGAGAGTCCCCGGATGTTTTTCCCGAGGAGTTGCCGGGTGTGCCTCCCGAGAGGCAAGTAGAGTTTCGCATCGAGTTGGTTCCGGGGGCAGCGCCTATCGCCAAGGCGCCTTATCGCCTTGCGCCGCCAGAGACGCAGTAGTTATCCTCGCAGCTTCAGGAGCTACTAGGGAAGGGTGTTGTGATGTTACGGGAAACCGTAGTACTCACTAGTCAGAGAGAGGTTGTTGTGATACTATGGGGAGCCGTAGTACTCACTAGTCAGAGAGAGGTTGTTGTGATACTATGGGGAGCCGTAGTACTCACTAGTCAGAGAGAGGTTGTTGTGATACTATGGGGAGCCGTAGTACTCACTAGTCAGAGAGAGGTTGTTGTGATACTATGGGGAGCCGTAGTACTCACTAGTCAGAGAGAGGTTGTTGTGATACTATGGGGAGCCGTAGTACTCACTAGTCAGAGAGAGGTTGTTGTGATACTATGGGGAGCCGTAGTACTCACTAGTCAGAGAGAGGTTGTTGTGATACTATGGGGAGCCGTAGTACTCACTAGTCAGAGAGAGGTTGTTGTGATACTATGGGGAGCCGTAGTACTCACTAGTCAGAGAGAGGTTGTTGTGATACTACGGGGAGCCGTAGTACTCACTAGTCAGAGAGAGGTTGTTGTGATACTATGGGGAGCCGTAGTACTCACTAGTCAGTAGGAGGTTGTGGTGATGTTATGGGGAGCCGTAATACGCACTAATTAGCGAGAGGTTGTTATGAGGAAGCCTTCTTGATCTGAGCATGACACATGAGGGTTTTAGGCTTGAAAAGCCCTACGCATGAGTTTTGGGAGCCTGGTGGTCGGACCAGGGGTGAGACCGGGGTCTCCTCAATGATTGGGAATCATTACATTCTGAGTAAGTGTGGACATCCAATCCGAAGGGATTGGATAAGTAAAGTACACATGGGTTGCGGGTCCCCAAGCTATGAGTTGAATGAGTCATTGGAACGAGCGATTCCAACTACGGGCGGACCAAACTCTTGAGTTGAGTTGAGTCCTGGTGATGTGTTGTACAGACCGGACCGAAGGGTCCAACGATATAGACCGGACCGAAGGGTCCAACGATGAGTATCAGATGATAGAGGTCGGGGTTGAGTCAATCTCCAGTTGGGTACGAGGTTGCATTTCAGTACCGCCTACCACCCACAGACAGACGGGCAGAGCGGGCGGACGATTCGGACGCTCGAGGACATGCTTCGGGCATGTGTATTGGACTTCGGAGGAAGTTGGGACACGTATTTACCCTTGGTTGAGTTTTCCTATAACAACAGCCATCATTTGAGCATCAGTATGCCACCCTTTGAGCTGTTGTATGGGAGGAGGTGCCGGACTCCCATTTGTTGGGGTGAGGTCGGGCAGCGTGTGATGGGTAGTACAGAGATAGTACTTCAGACGACTGAGCAGATTCAGCGGGTCAGACAGAGGTTGTTGAACCACTCAGAGTCGCCAGAAGAGTTATGCGGATAGGCGACGATCCGAGCTCGAGTATCAGGTCGGAGATCTAGTGCTCCTGAAAGTATCTCCTTGGAAAGGAGTGATCCGTTTCAGGAAGAGAGGTAATTTGGGGCCTCGGTATATTGGTCCTTTCAGGGTGACCGCCAGGGTGGGCAAGGTAGCCTACCGTTTGGAGCTACCTGCGGAGTTGAGTCGAATTCATGATACCTTCCGCGTGTCTCAGTTGAGGAAGTGTATCGCTGATGAGTCCGCAGTGGTTCCGTTAGAGGACATTCAGGTGGATGCGAGCCTGAATTATGTTAAGAGACCGGTTACGATTGTGGATCGAAGGATCAAGACTTTGAGAAACAAGGAGGTGCCATTGGTTCAAGTCCAGTGGCAACATCGGAAGGGTTCTGAAATGACCTGGGAGTCGGAGTTAGAGATGCGCGAGCAGTATCCAGAGTTATTTGTTGAGTGAGACTTCGAGGGCGAAGTCTAGTTCTAGTGGGGGAGAATTGTAACATCCCGAAATTCAGGTACAACTATTTAGCCCTTCTTTTATTCAAAGTGTCAAGTTAAGCCCTTAAGAGGAATTGGTAGCAAATGAGTACGCTGGGCGTACTCAAGAGTACGCTGCGCGTACTCATGCTCTTATTTTGGACGCGGACTCGCCTGAGTACGCTGGGCGTACTCAGGGTTACGCTGGGCGTAAGGTGTCCAGGTGCAAACCCTAATTTCTGACTTGTGCCCTATATATTGGATGCTAAGGCTCATTTCTGAGCCTCCATAGCAGTGAGTAAAACCCTAAGAGAGAACTTTTCATCGTTCTTAGTGAGTGTGTGTGATTTTGGAGCTAAAAGTGCCTTGGTGTGCTAGTGAAGAAGAAGGAGAGGAGTTTGTGGAGACTAGAGTTTGAAGTGCAAGTTTGGATTTGAGATCTACAGAGGAAGGAGCTGCATTTGGAGGTATAAAGTTCAAAACTTTCCTCTTCATTTGGTTTGTTGCTTCATGGACCATTTTAGGGTTAAAAGTCCCAAAGGTGGAGACTTTATGAGTGTAATGTGCTCCATGGACCTAGATCTGTCCCATTTCAGTGGTATTTGTGTTATAGATCCATAAAGTTCCCATCTTGGTCGTGGATATGAGATCATGCTTGAGTATTGGGCTTTCTAGTGTTAGGAAATGGTATATTTTGGGTGTTAGTGACTTGTTCAGCCATGCAAAGGCTTAAAGTCATCGACTTTATGGATTAAGAGGCTTAAAAATGGTCAGATCTAAAAGCTGGACGTGAGTCTTAACTGTTTAAGACCTCAAGAGCTAAGGGACTGAAACTGGGATTTACGCCGGGCGTAATCCCAATACGCGCGGCGTACGGGGTGGCGTTCCCCGATTCTGAGAGACTGCCGGGTACGTCCAGCGTACACATCTGGTACGCGCAGCGTAACCCGGAGGGTTGACTTTTGGTTTACTTTTAGGGTTTGGTCTATAGTGGGGCCTTTGAGTTATGAGAGGGGTAAAATGGTCGTTTACCCTTCTGAGAGTACTAAGAGGAGGAATAGTCTAGCCTTGAGAGATGTATTGATTGAGAGTATTTATTTTACATGATTAGGCGGAGGCTAGACCTGATTTTTCAGAGTTCGAGCTTTACCGAGTTACCCGAGGTGAGTCTTCTCACTATACTTTACCTAGAGTGGTAATTAGAGCTATGAGACAGAGTATGTTGTATGCTTTTGCATGATGTGATTTCTATGTGTTATATGCTATGCATGTTACAGAGTTTTCAGAGTTAGGACCGGAAGGTCCACAGAGTTAGGGCCAGAGGGTCCACAGAGTTAGGACCGGAAGGTCCACAGAGTTAGGGCCAGAGGGTCCACAGAGTTAGGGCCAGAGGGCCCACAGAGTTAGGGCTAGAGGGCCCACAGAGTTATGGGACTGGAGGGTCCCACAGAGACACCTTGACCAGAGGGTCATCAGAGTTATAGCCTCGAGTGGCTAATATTTGTTACATGTGGTATTTTTGGGGAACTCACTAAGCATTTATGCTTACAGTGTTGTGTTATGTGTCTCAGGTACCAGCGAGGATCGCGGGAAGGCGTCGGCTTGATCAGTACACACACGGGGAGATTTTTACTATGATCTTGGGATATGATGTTATGATTGACTATGTGATACAATGGTGTTTTTATAACGATTATGAATGAAAATGTGTTTTATAAAATGTGAAAAATTGTTTTGAAAATTTGGGTGTCTAAGCCCATAACTATTATTGGTATGTACTTGACCCGAGAGTAGCATGGTCCATTTGGGTTGCATATCATCAGGACAATTTGTTAGGATGGACTTTTGAGAGAAGGTTATTTATGGTTTATTAATATATTATAAGTTATAATATATTAATATGAAATCATATGTTTTAATTAGTATCGATCAAGAATTAATTTGGAATTAATTTAGTGATCAAAAGAGACTAATTAAATCTATGGGGACTAATTATGATAATTAGTTATATTTATATGTGTTGGGCTTATGATCCATGTTGGACCAAGTTTATGTATGGATACATAAAGAGTTGGGTCACATGAACCATGGATCATAAAACTCATGGGTATGGATTATGGGTTATACCCATGACCCTTGGAATCCTACATATAAATAGGTTACTCCATAGCCAAAATTACCACTTCTTTTCTTAGAGAAATATGGAGGTGTTTTGGTGCATGGAATTCTCTCTCAAGAGCCACCTTTGTCCTAGGTGTGTTGTGATTCCATTTGAGGCATTTCATACTATTGGTGCTAAGCTCTTAAGGCCAAATACATCAAGACTTCAAGCCACATAAAAGGTATGTTTCCCTAACTAGTATATTATATGGTTTATGTCAAATGCATGCTAGTTATAGGTTTAATGCCTTGGAAACCATTTGCATGTATAATAGAGAAAACATAGATCCAAGGTATTTAGGGTTGTATGTGCACCATAGGATGTTGTAGTATTCTAAAACCCAACAGTGGTATCAGAGCCATGGGTTGTTTTCTATTATATTTGATGCAAATGTATTTTTTTTTTCAAGTTGAAGGAAAAAAAAGAAAAAAAAACATGAAGTTTGTCAAATTTTATGATAATTACTTGATTTTATGAAAAACTAATTATTTATAAAATTTGAGTCACTTTACTACAAGAGTTGAATTAGGTCAATTTATTAAAAGATAGAATGATATGATTATTTTATTTGTTTTAAAAGTTTGATCTAAATGGTTTTAAGGAGTTACAAATTTTGTCATAAAATTTTGGAACTCAAAAGTTTTTTTTAAAGTTATGATCTTAAGAGTTTTGAAACTTCCATAAGTTATGGATGTGAAATGTCTCATTTATTAACTCTTTAGGTTATGAATTCCAAGAGTCTTCAAAGGATAATTGTCAAATCTTCAAGATTTGTATTAGTTTATATGATTATCTAATTTCTTGAAAATTGTTGATGTGAATTATCTTTACTTATGAGTTTAATCTAGATCATAGAAAAATTATTTGATTATTGTGTTAATTGGAATATTTGATCTTAATGGTTTTTATGAACTCCATAACTTGTCCTCAAGTTATGGAAAGTGAAGAGTTTTTCTTTTTAAAGTGTCATTAAGTCTCATAGGTTGTGAAAATAGAAGAGTCACTATTTTTAATGTCATCATTAAATGATTTAATGTCTTCCATAACTTGTCCTCAAGTTATGGAACTTGAATTTTTTTTTCATTAAACCTTAATTAAACTCATAAGTTATGAAAAATCCAAGAGTTTTGAAAGGTTTCAAAACTTGTCCTCAAGTTTTGGAATTTGTAAAGTTACCCCCATGTATACTTTAATTCCAAACTAGACCTTAGAATTTTAAAAGTTTAAAATTCAACCCTTATACTATTATTATAATTTTAATTATATAGATATGTATAAGATAAAGTCGTCTTACCATTAGTAGGCCTCATTCACGAAGCCGGTCTATAAGGGGGGGTATAAGGTTACTGCCTATAAAATGGCAGTTTAATGGGTGTCCACTCTCACTCACCGCTTCCTTGACCGGTGGAGGGTCGTTAGCCGAACAGGTAGGACAAGGACTATAATTCTCCCTTCATTATAAGTATAATGATAAATACTAAGTAACTAAACACTTATAAATTCCCAATCTTAGTTACTTAGGAAAATGTGAATTTGGTGTTAACCCATGAAATTACACTTTGCGCTTTGCTTAAGTCAGTTAGTGGAGCATGTGTGGTTAACCGGCACACTAGCTTGATTTAACAAGGTAGGCAAAGGGTAACTTAATGTTTATCATAGTATCGGTGGAGCGTGTGTGGTTAACCGGCACATCGATTGAGGGGTAAATATTAAGGGTACCAAGTATATTTGCATGGTTATTCACACCTTGTTTTGTGATCCTCGGCATCCCAGTCACAAAACCTGAAGGGCACACTCGAGATTGAAACATGCCTTTGAAAAGTTCAATGAATCTCAAAAGAATCTAGGAGTTTCAAAACCAATTAAAACCTAATAATACATTTCGTTTATCTTGGTGGAAATTGGTGAATCGTCATTCACCTACCTTCAAATATTTTATAGCTTGGATTACGGCATCCCTCTTCCAAGTTATAAAATAGTTTGCTGGGTCCTAGCCTTAATATTTCATATTGGGTGTTATATTAAGGACTTTAGATCAACTATCTTGAATATCTCCCAAAAAGATGTCTGGTTCAGACATCTATGATCCTCCCAAATCTCTTGGAACTTCACTTCCTCCACCTCCTCCAACTATTCTCCCTAACCCACAAGTTCAAGGTCACTCAAGCCCTATTGGCAAGCAAGGTCTATGTGTGATCGCATCTTGGAGATGAAGTCACATATTGACAAGCCGGGAGAGTTGGGTGTCAAACTCTTGAGAAAGTTGGTGGTTCAATCACTTTCTAAGTCACATAGTGAATTCCTTTGGGACTACTATGAAACAGACTATGACATGACCCTTAATGATCTTATCTATTTGCTTGGTGCTGCTGAATCATCAATAATTTGGAGCACTGGGAGAGCAAATTTGATTAGTAGATCAACTTCCCAAACTACCATGGACATTGACAATGGTAACGGATATCTAGAAAAGCCTTCTCTTCCCAAGTAAAGGGATTGACCATAGTCAACTAGGTTGACCAAATGGTAAAGAGAAAGGCTAAGTCTGCGATAGTCCCATGTACCATTCCCAAAGAGTCCCTATGTTTCTCTTGCCAAAGGAAGGGGCATTGATTGCGAAGTGGCCTATTTACCTGAAAGATCATAAGGTTGATCAAGTCAAGAAGATTGACTCTACTTCAGCTAAAGTCCACTATCTAACTCTGTTAAGTTTCTATTCTGAGATTCTTGTTACATGATGTGCAGTAAGACTGGTCACTATTCCAACGAATGGGAAATGCTCTTAGGAAACACATTGGGAAATGCTCTAAAGAGATGACCTGCTTCAAATGCAGTAAGACTGGTCACTATGCCAACGAATGTGCGATCAAGTGAGAAGTCTGCTTTAAGTGTGGTGAAGAAAGACACTTTAAGTTAAACAGGGTCAACCTAAATTTAGTACGCCCAACGTAATTAGTCACTACACCCAACGTAGTAAACCCTTGGCCAAAGTTATGGAGCATCAACTAGGTACATGCAACGTACCATCAGGTACGCCCAGCGTACTCAGCTGGTTCTCTTTTTCTCAATTAAGTGCTTATTGCATTAAGATACCATGCCCAAAGCTCAGATCTAGCCCCAAATATCATTTTAAGTCATAAAGTTTCCAACTTTATGATTTTCCATGACTAGTAGTTGTCCAAAAATCAAAACCCTAACTTAAAACACAAACCCAAACACCATAACTCTTGCATGAAGGGAAGAAAAGGACCAAGACCACATTTTTATGATTCCTAATACTCAGAAATGTCTGATAGGATAGCTCTTATGGTTTAGAGTAATCCATACTCATGAACACCAAGATTTTTGGACCAAAAAACATAATAACTTAAGAACTAGCAAGATCCAAGGAAAACATCCATCAAGTTCCAAGATTTATACCTTCAAAGGAAGCTTGAGGGCGAGAAACTTCTAAATGTAAGTTTCCTTGAGCTTCCAAGATGATTCCACTTCCTTCTTCTTCCTTCAACAACACAAAAGGGTTTTGAGGGGATATGGATGTTTATATAGTGCTCAAACCCTAAAAATTAGGATTTTCTCACTTGCCACGTACGCTCGGCGTACCAATGAGTATGCCCAACACACTCATATGAATGCACGTCCCTTTTTAATGAGCTACGCGATGTGTACGCCCCAAGTACGCGTGATGTAAGGACCAAATTGCGACATAATATATCTTTTGGGTCAAAAAGAAAATTACCAAATATCTAGGTGTTACAGATTTAGGTAATTAAGAGGTGGAAATCATGTAGTTCTGATAAGCATACATTGTCATTTGGGCTGTTTTTCCATTGCCATGAGAAGTCGTTCCTACATAAACGCTCCAGTAGGGTACTATTAACGTATCCCACTAGGAATACGCCAACTATAACAGAGCCGTCATCTCTTAGATGACTTAGTTAAAGGTCGATGCATACCTAGAGTCGAGATCGGGCCTTCGCCCTTGCGTCCCTGCGTTTATTCCTTGGCGCCCAAGCGCCAAAGCCAACTCCAAGACAAAACAGTACCAGTCACCTCCCAGAGCAATAGGTGTAATGCTCAGGGCACTAGCCTCTGAGAATTATGCAACAATAACAGTTACCACTAGTGGAGCACAATCCGCCAGTAGGGAGCCTCCGCGTCCTATCGGCGCAGAAGGGACAAAAAGTAATTGTCGGGATCTTGTATCTGCCGCGACAAGTATAAATAGAGCCTTTCTCCTCCAAGAGAAGGGATTTCCCCTTTTCTCTACTTTTTCCAATAGAACCCACAGTATCTCATCTAGTTACTGAGTAGACCGTCGGAGCTTCGTTCCAGGATACCCTCCCGGATGTTGACAGAAAGTCTTTTTTTTGCACTGTGACTCTCAGGCTTAACTCCATCACTGTCATCGGAGACGAAATTAAGTCCGGGGAACATATCACAACATTTGGCGTTATCCGGACGTGTACTTAGTGCTACACAACCTGTAACAGAAGCCATAACCAATCTATGGTATCCCCCGCCCGATCAGACCAATGTTGTCCCTCGATGGTAGTGGTTCATCTGCACTGGGGGGAAAATACCCACACAAACACCAGCAGTGCAGGCAGCCAGCTCAGCGACAGAAGCCATAACCAATCTATGGCATCCCCCGCCCGTCACAGCAGAACACCTGGTTGCAACAGCCAACATAGCACCACAAACGACACCCACTCGCCAACCACAAATAGCTGATAATAGAATCCAACCACAACCACGGAGAACAGAGACAAATACCTGGTCTCTAAGCATAATCATACTTCCTTCCTAGCAACAAACGACGACTCACCAACTTTCCCCTATGGCAAGTATGTCATACATCCCACTCTTCACAAAGCAACCGATTTTAAACCCTTACTACCATCACTTCCAAGGAGTTCTCCCTCAAGCTCCGCAGTCGCAAGGCCAAAACGCCCAAACAAAACTGGAGCATGGGTAAACTCATGCACGCTGGAGCAATCAGACTCTAACTCACCATCCCAGTAGCCCACTTACACAAACAGGATGCAATAACCATATGTTCCACAGACGACGTGGTACAATCAAGGGTACAACTATGGATATGGACAGGAATACAACAACTTGTACTACGCCTAACAAACCATGCAATATGGAGGCTTTCCCTCCATGGACGGACCAGTTCGAAGCTCCAATTCTACATTCTGCCCGGAGCTCCTGTTGTATGAGATACCCCATTAAACAATAATCCCAAATATACCCAAATACAATGGCATGACAGACCCGGACGAACACATAGATACCTATGAATGGACGATGACGTCGCTCTGAATGGACAAGAGGTTCATATGTACATATTTCCTCGTCACGTTAGCAGGGAATGCAGGCAAATGGTTTAAAGCACTCCGTCCGGGAAGTATCTCAAGCTTTGAGCAATTACAATATCTCTTCCTTAACAACTTTATACAACTTCAAAAACGGAGAGAAGACGCGAACTTCATCATGGCGTGCAAGCAAAAGGAAGGGGAGTCGATACGGGAGTACTATGAAAGGTTCACCCTCACAACACTCAGCGTGCCAGGACACAAAGAATTCCCCTTTATAGGCGCCTTCGCCCAAGGACTTCTTCCTGGCCCTCTATCAAAAAAGATACAGAGAACAATGCCGAAAACAAGAGACGAACTAAAATATAGGGTGGAGAAGTACCTGAGGCAAGTCGAGGGCGAGGAGCAGAAGGAAGAAAACATTAAAGCGATGGCAAACGTATATATCAAAAAAGAGGAAGCAAACGCTCGTTCTAGCTCCCACCATCGGGAGCGAAACAGAGGGTATCACGATAAACACAACCGACACACGAGACACTCGTCTCGAAGGTTCCGCCCATTCGGCAAAGATGAGTCACGTGGAAACAGATCCGAAGTGCATGTTGTTGAAAAAAACACCAATAAAAGCAGAGGAGGAGAAAGGGAAATACTATGGGTATCACAAGAGTAAGTACCACGACACCGGTGAATGCACAATGCTGGAAAAAGAAATGGAAGAAAAAAAATTGGCCGGTAACCTTGTGGATATAGTGAAAGATTTGAGATCCAAATTCGACACCGATCGTAAGAAGACGTGAACTAAGAATGACATCAGCAAGCGTCCGGTAAAGAAGGGAGAAGATTTGGGCATCACGAGACTCCGAGAAGGACGCGACTCCCAAGAAGCAAATAGCGACATCGAAGTGTTACAGAAGAACACCCTTAACATCAACTTTTCTTTGGAAGACGCTCGAATGCCCAGATAGAATCCCAAAGACCTGCTTCTGATAACTACCTACGTGCGCCAAAGGCAAATTTACCAAGTACTAATTGACAACAGAAGCAGCACATATGTTCTTTACGAGCATTGCTTCCGCGAGCTCCCTCCTCCTGGAAAGAAGGATTGAAACAACCAACCAAAGGCTCGCTGGTGGGATTCACAGGTCACCAGCTACAGCCGGCGGGCACCATAAATCTCCCTCTCCCCCTGGTCTGTCACGACAGGAAGGAAAGAATAACGATGGTGATAGAATTCTCAGTAGTAAACCACCCATCTGACATGGATATGTTCCTCGGACGGATGACACTTTTCCAGTTCCAGGCCATATCGTCAACGATCCACGACATAGTGAAATTCAGCACTAGCACGATATCAGCCACGATCATCGCCTTCAACCTCGAAACACAACGCCGCGAAGCTATCACCACACTGGAGGCCGCATATGTCCTAAAAAAGCGAAGGACAAGCCATAATGGACAGAAGAATCTAGCTCCAGTAACCATTAGGCAAGATCAAGAAGGTGAAAGAGAGAGAACGTCCTAATGGGAGACAATCGGGGAGGGGGGATGGGAGGGCATAACTATAATAACAAAGCTAAGCCAGGAGCCACAAAGGCAGCCAACACGAACACCTACACGGGTTCCATCTTTCCAAACTTCCTCGGACATCAGCCCACGAAAATAATCCATCACGGACGACGGCGAAAGTCCAAGAGTTGACCTACCCCGAGTGAGGAAGTGTTGCTCAATAGAGGCCCATAAGTCCACCTCCCCTGCAATACTAAAAAAATGAAAGCATTGGGATATAGAGCAAAGATTGTCAAACGCATGGATAGACATGAAAGCCATGTGAGCTCCTAGAAAAGAAGTCAGCTTAGGACAAATCAACAAAACCACCCTTGTCGCGCCCCCCGCCAAATCAGACTACACTCAGATCACCTCCGGGATGAACTCCCACCAAACAAAGCCCCAAACAGCAATACAAGGGGAGACATGGAGGTTGTGACAAAGATGAAACTAAAGAAATAGGCAGAAGGCACCAGGAGACGAGAGGATCCAAAGGTCTCTCCTGGGAAGGCAGTCTACCGGGAAATATCAAGATCCCGCATGTGCAAGGACACAACCATACCTTGGGAAATTCAAGTAAGTTTATTTTAGTTATTTTTTTAACGTTTTTATCATCGATATCATTAGATAGCCCACAAACATGATCCCTTTTTTTATTTTTGTAGAATTTATTAATATCTTCCCTTACCCACTAAGAAAATTTGCTATTCTTTTACAATAAATGCATCTATTATTAAAATTAGCTTTTAATCAATCATGTTATGTGCGTGGTCCCTTTTTAGTATATATAAAACAATATTTCATCTTTTGATTATTGGATAATGTTCATATAGTTGTGAATGAATCGCAGATGATCACGAACGGGATCGATCTCTTGGATCGTGGATTTGTATTTGATGATTTGGAGATTAATAATAGTTGCTTGGTAGTAGTTGATGATTACAGAGATAAGATGAAGAGGATGACAGGAAAGAGGAAAAAGGATATATATATATATATATATATATATATATATATATATGTCTCTCTGTGTGTGTGTGTGTGTGTGTGTTTTGGTCAAAATTTACACAAGTATAGATCAACCAAATTGAATGATAGGCTGTGATGTTCGAATTGTGCAATAGAAAAAGATAAAGAGAATGACATGATTAGTTACAAGGAAAGCCCTTGATCCTTGCTAGGATCTTTGGGAGGTGATAATGATCACCTGTCTTGATGATTTTATTAATATAAATTGATGATTACAGAGAGTATTTCAGTAAGAACAAGTGAAAAAGTTCTTAGAGTAAGCTAAGAGTCAGTAGTGTGTCGTGTGTTAGACACATGTGTCAATTTATATTCTAAACTAGCTAACAAGATGTATGATATTCTAGGGATCCTCTATGACCATCTTTGTGAACGTTGTTTGACTTGGTATTCCGGGTCTTTAGCATAGTTGAGGCGAAACTCTGTTGAGAATAAGTCTTCTCTTGACTATTTCTGCACATGTGTTAGTTAAGAACGAAATATGACTGTTATAAATGTTAGTAAATAATAATAATGGTAATAGTCGGGATCCTGAGATAGTTGAGGATCCTGAATATTTGATGAGGCTTAAGGATCCCGAATGCTTTGAGGATCCTGGCCCTAACAATTGCCCCCAAGTTATTCCTGGAAATAAGTGAGTTAGTTTCGATAATATTGAAGGAATAACTTAAAGGTAAATTAAAAAGAGGAGATAAATAATAGTTTAAAAATTGTCCCTTAATGGATAAGTTTTATCTATCTCGAGGTAACCGAGAAGCAGTCAAATCATCTTTCTTATCTCTTCTTTGCTATAAATGTGGGCTTTCGGTAATTTCTTCTTTATTCTCTTCAGTCGTCATCGTCTTATTTCGAAGGTAAATTTTCTTCTTACTTATTTTCTTTTGTTCTTCCGATCTTCCTTGTCATGGCTAAGAAAACGTTGTTAATTCTCCCGAGAACGATTTCAATGATCAAACAATCTTAACCTATGATGAAGTTGTTGGATTAGGTGTCTAATCCCATAACTATAATTGGTATGCACTTGACCCGATAGTAGCATGGTCCATTTCGGGTTGCCTTCACCAGAACAATTTAAAAGATGGATATTTGAGTAAGAGGTTATTTGTGATTTACTAATATATTATAAGAATAATATATTAATTGACAAATCATATTATTTAATTAGTATTGATCAAGAATTAATTTGGAATTAACTTAGTAATGAAAAGTGACTAATTAAATTGATACATATGGATTGGGCTAATGATCCATGATTGATTTGTGATTGACTAAGCTTGTGGGTTAGTCCAAAGCAAATGCATGGATCATAAGCTTAAGTGTAAGAATTAAGATTACACATGACCCTTAGAATACTACACTATATATATGTAACTCTAAGCCTAAAATCGGTTACCACTTGCATTCCAAGAAGAAGAATCTGATTTTGAGTCTCCTTAACCTCTCTCATATCCATCTAGTTGTTTATTGGTGTTTGTGACTTGTTTGAGGCACAACACTAGGGGTGCTAAGTTCTCTTAAGGCCAAAGTTCCACTAGCTACACCAAAAGGTAATCTTCTAACTAGTTTTATGATTCATGTATCAAATTTTGTATGCTAGTTTAGGATTCATGCTTTGGAATCCAATATTGCATGTATAATTAGAAAAAACTTAGATCCAAAGCATTAGGGTTGCATGTGCACCATAGGAATGTTAGAGTACATCAAACCCAACCGTTTGCTCCTTCAACGATGAGGATATGGAATCGTTGAAAGCCATTGGGGCTTTTCCTTCCGATGTAGTTTTTCGACCTTTTGAGGCTACCGTTCAACCATATTTTTTTCTCCAACGTGGGTTTGCTTTCATGAATACCCATTTACTCTAGCTTTAACTTATCCTTTTATTGGTATCGTTCGTGATTTCTTTTCGACTACCCAAATTTCTTATATCCAAGTTATGGATGTGGTTTGGAGGATCCTGTTTTGGATTGATCGCTTGAATCAGTAGAAGAATATGGACATCGGGTCACCCGAGTTGGCTCTCGTTTATGATCTTTCTACTTTTGGTTCTTCCCGTTTCCTGTTAAGAGTTAAGACAAACAAACACCACCTTATTCTGAAATCTAAACAAAATGATGGTGCTTGGAAGGATAAATACTTCTTCGTGAGACGTGATTCGATTCCCGATGGGGATTCCCTGCCAAAAACAATGATTAAAAAGGGTAGGACTTGAATTTAGATTTCAAGGGTCTTGAAATTTAATTCCCTTATTTTGTTTGCTTTGATGCAACATTCAAATTTGAGGAGCTTGTTCCTGCCACTGGTGATTCCGAGGACAGGATTTCTATATTTATTGCCCTTCATGCACTTGAAAAGTCGTTCAGGCTCGAGCATTCTAGTCTCCAAGAGGGTTCTTCTACTACTGCTTCTATGGCTACTAGTAACATTATTTTGATTAGATACTTCTTTTAGATTGATAAGGATCCTGAGTTGATAGGGATCTTTGGTAGGTTCCAAGAATACTCGGTCCAAGGCTTGTTTTGGTTTGGTAGATCTTAAAGATGATATGACGAGTGGTTTGATCAAGGTTAAGCAAGAAAAAGGTGTCACTCTTCCTCCTACCAAGAGATCTCATGTAGACCTTATAGTTAAGGCGCTAGGATCATGTAAGCGGAAGCCATTTGAAGTTGTGGATTTTGGTTTAGAGAATGTTGGCATTGAGGATGGTCTCAGGAAGTTGCCACTTTTACTCAAGACGTAAGTTTATCTTTCATTCTTTGTTATTTTTCTATTTCTTATTTTCATTTGATCTTTTTCATGTTTCCGACCATATCTCTGCTGATTTGAGGTTCCAGACTGAGAGAACTAAACAGGCTCTTCAGGAACAGGAAAATATATGGAAGGCGACCAATGAAGATCTTCTGAAGCGAGTGGAACTTTTGAGTAAGGAGAAGGCTGAGAAGGAGGGTGAGCATGCTGCGGAGATTGAGGAGGTGATTGTTGAGGTGAAGAGTAATGCTGAGAAAAAGAGCAATATTAAAAAATAAGGGCAAACTGATTGATATGGCCTATGATAGGGATATAGTATATGATCTCGTAGGAGAGTCGAGGGACATGTTTGCATGTGAAGTTGGGAAAATAATGTGGCGGATGGTCCCTTTTGATAAATGGTCTTGGAAAAATGTTTCCCCTACGATAAAGGATACAGTAAAACAAAATTTAGGGGTAAATTATTTATATAAAAATATTTTATATGGTTAATTATGATTGGTTTTACTTGGCTAACTTTTTTTTTCTATAGACAAAGTTTGATTTGGATCGGATGTCCTGGGATCCAGACACTGCTATGTTGTTAGAGAGTTTTGAAGCGGCTTTGTTAAGAGGTTATCGAGAGCGTAAAGCTGATACAAAAGAATATTTTATGAAAGTTGGAGGGTATGAGGATATCCCGAGAGCATTGGTTACCACCCCAGATGATATGGAGGTTGATAATTGGAGGAAAGCAGTTGAGTGTTTTCAAACGGATGAGCTCGTATAGCAGTACTTGTTATAAAAAGTTAATGTACGATATATGTAATTATTTATTTAAATATATTGTAATTTTTAATGTTAAATACAACCTGAAGAGAGTGGAAACATTCCGCAAGGCTCATACCGATAAGAATGGTGTATTTGTTAATGTCGAGGCGGAATAGCAATATGTAAGTATTTATTTGTAATTTTATCATATAATTAAGTGTTTATGTATACTTAATTGTTAATCACTTTTGAAAAACACATAATCGGTTAGTGGAAGAGCTCTTAGAATGAACGCAGGGGCCAAATGTGAAAGAGAGTTAACAATCGCTGAAGAAAGAGATACTTTCGAGAGAGCATTAAGTGAGCGACGTAGCCATATCGGAGGCATTGGCCGAAAACCTTCTGCTATCCCGCCGATAGTACATCCATCACAGCCACCACCACCATCATCACAGCCATCACATGTAAAAACAGATTATTTAATTTCAATAAATGCATGTTGATTTGGTAATTTTGGTTTGTGGTAATTATTTGCTAAAAGCTTTGGAAATTATTTTTTTGTCCCAAATGTAAGAAATAATAATGTACTTTGGTTTTTTGTCATAGTTTAAAAATAGCAATGTACTCTAGCATCAGTAAATGCATGTTAATTTGGAAATTGTTTTTTTGTCCCAAGTAGGGGTGTTCGTTTGGATGGATCGGTTTGATCCAATCCAATTAGGTGAATCCAAATTATTTTTCGGTTTTCAAAACGTGAATCCGAATAGGCCAAACTAAATTCAAATCCGATCTGAACCAATCAAACTACAATTCGGTTGGATCGGTTTTTAAGAAGCAAAACATTTAAAAACATATATAACATAATATTAATCAACTTTAAAATAAACTGTTTGGTGAGAATTAAAAGTATGAACAACTATGAAAAATATATTATAATTAAGTATTTTATAGATAAAAAGCTTTTGAAATGTATACATTGAAGTATATTATTGGATAATATTTTCTAATCTATTCAAAAATACAATTTAGCAAATTAATAAATAACTAAAAGATTTATATATATATATATATATATATATATATATATATATATATATATAAATATAATAAACTCTTATTCGGTTTTTTGGACTATTCAGTTATAATTTTATAAACCGTAACCAATCCAAAATCCAAAATAATAATTCGGTTTTACTGAAAACTCATCCAAAAATCCAAACCAAATAGTCCAATCCAAATTGTCCAATTGGAAAATTCGGTTTTATCCGAATAGTGAACAACCCTAGTCTCAAGTGCAAGAAATTGCAATGTATTTTTGGTATTTCTTGTATTTAAGGTTCTTTAGCACAAAAAGTAGATTATTTAATTTCAAAGTCTCATGTATCCATATAATGATTAATAAACTCTTGTTGGTTTGGTAATTATGTTTGC
This sequence comes from Lactuca virosa, assembly GCF_052849685.1. Taxonomy (NCBI): domain Eukaryota; kingdom Viridiplantae; phylum Streptophyta; class Magnoliopsida; order Asterales; family Asteraceae; genus Lactuca; species Lactuca virosa. Next base: position 45,358,054 of record NC_136434.1, read on the forward strand.
ACTTGTGTTTATGTTTTAAGTGCAAGAAATAGCAATGTACTTTGGTTTTTATCCCTAGTTTAAAAATAGCAATGTACTTCGACATCAATAAATGCATGTTGATTTGGTAATTGTGTTTTTTTCCCTAGTGCAAGAGATGGCAATGTACTTTTGGTATTTCTTGTATTTAAGTGCAAGAAATAGCAATGTACTTTGGTAGTTTTTGTTTACGTTTGATAATTTAACTTATAAGTTTATACATGTTATTTATTATTTAGTTGGAAAATTTTCTGGCAATGTTGAACGACTCGGCGTGTAGGGAGGAACTTTATGCTTTTTTTTCAGTCGGGGAAAGATCAAGGGGGAAACGACGGGAACGAAGATGATGGTTTGTCGGATAATTAGTTTGTGTTTTGTATGTTAGACTTGTCGTGACACTTTGGTACTTCTCGGAATTATAAAACTATTGTTAGGGTCGAATTTGTTGTAAAGAGTCGAAGTGTCAGTTTGTTATTTCGTATGTATTTTACTAAGGCATTATATGTTCGAAACTTAATGTTTAGCCCTTAGTATTTTTTGTACTTTCAGGATCCTATAAATAGGGTCAAATCTTGAGTTTAGATAGTAGAGTTTTCCCACTTCTATTACCTGATTTTGTACTCAGTTCTTTGAAAGTAATAAAGCTGAAACCAAATCATATTTACATCGTGTGTTCATTTCTTTGATCTTTACTTGAATTACTCTGATCTTAATTCGATTACTCATTACAATTCCTCTTCAATTGGTATCAGAGCAGGATTCAAACTGCAATGATCTGATTTTCATTCAAATCGATTGTTTTTTAGTCAAAAGTTGTCTTAGAAGTTTCCGCACTTTTCGATTCTGAAAATCGTCTTAGATCATCTATTTTGTTTAGATTCTGTGATTGAATTGTAAAATCGAGTGATCAATAACAAGTTTTTGATCAAATCATCATTGCAATTTTCAAATTCATCAAGTTTTCTGAAAAATTTCTTCCGTACAACAATGGCGAACTTCAGCATGAACACGATGACTTCTTACTCTCATCTGCTTGGATCATCAACCAAAATTCCGATGCTAATCCAGAGTACTACGATCAATGGGCGGATCGTATGGACGATTATCTCAATGGTCTTGATGAAGAGTTATGGAATTGCATAACTGGAAGTGTTAACCCACCACCTACTGTTCAAAACATTGGATCATCTGGATCAACTTCATCTGTTGAAGAACAATCATCTCGATTGAAGAAGAATGAGAAACAATGTGTGAGGGAGCTGAGAGGTGCATTGCCATCTGTTGTTTACAACTACATTCGTTGTTGTAAAACTGCTAAAGAGATCTGGATCACTCTTAAGGAGAAATATCAGGGGAGTGAGAAAACGAAGATCAATTCAGTCAAGCAGTGTTTGGTAGAGCTGAAGGAGTTCAGACAGAAGGAGAATGAAACAATTGAAGTTTATTACGATCGTCTGAATGAGTGGATTTACAGATGCAATCGGTATGGAATTACAAGGTCTTTAATGGAGTTCAACCTCACTTTTGTGATGGGACTTCGAAAAGAGTGGAGAAGTGTGAGCATGATTATTAAAAGTCAACAGAGTTTTGACAATTCGTCTCTAAATGATCTATACAATATGCTCAAAACACATGAAAGTGAAGTTAAGGAAATGGTGGAAGAGTCGAAACAGAGCTTAGGAGGTCCATTGGCTCTGGTTTCGAAAGTTTCTAAAGTGGAGGCTATTGAGAAAGAGGATTCGGATGAAGAAGGATTTCTCAAGAACTCTGATGATGAAGTTGTAGTCTTTTACTCGAACAACCGAGTTAAAAAGTTTTTTAAGAAGCCATTTAATCCTAAAGGGAAGCAGAGTGAAGCTAAGGGAAGTTTCGTGGGAAAGTCAAGTGTTGAAGAGAAGAAGAAGTTTGAGAAGAATGATGAAAAGGCAAAAGAGTCAAAGAACGAAAAGAAGCTGAAAGGAGATTCGCGAATAGACTGTCACTGTTGTAACGGAGCAAACCATCTTGCAAATGATTGCATGCTTAGTAAGAAAGAGGAGAAAAAGAATCATGTAAAGGACGAAGCTTACTATGTGGAAAGGTTAGAAGAAGTTCATGCGAAGACAAAGGGCATGTCACTTGTGGCTAGAGGTGAAACTGAAGAAGAAGGCACATGTCAGATATGGTCTTCTGGATCTGATGATGAAGAATTAAGAAATCCTACTCATGGTGCAATGTTTGCGAAGTATGAGGATGAAGAAGAAGATACGGTGACTGGTCGATGTTTCATGACTAAGTCAGGAGACAAATCACCAATGACAACTAAGGTACGTTCTATTCTTGAATCTTTTAACATTCCTTTACAAGCATATGACTCTAAGATAATTGCGTTTGATGATACTGTTGCTTATTTTGATGCTATTGTTGTGTCTGCTAGTAATGAGGCAAAGAAATTGAACAATCAACTGCTAGAGACACAAAAGTTGCTTGATTCGAAACGCAGTAGAGTAGAGTATCTAGAACTACAACTGAAAAATGTTAACAATGATAGAGAAAACTTAGACGGTGATGTTCGTATGTTACTAGCACAGCGTAACATTTACTGTAATTCTGCAAAAAGATTGTATGCAAAATTGACAGCTTTACATCATTCGTGTGAAATCAGTAAAGAACAACATCGAAAGTTACTACCTTTTCTTGTTTTTGAAAGAGAAAAAGTCGATGTCTTGTCATATGATTGTGAGAAAACCATAGCAGATTTTAACAAAGTGCCTGATGATAGATTTGCTTATGGTATTATTAAGATAGATGAGTTTCTAAATGTTGATGAACTTGTTGAGATTGTGAATGAAAGTTTGAAAAAAAGTGAACAAATCAAGATTTTGAAAAGAACTGAGCATTCGAAACTTGACTCTCAATTCAATTTTGCTGATATCGAAGTTAATTCTGATAGTTTTAGCGAAATCAGTGAAATTGAAGAAGAGGAAAGTGTTGATTGTTCTCAGTTATCAATCATTAATGTCACATCTAAGTCAAAAGTTAAAGAAATTTATAATGATTTGATGGTTGAGGATGACACTGAGAGACCCTCTACTTCAAAAGTTTTTGATTTTGATGATGTGGAAGTAAGAGACAGTCAAACTAATGATAGTGATGATGAGAATGAAGATGATGTGTCAAACAATTCTGAAAAAGAAAAGAGTGTTTCTAACGAAACAAATATTCCACGAATAGTTGTTGACCAAGTTTATGGAGAAACAGAAAAATTTGACAAAGTGTTGTTTGAAAAAGGTGCTCAATATTTGGAAACCAATACTGTGGTTTATCCGAATTTCAAATGCACATATGATGGTGTGTTCCCGAATCAAGTTTTTGTAACTGCTGGGAATGCGGATAACATCAAACAAGAATTCAACAAATTGGTTGAAGAAGACAATAAGAAGACAACAGACAAAGGATTCTTTTCAAATCAAAGCACGATTGAAAACAATCTCACAAAGAATTCGTATGTTTTTCAAAGACAAAAACCACAAAGAAAATGGGTTGAAAAACAAGAAAAGCCAAAAGAGATTTCAAAAGAAGATTTTGTTGAAATAATTCAAAATATGAAACTCAATTCACAAGAATTTAAAACTCTTGTGGAAAAAATTTCGAAAAACAAAGGAATTTCAAAAAGGAAGGCACGAAAGACAATTTTTTGGCAAGTAGTGTCTAATGAAAAACAATCTTCAAAATTCTTATTAACAATGAAAATGTCTGAAAAGAGAATGCCTCAATCAGATAATAAGAAAAATCCCTCTCAAATCAAAATCCTACAGTTCAACAGTTTCTAAAAAACTAAACACGAAAGATGATTTTTCAAAATCAAACTCATCTATGACTTTTCAAACAAAGAGTCATCAAAAGATAATTTTCAAAAATAAACCAACCAATACTTCATTTCATAACCCAACAAATGTGATAGACAAATTTCCATCAACAAGGCATATTGAAAAATCCAATCAAAATTTTGAAAACATTCAAAAATTTGAGAATGTTCGAAAACTTGAGAACAATCGAAAATTTTAGAATATTCGAAAATTTGAAAATGTTCGAAAATCTGAAAATAATGAAATTTCCAAAACAAATTCAAAGTTTATTCCAAAGAAACCAAAATTTCCAAATCCATCTGCACGACAAGAGACCAAAGTCTCATACACGAAAGGTACATCTGAGGTGGAAACAATCAATCATTGGCTTGAGAACAATGGCAAAAAGTATCAATCAGGGAAGTTTTCATATCAACAGATCAAGAAAGAATATGAATAGTATTTGAATGATACTTCATCTGGAAGTTCATCTTCAAAAGAATCAAATACTCCTGTTCAAAGATGGCAACCAATCGCAAAGGAAAAACAACTTGAGAAACTTGAGAAAAAAGTTAGTGAAAGTCCAAAACTGTCGAAAAGTTATGTTTCAATATCTTTAACTAATGATGTTGACTTAATTGATACTTTCAAAACAAAAGTTCGAAGTTGGACTTTAGGTTCTAAAATTCATTCTCTTTTTCAAGCTAATAACCAAGGACCCAAACAACCTTGGGTACCTAAATTTTTTAAATAAATGCAGGTACTATGTGACGAGCAATATGATGATAAATGGTACATTGATAGTGGTTGCTCACGTCACATGACTGGAAGGAAGGAGAATTTGAGAGATTTTCGTAGTCTGGACAATATTGGAGTTGTGAAGTTCAGAAATAATCACAAATGTCAAGTCAAAGGTTATGGAAAAGTCACGAATGGTCAGTTCACTGTGAAACGTGTTTCTTATGTGGAAGGTCTTCAACATAATTTTATAAGTGTTTCACAACTTGTTGTGGGCACTGGTAATCAAGTTGTGTTTAACGAAGAAGGAAGCATCATTTCAAATATTGAGATGAATGAAGTCTTGTTGAAATCCAAACGATATGGCGATATGTTCACACTTGACATCAAACCATTTGTTGGAAAACCATCTGTTTGTCTACTTTCGAAAGCTCCAGTTGATGTTAGCTGGTTATGGCATCGACATTTATCACATCTAAACTTTCGAAATTTGAATAAATTGGTTGCAGATGATCTTGTTCGTGGTTTACCAGTTTTAAAATTTGACAATGACACTTTGTGTGCAGCTTGCGAACAAGGAAAACAACATCGTAAAGGTCATCCAATTGTCATAGATTCGAAAATTGTTGAACCGTTGGAACTTCTTCACATTGACCTTTGTGGACCATCAACTGTTGAAACACTTAACAAGAAACGATACATTTTGGTTATTGTCGATGATTTTTCACGATTTACGTGGGTGTATTTTCTCAGGTTAAAATCTGAAGTTGCTCAAACAATGATAGAATTTATCAAGAAAATTGAGATAAGTCTGAAGAAGAAAGTTCGAAAAATCAAACCTGATAATGGTTCTGAGTTTAAGAATAATGTGCTAGATTCATATTTAACGGAAAAAGGAATTTCACATAATTTTTCATCTCCCTATACACCTCAACAAAATGGAATAGTTGAAAGGAGAAACATGTCACTTTGCGAAGCAGCAAGGACAATGTTGACATATGCGAATCTTCCTCAATATCTATGGGCAGAAGCAGTCTCAACAACATGTTTTACTCAGAATAGATCTTTCATCCATAGACGTTTCAATATAATTCCGTATGAAATAATCAATAACCGAAAACCTAATGTCAAATTCTTTCATGTTTTTGGTTGCAGGTGTTTTATAATGAATCTCAAAGATAATGTTTCGAAATTTCAAGCTAAGGCTCATGAAGGAATATTTTTGGGATATTCGAACAATTCGGTTGCATACAGAGTGTTAAACAAACGAACTCGAAAAGTTGAAGAGACGTTTAATCTTACTTTTGATGATTACTATATTAAACAAGTTGAAAAACAATTTGAACACAAATCAATTCTTAATGAATCAAATGATGAGACTGAAATATCTAATTCATCTGATTTTGATTATGATTTATTTTTGGTGTTCCAGACAGGGTTGTTGATGCTGAAATACATGCTTATGATAATCAAATCCCTGAATCTTCAAAACATACTGAGGATTCGACAATTACATCAGATACAACTGCTAATGGCGAAAGCATGCTAGATGCACAAGTGGTGGGGGAGCACTTGAATATACCTTCGTATGTTGAGGGGGAGCATCCTTTCGAGGCGGAGAATAGCAGTGTAAATGCAAGTTTTGAGGGGGAGCATCAAGAGGACAATTATGTTGAGGGGGAGCATAATAATGATAAAACAATAAATCTTGATCAAAATGATGAATTTCATGAACTTAATGATAATGTTTCTATTACAGGATCTGAAAATGATGAAATGTACGAAGATGCACAATTGGATTTTGATCCAGCTTATCCACCATTGAAAAATGGACGAAAAATCATCCTAAAGAACAAGTGATTGGAAATCCTCAAGATGGAGTTTTAACGAGAGCTCAAATTCGTGCAAAGAATGAGGTACTTAATGAACATCAAGAATTTTGCATGTTTAATGTTTTTATTTCAAAAATCGAACCAAAGTCAGTTAAGGATGCAATGGGACACTCAGATTGGGTTGTTGCAATGCAATCTGAATTGGCTAAATTCGAAAGAAACAAGGTTTGGAGATTAATTCCTAAACCTGATGATGTTTCAATTATCTGGTTAAAATGGATTTTCAAAAATAAAACCGACAAAGATGGAAATGTTATTCGAAATAAAGCAAGGCTTGTAGTTAAAGGTTATTCGCAACAAGAAGGTATCGACTATGATGAAACCTTTTCCCCTGTCGCGAGACTCGAGGCTGTTCGCAATATTTTTAGCTTATGCAGCTCACAAGGACTTTGATGTTTATCAAATGGATGTCAAATGTGCATTTTTGAATGGAGAGCTTGAAGAGACTGTTTATGTTGAATAACCACCAGGTTTTATTAACGAAGAATTTCCTAATCATGTATACATACTAGATAAGGCTGTTTATGGGTTAAAACAAGCACCAAGAGCATGGTATGCAACCCTTACCAATTTCTTAAAACAGTCGAAATTTAAACAAGGATCAGTTGACCCCACATTATTTTGAAAGAAAGTTGGGAATCATCTAATGCTTGTTCAAATATATGTCGATGATATTATTTTTGGCTCTACTGACCCTGTTTTGTCTAGTGAATTTGAGAATTTGATGAAAAGTCAATTCGAAATGAGTATGATGGGAAAAATCAACAATTTTCTTGGTTTGAATATTCGTCAAAGCAGAGAAGGTATTTTCATCAACCAAGAAAAATACACGAAGAATTTGCTGGAAAAGTTTGGCATGACAAATAGCACGAAGCTGAGAGTGCCAATGTCAGTTAGAACGAAATTAACACCTTCGTTAGATACACCTGCTGTAGATCTCACTTTATTCAGAAGCATGATAGGTTCTTTACTTTATCTAACTGCAAGTAGACCTGATATCATGTTTTCTGTTTGTAATTGTGCTAGGTATCAAGCAAATCCAAGAGAATCACATTTAGCAGCAGTGAAAAATATTTTTCGCTATCTCAAAGGAACTATTTCGTTAAGATTGTGGTATCCTTCGAAATCAGGGTTCTTTATTCAAGCATTTTCAGATGCTGATCTGGGAGGTTGCAATCTTGATCGTAAAAGTACAAGTGGAGGATGTCAATTACTAGATGGGAAGCTTGTAAGTTGACAATCGAAAAAGCAAACTTGTGTTGCAATTTCAACTGCTGAAGCTGAATATGTTGCAGCTGCTGCTTGCACTTCTCAAATCATTTGGATTCAAATCCAATTGTGTGATTATGCAATTAACATGAAAAAGATTCCACTGTATTGTGATTCACAAAGTGCTATATGCATTTGTCATAATCCAGTACAACATTCGAAGACTAAACATATTGCACTCCGTTATCATTTTATAAAAGATCATGTTGAGGATGGAAATATAGAAGTTCATTTCGTGAAAACAACTGATCAGCTTGCTGATATTTTCACGAAACCACTTGATGAAAAATCTTTTATGAGAATTTTGACATGTCTGGGAATGTTAGATGCAAGTTCTGTTCCAGGACAAACTTTAGAAAATTGACGAATTCATGATTGGTGGAAATGTGTTGATTCAGAGGCAAAATGACTCATTCAGAGGCTGATAGTATGAACCATTCAGAGGTTACTGTTCACGTTCAGCGCTTCGACACACTTCGTTTTCGTAAATTGGAGCTGAAAATTTTCGTGTGTTTGGTACTTTCTTAAATTTTCGTTAGTTTGTCTTTTATTTTCGAAAAGTTGAAAAACCAAAAATATTTTATTTCATTTGTATTATTTTTCGAAAAATCAGAAATACCAAAAAGATTTTCTGTTGTTATTTGTTTTATTTTTCGAAAAATTCAAAATCACAAAAATATTTTTTCTTTCTTATCAAAAACATAAAATCCAAAAAGATTTTTGTTACTTTGTTCTTTCTTTCTTAAGTACAGATAGCAAGGAAATTTTAACGAAGATTTTTCAAGGGTCATGCTTGTGTTTCTATGTGAAGGTACATTTTTAAAAATTTTGTACTAGTTAAGATGTCCCTAGAAGCATGTTGCAGCATGTCGACCCAAGCCTCCAATGACTCAATGTGTGTTAACGAAAGCCTTAATGAAATTTTTCGTACGAAAGTTTCTTCCCAATCAGGCTTACATTCACATTAGTCAACTGAGCTACCTTACCCTTCTCAAATGAGTTAAGAGTTTACTGTTTGGTCCAAATACAACAGAGGTACGATTGATTCTTAAACCAATCTTTTTCATCACAAAGTTCTAACACAATGCACACACAATGACATATGTCCAAGAGGTCTCTGATCAAACCAATCGAGACTTAGACATATCAAAATTCTGTGTTAATGATCTTAATTCATGAGGCCGTGATGCAAGTGAAACCCATATTTTCTAAATTTGTAAGGAATTGACAGGGAACTATGTTCCAGATTTTAACGAAACATTTGTTTCAGTACCAAATTTTTGATACTACAAATCATATTCTTTCGCATGAGTGGTCTTGATCAAATGTTCGAAGCCCACGACATTTGTTTCCCAATAGGATCCAGCTGAAATGTTTTTCTTTGAATATGATTTCCATGTGAGTATCAATTCTTATCATTTGTCACTTTCAAATATTTTCCAAAGCATACTTGTCACTGACTACATTGGCCACACAAGTAAATTCTGTTGCAATTACTCACCTTATGTTTAGGATGATATGTAACGAAATTTTTTTAAGCTACCCACAAAGCCTTGAAAAAGAAGCCCTTCGATACTTCTCTATAAGTATTCGATTGTAATTCACGGGGACATACACAAGCTGTTGATTATCTCTCTTGATAATTAGCGAATCAACCTTTGCCTGGGGTTTAACTGCTTTCGTGTCGACATTATCGACATCACAGAATCTAAATTTTTCGTTAATTTGCTTCTTATCTATTTCATTGGAACACTGCACTCACGAAATCCTTGAGGTTCTGAGTAAAACCAACTCAGGCTGAAGATTTCGCAAGTCTGGAAAATGACTTCGTTTCTAAGCCCAAAAACGAAAGAGCCTAGCTTCAATGTCGAAGGTTTTTTGATCTTATCCACTTGGTACTCACGAAGAGTCTGATGTAACCGTTTGGCAACATGGCCCGATTTTCAAGGTGCTTTATCTGACATGGCAACTGTAACGGCTAGTGGTGCGAGTTTCAAGGAAGGCGTGGTTACTCTTTAATGTTGGCGGTTCACATTTAATTGGGGAACATATATAAAGGGTTTCCAACAATACTTTATACTTTACGCGATCAAAGTATTCAAAAGTACAAAAAGCCCTAATTTCGCTCTGTCTTCTAAAAAGCTTTTCATCACTCATCAACGGCTGCCACACAAACCACTAACACAAAAGAAGTTGTTTCCAATCCGATCATGAAGATTCAGAGCACTAATTACTAAGTTGAAGGGGATGTTTCTCTTTACCCTGAGGAACTCAAGATGCTCATTGTTGCACTCAAACATTCAGGGTTAGCAACTGCGATGTTCAACTCGTTTGCTGTACCTATGACCTGGCTTTCTATGGCAGGTTCAACTGCTTCTTACAGCAAGGCGACTGTTGTGATTACTTTTAATCTCATCAATGAGAAGAGAGTTCGACTGAATAAGAAGATGTTTACTCAGTTCTTGGAAATTCCCAATTCTCCACCTTTCTTCAAACCGAATAATGAACAGATTATGTATATGTTCAATGAGATGGGACATCAGCCTTCACTTTCCAAGATTAGTGACTTTAAAAAGTCAGGGTTACCATGTATGTGGAATTTCTTTTTTGGTATTACCTTCGATGCCTAACTGGCAGAAGTGTTGGGTTAGACAAAGGGAGGTTGGAAGTTTATGCTATGGTAATAGGGTTGTATTACGATTTAAACGTGGATTATGCAACTCAGTTGTGGAAAGAATTTGCGAAGAGCCTAGAAAACACGAACATGGTGAAAGGAATTTCGTGTGCAAGGTATTGGAGTCTCATTTTGGAGAAAGTTTATGAAAAAGAGGGAATTCAAGTTCCCGATGAAGAAGAAAAGGCGGAGTTTGTGAAATACCACTTTCCAAAATCAGTGGAGGATGATTCGGGAATTTTTCCTATAATTGCCAGAATTCCAGATGGGATGTTGAAGAAGGTGAATCCAACACATAAAGTCTTACTTAAATACTTGAAGACAATAAACCCTAATGTTGAAACTGGGGTTTTACTTCAAGTGGTTGATGATGGTTCGAAAAAGTCTAAGAAGCCAAAGAAGAATGATGAGGATGTTGAGGATGAAAGTTCGAAAAAGCCCACGATTAAATCTCCAAAGAAGAAGAAAGAAAGTGAAAAAGAGAAGACTGAAACGAAAGTTGAGCAACCCAAAGGGAAAACTGGTGAAGAATCTACAAAGGAATTAGTTCCTTCAAAATCTGGTGTGTTGAAGTGGTTGCAGAAGAAATCTCGTAAATCATCTGATGATTCTTCGACTGTTCGTAAAGCTCAATTGAACAGACGAGGAATGATTATTCGTGATATTCCATCTCCAGTCTCTCCATCTTCGAAGAAGTGAAGAGCTGAAGATGTTGTGAAGCATATTACTGAGAAGCTTCGTCAAAAAAAAAAAAAGAGGAAGAAGCGAAAATTATTGATTCGTGAAGAGTCATCTGAAAGTGATGTTGTACCTGATACTCCTTTGGGTTCATCTTGTCCAAAGGTATCAACTCCTCTTATTGTTTCAATAGCTCCACCATCTATTTCAATCACACCTACAGTCTCCATTCCACTCGAAATTGTGGTAACCAAGTCAGTTTCTAAGGAGGTTCCAATTTCAAACATCACTACAAACGTATCTGATTCGGGTGCAAATGTTTATATGAGTGTCGACATTTCACAATCAATTCCCATCATTACTTCTTTACCAATTTCTACATCTATTATTTCTTCGAATGTTAATACATCATTACAACCGTTTGTTACTCAACCACCGACAATTACTTCTTCACCTACATTTGAACATATTCTTCAACAACCAATCACAACATTATTCCAATCGCAATCTACTGAACCACCAAAGCATAATTCCAATGATGAAACGGATGGATGAGGTTTCGGAGGAACTTTCGAAGATCTTCATTTTGATTCGGAAGAAGAGGAAATTCCTGATCATATGTTGATGTCGGGGAAGCAGTTCAAAATATTAAATCGGAAGCTGAACTCAATCTTGCAATCTCAAGCTGATTCGGGAGCCAAGCATTCGGTTTCTGGAATCGAAGTTGATGTGATGATTAAGGCTGCTGAGCTTCGTTTGCAAAGGGCACTAGATTTGAATGATAAGAATAATGAGCTTCGGATCAAAGCTCAAGGTGACCTGTATGATTCTTCTCTGAAGGAGCTTATAAATGTTACAAAAGAACGTCATGTTCTTTTCGTATAAGATGTGAAAAAGGTCAGGGAAGATGTGAATTTAAAGCTTGAAGAGCTGAAGAAAGAAGTTTTCGAATGAAATTCATGAAGTGAATGATCGCTTTAATTCAATTCAAGAGAAGGTAGATATCATTGTTGGGGCAGTGACAAATTTCATTCAAACCTACCAGCAACTGTACCAACAATTGAAGCCAAAGTTTCGGATGATAAACAAAAATTTGCTCAGTTAAAGGAGTTACTTGGTGACTTAAAAAGTGTAATTTCGAAGCCTACTCAACAATCATTCTTAACTCCTGAGTTTCTTACTCAGAAGTTAAATGTACTCGATCAAGCCATTCAAAAGGCTGTGGCTCCTATCACAAAATTTGCTCAAATGCTACCAACGAATGCCCCGCCTGTTATCACTGGGGTGAAAGGGGGAGAAAAGAAAGTGAGAAAAAGTTCAAAAGATGAGAAAAGGGGAGAAGGGATAAGAAAGTCAAATTAAGATGCGAAAATTGTGGGAAAGGTGTTAACTTCGCAAATTCCAATCTCTTTACCACTCAAGACTGATCCAATCACAACAAATACAGTAACCACAAAGCCAATAGCAAGACCTATTGTAAAAGGGATTGTTATTGGTTCATCAACTGAAGGAGGAAGTTCGAGTTCTTCAAAACCGAAGCATACTGATGATGGTAAAGGAAAGGGGGTGGCATTCAATCACAAAGGATGTATAGTTACGAATCTATTGAGTCCAGGGTGGCATTCAATCACATGTATGCCTTCCAGAAAAAGCCAAAGAAAAGTTATTCAATTGCCAACACTAATATGAGTCAGCTTGATTTCCCTATAAACGAAATGATGTTTATAACGGCTCAGTACAAGATCAGTGAGAAGTTCAAAAATCAAGATGATTACACTCATATGAAAATCAGGTTTCATGCAGTCCTTGGGAAGGAGCCTGATGAGGTTTGGTCGTTGATAAAGATAAAGAAGGTGATTGGTATTACAAAGGATGTATTGTTCGAAAATATGATACAAAATTTTCGGTATCATGTTGTTCGTGCGAACAATCAAAAATATGATTTCACAGTAGCAGATTTTCCATTGATGAATTTGAACGATTTAATTCAAGTGGCATTGCTCTTGAAAGATAAGGAGGCTTCGCAATTCAAGGGTACATATAAGGATGTTTTCAGGCTTGGTCTTGCACACATAAAGATTTTCATAGACAATTACTATGATTGTCTAGCATTGACCGATGAGGAATTGTCTTCGACAATGGGAAGAAAAATAACTGTGGCAATGGAAACTACAAAATCTCAAGCTGAGTTGAAGAAGTATGCTGACGGGGAAATTTGTTTAAAGCCTTTCGGATTGGGAAAGACACGACGGGGAAGGCTAAGAGATTTATATTCCAAGTCACTGAGATTGAACGATACACAACTCCTCAATAGACGAATTTTATTGTTCGTATGAATAGTTGTACTAAAAACAATGAAGGGTACAATACCGAGTTAAGGAAGGTGTTAACTTGGTACTCAGAGATTAGAAGAATGATGCACTTTGCTGCTCAGATTCTCACGAATTGAGTAGTTCGACTCATTTACAAAGGGGGAGATTGTTAGGGTCGAATTTGTTGTAAAGAGTCGAAGTGTCAGTTTGTTATTTCGTATGTATTTTACTAAGGCATTATATGTTCGAAACTTAAAGTTTAGCCCTTAGTATTTTTTGTACTTTCAGGATCCTATAAATAGGGTCAGAGCTTGAGTTTAGATAGTTATTTTGGTATGAAATTAATTATAACACTATTTGATACCTAATCAGATGTTATTATGTTATTTTTTTCTGCATTTAATATCGTTATGTATTCGTTTTTTCCACCAAAAATGTTGATTTTAAAAATATAAAATTAAAAAATGGAAAATGTTATTATCAACGATAGAAGGAATTACTGGCGACAATAGCATTAGCGACGACATACACTACACGAAATGAGCGTATTACCGGCGACAGGCGTCGTCGCTAAAAGTGGCGTTTGTCACCGCTAATACTTTTGGCAGCGACATGTCGTCACTGAAAGGTCGCCACAGATGCTTTATCGCTAATACTTCAAATGTCGTCGTAGATGCTTTATCGCTAAAGGCGTGTCGCCGCTAATAACCACGCGTTGCCACTAAAGACGTCGCCGGTAAAAGTAATTTCCATTTTTTTGTATTTAACATTAAAATCAAAAAAATTATATAAAAAATATAAAAACTGCTATAATATTAATTAATCTAATCCAACATCCTTCCATTCCAAAATATCCAAAATACTAGTCTAAAGTATCCAAAATACTAGTCTAAAGTTCTAACACAAACAAAACATTACAAAAATTCTACAGTTTCATTTCGTTGTGGTATCAAACAAAACCAATCTTCAAGTGCAACACTACATGTCAGATCTTTTAACATTGATTGAATCATGTCCAACTACAAAGAAAACAACATAGTCTTATAAGTCAAACCAACAACTTATCAATATAAGCAAAGTAGAAACAACATACATCCTACACATATTCTATATACACTATAACATTATACTTTTTTTTCTTTTCATTTTTCCATTATAGCATTGTACTATAACTAAACTAAGGAAAATATAAGCAAAGTACAAAATATATTACCAAATAGACTTAAACATACATGCTACACATATTGCATATAACATATTATAACATTGTACTTTTTTTTTATTTTTTCCATTATAGCATTATACTTTCATAAACTAACAATTTCCAACATATCAAACTATAACCAAACTACAAAATATTACTCTACAATAACTATAAGTATTAGCCTTGTACATGCTACACATATTGTATATAACACATTATAGCATTGTACTTTTTTTATTTTTTTTCCATTATAGCATTGTACTTTCATAAACTAACAATTACCAAACTACAAAATACCAATATATCAAACTATAACCAAGCTAACGATTACCAACATATACACTATTACCAATTACAAACACTTGAAACTATTACTAAACTAACAATTACCAACATTTGAAACAATTACCAAAATTATATAGTCTTGTTATCTGTGATTGTGGCGGTTGTTGTGTCAGTGGTTGTTCCTGATCGTACATCGACAAAACCGTAAAAGGTTTACGTCCGATGCCTCTGATATGGCTGCGTCTAACACACAAAATTCTTTCAAAACATTTTTTTATGTCCTCCGATGTGAGACCGCTTACTTGAGAAGAAGCTTGAGTTTGTTAATTGATTTCGTGGAGCAAATCATTCTGTATTTTCAAAAAAAAAATTATTATCATAATATATATATATATATATATATATATATATATATATATATATATATATATATACATATAAGCATGTATATGAAAATACAAATTAACCACTTACATATCGTTACTCGACTGTAGAACTACTAAACACCCCTTGACCATCGACATTAGCCTCACGAAATGCTTCGAGTCTAGTGATGTCATAATTAACATTAAAAATTAGATTAATTATACTTTAAATAAACATTTAAATATATCATAACTTACTTCTTTGAAACAGGCACTACTATACGAGCACGATCCCCCTCTGTTTACAACTTGTTGTTGTGCACAGACTCCTTTGTTTACCGCCAAATGTTTTATAAATTCAGGCGTTTGAAAGTGTTCAACTGCTTGCACCCAATTTTCAGGTGACATACCCTTTGCGAGTTCGATGTTTTTAGATAATCCCCGTCTTTTTTTTCGGTAGCTCAGCTGAAAAATATATTTAAAAATATTAGTCCCGATAGTTTATAATAAGTGAATAAAAACAAGTAATAAATGTATCATAATGAGACTTACCAACCTCTTTGTGTTGTTTCCGACCAAAGCCTACAGGAGGTGGTGGATCCACGACTCCATCACCTCCATGTCCTAATCCCATCACCTCGGCCATATATAGAAACACAATATGAATAAAAGTTAGCCTGTAAATTTCTAAGATGTACAAAATAGACAGACAATATAAATAAAAGTTAAAATTTGAATTTGGAATTCAAAATAAAGTTTCTATTACCAATCGATACATACATACATATACATACAAATACACATATTACATATACATATAAATACACTTTCCATTATAGCATCCTACTTTTTTCCATTATAGCATTGTACTTTCCAAATAAGCCCTTAAAAGTTAAATGGTGTTCCAATCAATACATACATACATATACATACAAATACACTTTCCATTATAGCATCCTACTTTGTTTGTTTTTGTTTTTGTTTTTTTTTCATTTTGTTCATTTTTTTCATTATAACATTGTAGTTTCCAAAATGCATATAAATACACAAATTACATACATAATTTTCTATAAATACAAATACACATATATAAAAATAATACACATCCAAAAACACATATACATACATCATACAAATCCAATATATATATATATATATATATACAAACATTGTATACATACATCCTACACATCCAAAATACAAATATACATACATACCCATATATAAATACACTTCTTTTTACACAAAATCAACATATTATATATAAAAAAAATAGAAAAAAGAAAACTTGTAGTGAGGTGGTTGTGAAGGTAAGTTACAACAGGAACAATGGTGGTGGTGGTCAAATGCTAATGGGGACCGACAACAACACTTCTACCTTGGTGGGGATCTTAAATTTCTGGAAAAATACTCGAAATTCCTTCAACAAACAGGTAAATTCAGTGTGGAGAAGAGAAAACGAAAAGAAATAGAGAAAAAAAAATGAAGTCTCGCATATCAATGTCGCCAGAAATGGTGCTTCAGCACCGCTGATGTAACGTCGCCAGTGACACCTTTAAAGTCGCCGATGATGAGCTTTGTTGCCGGAGTGGTGGACGAATACGTGGCTTTGAACGGAGAAAGTCGAGATTTTGCTGAGGAAGAAGAAGAAAATTGAGTGAGGAAGAAGATGCAACAGAAGGGGAAAGAACGAGGGAAGAGGGGCATTATCTGCGTACGATATTAGCGGCAACGGGTATTAACGACGACAACACCCTTTTAGCGGCGACGAACGCTCCCTTGGCGGCGACACCTTTGGAGGGAATCTTTGGCGGCGTTTTTTTTTAGTATTGGCGGCGACAATGTCGCCGGTAAACGCGTCGCCGCTAAAAGTTGTGTACGATTTGGATTTCTAGTCGTTGGATTAGACACTAAATCAATGGTTATGATTGCACCTTAGCATTTGACACAGATCGACGTTGAAGAAGTTTTAGCGGCGACAAACGACGCGAAAGTCATTTGTCGCTACTAAAGGTATGCGTCGCTGCTAAAGCCTATTATTCTTGTAGTGATATTCTATTACCGACGACAAGAGCATTAGCGGCGCCGTAGGATATTACCGGCGACTTGTCGCCGCTATTGCCTTACCGGCGATTATTGTCACCGCTAATTCCTTTTTTTTTCTTGTAGTATGTGTGTGTGTGTGTGTGTATATATATATATATATATATATATATATATATATATATATATATATATATATATATATATATAGATATGTTCAATTAAAAACAGTAAATAGTGTGAGAACGTAAAAACACTATGTTTATGTTATTATTCTATAATGAATGTTGTATATGTGTATTGTTGAAGTTATTCTAATATGAATATTAACGTTTGATTATTCATATATTCATTAGAATGTTATTATTCTATTTTAAATATATGTATGTGTATTTTTGTAGTAAATTATAATTTTAGTTTTAACTTGTGACTATTCATTTATTTGTTGCTGAATAATGACATAAAGTTGTGAATACAAAATTCATTGCAGAATAATAACATAAAAATAATGTTTTTACGTTTTCACACTATTTACTGTTTTTTTATTTGAACTATATATATATATATATATATATATATATATATACACACACACACACAGAGAGAGAGAGAGAGAGAGAGAGAGCTAGGTTCAAATGTGGATTGACATCTATTGTGCGGACTTGTGGATAATGCTATTCTGTGAGAATGACAAAGAAAATATGTTGTTTGATAATATGAATACGTTCAATCTTATATAATTATTGTAATTATTATGCATTTTCACTAATTAAATCGTCTATAAGGTCATTATAGACTTTTTTTAATTATTCTCATTCTGTCAGAATGTTATCAGGATGTTTATTGAGTCGTATTCTGTAAGAACGAAAATAAATGAAAAACGATGCATAAGAACAAAAATGAATTAGAATTAGTGAGAATCCATTAAAATAACAATAGTTCTGTGAGATTGAACGTATTCATATTACTAAATAACATATTCTCGTAGTAATTCTCATAAAATAGCATTATCCACACGTCCACACAATAGTTGTCCATCCACATTATAATCTAGCCCTATATATATATATATATATATATATATATATATATATATATATATATATATATATTTATTTATTTGGTCAAACACTGAATTTTAAGCCGTACAAACCTTAATAGGATATTTACAACCAGTTTATGCATACGATCTTATTTGGTCAACAAAATAGATAAGAAGTGAAGAATAAGTCAAAAATAAAACGAATCAAAAATAGATAAGTGAAGACTAATTCAAATCCTTGTATCCTTAATTTTTTTGCATAAAAGATGGAGACTAATTCACATACCATTTCCTCTATAAAATTCATCGCCCCACCACCTAATATCGATTTACATATCTTTAAATTTAAAGTAACTAATGTTTTTAACCTTACTATTGCAGGACTTCTATGGGTACCACCTCTTGCTCACAATCGACGCATTTCCCTCTTCACCCCGACTCCTACATCTCATACTTGCGCCGTCACCGCATGCACCGTCAGCACCATATACCATCACAACTAACCACCGTCGAAGCACTATCTCGACGTTCGTCACCACCATCGGCCATCGTTGAAGTCGTTTATATAATCCGTCCAAACCGCTGCTGGAAATCCTCCATCAATATGTTGATATGCAGGTTATTTCTAGATATTTGACAACACTTCTGGAAAAAGAAGAAGAACATGGATGTTTTTCTATGGCTAGAAGAACAATATATGACAGAACCAATCAAACCCTAGAGCTACGACTAGCGCGACCTACTGCTTCATTTCAACTTTTTCCACATTGTTGCTCTTCTCTCTTTCTTTCGCTTACACATGAGGTATAGTTTTTTCTTTGCATATTTGAAACCTAAATTTTTATGTTCTTTTAATTTCTTAGCTTTTCTTTCAAAAAATAGGCTTACAGTCGCTATTTCTTTTTATTTTTTTCTCTGAACAATAGTAAGATGAAACCCTATTAAAAGAATCCGACATTATAGCTCAATTTGACTCTTGAGACTCGCAAAAGCCCAAAGGTACAATTTATGTTTATTTCAAAGATATCAAGTAAATAAACCATGGATAAGAACTTGTGTATAATCATCTCAACTTTTTAACTTATAGCAGAAAGATATTAAGGCATAACCTCATGGATTTTAGC
Organism: Lactuca virosa; assembly: GCF_052849685.1. NCBI lineage: Eukaryota > Viridiplantae > Streptophyta > Magnoliopsida > Asterales > Asteraceae > Lactuca > Lactuca virosa. The sequence goes on from NC_136434.1 coordinate 45,377,525, forward strand.
ATGTCCAGTATTCGTAGGGGTCTTCTATGCAAACAATTATACACCGGCATGTATGTTTGGTGTGTGTCAATGTGACTATCTATACCTGTCTTTGTATGTGTGATGTGTTATGTGTGTTTGTGTTTTTTATTGTGTGCTTGTATATGTGATGTACCTGATGTGTTTTTTTTTGTGTGATTAGGTTATTTAATTGTTTCAGATGTCATCTTCCGAGAGATTTACTTGGATTTTATTTTTTACTAACATGGGGTATAATTTTCAGAGAAAGGTTTTCATTTTCCTTTGGATAATTTCCGTTAAATATAGATTTTTATGATTATTTTGACACACCTGGTTATTTTTATGTCTAGCAGGAGATAAAGATTTTGTATTGCGTATGTGTTATTTCTTCTTGGTATATGTGTTCTTGTCTTTGGGAAGAAGATGACTAATGGTATGATTTTTTATATTATATTTTTAATGGCATGTCTTTACGTGTTATTGTTATTCCAAAAGTAACGTTTGGTTGTTGTTCGAGGTTGACAAAGCAAATGAGATTATGAGGGTTGCTGGTCTTGCTCTTGGAAAGGCTTTCATTGTTTCTGTCAAAGGTATACTCATGAGGTTTTATTCTTCTTCTTCATTGACTTCAATTAGATAGACCTAGAATCTGAAAATTGTTGTTTTCTTTTTTATAAATCTAATTTCAAATATATGCACTTGGATTGCTATTATTCAACATCAATCTTTGTCTAAAGTGTTAAATTTCCATAAAAGAAACATGAAGTTGCTTGTGGTTTAACTTATTGTTTGGTTTATTATTTGCAGCAAGCATCTTTTATTATGGGATGTCAAGATTCAAATGGTTTTGGGTTTATTTTTGTCACTGGCAGACATACTACTCTAATTCGAGATGTATGGTTTTGGGTTTCAGGTTTCATGCAATTGAGGTAATAAATATTAACTTTTCATCAACATCCTCACATGTTTATTTTTCATCCCACAAATATCTACGGCTTCGGGTTATTGTTTTAGACTTTAACTTTTGGGAGTTTATGGAGAATTTCGAAGGAGTGCGAGTTTGTTCTCATTTCATTTTTTACAAACACAAAACCCTTTTTGGGACAATGTGAAGAAAATATGACATTTATTTTATCATCAGCAAGTTCCCATTTAGGGTCAGAATTGTTCTCATTTCATTTTTCATACTTATTTTTTATTTTGTATTTAAGTTTTAGATTCATACAAGGAGCGGTATAATAATATTATATATGTTTGCAACAATTTCAATTTTGCTTCCCTAACATGTTTAGCCAATTCACGGACAATTTATTATGGGTACTTCATATTATTTGGCATAGACGGGCAACAAAATGACCCACAATTATATTAAGTAAAGCGGTCCTACATTAGTGAGGGACAGGCATGCCAACCATTCTCCTGAATTTATGTCTTCATATGGGAATGGTTCGAGTTATTGCTACCACCCACATGATTGTGATTTCGAAAGGATTGGAGCTTGCTTTTGATTTGTCGATAGCTATACCATGGATCACGACACCCCAAGCGTTTGATTTTCTACCCTATTTTTGATCTGATTAAGCATCATGGACATTTTCCCCTCCATTGCATGAAGTGGGAAGTCGGCAATTCTTTGTCGCTATAGTAGGTGTAGTCCTTGTAGTTATCTGCTATGAGGGTGTTTTTGGCATGAAGTTATTCAAGATTTTAAATGTTTCAAATGGTCCTAATGTAACATCCGGATTTTCAGGTATGATAAAATGAGTATTATTTTCTAAGTTATGAGGAGTGACTCGACGAGTTGACGCCTTAACTCGTCGAGTAGGATCGCGACTTGGTGACATGGAAAATGAATGGACTCGACGAGTCGACAAGCTGACTCGCCGAGTCAGCGCTGTTGGCAGAAACCCTAATTCTTTCGGGCTTGGGCCTATTTAAAGGCACTTATAGCCTCCTTGGCCCTTCCCACCAGTGTCTTCGCCCCTTGAGAGAAACCCTAGAGTTATTTGTGAGCTAGAGAGGAAAGAGGTTCATTTGGAGGTCATTTCTTTGAAGAAGAAGGTCAAGAGTGTTGCAAGGATCTCAGAGGAGAGTTGGTGGATCAGCTTCATCTTCATTCAAGCTTCAGATCTGGTACAAGCCCTTGTCTCCCTGGTGTTTGAATAGATTTCCTTTGGTTGTTGAGTTAGGGCTTGTAACACCATTTGGATGGGGTTTTGGTTGCATCCAAACCCTTTTTCGAGTTATTTTGTAGATCTGGACCTTGTGAGGTCCAGAGAACCAGAAAGTAGGTAGCTTTGAGTGAGTAACTTTGGAACCTTGAAGCTATGAAGCTTCAATGGAGTCATAATGGTGTATAGAGCAAAATACACCATGCATGAGCCTCAAGTTCAGACCTTTACGTGACTTTTGGGTGTTAGAAGGTCAGATCTATAAGTTAGAGAAACAGATCTGACCTCAGGAGGTCATTTAAGCATTTACATGGAGGAAACTCGCCGAGTCCATGAGAGGACTCGACGAGTCGGATCGGGTTGCCCCACGATTCGTGATCAGTGGTAACCCGTCGAGTGAAAGGCTAACTCGACGAGTCGAGTAAGGCCTTAGGAGGATTTAGAGGACACACATGGACTTACCGAGTCACCCGAGTGCACTCGACGAGTTTGGTCAAAGTTGGACCGTTGACTGGAGTTGACTTCAATTGACCTTAGGGTTTGGTCAAACTGATTCAAGAGAGGCCATGGAGGGGTAGAATGGTCTTCTACCCATTCTTTATAAATGAGAACATAAGAGAGTATTGATTAGAGATATTATCATTTTGATAGGCGGAGGCTAGATCGGGGATATCGAGCACGAGGGTTTACTAGACATCATACGAGGTGAGTCTTCTCACTATACTTTACCTGGAATGGTAACTATGTGTGACCGGAAGGTCTTATGTATTTGTATGAGTTATGTGACTTATGTGAGATGTGTAATGTGATATGTATATGCTGAATGAATTGGGCCGGAAGGCAAACGGAGTTGGGGCCGGAAGGCAAGACATGGTAGGGCCGGAAGGTCTACCAGAGCTGTGGGACCGGAAGGTCTCACTGAGACATATTGACCGGAAGGTCATGCGAGGCTACAGCCTCGAGAGGCTATTATGTGAATGTGGTATTTTTGGGAACTCACTAAGCATTATGCTTACCGTGTTATGTGATATGTGTTTCAGGTACTAGCAAGGATCGCGGGAAGGCGCCAGCATGATTTGTACACACTGGCAGAGGATTTTGTTTTGAGATTCTTGGATGTGTTTTATTGTGATGACATTTGTTACACATGAGATTTTGAGAATATTATATGAGTTTTATTGTGTTCGAAAAATGAAAAATTGTTTTGAAAATTCACGTCGTTACAAGTTGGTATCAGAGCCTTGGTTTGAGGGATTCAGATGCACCTTCGGGTGTATCTGAACTCAAACTGAGGATTTGAGAAGATTTTTCATAGAATAAACAATTTCTCTAAAAGAGTAAAAGATTTCGAGACAAGCAGAATGGAACAGTGTGTACGATCAGCCAGCGCCCGAACGGTGATTTCCCAAAATACTCTTACATTATGTGTTATGAGATATTATGTGATATGCTATGCATGCTAGAGTAGGCTACGTATCCATAACTAGGACTAGAGTGGCCTGATTTGTGATGCCTTAGCCTAGGAGATTACTGCTACTATGAGATACTCGAGAGCGAGTAGGTAGCAGCAAGGAGCTTATGAGTGGTCTACTAGAGGGTAGCCTGAGTTTAGCGAGATATAGAGTACTTGTGACCTGGGATCCTAGGAGGAGGACTTGGGGTGAATACCGATGCGTTGTGGAAGGTAGTATAGGGCCCGTACTACTGGAGACACTGGATCAGTGAGCAGTCCAGGTAAGAATCCTTAGGGTACTAAGGAACAAGTAGGAACGATTGATCGAGTGTGAGTAATATCGGTTGAATCTCTGATTATTTTGTGTCATGTTTCAGAGGCATCATGGTGGGGACGCACCACAACCCAGGAGGCAGTGGTACCAGTGGTACTAGTGATGAGGAGATCCGTAGGATGATTCACGAGGAGGTGGCCGCAGCCATTCGAGCTGAGATACCGGAGATGTTTGGGTCTATCAAGACCACGCTGGTTGAGACATTTGACGAGAGATATGATGCTCTGACTGAGGCGGCTGCTGTTGCAGCCACTACAGCTGTCGCTGCCGCGAGGCCACAGGGGGGCGACTCGTTGCTGTACCGAGAGTTCAGCAACACGAAGCCACCAGAGTTTGACGGAACTCAGGATCCGATAGCCGCGATGAGGTGGATCTCTGACATTGAGGGATGCTTATACACATGTTCATGTCCTGAGCATCTGAGGGTATGGTTCGCGCTGAACCAGCTTCGCTTGGGGGCGAAGGATTGGTGGAAGTTTGTGACGGATGACTTCACTCCTGCAGAGCTCACTGCAGTTACTTGAAAGAGGTTCACCACTATGTTTCGTGATGAGTATGTTCCTCCGGTGGAGAGGAAACGGTTAGCACAGGAGTTCTTGTCGCTCAAGCAGGGGACCGAGTCTGTGACAGTGATTACGAGGATGTTTGATGAGAGGGCGCTATTTTGCCCTGAGCACGTGTCTTCTGAGCAGGCACGAATGAGCCGATACTTGAGCATCTTGAGGAGGGATATTCGCGAGTTCGTGGCGAACTCGTCATACCGGACATTTGCTGAGCTTCAGGCAAATGCCCGGAAGAAGGAGATTGAGCTAGAGACTTAGGCCAGGGAGGATGTGGAGTCTCAGAAGGGGGATAGGCTGCCGGTACAGTCTCAGCCGGCAGCTAAGCGGGCAAAGCCCGCCGATTCGAGGACGGGAGGCTAGAAGGTCCGCACTTGTGGGAAGTGTGGCAAGGGACATGAGGGGACTTGTCGGGCGGGTGCTTGCTACAAGTGTGGCAAGAAGGGGCATATAGCCAAGGATTTCCCCAAGGGGTTCATGGTTTGTTTTCACTACAATCAAACTGGCCATCGGAAGGCCGAGTGCCCGCAGCTGACGCAGGGACCAGCATAGGGATCTGCCCCTGCTGCTGCACGAGCTACAGAGGGTCGGCCAGCGAAGGCCGAGGTTCCGAAGGCTCGCGGGAGAGCCTTTCAGTTGACAGCGGAGAAGGTCCGCGCAACGCCCGATGTCGTGGCTGGTATGTATTCTTTTATTTACTTATGATGAGTTTGAGATTTTGTACTTATATGGTGGTATGCTTAGGTACTTTTCTTGTGAGTTTTGTACCTGCTTTGGTGTTGTTTGACTCGGGTGCGAGTCGATCTTTTGTGTCATTAGCGTTTAGTCAGCTCGTCGGTATCGGACGAGAGACGTTGAGTCGACCTCTGCGAGTTTCTATAGCTGACGAGCGAGCGGTTTATGCTACTGAGGTGATTCGAGGATGTGTACTCGAGATTTTCGGTGTTGAGTTCCCGATTGACTTGGTACCGATTGCGATGGGGGATGTTTGTGTCATCGTGGGCATGGACTGGTTGAGCCGATTCGGAGCTGTTATCGACTGTGAGCGTCAATTGGTGACCATACGAGACCCTAGTGGGGGAGTACTTACGGTGTATGGCGAGGGTACCCGATCTGGGTTAGCATTTTGTTCGGCTGCCAGAGCGAGACAGAGTCTACAGCAGGGCTGTAGAGGGTTCGTAGCCTATGTGATGAATACACGAGTTGCCGCAGAGAGGCCGAGTACTGCCAGTGAGGTACCGGTAGTGCGAGAGTTTCCGGATGTTTTTCCCGAGGAGTTGTCGGGTGTGCCTCCCGAGAGGCAGGTGGAGTTCCGCATCGATTTGGTTCCGGGGGCAGCGCCTATTGCCAAGGCACCCTATCGCCTTGCGCCACTGGAGATGCAAGAGTTATTCTCACAGCTTCAGGAGCTGTTGGGTAAGGGATTCATCCGACCGAGTAGCTCGCCGTGGGGAGCGCCGATCCTCTTCGTCAAGAAAAAGGATGGTTCACACCGGATGTGCATTGATTACCGGGAGTTGAACAAGTTAACGGTCAAAAACCGTTATCCATTACCGAGGATTTGACAATCTGTTTGATCAGTTGCAGGGTTCGTCTTGGTTTTCCAAGATAGACTTGAGGTCTGGATATCACCAGATGAGGGTGCGTGATGAGGATATCCAGAAGACGGCGTTCAGGACTCGATATGGGCATTACGAGTTCGTGGTGATGCCTTTTGGGCTCACCAATGCACCAGCGGCGTTCATGGATCTCATGAACCGAGTATGCAGGCCGATGTTGGACCGATCGGTGATTGTGTTCATCGACGATATTCTAGTGTATTCGAGATCCAGAGAGCAGCATGAGGAGCATCTGAGGGAGATCCTTGGAGTGCTGAGATCAGAGAGGCTTTATCCCAAATTCTCCAAGTGTGATTTCTGGTTACGAGAGGTCCAGTTCTTGGGACATCTCGTTAATCAGAATGGGATATTGGTCGATCCGGCCAAGATTGAGGCTGTCATGAGTTGGGAGGTTCTGAGATCCCCCACCGAGATCAAGAGTTTTCTGGGGTTAGCCGGCTACTATCGGAGATTTATCAGATATTTCTCCAAGATTGACGTTCCCCTCACTAGATTGACCCGGAAGGGTGTTGCTTTTATTTGGGGTCCCGAGCAACAGACCTCGTTTGAGACTCTTCGCCAGAGATTATGCGAAGCCCCGGTGTTAGCCCTTCCGGAGGGAATGGAGGATTTCGTGGTGTATTGTGATGCGTCTATATCGGGGTTGGGTGCGGTGCTTATGCAGAGAGGGCACGTGATAACATACGCATTGAGGCAGTTGAAGCCTCATGAGACGAGGTATCCCACCCACGATTTGGAGTTGGGGGCAGTGGTGTTCGCCCTCAAGATATGGCGCCATTATTTGTATGGGGTTCGGTGCACCATATACACGGACCACAAGAGCTTGAAGTATCTGATGGATCAGCCCAACCTGAATATGCGTCAGTGGAGATGGTTGGATGTGGTAAGGGATTATGACTGTGAGATCCTGTACCACCCGGGCAAGGCTAACGTGGTAGCCGATGCTCTGAGCCGCAGGGCAGAGAGTGCCCCGATTCGAGATATATGTATGAGGATGACGGTGATGACTCCGGTATTGGATACCATTCGAGAGGCCAAGGTAGAGGCTGTGAGACAGGAGAACCGCAAGAGGGAGCGGGTGATTGGACAAGTATCCGAGTTTGTGACGGATAGCCGAGGGCTTATGACCTTTCGTGGTCGGATTTGGGTGTCGTATGCGGGCGGGGCACATAGCACTCTGATGGAGGAGGCGCATAGATCGAGATTTTCGATCCATCCCGGGGCCACTAAGATGTATTTGGACCTGAAGAGAGACTACTGGTGGCCCTGTATGAAGAGGGATGTTGCATGGGTAGTAGAGAGGTGCTTGACATGTCGTCGGGTTAAGGCCGAGCACCAGCGTTCGCATGGCAAGTTGCAGCCATTAGAGGTTCCCCAGTGGAAGTGGGAACAGATTTCTATGGATTTTATCACCAAATTGTCGAGGACCGTGAGGGGTGTTGATGCAATTTGGGTGATTGTGGACCGGCTGACGAAGAGCGCTCATTTCCTTGCTATCAATGAGAGCTCTTCTGCAGAGAGGCTGGTAGAGATATATGTGAGGGAGGTGGTGTCGCGGCATGGAGTGCTGATCTCGATTGTGTCAGACCGAGATGTACGTTTCACTTCCAGGTTCTGGAAGAAGTTCCATGAGGAGTTGGGAACGAGATTGCACTTCAGTACTGCTTACCACCCGCAGACGGATGGGCAGAGTGAGCGGATGATACAGACGCTCGAGAACATGCTTCGAGCATGTGTTATGGACTTCGGGGGAAGTTGGGACACATACCTACCTTTGGCTGAGTTTTCTTACAACAACAGCCACCATTCGAGTATAGGTATGCCTCCCTTTGAGCTTTTATACGGGAGGAGGTGTCGAACTCCCATCTATTGGGGAGAGGTGGAGCAGAGAATTATGGGCAGCATTGAGATAGTGCTAAAGACGACCGAGCAGATTCAGCAGGTCAGACAGAGGTTACTGACAGCCCAGAGTCGCCAGAAGAGTTATGCGGATAGACGGCGATCCGAGCTCGAGTTCCAGGTTGGAGATTTCGTACTCCTGAAGGTATCTCCTTGGAAAGGAGTGATCCGATTCAGGAAGAGGGGCAAACTGGGGCCCCGATACATTGGTCCTTTTAAGGTGATCGCGAGAGTGGGTAAGGTAGCATACCGTTTAGAGCTACCTGCAGAGTTGAGCCAAATTCATGATACCTTCCACGTATCTGTTGGGTTTTGAGCATTCTAACACTTCTAAGTGTACATGCAACCCTAAATACCTTGGATCTATGTTTTCTCTATTATACATGCAAATATGAATATTCCAAGGTATTACCCTATCTAGCATACAATCTTTGATACTTGGGTAATAAAAACAAGTTAGAAGACATACCTTTTTATGTAGCTTGATTCCTTGATGCTCAAGAGCCGAGTGCCCCAAGTGTGGCACCTCAAATGGTTCACACAACATCAAAGTACACTTGGAATAACTTGAGAGAAATGATACACTTCTACAAATCGGCTAGCCCTCACCATACATACATATTGTCCAATTTTTGTCAAGAATAAGATGCTTATATAGTTTGTCACAATTAGGGTTACACCATGTAAACCCTAATTGTCATGGCCTTCCATTTCCATGATCCATGGGTACAAAAACACCATGGAGCATCCTATGGGTTTTAGCCCAACTTGATAATCCATGGAGCATTAGCCCACTATACAAGTATGGACGATTTACACAATCAACCCATATATTTAATTAGTTTCCTTTTGATCACTTAATTAATTCTAAATTAATTCTTGATCAATACTAATTAAATAATCTTATTAATATATTAGAACTTATAATATATTAGTAAACCTTAAGTGTTATTTCTCTCATTTTAGTCTATCCAAATGCATGATGCCATGCAACCCAAATGGACCATGCCGGGTCGGGTCAAGTACATACCAAATATAGTTATGGACTTAGACACTAATCCAACAGTCTCCCACTTGGATAAGTCTAAAACTATTATTGAGTATGACTTCAAGAACCGACTGGCAATCGTAGCACTTTAAGCTGCTGTCGAACTCTGACGTTGTAACTGAACTCTGATCTCGTCAATGACTTGTCCATTAGATAAGGGATCATATATTCCTCCATTCTAGATATCATATGGACTGAGACATGGATTTATAAATCATTCTCTCTGTCCATTTGTTGTTTCCCGATTTCCGATTTATGACGACTGACTAATTGAACAAATCAAATCAATCTAGGCCCGGCTGAGCACTTACATTTGTCATCACTAAATCATCGAGGGGCCCACAGATATCACTTTTATCCCGAAGGTAAAAGGAATGGATAAACTTCGACTCATATGGTTTGTTCTACTACTTGTTAAATCATACACAAAAGCACGTTTTATAACATCGAGTTACCAATGCGTTTTCGCGCAATCAATGTACAACCAACTTATAGTAACAACTCATATCTCTAGGTTTGAAGAATATAAGATATTATCATCTCATGATCACTCGTGATAAAATCCATGAAGTGATTCAAATGAGCGAGGGTTGAATCCAATACTTAGAACTTATGAGCACTCATGAGTGTTGTAGCACCTCTTTGCTATGTCCAACATCTTAGATATCTACAAGCCAACTCATGACAATCTTGATTCATATCTACTTCCAACATATGACCGACTGTGGATGGTTTGAATAACTTTGTCATTCGGGAAGAATGACCTAGTTTATTCTGGAAGTCAAAACATGCAAAATGAAACACAAGAATATTTGAATCTAGTATGGTATCAAAACCTATGAATATAAATAGATCACTTTTTATTTATCACCATACTGATTACTCATTATTCATTGTTTCGGTTTTATCAACTTTATACTTGAATTAAAAACACTAGTTGTCCCATGCTCCAAGCATGTACACTATGTTTTTCTAAACAATAGCTTTGCTATACACCAAGTAAGCACTCTATGTTTGTCTATGATCTTTACTTTGTGAACTAGAACGATTGAACATAATTTCAGTGATCATCTTTTCACACTCCCAAATCCTTATCGAAAATGTAAGAATTCCAAATTCCTATCATTTACTGAAATCTGTTAGATTTTAAACTTATATGCATTGATCCTCTTGTAAATATTATGCACAAAGTCAAAAAGACTTGTCAACAGACATTACAGAGTATTCCAATGGAGATCAGCTCCATGGAAACATCCTTCTTGCAATAAGTTTTTTTCTAATCTCACACAGATTGAATAACTTCCAACTATGAAACATTTCCATATTCCCATTTTGACTGTCACTTCTGAACAAGAGTTGCCTCCTTTCAGAGTATGTCAATATGGTCCTTCCAAAATTTAACACTATACTTCCAACTGTCCCTGAGCAACCAATCTTTGGTAAACCTTAGATTGTTCTCGACAATTGCTTAATCATTTTAGTCATATCCAATTCTAGATTTTTTTCCCTTAATGCCCAGAGCATTTTGAAAATTTAGAAAGGATGAATATTATAGCACATGCAATCGATTCTATATCCGAAGCATATGGGACACGATTCATGATGTCTCACATAAAGACATGATACTAGACCAGTCTTTTTGCTATACTATTTCTATGTCTATTTGCCAAGTTCTCATAATTCAGATTATGAAAAGGGATGCCGTAATTATAATCGAATTTTAGAATGTAAATAATGGACCCATATATAGAATTTCCTTTTGTTGAGCCATTCCAACACAAAATTCATATATATCCTTGACTAAAGATGATTAAAACCTCAATCTAAGCTTTTAGAATTAAAATGAAGTATAATTTCCTCTCCCTTAATTATAGCAAAACAACTTTTTTTTAATTAAAACTTTGTTTTCTATAATTAACATTGCTAACTTGCAACACTTATCATAATTATCATGCTCCCACTAACATGATGATTATTAGCATAACACTTATGCTCCCACTAGCTTTGACATGTACTCAGAAATCAGTTGAACTTCTAGAAAAAACAATACTTTATTGACTTTCTTACCAAAGTTCAGATTTCTGATACTAGATTGCTTTGATAAAACTTTATCAATATCATACACCTTATCTTAGATAGCTCACAGGTGTGTCTAAACAATTTCAGAACTATGAAAAGGGATGCCGTAATCATAGTCTCAATTTTTTAGACCTTTGCCACTTCTCACAAGTCCATGTTAGTGTGCCGGTTAACCACACAGCTCCACTAACGACTTTGAGAATGCAAATATCACAATTGCTATCTACTTCAAATCTACTTGGTGGAAGTGTTTCCTCACCATCATTTTCATGAATCGGAGAGAAACCTTATGACCCTTAGATTTAATGGTGTATGTGTTCTTATCCATGTGAATTGTCAAAACCATAGTCACAAGACAAGGATAATGACAAATCCAAACTCATATGGACTGAACTCAACCCCTGCAGCCTCACGAATTGAAACTTTTGTTTTCTATAATTAACATTGCTAACTTGCAACCTTTATCATAATTATCATGCTCCCACTAACATGATGATTATTAGCATAACACTTATGCTCCCACTAGCTTTGACATGTACTCAGAAATTAGCTGAACTCCTAGAAATCAATATTGTATTGAATTTCTTACCAAAGTTCAAATTTCTGATACGAGATGCTTTGATAAGACTTTATCAAAGACATACACCTTATCTTAGATAGCTCACAGGTGTGTCTAATCAATTTTAGAACTATGAAAAGGGATGCCGTAATCATAGTCTCGATTGTTTAGACTTTTGTCATTTCTCATAAGTCCATGTTAGTGTGTCGGTTAACCATGCAAGCTCCACTAACGACTTTGAGATTGCAAAGATCACAATTGCTATCTTACTTAAAAACTACTTGGTGGAAGTGTTTCCTCACCATCATTTTCATGAATCGGAGAGAAACCTTATGACCCTTATATTTTATGGTGTATGTGTTCTTATCCACGTGAATTTGTCAAAACCATAATCATAAGACTAGGTTAGTGACAAATCCAAACTCATATGGATTGAACTTGTGCAATCTTAACTTCTCGCCACCTGGCAGTACAGGGCCTGCCATTGCTTCCAAGTAGTTATGCAAATAATCGAGAACATGTAGGACTCAAATGTCAACTTTACTGGAATGAGCACATAAATGTCAACACAATAGGTTATAAACCTCTAGTTGTGTGCTAATGATTAACAATAGGTTTACTCTTGATTAGTTCTTGAAACTATTTCAGGATCTTTTTCACTCCCACTGTCTTCTTGACCTATAATAATTTCTTGTCAAATATTCAAGAGATAGTGTGGATTCTAATCAAGACACACACTTCACACAATTGTCCTTAGTTGGTCTTTGTTTTATCCAAAACATCACAACTTACCAATTTCAAATGTACAAGAGTAGGACACTTTTACTCTTACATTTGACAAGTGTTTTAAACCTTTCTTTAAGATATGTCACTCAACTTACAGTCTTGGAGTATGACTCTAAGACTTGTTTTGAAACGAAGTATGAATCATCTTCTTGATTTAACCACTTCAACAATTCATAACTCCTCTTCTTAGCTATAAGAACGCACTAAGTTTTCCTTAGAGGACTAATTGTGATATGATTTCTAAATCATTAAGATGATCACAAAACCTGATACTAAAGTACTCTCCCATCTTTTCATATTTGAGAAACTTTTATCTTTCTGCCTAACTTGATTCTTCTCAATTCGTTCTGCCATACATCAAAACTTTTCAATGTTTCAGAATTATACTTAAACTTGTAAGTATAATCATATTTACTAAACTTTAGTAAATCATGACGAATAATCTTATCGATCTTTTGTGGTGGACTTGATCAGTGCACCAGAATGTGTACTTGATCCTTTAGTCCTTCACTTGACTCACATATACATGTGAACAATGAATTAATCTTAATTTTCCAAAGATGAAAATTCTCATTCATCATACTATACAACTTGCATGATTTCCAAGTTTCTATCCAACTGAAACCTTAGGTGATGAGAATCTTTCCTTATTTGGTAAATTAGACATTACCACAAATGAAAGAAACAAATCCATTTTTTTTCAAAATGGCTATCAATGGAATCCTATAAGCAACAATTTCTCACAAATGTCATTCTAAGGATCCTTAGAATAAATAAGATCAAAAATTCCCTTTAATTTTTAAAACTTTGCGGAAAAACATATCCTTATAGTGCAAAAGCATATGAAAAACTTGTTGTTATCTATTCCTAAGCAATATATCATAACTCCTGAGCAACAGCTAAAAATTCTTATCACTGAACCATGCGATCGAGATTCATCTTCGAGATCAGAATCAACATATGCTTCCTTTAAGTTTCTTCACTTTTCTTTGATTCTTAAAACATCAACATGTGATCCAGTCAAATCAGTAACAAGAATGTCAGAATAGAAACTTAACAGAGTTAGATAGTGGATTTTACCTGAAGTTGGGTCAAACTTCTTGACTTGATCAACCTTATGATCTTTCAGGTAAATAGGCAGCTTCGCAATCAATGCCCTCTTCCTTTGGCAACTGACACATATGGACCCTTTGGTAGAACTATCTCAGACTTAGCCATTCTCTTTACCATTTGGTCAACCGAGTTGACTATGGCCGATCCCTTTCCATTGGGAAGAGAAAGCTTTTACTGGGTATCCAATGTTACCATTGTCAATGTCCATTGAAGGTTTGGGAAGTTGATCTTCTAATCAAATTTGCTTTACCAGTCCTTAAATCATTTCTGATTCAGCAGCACCTAGCAAATAGATAAGATCATTAAGGGTCTTGTCATAGTCTATCTCATAGTAGTCCCAAAGGAACTGACTACGTGACTTAGAAAGTGATGGAACATCCAACTTTCTTAAGACTTTGACACCCAACTCTCCCGGCTTGTCAATATGTGACTTTATCTCCAAGAAGTGATCACACATAGACTTAGCTTGCCAATAGGGCTTGAGTGACCTTGAACTTGTGGGTTAGGGAGAATAATTGGAGGAGGTGGAGGAAGTGAAGTTCCAAGAGATTTTGGGAAAATCATAGATGTCTGAACTAGACATCTTTTGGGAGATATTCAAGATAGTTGATTTAAAGTCCTTAATATAACACCCAATATGAAATATTAAGTCTAGGACCCAACACAATATTTTATAACTTGGAAGAGGGATGTCGTAATCCAAGCTATAGAATATTTGAAGGTAGGTGAATGACGATTCACCAATTTCCACCATGAAAACGAAATAGTTTAATTAGGTTTTACTTGGATTTGAAACTCCTAGATCTTTTGAGATTCATTGAACTGTTCAATGGCATGTTTCAATCTCCATTGTCCCCTTCAGGTTTTGTGACTGGGATGCCGAGGATCACAAAACAAGGTGTGAAGTAACCATGCAAATTACTTGGTACTCTTAAATGTTTATCACTCAACCGATGTGTCGGTTAACCACACACGCTCCACCGGCCTATGATAGACTTTAAGAAACCCTGTGCCTACCTTGTTAAATCAAGCTAGTGTGCCGGTTAACCACATGCGCTCCATTAACCGACTTAAACAAAGTGCAAAGTGTAATTTCATGGATTAGCACTTTATTCACATTTTCCTAAGTAGCTAAGATTGGAAATTTATAAGTGTTTATTTACTTAGTATTTATCATTAATACTTTTAATGAAGGGAGAATTATAGTCTTTGTCCTACTCGTTTGGCTAACGACCCTCCACCAGTCAAGGAAGCGGTGGGTGAGAGTGGAAACCCATTAAACTGCCATTTTATAGGCAGTAACCTTATACCCCCCTTATAGACCGCCTTCGTGAATGAGGCCTACTAATGGTAAGATGACTTGCTCTTATACATATATATATATATATATATATATATATATATATATATATATATATTATTAACTTATATATATATATATATATATATATATATATTATTAACTTATATATATATATATATATATATATATATATATATATTATTAACTTATAATATTATAAAGTATAAAGGTTGAATTTTAACTTTTAAAATCCTAAGGGCTTAATTTGGAATTAAAGTAGTCATAAGGGAAAACTTTACAAATTCCAAAACTTGAGGGCAAGTTTTGAAACTATTCAAAACTATTCAATTCCATAACTTATGAGTTTAAAGTAGTTTCAATTAAAAACTCTTCAAGTTCCATAACTTGAGGACAAGTTATGGAAGACTTTAAACTATTAAAAGAATGTATCTTTCCTTTATTCATAACTTATGAAATATTTATGAGTTTTATGATTCTTAAATGTGACTTTTCATGTAACTTGAGGACAAGTTACAAAAACATATTTTAAAATCAACTCTTAGAATAAAATGGATTTAAAACACAATATCAATTAACTTTTCCTATTAATCTAAGCAACTCATATGAACAAGATAATTCACATCAAACCTTTCCATGTAATTAGCATGACTCTTAAACTAATACAAAACATGAATCTATTGACAATTATATTTGAAATTGGATTAGCATGAACATTACCACATCAAAAAACAGGTTTATAAGTTGAAAAACAGTTTAGGGTAATGTTCCTAGTCCATTTCTAGCCAAAAAACTCGAAGATATGCTGTCAGGGGGGTCCAACTCGTCGAGTGCATTAACCAACTCGGCGAGTTGGATGAGTTTTGCCCTGGACTCGTCGATTCCCTTTATGGACTCGACGAGTCTACTGTTCAGACAGCAAACAACTTCGATTTTTCAGCAATTTTAGCAAGTATAACAAGAAAACAAGCCTAGGCTCTGATACCACTGTTGGGTTTTGAGCATTCTAACACTCCTAAGTGTATATGCAACCCTAAATACGTTGGATCTATGTTTTCTCTATTATACATGCAAATATGAATATTCCAAGGTATTACCCTATCTAGCATACAATCTTTGATACTTGGGTAATAAAAACAAGTTAGAAGACATACCTTTTTATGTAGCTTGATTCCTTGATGCTCAAGATCCGAGTGCCCCAAGTGTGACACCTCAAATGGTTCACACAACATCAAAGTACACTTGGAATAACTTGAGAGAAATGATACACTTCTATAAATCTGCTAGCCCTCACCATACATACATAATGTCTGATTTTTGTCAAGAATAAGATGCTTATATAGTTTGTCACAATTAGGGTTACACCATGTAAACCCTAATTGTCATGGCCTTCCATTTCCATGATCCATGGGTACAAAAACACCATGGAGCATCCATGGAGCATCCTATGGGTTTTAGCCCAACTTGATAATCCATGAAGCATTAGCCCACTATACAAGTATGGACGATTTACACAATCAACCCATATATTTAATTAGTTTCCTTTTGACCACTTAATTAATTCTAAATTAATTCTTGATCAATACTAATTCAATAATCTTATTAATATATTAGAACTTATAATATATTAGTAAACCTTAAGTGTTATTTCTCTCATTTTAGTCTATCCAAATGCATGATGCCATGCAACCCAAATGGACCATGCCGGGTCGGGTCAAGTACATACCAAATATAGTTATGGACTTAGACACTAATCCAACAGTATCCCAGTTGAGGAAGTGTATAGCCGATGAGACGGCGGTAGTGCCGCTAGAGGATATTCAGGTGGACGCGAGCCCGAATTACATTGAGAGGTCGATCGCGATCTTGGATCGGAAGATCAAGGTTCTGAGGAACAAGGAGGTGCCCCTGGTTCAGGTCCAGTGGCAACATCGGAGAGGGTCCGAGCTCACTTAGGAGCCAGAGACGGAGATGCGGCAGCAGCATCCAGAGTTGTTTGCAGAGCAAGACTTCGAAGGCGAAGTCTGATTCTAGTGGGGGAGAATTGTAACATCCGGATTTTCAGGTATGATAAAATGAGTATTATTTTCTAAGTTATGAAGAGTGACTCGACGAGTTGGCGCCTTAACTCGTCGAGTAGGATCGCGACTTGGTGACGTGGAAAATGAATGGACTCGACGAGTCGACAAGCTGACTCGCCGAGTCAGCGCGGTTGGCAGAAACCCTAATTATTTCGGGCTTGGGCCTATTTAAAGTCACTTATAGCCTCCTTGGCCCTTCCCACCCGTGTCTTCGACCCTTGAGAGAAACCCTAGAGTTATTTGTGAGCTAGAGAGGAAAGAGGCTAATTGGAGGTCATTTCTTTGAAGAAGAAGGTCAAGAGTGTTGCAAGGATCTCAGAGGAGAGTTGGTGGATCAACTTCGTCTTCATTCAAGCTTCAGATCTGGTACAAGCCCTTGTCTCCCTGGTGTTTGAATAGATTTCCTTTGGTTGTTGAGTTAGGGCTTGTAACACCATTTGGATGGGGTTTTGGGTGCATCCAAACCCTTTTTCGAGTTATTTTGTAGATCTGGACCTTGTGAGGTCCAGAGAACCAGAAAGTAGGTAGCTTTGAGTGAGTAACTTTGGAACCTTGAAGCTATAAAGCTTCAATGGAGTCATAATGGTGTATAGAGCAAAATACACCATGCATGAGCCTCAAGTTCAGACCTTTACATGACTTTTGGGTGTTAGAAGGTCAGATCTATAAGTTAGAGAAACAGATCTGACCTCAGAAGGTCATTTGAGCATTTCCATGGAGGAAACTCGCCGAGTCCATGATAGGACTCGACGAGTCGGATCGGGTTGCCCCGCGATTCGTGATCAGTGGTAACCCGTCGAGTGAAAGGCTAACTCGACGAGTCGAGTAAGGCCTTAGGAGGATTTAGAGGACACACATGGACTCACCGAGTCACCCGAGTGCACTCGACGAGTTTGGTCAAAGTTGGACCGTTGACTGGAGTTGACTTCAATTGACCTTAGGGTTTGGTCAAACTGATTCAAGAGAGGCCATGGAGGGGTAGAATGGTCTTCTACCCATTCTTTATAAATGAGAACATAAGAGAGTATTTATTAGAGATATTATCATTTTGATAGGCGGAGGCTAGATCGGGGATATCGAGCACGAGGGTTTACTAGAAATCATACGAGGTGAGTCTTCTCACTATACTTTACCTGGAATGGTAACTATGTGTGACCGGAAGGTCTTATGTATCTGTATGAGTTATGTGACTTATGTGAGATGTTTACTGTGATATGTATATGCTGAATGAATTGGGCCGGAAGGCAAACAGAGTTGGGGTCGGAAGGCAAACAGAGTTGGGGCCGGAAGGCAAGGCATGGTAGGGCTGGAAGGTCTACCAGAGCTATGGGACCGGAAGGTCTCACTGAGACTGTCACAACTAGCATTCTAGCTAGGAAATTTTATACTCTTGTAAACATTATCTACTGTAAACTCGTAAACCCTAATTTGATCTATACACCGAATAAAGTGAATTTAGATCTTTATTTAGGATAGACGTTTAAATCATCCTTATCTCTCCGAAACATTTACATGTTAGTTCTAATATCGTAGTCGTACGTTTAGAATCTAAACACATAAGGTTTCCAGATCCGGTCGGCAACAAACCATAGATCCGAACAAATAACAGCATGTCGGGCATAAAGCATTTAGCACGTAAAAGCATTTTAGGCACAATTCCTAAAATAAGCTAGTGCTCACACCTCACAATCATCGCTTAGCATTCTAAGTTTAAGTCTAGAAATCCTACAAATTCCTAGTTCGCTTAAACTAATGCTCTGATACCAACTGTGACATCCCTATTTTCACGGCCAGAAAATACCGATTTTGTTTATGCTTGTTTGAAAATCAGAGTAACATTTTAAATAAAAGTGTTGCGGAATTTGTCCCAAAACAAAATATGATAAAGATTTATCAAAAGCATTTCCAAAGAAATGTATTTCATTAAAAGACTCGGGATGTCATTTTCGATACAGATCAAAAGCATAAACAGTACAATATAAGCCTTACTACATTATTTCATATCTACAAGCCTATATCCGTAATCCCTCATCCAAAACATCACATCTATGCTCGAACGCCACTACTTGTAATACATGAAACTGAGTGGGTCAGGCTTGGGAGCCTGGTGAGCACATAGGGTTTTCAACCCACAATAAATAAGTTTATTAATTTCATCAATCAACAATAACCCGATTACTCGTTCCCGTTATCCTCACTTTACGTCCCTAAACACCTATCATAAGGGACCTAGCCTAAGGATCATCATCGGGATGGACACTACTGCCAAGGGGGTTCCTCAGCAATAAATGTCCTAAAGGCAACCATGAGGGGGATGGAGTACACCGGTGAACACATCGTTTACAAACACCTACATGTTGCGAGTCTGCTAGCGTTCCACTGGACTGTCTAGAAGAGTCTGTGGTTGTCATCCATACTCCGCTAGATGACAAAATCAACAACAACAACATCGAGGCCTCTTATCATTTTATCACACATCGTCTAATACATCTACCCATGTTATACCCCAACATTTTTGTAGATATAAAATACATATACCGTTTAAATCATTTAAACCATGTATAAAAATCTTTCATCAGCATAGACAGCAATTATTCAGACAATATGCACACATAGCACGTAATTTATATTAAATACTTCATATCTATGTGTAAGATGAAAGTGACTATGCACTCACCTGGAAAGGTGGTGACTGGATACTCGGACAGCACTTCGTTATCTCAAAACAATTTCCCTCGGACAAAACCTAGTATCATTACCACTAGAGTTTAGTCTAATATTCACCAAGACTAATTAATAGTCTGGCTATTATTACTATTATATAAGCGTTAAAAGATACTTATATAACTCATAATAATAGCCCAAGTACTTATTTTAAGGTCCTAATAACATTACTATATTTAAACATAAGCTATACTAAAGATAGGTTAGGCGTAGCTCACTTACAGCGGGTTTTTCTCAAAACCGGGCATCGCTGGAGCAGCGTTTCTGAGCCGAAAGGCTCTTTTCTCGGGACTTCGAGAGCCTCGAGGCTTCCTTCGGGTGCTAGGGGGTTTACCTAGACTTTAGGGAGGCTTAGGGAGCTTAGAGAGAGAGTGTAGAGAGAGAAAGAAGGTTTGAGAGGTGTAAAGAAATGGCAAGACCCGGCACCTCTATTTATAGTGAAAATATCTGATGGACTCGCCGAGTATTGACTCAGACTCGCCGAGTTGGTGCATGTGGAGGCCTTCTGGTGGTGCCACGTGTCCTCTTTCTGGTGGTGCCACGTCACCCAAACTCGCGTATTAGCCTCCCGACTTAGAAAAATCATAACTCTCGCGTACGAGCTCCGTTTCTGACGTTCTTTTTTTCCACACGTAGGTAAAATCAAGATCTACAACTTTCATTTAGACTCCGTCGGCTAACTCTCGACCGATCTTAAATTTAACAGTAGGAGGAGATTAGACTGTTAAATAACCGCGAAGAATTCGTAACTCCTTCATACGGACTCTGTTTTCGTCTGTCTTTTTACCGTTGAGTTCCTATTAATGAGATCTTCAACTCTCATTTAGGTTGCATAAGCCAAAAACCGCTTGAACTAAAATTCGAGTTTCGGGTCGTGCACTGCTAAGCCAAATCTTAGAAAATTCATAACTTCCTCATACGAAGTCAGATTTGGGCGTTCTTTTTATGGATGTTATCGGTTTAACATTTTCTATGACTTTTGTGTAGATTACTAAGGCCAAAAAGTCTTCTATCGTAAATTCACTATTTACGCTTCCCAGTGTCGTGCCGGTTCCGTCGCGAAACTTCGACGGGTCATAACTTCTTCGTTATAACTCGGATTTCGGCGTTCTTTATATCCCCGGAATCCTTGTTTCAACCATTACAACTTTATGTAAAGATATCGGGCTTATCTCACATTTTAATTTTGACGCTTATTTTTATTCTTTATTTATTACACAGTTATAAATAAGTAATAAGCATATAAATTCACATAATACTCAAATATTTCATCTTTATTATCTCAAAAAGTGTTACAATAGTTGACCTAGACTATTACATCGTCTAAAAATGCTTAGCCCCGAAACGCGGGCATTACAGTAATCCACTCCAAAGGCCCAATGGGCCGAAAACTATCAATTTGGGCTTCACATGACGAAACTCAAACACTAAGGTCCAAATCTTTTCTCCTCCTTCTCTCTCTCTCGGCCCAAGTAGAAAAAAAGGGAAAAAGATGTAATTAGGGAGGGTTGACCTTGGAGGTGTCACCTCCTTATTACACCCCATACCTCCATGCAAAAATCCAACATATATCCATGATAGTCATTTCATCACCTCTCTCTTCCCTTCTCTTTTTCTTCTTCGGCCGAGAGCACAAGTAAACACACACACTCACAACATTAAACTTCTTCCAAACTCTCTCAAGTATTCTCCTCATTCCCACTCCAAAATCTCGAAATTTTGCTTGTGCACCAAGAGGATTTCAAGAGAATATCATCACTTCTTGGTAAGTTATACATATCCAAGGATTATATAACTCTTTTTCTCATGATTAGATCCCTTCCCTTAAACATTTTTGGTAATCATACTCCTAGAATCACCTCAAGTTCGAGATCCACATCAAGGTGTTGCTAGGACCAAAAGTCTTCTTCTTATCTTCTTCAAAAACCGAAACAACTAAGCAAGGTGAGTTCATACCCCTCTATTTTCGGTTTCACATGTTTTATGGGGGAGAATACAAGTAAAATGTGTAGATCTATGTGTATTTGTATGTTATGTGTGATTTCTTGTGTTTATGTGGTAAATATGTGCCAAAAACTATAGATATTTCGAGATCTATAGTTCAAGAAGGAAAAATATGTGATCTAGGATGTATTACACTTAACAAGTTAAGAAAAACTACCATATAAGGTTTATAATAAGCATGTTACAACATAAAACTCATTATTAGACTATTTTTGTCAAATAAACAAAAGTTGGGGAAAAAGTTGTCATTTACGGTTTTTACAAGGCTCAAAAGGTCAAAACAGTTTAAATAGAATTTTTTTATGAACATTATGCTTTTCAAAGGACTAAAAATGTAAATTGTAGCCTATTGGGCTTTTCGACCCATAGGCCCAAATTTGCGAAAAATATGGTTTTAAGGGGCTGAAATGGAAAGTTTTCTCAAAACAGGGGCTATAAACGTAAATAAACCTATTTCAGGGGTTAAAATGGCCTTATTTATCAAAAGGGACTAAAAATGCAAAGATTTTGGATTTTGGGTAAAAAGTGTAAAAATTGTGAAAAGTGTGGATTTAAATGCAAACCTTCTAACTAAGGGGCTGAAACTGTCCAAAATAAAACTTTGGGCTTCAAACATTATTTAATTAAGTGTTTAGGCCAAAAATGTCAAGAAAAAGAGTTCAAGGACCTAATATGTCATTTTTTTTATAAAAAGGGCTAAAAATTGCCAACTTTACCAAAATAAGGGCTGAATAGGTCAAACTAATATTTTTGGTCAATTATGTTAATAATAAAATAATTGGGTCAAAATATACAAAACTTTATAACTTATGGGTTTTAAATAGAAAAATAACTAATTTTATAAATCTATGAATCGTTATAAAACAAATTCGTGATTATTACAGCATATCGATTAAACAACTTCGCTACTAAATACTATACAAAACAAGTAAACATTCTAATGGTTGGGCTTGAGAGATTCTAATCATGCTTATTGGGCCTTCGTGACCAATTAACATGACTTTTGGGCCCAACATAAATAATACATGTTATTGGGTCTCCTGTGACCCAATTACATGCTTAAGGGACCCTCAATGGTTTTTACATGCTATTGGGCCTCAGTGGCCCATTAGCATTACTAGTAAGGTCCAAATAAATCATATGCGAAATGGGCCAATGCGCCTTTCGTATACTCGACAGCCTTAAATAACATACGAAATTAGTAGGGTCTAGTAGTCCTCTTCTCCTCGTCTGTTAGGCTTACCTTCACTTCAAGTAAACTGAAATCAGGTCATTAATCAAGGTTAATCAAATTCATGTGGATTAAGTGAGTAATAACGGGTGACACCAATAAGTGTCGGTCGTAGTCTGTAGTTGTAATCAAAGTCTCCTGGAGGGAGAGCGAGAGTTTGTGTATAGATCTATACGGGGGTGACTCCCCCACACCTAAGTTGTTCGCTACAGTTAGATTCGGCTAGTCTAGGGTGACAAAATCTTAAGATCAATTTCGGTGTTCATTAGAATGCCAAGACAGACGAACTAGCCATTATCACGCATGGTTATAACGACTCACGTAGAAATCCGATATCATTTAAGAAATCAAGGGAAATCATATTCATTCGATGTGACGATACAATAATACAAAGCAATCATAACTTTTATCGGAAAACATCGGGTTTTCCGGGGAAACCAATCTTACTCATTCGTACTTTCAAAAACTCTAATGCAAAACTTCTCATTTGTACACGTTTTGAAATCATTCACGCATATACTTACAGGATCATCACACACATTTTCATGACAAGTTTTATTACAGAAAATATCGGATTTTCTGGCTTTTACGAACGATATAAACTATTTTACATCAAACACACTTATGAACTCACCAACATTATATATGTTGACCGTTTTCAAAATAACTTGTATTCTCAGGTAATCGTTAGAACAAGGAAGCATCCAGGGTATTGAAAGTTTCTTTTGTAGTTGCTAATCACCAAACACTTTATATTTTGAGATCATGTAATGTAAACCATGTACTTGATGTAAACAATGTCAGTTGTACTATGTAATGTTTGGTGATGAATGTGTTATGTTTCATGTATATTTATTGTGATGATATTTCAATTTAAGTCACGCGAGCCGTCAGACGTTTCCGCCGTCTGGTTCGGGGGTGTGACAGAGACACATTGACCGGAAGGTCATGCGATGCTACAGCCTCAAGAGGCTATTACGTGAATGTGGTATTTTGGGGAACTCACTAAGCATTATGTTTACCGTGTTATGTGATATGTGTTTCAGATACTAGCAAGGATCGCGGGAAGGCGTCGACATGATTTGTACACACTGGCAGAGGATTTTGTTTTGAGATTCTGGGATGTGTTTTATTGTGATGACATTTGTTACACATGACATTTTGAGAATATTATATGAGTTTTATTGTGTTTGAAAAATGAAAAATTGTTTTGAAATTTCACGTCGTTACACCTAAATTCTTTGTTGCTATAGTAGGTTTAGTCCTTGAAGTTATCTGATATCAGTTATGCAAATTTGTGTAAATATGAGTGTGTAGATATGAGTTTGTAAATATGTCTTTGTATCTATCATTTTGTGTATCTATCATTTTGTGTACATCTGGTCTTTTAATCTTTATATTCTTCTTTAATATAAGTAATTTATGTTTATGTTTATTTAACTTTTTTTTAGATTATGACAAATAATGGTTCCCATTTACAAAACGTTTTACATTTATTTTTCATATTCCATTCGATATATATTTTTCTTGTGTACATCAGTACATGTTTAAAAGAATCCAAACTTTCATTTTTAATTCTTATTGATTTCGGCATTACTCTTATTAATAATTTATTAGATGTAGTAAACTATCTGCGCAAACAGTAATCGTCTTTAGAAAAATAATCTCTAAAATAAATTATTCGTACTCGTCGCTTAGCGCGGGTAAACGGCTAGTATATATATATATATATATATATATATATATATATATATATATATATATATATATATATATATATATATATATATGACACTAAAAGCTTATATATTTGTTACTAATTTTTTTAATACAAAATTAGTATATTGTTAGTCATTTTATATAAAACAGCTGTTATTGCGGTGATATTTTTTAATAACCGGATCAAATTCATTGAATATCAATTGTAAATCTTATTTAATTTGATTGTTTACTAAATTATGTCATTAAAAATATCTATTTTATTCAACTGTTTACTGAACTATATAAATATATGATGGATGATATGCGCCATAATGGTGCCAATGTATAGATGCTATATGCCGTATCATTATTGCATCACTATATATGTCATCTCAATTTTGACAAAGTTTCGACACACGGCATGTTTATTTTTCTATTTAGGCCGAGGGGAGTGGAGCTCACAGAACTCCAAATAAGAAGCTCCAATAAGGCGTCATGGAGTGGTAGTCAGAATCAAGTGCATTATGGGCTCGGTGAACACTAAGCTACAAACTCGTTATGCCGAGTTCGGTGGCTTAACTTGGTATGTATCTGTCAGAGCTATTCCTTTCTCTTTACCTCTTCTCTTTCTTCCATGCCTTCTGTTTTGGCATTATGTTCGGCATAGATGGAAATGACTGAGGTGTCGAGGTCAATTACCCAGGAACCACTCCCCTCACACTAAGAAAAATGGAAGTAGGAAAAAGAGAGGAAGAAGAGTAGTGATGGTCTACCCGAGTTGGTCAGAAAAAGGAGAAAAAGAGGTGAATTGATGGAAAAGCTCAATAGCTGGTGGCCGAGGTGGCCTCAACTCGGCATGCCATAGTTTTTCCTTTGACTGAGTTTTGGGAGTAATCCCTCATAATTTTTAAAAAAAATTAATTAATTAATTACTGTTTGTTGTATTTGTCGGAAATCTTTAGAGATTTTTTTAACAGATCAAGTTCATGGGAAATTTCCATAAAAGATAGCCTACTCTGTAGTAGTGTAATTATCTCGCGTACTCTAATAAAATTGAGAAGTGAAGAGCCGTCAAATTTATTTTACTAGTAGAATAGCTTTGAAAACTTATACATGAGTTACATATTATTGCATGACAGGATAGGAACAACATGTGAAATGATCTGTGCAACATATATAAAGGACTTCTTTATAGATTTGAAGCTAGTCTAGATATCAAGATGAACTTCACAACTGATGCATCATTTAAGCACCATAGATATAGCATATTATAGCGTGAAGCTAATTAATGGGGGTTTCACTTCATTTCTTTTCGTTACTTTGACCATCAAGCCGTACTTCATTTGTAGAATTACCGAGCCACTTTGGGTAAATGAATGTCCTTCCACCATTTTGACTTGGTAGTTATATATAATTGTAGCTGCCACAACTTTCATATGAATGAATGACATTTTCTTACCAAGGCAAGCTCTTGGTCCTGCATGGAATGCTGTAAACTTGTAAGATGGAACCTGTTTAATCCCTCCTTGCTTAGAGAGCCATCTCTCTGGCTTGAAATCCAAAGCATCTTCTCCCCATATTGTCTCCATTCGTCCCATTGCATATGAATGTAGAATTATTATGCTGTTTTTACGGACTTGGTGACTGCTTGGCAATGTGTCTGCTTCATGTGAAACTTTGTGGTTGAGAGGGACAGGAGGGAATAACCTTAGTGCTTCACATAATGATGCATGTAAATATGCCAACTGTCCCAATTCTTTTGCACCAAAACTTTTCCATTTGTCACCTTCTTTCAACCCTAATTGTGCATGAAGTTCCCTGCGGATCTTGGCTTCTGCTACTGGATTTTTTGCAAGGAGATAAAAAAACCAGGTAAGAGCTGAGCTTGTGGTATCTCTCCCTGCAATCAGAAGATTGAGCAAGGTGTCTTTGATAACTTTTTCATGGTTGTTACCAAAGCTACCAGTCTTGTCCTCATATTCCCTCGTAAATCCTGTTAGTAACGTGTAATCTTGTAATTGCTCACTCTTTACGTCACAGATCTTAGTTTTCTTACCTCGTTTTTCATTTATAAACTTGTAAAATAACTCATCACTTAGCTTGCATGCATCAGTCATATGTTTCTCATTGCCTATTTGAAGTTGCTTTTGCAACTTCCAATAGTATTTTGGGAAAATATGTCGACTGAAGAGTGCCTCTTCTGCCTTGGTGATGGCTCTTTCGAGTTCATTGTATGGAAGATTAACAGACAAGGTCTTAGGATCATAATCCATAAGTAAATTGCAAATACCATCAAAAGTGAGCCTCTTGAAGATGTCTTGCAAATCCCTCTGGGATCCTTGTTCTGACATGGATTCAAGAACGGGTATAAGCTCTTCCTCCACGTTCTTCCAAATCGTTTTCTCCAACAGCATCAAGAATCCCGCATCATTGAAGAGCGACATGGTTGTTTTATGTTGCAATTCCCATAACTTGGAATCACAATTGAAAATGCCATCTCCAAGTATATCGAAAATCTCTCTAAAATCTGGACCTTTCGGGTAATTATGAAAGTTGGTGGACGATATGTAATGATAGTTGGCTGGATCACTGGTGAAGATCATGTCCATGTTCGCAAACCAAGGGCCTTTGTACATGATTGTCCCACCGTTTCTTCTCAAAACATCGGTCATATAATCATGAACATGGCTGAAGTTCCACAAAAGGCTAGGGGTCATACCTAATAAAGGCCAGTTGATGGGCATCGAGGATTTCCGTGTTCTAAGTTTATAAAAAATACAAATGGAAATGAAGCAGGCAAGGGAAAAAATTATATCTTGGGTTTCCAGGATTAATGCCATGGTGATCGATGTGCAGATTGTGTTTGATTAACGGTGTATTAATTTATAGCCAACCTTTATGCACAATTATTGTGTTTGGTAAAGAGCTGATTTATACAACTTTAATGCAAAATAACCTTCGCTGCCGCCCAAAATGTACATCATATGTCCCGTCAACTTCTAGGCTGGTGTTGCCGTCCATAGTGAGGTTAAATTCAGGTGAAGGCGAGGGTAGAAAACCAGATAAAACCCTAATTAAAAACACGTCATTGCTGAAATGAAGGTTGAAGTTTATTTACAGCCGGAAAAAATTCCACTATTCGACATACTTGACAACAGCACGTGCCAAGAAAAATCCGATGTCCAGACATGCATTTTTAAATGCAAATAGATCAAAGCGGCCCAAGTGTGGTATTTGATATATAATATAGGCATGCAGCATATGCTAGTACATAAAAGTATACCTATATCGCTCAACATGTTTAGACTCTCCACGCATAATCTATCTTAACAAACCACATCAAAAAAAAAAAACATTACACTAATGATGAGGCCTAGCGACGTACCCGGTCGTCGGCATTATGCGACAACGACTTCATGTCATTGGAACAGGTTATAACACTAGTACAAAACGTATTTTTTAGTGCGATGAGGTTTTTTTTTTGGTGTGGTCGTAGCCTAAAACCGCATCATTAAAACACTTTAGCATTAATAAATCAAGGAACCGCACTAACAAATGTATTTTTTGATGCTATTTTCTTTAAACGCACTAATAAATGCATTTTTTGATGCTGTTTTTCAAAATCGCACTAATAAATGTATTTTTTGATGCGGTTTTCTAAAACCGCACTAATAATAAATGTATTTTTTGATGCTGTTTTCTTAAAAAGCACTAATAAATGCATTTTTTGATGCTACTTTTAAAAATCGCACTAATAAATGTATTTTTTGATGCCGTTTTCCAAAACTACGGTAATAGCAAATGCATTTTTTGATGCGGTTTTGGATTGAGTTCCCTCTTTATTTTTGTTCCCGGGCTGAAGCTCCTTCCAAAATTTCATTCCCCGCGCAATGTCTTTTTCTTCCCCTTTATATTTCCTTAATCTAATTTCATTTGGCCACATAAACCCTAATATCATCGACTACCGCCGCCCTCACCAACATCATTGGGTCCTCTCACCCGTGTTTGCATCATCGTCGATTCGGGCTGCCCCAGCCTCCATCATCTCTGATTTCGGTCGACCCCACTCCTATCGTTGCTGATTCACGACTTCAGGTCAGCAACGTGATGAATCTGAATAATCTTTGAGGAGTCGACCTCCACTATAATCATCTTTGCCCATCGCGATCAACCTAGCGTCAAGACTGTCATGTATGTTTCTGATTTATAATTTTGATTCATAAAATTACTTAATCTATATGTCTGATACTCTGATTTCTTAAGTTAGGTTGTGGAAGAAAGAAGGGGTTGGGCAAAGAAGCTTGTGACGTTCAAAGGAGAGCACATATCTATGCAGGGGAAGATATAAAGGTAGAAAAAACCTAAAAAAAGAAAGAATCTCATGTCTTTTATCTACAAAAATTGAATCAATGCAAGTTTTTTCCTTTGTATTGATAATATTTCTAACCTGTGTAATTTACATTTTAATTAAATGGATTGTATGCCTTTTGATAAAATTACTTTATAATTTAATTAGTTTCTGAATTCCTACCCAAGTGAGGTAACAGAGTCAAAGGTGGGCATCATCTCCAAAAGTCTGCAAGATACCAAAGAGGGGTCATATGAAGATGGTGATAACGAAACTGAACACGTCTATATCAAAAAAACTTGAATATGCTTCTGTAGTTAACTTCCTAAGCAACTTACATACCTGAAGTTATTATATCAAATTGTAAATAGATACAAGGATGAAAAGGTTAGAAAAGAATGTGATTTTTTATTAAGATAATTTGAATCTCTTGTATGGTTTGTGCCTTTACATCTATTATGATTTTTTTTTTTTTTTTGTTTCTGTATTGTAAATCAAGCAGTTTATCTTTGTAATGGTGGTGTTCTTGAGGTTTTTATTTTATTTTATTTAATGGAGCGGTTCTAGCTTTTAGTAGTGCGGTTGTACCCCCTTTTTAATGGAAAAAACATTTGTTTTTTGGTGCGGTTGTTCTATCTTTTGAGGCGGTTTTATAACCGCATCAATAAATAAGACTATTTTTTAAGACGATATTTTTTGAGGCGGTTCAATAACCGCATCTATTAATCATTTTAACCGCATCAAAAAACTCTTTTTGTACTATTGGACATACTTGACAACAACACGTGCCAAGAAAAATCCGATGTCGAGACATGCATTTTTAAAAGCAAATAGATCAAAGCGGCCCAAGTGTGGTATTTGATATATAATATAGGCATGCAGCATATGCTAGTACATAAAAGTATACCTATATCGCTCAACATGTTTAGACTCTCCACGCATAATCTATCTTAACAAACCACATCAAATATATATATTTAAGCTAATGATCAGGTAAATTTCACCATATATGCCGCAGTCACCAATGGTTTAAACACTGAAAGTCTACACATTACACTAATGATGAGGCCTAGCGACGTACCCGGTCGTCGGCATTATGCGACAACGACTTCATGTCATTGGAACAGGTTAGTTTGTATATATATATGTCGTCGATACATCTTGGTGGGAGGAGGAAAATTAACCCGTGTTTCTGAAAATGTGTCCGGACGTAAACATATATAAAAGTAAATATCATTAATTTATATTATGTAAATATTTACAAGAATTGAATACGGGCCAGCGGAACACAAGCACTAATTAAAGGGGGGAGATGAAAACTTCAAAACAAGCGTAAAGCGTAAGAAAGGCTTCATGTTTTATTATTGGATCAATTATTATTAACTCGAACACAATGATTTAGGGATTATTTTTATCCAAAACAATTCACAGTGGCTCTTCCAGATCTTAGGAAGACGTATATGCATAACATAACAAAATCAAGTAATAATTAACATAAACATAAAATAAAAACTAACTAATAATTTTGTTGAACAGTAGCAACACTTTGTTGAGTCAAAAAGACAACTCCAACTTCAAACCATGATCCAAAATACATTTGCTTCAAAGGGAAAAATCGAAGTATGATGTTAATAAGAGAAAACACAATTGGGGTTTAGGTTTTCTCCACCATTAAGCCATAGAACAAGTAACATTCCAAAAATCATAATAAAATATATTATTTTTTAAAATTAATCGAAAACATTGTTTTCAACCCAAATCATATCAAATCAAGTATCTAATACAAATATCCCCAAGATCAATATAAAATTTCCCAAAACATATTGTCAAACGATGTGTACGATCATGCCTTCGACTTGCCCCGGTCATCCGAAGTACCTGAAATCATAAGTCAATGCTTAGTGAGTTCTCCCAAAGTACCACATAGCACAACCAAACAGATATACAAAATACATGTTGGGTCCATAACCTCCCGGTTGGCTTACCCTGGCCATAACCTCTCAGTTGGATTGCCCTGCAAATAGCGTACTAGGTCCACAACCTCCCGGTTGGATTACTCTGGCCCATAACCTTCCAGTTGGATTGCCCTGCAAATAACGTACTGGGTCCACAACCTCCCGGTTGGATTACCCTGGCCCATAACCTCCCAGTTGGATTGCCCCAGGTTTGTTGACTGGCCGCACAAAGCAGTACAGTCTCAACTCATCCATACTATGTCGACATATAACATATAACATATATTCAACAAACAGATAATCATATAGCCAGACAACACACTTACAAGCATATCTACCGATCACTACCGCAAAATAACATCCTATATACCCGGACTCGGTTCTAGCAGATCAATGCAACATAGCAACACTCCCTAAACCAGGGTATATAACTTAGTGGGCCGACATTGGTGCCTTCGAACCGCAAGTACAGTGAGAAAAATCACCTCTCAGTCTGAAAAGATCTCTGAATAGGGTACAACTCTGAATGCCAGCTCAAACAGTCACCTATTCATCAAGAATGACCAATATCAAATACCACTCAAAATGCCCAAAATACCCGTAGGTCAAACTTGGTCAAACCCTGGTCAAAGTTCAAAGTCAACTCAACCAGTCGCCACATCGTTGTTAGCTCCAACCACGACGTGGTGACTAGAAGACGAAACAGTCGCATGGCAGCCATCCACCACGTCGTGGTGACTATTTACCACGTCGTGGTGACTGTTCAGACCAACTAATTCCAATAAGCTCTTAATCCATCAAGCCAACCATTCAAATTTCCCATAAGGCATTCACTCATCCAATGAACCATAAAAATCGTTGCTTTATAGACATGCATGTCCAATGCATGTCTTGAACTCAAACCAGGCCAAGATAGAGTAAAAAGGGGCCAAGATCACATTTAAGAGTTCAAAACTATAAGAAACCCCAGATCTAACACTCCTAACCACAAAGTGACTCTAGGATCCATAAAGGTGGCACCTTTTTGGGAACCCAACACTCCAATAAGTCCCAACATGAAGAAAAATGATTAGAAACCTAGATCTATGCACAAGGAACTAAAAAGCATGGAACTTGAGGACTTACAAAAGTCCAGAAGATGCACAACAAGAAGATGAGGAGAGTCCCTTGCTGAATCCTGAATCCAAGCCTAAATGTCACCTAATTTTTCTTCTAATGACCAAATCAATACTAGAGGCTCAAAAAGCAAGTTGGAGGTTAGGGTTTGCGCGGGGGCTGAGAGAGTGTGATGGAGGCTGAGGGTGAGAAATCCTAGCCATCACATTCCCTTAAATAGGGGCGCAAACCCTGGATATTAGGGTTTCTCATTAAAACTCCACCACGTCGTGGTTACAGGACACCACGTCGTGGTTACAAGACACCACGTCATTGTGGTGATTTAAAATCCGCGATTACAAAATGCCCCGCCACGTCGTGGTGATGCTCCACCATGCCGTGGTCATCCTAATTAAGAATTATACATAAAAGTTGATTTATACCTGGACCAAATGTTACAATTCTCCCATACTTGAACTAGACTTCGTCCTCGAAGTCCGCTGATGTGAACAACTCAGGGCAATGCTCCCACATCT
Source organism: Lactuca virosa (assembly GCF_052849685.1). Classification (NCBI taxonomy): domain Eukaryota; kingdom Viridiplantae; phylum Streptophyta; class Magnoliopsida; order Asterales; family Asteraceae; genus Lactuca; species Lactuca virosa. The sequence continues at coordinate 45,410,142 of NC_136434.1, forward strand.
CAGCCTCGGGTTCCCAAGTCCACTTGGAACCCTTCTCATGCTGTCGTTGAACCTTTACCAAGGACACCACCTTGTTATGCAAGGCCTTCGTCTCCCGATCCATTATCGCCACTGGTCTCTCAATATAATTTAGGTGTTCATCAACCTGAACATCATCCAAAGGAACAACCGCTGATTCATCAGCCACGTAATTCCGTAGCTGCGAAACATGGAAGGTGTTGTGAATTTGACCGAGCTCCTCAGGAAAATCCAGCCTGTAAGCTACCTTGCCAACCCTAACAATCACTTGAAATGACCTAATATACCAAAGCCCCAACTTACCGCTCTTCCTGAAGCGTATTACACCCTTCCAGGGTGATACCTTTAGCAAAACCATGTCGCCAACCTGGAACTCTAGCTCAGATCGATGCTTGTCAGCATAACTCTTCTGTCGACTCTGTTTGATCTATATTGAATAAGCTCTTTTGTCTAAAGGACTACTTCAGTCCTTCCCATAACCTTGTGACCGAACTCACTCCGGCAGACTGGGGTACGAAACTTCCTCCCATAGAGAAGCTAAAATGGCGGCGCACCGACTCGATAGCTGTTGTTGTAAGAAAACTCCTCCAGGGGAAGGTAGGAGTCCTAAATCCCACCGAAATATATGACACAAGCTCTTAACATATCCTCAAGTGTTTGAATGGTCCTCTCACTCTGGCCGTCAGTATACAGATGATAAGCAATGCTAAAATGCAACCTAGTACCCAGTTCCTCGTAGAACTTCTGCCAAAAATGAGATGCGAACCGAATATCTCGATCAGATACAATAGAGACGAGAACATCATGACGGGCGATGATCCCACGTACATAAACATCAGCTAATTTCTTGGCCAACAAGCTCTCACAGATGGCTAAGAAGTGGGCACTCTTGGTCAACCAGTCACATATCACCCAAATCGCATCAAACCCCTTAGCTTTCCGAGGAAACTTGGTGATGAAATCCATGGTGATCTGTTCCCATTTCCAGATGGGAACTTCCAAAGGCTGAAGCTTTCCTTGCGGCCTCTGGTGCTTGGCTTTGACCATCCGACAGATCAAACACCGCTCGACATACCAGGCTATCTCCCTCTTCATGCATGACCACCAATAACTAAGCCCCAAGTCTCGATACATCTTGGTGGCTCCCGGGTATATCGAAAATCCAGAATTGTGTGCCTCTTCCAGCACAGCCTGTCTAAGTCTAACAAAATTTGGTACCCATACATGACCATACTGGGTCACTAATCCACAGTTGTCGGTAGAAAATCTGTCAATCTCGCCTCTAAGTCGCTCCTGTTTCTAATTTTTTTCTTGACTCCCTCAGCCCGGGCCTCTCTAATCATACCCAACAATGGAGAATCAATCAAAATCCTCGTACAAAGTCTCCCAACAACAGAACTAGTCGTCTTGCGGCTCAAAGCATCAGCGACCACATTCGCTTTCCCTGGGTGGTACAAAATCTCACAATCATAATCGTTAACAACGTCAATCCACCTGCGTTGCCTCATGTTCAGATTCGGATGGTCCATACGATATCTCAAAATCTTGTGATCCTTGTAAATAGTACATCGGACCCCATACAAATAATGCCGCCAAATCTTAAGAGAAAACAACGCTGCTCCAAACTCCAAATCATGGGTCGGATAACGAACCTCATGCGGTGTAACAGCCTAAAAACCAGGATAAAAATTTTCATTTTTAAAAGACAAAAGTTACAACCAGCACATTGTTCCAAAAACCATCATAATAATAATGTCAATCATCAGAGTACAATATCAAAACGCGGAAAATAGTGAGGAGTGAATGTTGTGCGATCAAGCTGGGTCCTTCCCTTTAGTACCGGAAGTACCAGAAATCACAATTACAAACTGTAAGCAAAAGCTTAGTAAATTTCCCCAAAGTACCACATACCAATCATAAATAAAATAGTGTTATGAGCCAAATCATAGTCTTACAAACAATTTCCTGCCGAGGGCCAAATCCCTGTAACGTTTGGGATTTATCAGGTATTATATTTGCTTTTATTCAAGTTTAATTATGAATGTTGGAATTTTTGGGGCGGAGCGTATGCTGGGCATACAGGGTGTACGCACGGCGTACACATATGAGGCGCGGATCGGGGGAGCCCCATGCGTACGCTGGGCGTAGGGTGACCAGATGCAAACGCTAAATTCTAGGGTATGCACCTTATTTAAACAACTTATAATCCTCCAAACCCGTATCCTCTCAGCCTCCATTTTCCTCTCGGTACCCAACTCGAACCCTAACCCCATTGTTTGTGTGTTGATCTTACCTTGAGCATTTTGGTGGTTTTGAAGAGCAAGGAGTTTGAAGAAGGAGCAAGGAATTGAAGAGAGCTTGTAGATCCAGAAGTTTGGCATCTTTTCTGACTTGTTTGAGGTATCAAGTTCCAACCTTGACCATTGCATGCTTAGATGTAGTTTTGGGGTGTTTTATGTCATATTTTGGTCCCATGCTTGAGGTCCTTTGAGTTTTGGAAGAATCTGTCCATAAGAGCTATCCTTTCGAGCTCTTGGAAGCATTTAGAGTCATAAAAATCGGACCTTGATGGTTAAGCCACAACCATGCAAGTGTTAGATGGTCATAAAGTGTGATTAAGGACTTAAATCATGTCTTAACCCCCATCCATGCATGCAAAGACATAAAGTTTGTAAGTTTATGGTTTAGGACGTCTTAAAGGATCTGGATCAATGTTTTGGATGTAAGGGCTTAATCGATTAAGCCACAAAGGAGTTTTAAAGGAGTTGTCCAATACGCTGGGCGTACCCTAGGTATGTTGCGCGTACTGGGTCAGTTTCCCGCTTCTGGTCAAGGCCAGCGTACGTCGGGCGTACGTGCCAGGTACGCCGCACGTACGGGTTTTTGGGCCTGGATTTGTTGGGCCTCATGGCCCACTATGGAGTAAGGCCTTTGGGCCTAAGACTGGAATTTATGGTATTGGGCCTTATTGGGCTTCATTGGGCCTTAAAGTTTAAAGTAATGGACTTGGGCCTTAAATTTATTATGAACTGGGCCTTGGGGGAAAAAAGGCCCATTAGGGCAAGGACTAGGGAACCTTGCCTTGGGACATGAATTAGAAGTTGGGCCATAAGGGAGTTACACTTGGGCCTAATAACTAACTAAGGGACTTGCTATGCTTTAGGAAGAAGAGCCCCGAGCCATCCGAGAAGTACGATTTCGGCACACACAGTTGAGGTGAGTTACCCTCCCTATAGGAACGGGTCGAAGGCACCAATGTCGCCCCCCCCCCCCCCCCCCGTGCTGAACCACCACCTCCCAGACATAAATATCAGCTTGCCACTCTACGGATATGCTCTCTATAATCGAAATGAAATGTGCACTCTTGGTCAATCTATCCACAATGACCCAGATAGAATCAACACAATGCGCCGTCCTAGGAAATTTTGTGATCAAGTCCATAGTGATCTCCTCCCACTTCCATATGGGAATGGGTAACGATTTCACCTTGCCATGGGGTCTCTGGTTCTCGGCCTTCCTGCAAGTTATGCACCGCTCAACAAACCAAGCTACTTCCCTCTTCATGCAGGGCCACCAATAACTCAAACTCAAATATCGGTACATCTTCGTGGCCCCCGGATGGATAGAAAACTTTGATTTATGCGCCTCCCCCAAAATCGTCTGTCTCACCCCACCTGATGCCGGAACCCAAACCCTACCACATTGCGTCAACAACCTCCGACTGTCTCTGACAAATAAAGGAACCTGTCCTCTAATCCGCTCGGTCTTCCAATTATCCTTTTTCAATCCCTCCACCTGAGCCTTCTTGATCAAATCCATCAGAGGCAAAGTGACAGCCATCCTTAAACAGATATCTCGCATAGATAAGCTTTCCGTCTTGCGGCTCAAAGCATCAGCCACCACATTGTCCTTCCCAGGGTGGTACAGGATCTCATATTGATAATCTTTCACTACATCCAACCACCTCCGCTGCCGTATATTCAAATTCGGCTGGTCCATCGGATACTTCAAACTCTTGTGGTGGGTGTAGATAGTACACCGAACCCCATACAGATAATGCCTCCGGATCTTGAGAGCAAACACCACAACCCCCAATTTCAAATCATGTGTGGGGTAATTCGCCTCATGAGGCTTCAACTGCCTCCAAGCGTAAGAAATCATGTGGCCCCTATGCATAAGAACAACTCCCAAACCCGGAATAGAGGCGTCGCATAAAACCACAAAATCATCCAAACCCTCGGGTAGCGCCAGAATCGGGGCCTCACACAACCTCTGCCTCAGAGTCTTAAAGGCTAATTGTTGATCAGGCCCCCACCGTAAGGTCACATTCTTCTTTGTCAGGCGGGTCAAGGGCACATCAATCTTGGAGAAATCCAGGATGAATCTCCTATAATACCCTGCGAGTCCTAAGAAACTCTAAATCTCATATGCGGTCCTCAGGACCTCCCAACGCATCACCGCCTCGATCTTGGCCGGGTCAACCAAGATCCCCTTTTGGTTGATGATGTGCCCCAAAAATTGCACCTCTCGCAACCAAAACTCACGTTTGGAGAATTTCACAAAAATCCTCTCCATCGTCAGGGTCTCCAACACCTCTCGCAATCACAGACCGATCCAGCACGGGCCTGCAGACTCGGTTCATGAGATCCATGAACGTTGCGGGTGCATTGATGAGCCCGAAGGGCATCACCACGAACTCGTAATGACCATAACAAGTCATGAAGGCCGTCTTCTGCACATCCTCATCCCTAACCCTCATCTGGTGGTACCCTGATGGCAAATCAATTTTGGAGAACCAAGATGCACCCTAGAGTTGATCAAACAAGTCATCAATCCTCCGGAGTGGGTAACGGTTCTTCACTATTAGCTTATTCAACTCCCAGTAATCAATGCACATTTTGTGCGAACCGTCCTTCTTTTTCACAAATAAGATCGGTGGTCCCCACAGAGAACTGCTCGGACGAATAAAACCCTTGTCTAGCAGCTCCTGTATCTGCGTAGAAAACTCCTGCATCTCTGGTGGCGCCAAACGATACATCGCCTTGGCTATAGGAGCTGCGCCAGGTACCAAATCAATCTGAAACTCAACCTGTCTCTCGGGAGGCACTCCAGGCAAATCTTATGGAAAAACCTCAGGAAAACCCCTCACAATGGGTACCCTGCTCAACTATGTCGTGGCCTCAACCCGTGTCTCAACAAAATAAGCTAGAAACCCGGAACAACCCTGCTGCAAATATCTCTTGGCCCTCGTAGCTTAACAGAGAGCTGGCCAAAGCGAAGTTCTCTCGCCAATATTAACCATTTCTCCCCCACTTGGGGTTCGAACTCTCACCAACTGCCGCTCACAATCAATCACGACCCCACTGGGGCCTAATGTAACACTCGTAGATTCGGGCTAGTCAATTAAGATATAATAAGCAATAAAATGATTTTTTTATAGAAGATTATCTAGGATAAATAATCTTAACCAAAGTAATAGTTAGGGTTAACAATTGTAACCTATTTGACGTAATAAAGAAGAATTATTTGAATATTATATGTTTCATGATTATTATAATATAATAAAATACAAAAAATCAGTCAAATCGACCGTAAATCGTAAAAATAAGTGCGCCAGAACATATATATATTATTATATATTTAGGAAGTACACATCGCCCCGATCCCGAAAATATAAATTTCTTTGAAATCCGAATACGTATGAATTAGATATAATTTTTATAAGATATAAAAGTCAATACGAGAGAGTTATGATTTTAGCTAATGCGACCAAAAAAAAATCGTAGTACTCTTTAAAATAGGAATTTTGAGAAAAAAAATGCCAAAAACGGAGTCTATACGAGAGAGTTATGATTTTAGCAAAATTATTTAATTTTATAAAAATATGGACAAAAATATAAATTCAAAATTAGTCGACGGAGTCTAAACGAAAGTTGTAGATCTCGTCGATAGCTACACGTGGATATAAAGAACGTCAAAAACGGAGTTCGTATGAACGAGTTATAAATTTTAATAGCACATTTATTTATATATATAGTGTGTGTATATATATATATATCATTAGAAAGGTATCAACGATGCGGTCGTTATAAGACTAGTGTTGAGTACTTTTGACATTAGTTTAGTACAAATATCATTAAATCTATTTAAAATAGTATTATAAAGGGGTGTTTAGTCATTTAAGTAAATATAAAGGGTGATTTTTGAAAATTCAATTACTATAAATAAGAGCCTCTAGGCTCTCATATTTCTTGCACTATTATCTTGATTAAGAGTCTTTCTCTTCTTATCCCCCAAGCATTTCGGTCCCTCGTGATTCGACTTCTCTTTCTGTAGTTTTTAGTATAGTAAGGTGAGCGCTGAAGCGTTGCAAGAATCTTTCTCAGAAAGATTCAGCAACGAAGTTCTGCCCCTGCAGAGCCCGACTCCTACCTAAGTAAGTTATGCTACCCTACTTTAAATCTAGCTTATAATATCGTTATTATGAACCTATAAATAAAATTTATCAGTGATTCAAAGTCGTTATACTGATTGATCTATTTACGGGGATGATGTCTAGGCTGTGATTTAGTGAGGTGTTTAAAGTGGGATTTCCGAACAGTATACTTCGTATACCAAATGGACCCTACCTCCGATATGATCCTACCTGGTTGTTCCTTACTTGATAGATAATGAAGTAGACTTTGAGGTAATGATGAATCTAGACTAATAATTAGTCGCAATAAAGATTAGACTAAAACTTAGCGATAATAATGTTAGGTTTCGTCGAAGGAAAATAGAATCGTTAGAAGCGAAGCGCTGCCCGAGTTTGGAATCATCACTTTAACAAGTGAGTGCATAGTTACTTTCATCTTACACATAGATATGAAGTATTTTATATAAATTATGTGCTATGTGTGCATATTATCTATATACTTGCTATCTATGCTGGATGAACGATTTTATACATGTTTTAAATGATTTAAACTGTATATGTATTTTATATCTACAAAATATGTTGGGTAAAACATGGGTAGATGAATGATGAGGGATGAAAGCTGATATAGAGGAACATTGGCAGTATGGACATAGTGCCCTATAGGTGAACATTGGCAGCAATGGACCTAGTACCCTATAGATGAGCATTGGCAGCTTTGCCACAACCTGTAGATGTTTTTGATCTACGATGTACTCTAAACATCCTAGCAGCTGCGCTCTAAGGATAGTATCGGCAGCTGCACCTAATAGAGAACATCGTAACCCTGGCAGCTGCGCCTAATAGAGAATGTCACAATTCTGGCAGTTGCGCCTAAATGATAATATTGGCAGCTGTGCTTAATAGATAATATTGACAGCTGTGTCATTGGCAACGATGGACTCCGTGCCTACTCCTTAAGACAATCCTTAGGACTGAATGAGTGAATGATAAATGATTCTTAGGGTAGATCCTTAAGAAATAAAGAAGATAATGGGGATGGGTAATTGGGTTGATTGTTTAATGATTAAACATAATTATATTATTGTGGGTTGAAAACCCTATGTACTCACCAGGTTTCCCAACCTGACCACTCAGTTTATTTGTATCACAGGTATATATATAAAGCTACACAACACCGAGAGATTAAAGAGATGTAGATCACTAGTGTAAATTAATGTAAGTTCTGTTTATGCTTATGTTTGTGTATTGACGATGACATCCCAAAGTTTTAAAATGAATAAAATACATTTGTTCGGAAATGATTTGATAACATATTTATCATGTTTTTCTGGGAACAAATTCCGCAACACTTTTCATTAAAAGGTTACTGTGATTTTAAAATAAGCATAAATAAAATTTTTAAAATGACCGTGAATTTGGGGATGTCACAGTTGGTATCAGAGCATTAGTTTAAGCGAACTAGGAATTTTAGGATAATTTCTAGACTTAAACTTAGAATGTTAAGCGATGATTGTGAGACGAGTGTCTGCTATATTTAGGATGTATGCCTAAATAGACACGAGCACTAGCTTATTTTAGGAAAGATGCCTAAAATGATTTTATATGCTAAATGATTTATGTTATAGCTATAAAGATGCCGTATGTGCTATTATTTGATCGGATCTGGAAATTTTATGTGTTCAGATTTCTAAACGTTTAACTACGGTATTAGAACTGGCATGTAACTTTTCGGAGTGATAAGGAGATTTATACGTATGTCGTAAATAAAATCTTTCCTATCTTAATTCTCGTCGTTACACACCAAACGTCTGATTTGCTGTGTAGATCGAAATGGCAAGAACCCGAAGCGGAGTTGGCAACGCGAATGTAAACAGGAATCTGCAGCCTCAACCCCAAGTGATTGAGCAAGTACCTGTAGTAGCAGCTGCACCTGAGCCAATCATGATGGCATGAGTGCAAGCAATGATCCAGATGATGTTGGATCGTCAAATGGAGGAAACAAGGCGGTTACTTCAACAGAATCGGGATGAACCTACGATGCCTGTTGAACAGCCCGAATTGAATGATGGACAGTCAGAAGAAGGGAACTACAGTAGGACCGTTGGTCAAGCTGAACGACCAATGGTTAGAAGGAATAACCAAGGTGGAGGAAATGACGGACGTGGATGCAAATACAAGGATTTCATGACATCCAAACCACCGTGTCTTTCTGGAAGCCCAACACCATTGGAAGTTATAGACTGGATCTCCGAGATGGAGACAATGTTTGAGAGTTACGACTGTAGCAACAGACAAAAGACCGCTCTCGCGGTTCCCCTGTTAAAGTCTGGAGTACTGAGCTGGTGGAAGCTACTAGCTGATATGATGCCCAAGGGTGAAGCAAGCAAGATGTCTTGAGAAGATTTCCTGGTGCAACTAAAAATGCAGTACTGCTCTGACCAGGATCTTTTGGAGATCAACAATGAGTTCCAAAACCTGAAGAAGGGAAGGATGAGTGTCACCAAGTATGCTGCAAGTTTTATGGAGAAGATGAAGCTTGTTCCTTACCTAGTTCCAACTAAACTCTCCAAGGTCAACAAGTTTGCCAATGGATTACCAGCAGACCTTGGTCCAATGGTTAAACAAGCAACCACTTTGAAAGTCGCTATCTGGGCAGCCAGGAATTTTGAGACCCAGATAAGGGAAAGAGGTCTGGAGAGAGCTGAAGTTGGCGAGAAGAGGAAGTTTGAAGGATCTTCAAATTCCAACAAGGAGAGCAAATTTCAAAGTCTGGAGGAGGAGGAGGAGGAGGCGAAGCACGATGGTGCGATAAGTTCAAGAAGAAACACTTGGGAACATATGGCGAAGAGGTGACATGTTTCAAGTGTGGAAAGTCTGAGCATTATGCCAATGAGTGCACATTCAACAAGAAGTTATGTTTCAGATGTAACAAAGGACATATTTCTAGAGGCTGCCCGAAGAAAAATGAAGCAGCAAGGCCAAATGCACCGCCAAAGCCAAGGGCATTCCACATGATCCTTGACGAAGCAGATAACAACGCAAGGAATCAGAAGTGAGGACTTTATATCCCAAGATCAAGATATGAAGTAGCCATGCAGATAGTATCCGGTGGTGTAGCCTATTAGAGGCATAATATAGGTTAAACTTGAACATCTGTGTAATCGTTTCAAGAAGTAATATAAACCTTGGTTTTGTTACCTGGTGTGTTAAGTTGTTATGTGATTTTCTTGTATGGTGAATTGGAAAACTGCCAGACAATACTTGGGACGAGTATGAGTAGGTGTGAATGGTAGTAGAGGCCTATACTACCAGAAGCACATGACTCACACTTAGATCAGGGAAAATCACAATGTTACCAAGGCACTAGTAACTGATTATGTTTTGTTCATGTCTGTCGTTACGATCGTTTTAGTAATGACTAAGAAGATGGTTGTTAATCCGACCCTAGTGGTCATATCAAATCGAGTCCGACTAAAAATGAATATGTTACGTGGTTCAAAGTCCCAAGATCGATGTACCATCTGACTAAAGTCAGAAAATTGAAGTGAAAGATAATCGAAGCGTTCAAAAGAAATATCACAACCGTTGTTAAGGTAAGAAGCTTGTAGCTAGAAGTACTACATGCTAGAATGTGATTATATCACGTTAGAACATGAAGGAATGTATATTCCGTTCTGGAATTTGACTCTAAAAGACTTGAGTCGAAGCGTTGCATCATACGACGAGATCTCATTAGAACATGTCCCATCGGTCTGTTACGGTAATCGAAGTAAAGAACTTATCTTAATTTAAGTATGTTTAAGAAAGAGCGGGAGTCTCCAATAAGGACTGAGTTTGTAACTCGAAGGTTAAGATTGAAAGTCCAACATAGGATAAAGAGCGGGTGCAAGATTGCGCACCGCCAACAGTTAAGGAGTCCTACAGTTCGATACTCATTTGAAAGGACATAAGAGTTACGATTACCACCTAGGATGGAAAGGAAATGAACGGAGTCATTATACATGCCCTGTTTTTTTTTTATGATTCTGGGACGTAATCATCCTAAGGGGGAGATAATTGTAACACCCGCAGATTCGGGCTAGTCAATTAAGATATAGTAAGCGTTAAATATGATTTTTTTATAAAAGATTATATAGGATAAATAATCTTAACAAAAGTAATAGTTAGGGTTAACAATTGTAACCTATTTGACGTAATAAAGAAAAATTATTTGAATATTATATGTTTCATGATTATTATAAAATAATAAAATATGAAAAATCAGTCGAATCGACCGTAAATCGTAAAAATAAATGCGCCAAAACATATATATATATATATATATATATATATATATATATATATATATATATATATATATATTATATTTAGGAAGTACACGTCGTCCCAATCCCGAATATATAAATTTCGTCGAAATCCGAATCCGTATGAATTAGATATTATTTTTATAAGATATAAAAGTCAGCCGCGCACAACGAATGTATAACGTAAAAAGCTACGAAGAAAATGGTTGACTTTTAGCTAATGCGACCAAAAATAAAATTGTAGTACTCCTTAAAATAGGAATTTTGAGAAAAAGAATGCCAAAATCGGAGTCCGTACGAGACAATTATGATTTTAGCAAAATTATTTAATTTTATAAAAATGTAGACAAAATATAAATTCAAAATTAGCCGACGGAGTCTAAACGAACGTTGTAGATCTCGTCGATAGCTACGCGTGGATATAAAGAACGTCAAAAACGGAGTTCGTATGAACGAGTTATAATTTTTAATAGCACATTTACGTATTAAAATAAAGTGTAAATCATATATACGTATACATATATATACATATGTATATATCATTAGAAAGGTATCGACGATGTGGTCGTTATAAGACTAGTGTTGAGTACTTTTGACATTAGTTTAGTACAAATATCATTAAATCTATTTCAAATAGTATTATAAAGAGGTGATTAGTCATTTAAGTAAATATAGAGGGTGGTTTTTGAAAATTCAATTACTATAAATAAAAGTCTCTAGGCTCTCATATTTCTTGCACCATTCTCTTGATTCAAGAGTCTTTCTCTTCTTATCCCCCGAGCATTCCGGTCCCTCGTGATTCGACTTCTCTTTCTGTAGTTTTTAGTATAGTAAGGTGAGCACTGAAGCGTTGCAAGAATCTTTCTCAGAAAGATTCAGCAACGAAGTTCTGCCCCTGCAGAGCCCGACTCCTACCTAAGTAAGTTATGCTACCCTACTTTAAATCTAGCTTATAATATCGTTATTATGAACCTATAAATAAAATTTATCAGTGATTCAAAGTCGTTATACTGATTGATCTATTTACGGGGATGATGTCTAGGCTGTGATTTAGTGAGGTGTTTAAAGTGGGATTTCCGAACAGTATACTTCGTATACCAAATGGACCCTACCTCCGATATGATCCTACCTGGTTGTTCCTTACTTGATAGATAATGAAGTAGACTTTGAGGTAATGATGAATCTAGACTAATGATTAGTCGCAATAAAGATTAGACTAAAACTTAGCGATAATAATGTTAGGTTTCGTCGAAGGAAAATAGAATCGTTAGAAGCGAAGCGCTGCCCGAGTTTGGAATCATCACTTTAACAAGTGAGTGCATAGTTACTTTCATCTTACACATAGATATGAAGTATTTTATATAAATTACGTGCTATGTGTGCATATTATCTATATACTTGCTATCTATGCTGGATGAACGATTTTATACATGTTTTAAATGATTTAAATTGTATATGTATTTTATATCTACAAAATATGTTGGGTAAACATGGGTAGATGAATGATGAGGGATGAAAGCTGATATAGAGGAACATTGGCAGTATGGACATAGTGCCCTATAGGTGAACATTGGCAGCAATGGACCTAGTACCCTATAGATGAGCATTGGCAGCTTTGCCACAACCTGTAGATGTTTTTGATCTACGATGTACTCTAAACATCCTAGCAGTTGCGCTCTAAGGATAGTATCGGCAGCTGCGCCTAATAGAGAACATCGTAACCCTGGCAGCTGCGCCTAATAGAGAATGTCACAATTCTGGCAGTTGCGCCTAAATGATAATATTGGCAGCTGTGCTTAATAGATAATATTGACAGCTGTGTCATTGGCAACGATGGACTCCGTGCCTACTCCTTAAGACAATCCTTAGGACTGAATGAGTGAATGATAAATGATTCTTAGGGTAGATCCTTAAGAAATAAAGAAGATAATGGGGATGGGTAATTGGGTTGATTGTTTAATGATTAAACATAATTATATTATTGTGGGTTGAAAACCCTATGTACTCACCAGGTTTCCCAACCTGACCACTCAGTTTATTTGTATCACAGGTATATATATAAAGCTACACAACACCGAGAGATTAAAGAGGTGTAGATCACTAGTGTAAATTAATGTAAGTTCTGTTTATGCTTATGTTTGTGTATTGACGATGACATCCCAAAGTTTTAAAATGAATAAAATACATTTGTTCGGAAATGATTTGATAACATATTTATCATCTTTTTTTGGGAACAAATTCCGCAACACTTTTCATTAAAAGGTTGCTCTGATTTTAAAATAAGCATAAATAAATTTTTTCAAATGACCGTGAATTTGGGGATGTCACACCTAACCAATCCATCCTGATGATAACCTTTGATCCTCGCTGTAACATCCCGATTTCTAGGTATGATATTTATTCTTTAAAGAGGCAAGTTTCCCTTGGAACTCGTCGAGTTGATGGCCTTAACTCGACGTGTTGGAAAGTTTTGGGTCGCGCATCTTTTTGGACCAACTCGACGAGTGGTGAGGTAAACTTGACAAGTTGGCGGCTGGATAAGAAACCCTAAATTTTAGGGTTTGCACCCTATATAACCTCCTTAAGTCTTTGAGGTTGATCTTTTATCAGCCTCCAAACCCTATTATCGGCTTTGTGAACCCTAATCTTCATTCCTTCTCATATTGTGAGTTAGTGTGGCATTCTGGAGCAAAAGAGGGAGAAGATTGAGAGAAAGAGAAAAGGATTTAGCAAGCTAAGCTCACATCTTCAGTTTGGCACTCTTTTAGACCATTGTAAGTATTCAAGATACGATTTTTATCTCTCTATGTAGCTAGATCTTGAGTTTGGTCCCTTTTCCTCCTTATTCTTGGATGTTTCCATGGATGGACTTCATAAAGTTTGCAACTTTATGAATCTCCAGGTCAAGATGGTCTTATAGTGGGTTAGATCTGGTCTTTTGGCAAGCCTTGATGCCATGCATGGAGTTTAGGTCATGGTTCCCCTTTTTTGACCTATTTTGGGTTCAATACATGCATTGGACATGCATGTCTATAAAGCACCCACCTTTGGGACGTTTTTGAGACTAGAATCTCTTCTAGAAAGGTTAGGTTCCAGATCTCATGGGTTTTGTGCTTAATGGTTAAGCCTTTTAGTTTTCAAGCCTTGTGGGAAGGTTTTAGGGCATTTGGAGTAGCCCCAAAAGGATAAAGTTGGAAACTTTCTCCTTTAAGACACATTTGGAGTTCAAATTTGAGCCTTAGAGTCCCTGGAATCGAAGAATCATCCGAATGTGTTAATCTGGGGAAAACTCGGCGAGTTGGCTAGGGTTTTCCCCGAATTTCTGAGTACTATAGAACTCGACGAGTTCAAGAGGTGCACTCGACGATTTGGGTCAACATGGACTGTTGACCCTGGCCGTTGACTTTGACTGTGACTATGGTTGACCAAGTTGGACTTTTGAGGGTATTTTGGGTATTTCGAGATTTTGATGAGTTGGTCATGATGGTTGTAGGCATTGAGTCGGGAGCTGAGATTCGGAGTCAGACCTTATCAGTTCTGCACTACTTGAGAGGTGAGTTTTTCCCTCACTGTACAGATGGGTCAAAGGCACCAATGCCGGCCCCGTTGGATTGTTATCCTGATTATCGTATGATTTAGTATTGTAGTGATCTGTTAGATATGAATCCTGGTAGATAGGATGATGTTATGCTTATCGATCTGTATGATCTGTGCTTGTCTGTGGATTGATTATATGTTTATGAGTTATGTATATGTCGACATGTGTGTATGGTTGGGTTGAGGCGGTCCTGCTTTGTGTTGAAGGCCAATAGACCCAGGGCGACCCTGATAAACTGAAGGCCTGCAAGGTGGACCAGTCAGGCCGAAGGCCCGAAGAACGGTCCAGACAGGCTGGAGGCCCGGTATGGCGGTCCAGACATGCTGAAGGTTTTGTATGCGTGTTGTTGTGTGATAGTTATGATTTGTATTGTGGTGGTATTTTGGGGAAGACTCACTAAGCTTTGGGCTTACAGTTTTGATTATGTTCCAGGTACCTCAGATGATCGCGAGAAGGTGAAGGCTTGATCGTGCACCTCCTCGTGTTTTGTGTTATGATTTCTGGGAAAACTCTGATGTGAAACTTATTTTGAAAACAAATTGTAATGAATGATGTTTTTGTGGTTATTTAAAAAGTTAAAAAAAATTCAAGAATTTTTCGAATGTTACACTCGCAAGGGAATCGAAACCAAATCAATAGAGAACCTCTCGCTAAACATGATCAGGACACACCCACGGAAAACCATCAAAGAACTCATGGTACGCTCATCCGCAATCTCCACCTCCAGAGGCGAATCCAAAGTCCCTGGAGCGTCTCGAAACTTGTTGTTGAGCGTGAGAGATACGAAGGATCGGGTAGCCCCCAAATAAAACAGAACATGAGCAAACATCCCATTGACCAAAAAGGTCCTTATACAAGAGCATAATCAATGTAAGCATAAACAAGGAAAGCAATAAAAGATACGGGTAGAACACATACCAGCCACTACATCCGGTGTTGCATTAGCCTCATCAGTGGTCAACTTAAAAGCCATGATCTTCACCACAGGGGCTTCCGCCTAGCCCTGGTGGCCATCAGTAATCCTCAAAGTGGTTGGCGTAGGCACCACCACTGCTCCTCTAGCCAATCCTAGACAATCGGCCTTTTTATGGCCAGTCTGATTGCAATGAAAGCAAATTAGAGCCCTCTTGGGGGCAATCCCTGCTCACGTGACTCGACTGGTCTCCGGTAAAACATCATGGACCTGCTGTCAAATCCGCTTTCCTTAATGGGAAGTTGGTTGAAGATGTTTACATGAGTCATCTAGAGGGTTTTGTGGATGCAAAGTACCCCAATAGAGTGTGTAAGCTTGAGAAATCAATCTATGGATTGAAACAAGCTTCTCGTAGATGGAATCTTTGTTTTGACAAGAAAATTAAAGAGTTTGGCTTCTCTAGAAGTGATAGTGGGAGTATAGTAACCATCCTGGTATTGTAGGTTGATGACATACTTCTTATAAGGAACGAAATTCCAACCTTGTAAGAAGTTAAGTCTTGGCTTGGAAAGTGTTTCACTATGAAGGATCTGGGAGAGGCTGCCTATATTCTAGGGATAAGGATTTTGAGAAACATGAGCAAAAGACTAATTGGACTTAGTCAAAGTATGTATTTGTCTAAAGTGTTAAACGTTTTAGCATGGAGAATTCCAAACAAGGAGAGTTATCTATCCGGAGTAATACCAAACTGAGTAAGACTCAGAGTCCGAGTACTGATGCAGAGATAGCAGAAATGAGTCGTGTTCCATATGCTTCCGTTATTGGATCGATCATGTATGCTATGACATGTACTCTCCCTGATGTGGCTTTTGCTTTGAGCATGGTTAGTCGGTATCAGGGAAATACGGGTAGAGCTCATTGGATAGCAGTCAAGAATATTCTTAAGTATCTGCGAAGAACTAAGGACTGAGGTCCTTGTGCTTGGTGGAAGTGATGACTTGAGAGTAACTGGGTACAGTGACACTAGTTTTCAGACAGACAGAGACAACTTCGATTCTCAATCTGTGTAACACCCAAAAATTTCGAATCAATTTAAACTTTCAAAACATGTCAAGTTCATCAAAACATTACAACTTTGTTTTCAAAATACATTTTTATCAGAGTATTCCCAGAAACATAAACATAATAGGAGGAGCTGTACGATCATGCCTTCGCCTTGCCGCGATCCCCTGATGCACCTGAAACAATAAACTGAAACTGTAAGCCCGAGAGCTTAGTGAGTTACCCCCAAAATACCGATACACATACAATCCACATAACCATGTCACACCATGACATATCATAACAAACGGAACAGAACAACATGCAATGGGTCCACAACTTTACAAGCTAGATTACCCCTGAGTCCTCAGTACGAGTCTGGAATGCCTACCGGGCCCTCAACTCGTATCTGGAATACCATCGAACCCTCAGTACGAGTCTGGAATGCCTACCGGGCCCTCAGCTCGTATCTAGAATGCTCCCGAGTCCTCAGTATGAGTCTGGAATGCCTACCGGGCCCTCAGCTCATATCTGGAATACCCTAGGGTTTGTTGGCTACCGCACGGAGCAGTACAACCTCAACCCATCCCACATAACATATCAACATGTAACAGATAATGCACATACAGGTAATCAATCAGTATCACAGGTAGTCCTACAGACCTACCCTCTAGCATATCAAACTAGCATG
Source organism: Lactuca virosa (assembly GCF_052849685.1). Taxonomy (NCBI): domain Eukaryota; kingdom Viridiplantae; phylum Streptophyta; class Magnoliopsida; order Asterales; family Asteraceae; genus Lactuca; species Lactuca virosa. The sequence continues at coordinate 45,427,125 of NC_136434.1, forward strand.
CATAACCAACTTATACTCATCATAATACAACTACTAGAATATCATATCCAATGGGCCGGCCTTGGTGCCTTAGACCCCTTAGTATAGTGAGGATAACTCACCTCGCAAATGTCGACCCGGAAGATAAAACCCAACTCTCGAATTACTTGGCACAGGCTCCACCACCTAATACCATAGCACAATATACTCATAAGTCCTTAACCCTATAAGGTATTCCATAACTCACTAGTCAACCCCTGCTCAAAGTCAAAGTCCTCAGTCAAGGTCAACAGTCCATGTTGACCTTACTCGCCGAGTACCCTCGGCTACTCGTCGAGTTCCTTGAAACACTATCCCACTCGCCGAGTCATCGAGGTGACTCGTCGAGTTTCTCCGATTCTCGACCAAACTCTAAGGCCACCCGTCGAGTTTTCCTTTTTGCACACGACGAACACACACACACATTCATAACTTGGGGAAAACTCATCCGACTCGTCGAGTTGTTCTTCAACTCGCCGAGTCTTATGGTGATCTTCATCGGACTCGCCGAGTTGTTCATCCAACTCGTCGAGTCCACGGCCATCTTCATGTGACTCGTCGAGTCAACCTTACGACTCGCCGAGTCCATTCAGTCCTTTTTCCATACAGACTTGTTTTGAGCCATGCAGCGGCTCCAAATCACAGATCCAAGCTTCTAGGGCATGCTTATCACGTAAAGTTGCAAACTTTACGTGCATGCATGGCTATAAGGGCTCTAAATGCCTATTTTAAGTTCTTAATGGAACTTCATGCTCAAGAGGGACCTTAATCATGACCAAAACTGAAACTTTATGCTTATAGAATCCAAGGAGGGTCCAGATCTGAAGTTACAACCTCAGATCTAGCCCATAGCTAATCTTTCAAACTTAATATCTCACCAAAAACCCTAAAACTCAACCAATAGAAGAGATTCACAAAGAAAAGGCAATTTGGTTACCTCCAGAAGATGATAAATGAGATAAGAGTTGATTCCCGCACTCTACTTGCTCCAATCTCCTTCTCCTCTAAGCCTTCTGTTGGATTAATGTCTAAGTCCATAACTATAATTGGTAAGACTTGACCCGACCCGGCATGGTCCATTTGGGTTGCATGGCATCATGCATTTGGATAGACTATAATGAGAGAAATAACACTTAAGGTTGGTTAATATATTATAAGTTCTAATATATTAATAAGGTTATTTAATTAGTATTGATCAAGAATTAATTTGGAATTAATTAAGTGATCAAAAGGAGACTAATTAAATATATGGGTTGATTGTGTAAATCATTCATTCTTATATATGTGGGCTTGTGATCCAAGATTCCTTATGTTGGACTAAGTCCATGGGGTGACCCATGGATACTCCATGGAGGTTAAAATCCATGGAGCATAAGGAATGGGTAAACTTATGAGTTACATGGTGTAACCCTAATAGCCACCATATAAAAGAATCCCATGGCTCAAGAAATCGTGCACTAATGTGTGAATATGAGGGCTAGACGATTTCAAGGAGTATTCCATTTCTCTCAAGTCATTCCATGTGCATTTGGTGTTGTGTGAACCATTTGAGGTGTCACACTTGGGGCACTAGGCACTCAAGCTTCATGGAGACAAGCTACATCAAACAAAGGTATGTATTATATCCATTTGATTACCCAAGTATCAAGTATTGTATGCTAGATAGGGTAATACCTTGGAAAGTTCATAATTGCATGTATAATAGAGAAAACATAGATCCAAGGTATTTAGGGTTGCATGTACACTTAGGAGTGTTAGAATGCTCATAACCCAACAGTGGTATCAGAGCCAGGTTTTGTTTTCTTGTTATACTTGCAAAATTAGCTGAAAAATCGAATTGTATTAGTTTAAAAGTTATGCTAATTACTTGAAAAAAAATTGATGTGAATTATCTTTGTTCATATGAGTTTATTAGATTAATAGAAAAGTTAATTGATTATGTGTTTTCAATCCATTTTAATCTAAGAGTTGATTCTAAAATGTGTTTTTGTAACTTGTCCTCAAGTTATATGAAAAGTCACATAAGTTTCATAAAACTCATAAAAAGTTGGCAATGGTTACAAAAATGAAGAGTCTTGTCCTCATTAAATGGTTTTATGACTCCATAACTTGTCCTCAAGTTATGGAGGTTCAAGAGTCACTTCATTAAATGATAAAATGTGTAACCTTAATTAGTTCCATAAGTTACAAAAATAAAGAAAAGTTACATTCTTTTATTAGTTTAAAGTCTTCCATAACTTGTCCTCAAGTTATGGAACTTGAAGAGTTTTTTTTTTTTAATTAAAACTACTTTAAACACATAAGTTATGAAATTAATTAGTTTTGAATATTTTCAAAACTTGCCCTCAAGTTTTGGAATTTGTAAAGTTTTCCCCATGAATACTTTAATTCCAAGTTAGCCCTTAGAATTTTAAAAGTTAAAATTCAACCCTTATACTTTATAGTATTATAAGATAATAATAAATATATGTATAAGAGCAAGTCAGTCTTACCGTTAGTAGGCCTCATTCACAAAGCCGGTCTATAAGGGGGGTATAAGGTTACTGCCTATAAAATGGCAGTTTAATGGGTATCCACTCTCACCCACCGCTTCCTTGACTGGTGGAGGGTCGTTAGCCGAACGGGTAGGACAAGGACTATAATTCTCCCTTCATTAAAAGTATTAATGATAAATACTAAGTAACTAAATTTTTTATAAATTCCCAATCTTAGTTACTTAGGAAAATGTGAATAAGGTGCTAATCCATGAAATTACACTTTGCACTTTGCTTAAATCAGTTAGTGGAGCGTGTGTGGTTAACCAGCACACTAGCTTGATTTAACAAGGTAGGCAAAGGGTAACTTAATGTTTATCATAGTATCGGTGGAGCGTGTGTGGTTAACCGGCACATCGATTGGGGGGTAAATATTAAGGGTACCAAGTATATTTGCATGGTTATTCACACCTTGTTTTGTGATCCTCGGCATCCCAGTCACAAAACCTGAAGGGCACACTCGAGATTGAAACATGCCATTGAAAAGTTCAATGAATCTCAAAAGAATCTAAGAGTTTCAAAACCAATTAAAACCTAATAATACATTTTGTTTATCTTGGTGGAAATTGGTGAATCGTCATTCACCTACCTTCAAATATTTTATAGCTTGGATTACGGCATCCCTCTTCCAAGTTAGAAAATAGTTTGTTGGGTCCTAGCCTTAATATATCATATTGGGTGTTATATTAAGGACTTAAATCAACTTTACGTGAATTTCTCCCATTGTTGATGTCTGGTTTAGACAACAATGATCTTCCCAAACCAAGCTTTCCTAATGAATATGACTTCCCGAGTTTGGCTCATGGAAGTCATACTTCTCTTCCTCCACCTCCTCCAATTATTCTCCCTAACCCACAAGTTCAAGGTCACTCAAGCCCTAATGGCAAGCAAGGTCTATGTGTGATCACATCTTAGAGATGAAGTCACATATTGACAAGCCGGGAGAGTTGGGTGTCAAAGTCTTGAGAAAGTTGGATGTTCAATCACTTTCTAAGTCACATAGTGAGTTCCTTTGGGACTACTATGAAACAGACTATGACATGAACCTTAATGATCATATCTATTTGCTTGGTGCTACTGAATCAGCAATGATTTGGAGGACCAGTAAAGCAAATTTGATTAGAAGATCAACTTCCCAAACTTCTATGGACTTTGAAAATGGTAACATTGGATATCCAGAAAATCTTTCGCTTCCCAATGGAAAGGGATTGGCCATAGTCAACTCGGTTGACCAAATGGTAAAGAGAAAGGCAAGTCTGTGATATTCCAGTACACCATTCCCAAAGAGTCCATATGTTTCTCTTTCCAAAGGAAGGGGCATTGATTGCGAAGCTGCCTATTTACCTTAAAGATCATAAGGTTGATCAATTCAAGAAGTTTGACTCTTCTTCAGGTAAAAGTCCATTATCTAACTCTGTTAAGTTTCTATTATGAGATTCTCATTACATGATGTGACTGGGTCACACGTTGATGCTTTAAGAATCAAAGAAAAGTGAAGAAACTTAAAGGAAGTACATGCTGATTCTGATCACGAAGATGGATTTCGATCGTATGGTTTGGTGATCAGAATTTTTGAAGTTGTTACTTAGGAGTTATGATATATTGCTTAGGAATAGATAACAACAAGTTTTTCATATGCATTTGCATTGTAAGGATAAGTTTTTCCGGAAGTTTTAAAATAAAAAAAAAACAGTTTTGATTTATTTATTTTAAGTATCCTTACAATGGCATTTGTGAAAAATTGTTGTTTACATGTTTCCATTGATAGCAATATTGGAAAATGGATTTGATTCTTTCATTTGTGGTAGCGTCATAATTTACCAAATAAGGAAAGATTCTCATTCCCAAGGCTTCAGTTGGATAGAAACTTGGAATCATGCAAGTTGAATAGTATGATGAATGAGAACTTTCAAGCATTGGAAAATTAAGACTTGTTCACATGGATGTGTGAGTCAAGTTAAGGACTAAAGGGATCGAGTACACATTCTTGTGCACTGGTCAAGTCCACCACAAAGCTCGTTAAGACTATTCGTCATGATTTACTAAATTTTAGTAAATATGGTTATACTTACAAGTTTAAGTATAATTCTGAAACATTGGAAAAGTCTCAATGTATGGCAGAACGAATGGGAAGAATCAAATTAGGCAGAAAGATAAAAGTTTCTCAAATCTGAAAAGATGGGAGAGTACTTTAGTATCATGTTTGTGATCATCTTAATGATTTAGAAATCATATCACAATTAGTCCTCTAAAGGTCATCTTAGTGCATTCTTATGACTAAGAAGAGGAGTCATGAATTGTTGAAATGGTTAGATCAGGAAGATGAGTCATACTTCGTTCCAAAACAATTCTTAGAGTCATACTCCAAGATTGTAACTTGAGTGACATATCTTAAAGAAAGGTTTAAAACAGTTGTCAAATGTAAGAGTAAAAGTGTCCTACTCTTGTACATTTGAAATTGGTAAGTTGTGATGTTTTGGATAAAACAAAGACCAACTAAGGCCAATTGTGTGAAGTGTTTGTCTTGATAAAGAATCCGCACTATCTCTTGAATATTTGGCAAGATAGTCTTATATGTCAAGAGGACAGTGGGAGTCTTAAAGATCCTAAAAAGAATTTCAAGAACTAATCAAGAATAAAACCTAAGGTTCTTCACTAGCACACAACTTGAGGTTTATAACCTATCGTGTTGACATATTCTGTGCCCATTCCAGTTAAAGTTGGCTTTGCATAGGATTCTGAAAATTCTCAATTGGTTGCATAACAACTTGGAAGCAATGGCAGGCCCTGTACTGCCAGGTGGCAAGAAGTTAAGATTGCATAAGTTCAGTCCATATGAGTTTGGATTTGTCATTATCCTTGTCTTGTGACTATGGTTTTGACGATTCACATGGATAAGAACACATACACCATAAAATCTAAGGGTCATAAGGTTTCTCTCTGATTCATGAAAATGATGGTGAGGAAACACTTCCACCAAGTAGATTTGAAGCAGATGGCAAAAGGTCTAAACAATTGAGACTATGATTACGGCATCCCTTTTCATAGTTCTGAAATTGTTTAGACACACATGCATGCTATCTAAGGAAAGGTGTATGATTTTGATAAAGTTTTATCAAAGCATCTCGTATCAGAAATCTGAACTTTGGTAAGAAAGTCAATAAAATATTGATTTCTAGAAGTCCAGCTGATTTCTGAGTACATGTCAAAGCTAGTGGGAGCATAAGTGTTATGCTAATAATCATCATGTTAGTGGGAGCATGATAATTATTGTTAGTGTTGCAAGTTAGCAATGTTAATTATAGAAAACAAAAGTTTCAATTCGTGAGGCTGCAGGGATTGAAAAAGTTGTTTTGCTATAATTAAGGGAGAGGATATACTTCATTTCAGTTCTAAAGGCTTAGATTGAGACCTTAATCATCTTTAGTCAAGAATATATATATGAATTTCATGTTGGATTGGTTCAACTTAAGGAAATTCTATATATTGCGTTCTCAAAATTCGATTATGATTACGGCATCCCTCTTCATAGTCAAATTTTGAAAACATGGCAAATAAAAATATTGTAGCAAAAGACTGGTCTAGAATCATGTCTTTATGTGAGACATCATGAATCGTGTACCATTTGCTTTGGGTACAGGATCGATTGCATGTGCTATAATATTTGTCATTTCTAAATTTTTCCAAATGCCCAGAGGCATTAAGAAGGGAAAAGGTATAGAATTGGATATGACTAAAATGATTAAGCAATTGTCGAGGACAATCTGAGGCTTACCAAAGATTGGTTGCTCAGGGACAGTTGGAAGTATAGTGCTAATTTTTGAAGGACCATATTGACATATTCTGAAAAGAGACATCTCTTGTTCAGAAGTGATAGTCAAAATGAGAATATGGAGTTGTCTCCATAGGTGGAAGTTATCTGTGTAAGATTAGAAAACTTAATGCAAGAAGCATGTCCAAAGCAATGTACTTTGAATATGAGACTTAGTTTCCATGGAGTTGATCTCCATTGGAATACCTTATAATGACTGTTGACAAGTCTTTGTGACTTTGTACATATTCATTACAGGAGGGTCAGTGCATATAAGTTTAAAATCTAAACAGATTTCGATAAATGATAGGAATTTGAAATTCTCACATTTTTCGATAAGGATTTGGGAGTGTGAAATTAGAATCATTGAAATTATGTTCAATTGGTTTATTTCACAAAGTAAGGATCATAGACAAACATAAAGTGCATACTTGGTGTATGGCAAAGCTATTGTTTAAGAAAAACATAGTGTACATGCTTGGTGCGTGAGACAACTAGTGTTTTTAATTCAAGTATAAAGTTGATAAAACCGAAACAATGAATAATGAGTAATCAGTATGGTGATAAATAAAAGTGTTTATTTATATTCATAGGGTTTGATACCATATTTGATTCATTTATTCTTGTGTTTCACTTTGCATGTTTTGACTTCCAGAATAACTAAGTCGCTCTTCCTGAATGATTAAGTTATTCAAACCATCCACAGTCGGTCATATGTTGGAAGTAGATATGAATCAACACTGTCATGGGTTGGTTTGTAGAGGTCCAAGTTGGTGGACAAAGTGGTGCTACAACACTCATGAGTGCTCATAAGTTCTGAGTATTGGATTCAACCCACGCTCATTTGAATCACTTCATGGATTTTATCACGAGTGATCATGAGATGATAATATCTTATATTCTTCAAACCTAGAGATATGAGTTGTTACTATGAGTTGGTTGTACATTGATTGCACGAAAACGCATTCGGTAACTCGATGTTATAAAACGTGTCTTTGTGTATGATTCAACAAGTAGTAGAACAAGCCATATGAGTCGAAGTTTATCCATTCCTTTTACCTTCGGGATAAAAGCGATATCTGTGGGCCCCTCGATGATTTAAATATGATACATGTGAGTGCTTGGCCAAGCCAGGACTGATTTGATTTGTTCAATCAGTCAGTCATCATGAATCGGAAATCGGGAAACAACAAATGGACAGAGAGAATGATTGATAATCCATGTCTCAGTCCATATGATATCTAGAATGGAGGAATATATGATCCCTTATCTAATGGACAAGTCATTGACAAAGGTCAGAGTTCATCGACAAGGTCAGAGTTCGACAGAAGCTTTTGAGAGCTACGATTGCTGATCGGTTCCTGAAGTCATACGCAATAATAGTTTTAGACTTATCCAAGTGGGAGACTGTTGGATTAATGTCTAAGTCCATAACTATAATTGGTAAGACTTGACCCGACCCGACATGGTCCATTTGAGTTGCATGGCATCATGCATTTGGATAGACTATAATGAGAGAAATAACACTTAAGGTTGGTTAATATATTATAAGTTCTAATATATTAATAAGGTTATTTAATTAGTATTGATCAAGAATTAATTTGGAATTAATTAAGTGATCAAAATGAGACTAATTAAATATATGGGTTGATTGTGTAAATCATTCATTCTTATATATGTGGGCTTGTGATCCAAGATTCCTTATGTTGGACTAAGTCCATGGGGTGACCCATGGATACTCCATGGAGGTTTAAATCCATGGAGCATAAGGAATGGGTAAAGTTATGAGTTACATGGTGTAACCCTAATAGCCACCATATAAAAGAATCCCATGGCTCAAGAAATCGTGCACTAATGTGTGAATATGAGGGCTAGACGATTTCAAGGAGTATTCCATTTCTCTCAAGTCATTCCATGTGCATTTGGTGTTGTGTGAACCATTTGAGGTGTCACACTTGGGGCACTAGGCACTCAAGCTTCATGGAGACAAGCTACATCAAACAAAGGTATGTATTCTATCCATTTGATTACCCAAGTATCAAGTATTGTATGCTAGATAGGGTAATACCTTGGAAAGTTCATAATTGCATGTATAACAGAGAAAACATAGATCCAAGGTATTTAAGGTTGCATGTACACTTAGGAGTGTTAGAATGCTCATAACCCAACACCTTCTCCCTCCAAGGATCCTCTCTTCAAGCTTCAAACACACAATGGGCACACACACACGTATTAGGGTTTTAAGGGGCTCTCAAAGACTGCAAAGAGGCCATAGGAGGCTTATCATTCCTTAAATAGGGTGCAAAACCCCGAGATTTAGGGTTTCATCTGCCAGCTCCTACTCGTCGAGTCCCTTAGTGGACTCGTCAAGTAGGTCACTAAACACGCGTTCCAACCCCGATGCTACTCGACGAGTAGGGCAACCAACTCGTCGAGTAGGACATTAAACCAATTAACCTTTTATTTAAATCCATACCTGGAATCGGGGCGTTACAATCTGGTTGGGTGTTTATCCTTAATGGAGGATCAGTAACTTGGAAAAGTTTCAAGCACGAGATGGTGGCTGATTCTACATGTGAATCAGAATACATAGCGTCAAGTGAAGCATCGAAGGATGATATATGGTTGAAGAACTTCATCGGAGACCTTGGAGTTGTGCCAGCCATAAAAGAGCCAATGGAGATTTTCTGTGATAATGAAGGAGCGGTTGCCTTGACAAAGGAACCGAGAGATCATGGCAGATCAAGACATATCGACAGAAAATACCATTTTAGCAGACATATAGTAGAAGAAGGACACCTCGTCGTAAAGAGGGTTTGATCAGAAGAGAATTTTGTAGATCCCCTCACAAAGGGTCTAAGTAGGATTAAGCACGTTCAGCATGCAATGAGCATTGGTCTGAAGGATGATATTAATTTTAGTAGTTAGATAGATATTTAGAAACTTGTAACATAATAAATGTAATTGACATTTGATGATTAAGTAATGGAGAATTATTTATGAGTATTGTTTACTATCTTTTGTCAATTGTTTATTATTGTGTTTCATTTCGCATGTTTTACTTCCAGAATAATTCGATTATTCAAATATCCACAGTTGATCATACTTTTGGAAGTAAGTAGTGAATTAAGACTATCATGAATCGGACTATAGATTGTCTAAAGGTTTAGACATAGCAATAGTTTGCTACATTATTCATGAGTACTTTTGAAATGGAAGATTTAAGTATTGGATTAACCCACGCTCAAGAATTACTTCATGGAATTTATCACGAGTAATTCTAAGACGATAATATCTTATAATATTTAAACAGAGATATATGAGTCGTTGTTTACAAGTTGGTTGTGCATTGATAATGCGTAAACACATCAGTAACTTGATGTTATAAAACGTATTGTTGTGCGTGATTTGATGAGTAAAAACTACAAGCATATAAGTCAAATTTTTGTATGTTCCTTTTGCCAGAATGGGAAAAGCGATATCTTGGGCCCCTCGATGATTTTGTGTTGACTTATGTGACGGGCCCGGCCAGGACTAAATTGATGTGTTCAATTGTAGTTCTTTGTCATTACAAATCAGAAATCCGGAAGCAAACTATTGGACAATGAGAATGATTATGTTCCATGTCATTTGTCCAGATGATATCTTGTAGAATGGAGGATTATATGATCACTTATCTTAGGACACGTAACTGACTGAGTCAGAGTTTGTCAGCGGCTTTAAGAGATACAATTTGCTAATCAGTTTTTTGAAGTTATACTGGCAACTATAGTTATTAGACTTATCCAAGTGAGAGACTCTTGGATTAGGTGTATAAGCCAATAACTATAATTAGTATATACTTTAATTGATAGTACCACAGTCCTTTTGGGTTGCCCTCATAACTAGCAACTAGACAGGATGGCTTTTGGAGAGAAGTTAAATTTATATATTGAATAATAAATTGAGATAATTGATTTATTAATGTATTATGAAAATAATATATTAATTAGAAATCATATTATTTAATTAATAATTAATCAGAAATTAATTGGAATTAATTTTAGGATTAATTGAATTAATTAAAAGTGCAAGGGCTGTTTGACAATTTATTGATAGTTGAGGAAAGAGGCTCTAGAACCTCCCTAGAAGAGGTTGGATGAAAAATTCTAGGAAGGCCCTAGAATTTTCGTCCAAGGGATCTTGGATGGGGATTCTTGGCTGCCTGGTCCTTAAGCTAAGGAATTAGGGTTTCCTCCTAAAACCCTAGCTTTGGCTCTAAGCTACCTCACCTATATAAAGAGCCTTACCCCTTCACATTTTCGGCCACCTAGAAACCCTAGAAGGATAGCCGAAAATCTCAAAATCCCTCCTCATCTCTTCTCTCTCATCCTCTTGCTTAGTTTGGGTGTGATCTACTAGAGGCGTGACACTTGTGACGCTTGCTCTCAAGGTTCAAGAAGACTTGGATTTTCATTGTTATTGCTACATAACAATCAAAGGTATGTTTACGAACCCTAGTTATGTTTTTCGAAAATAATATAGATCTCCTACGGTTTTCCATTTGATGTTCAAAAGTTGTATGTTTAATTATAGAAAACATAGATCAAGAATTAGGGTTGCATGCACACATAGGATTTTGCTTGTTATGCTCAAAACACATCAGTTATCGGTATGTATCTTTACCATATCTTTTACTGCTTTCCTTGTTTATGTGTATGTCTTATCTGATCACAAAAGGGACGTTCTTAGTCAATGGTATGATTGCTCATGTCCTATTTGATTCGGGGGGGCTACCCGATCTTTTGTGTCTCTTGTTCTTATCAAGAAGTTTAGCGATGCTCCAGGGACTCTATATTATCCTTTGGAGGTGGAGATCGCCGATGATAGTTCATTCAGTGCTTCGAGGGTTCATCGGGGATGTGTTTTAAATATGTTGAACAAGAGATATTCTATTGATTTGGTGTCGATACCTATGCGAGGGTCGAAGATCATCGTGAGTATGGATTGGTTAGGCCCCAATGGGACTATGATTGATTGTGAGCATCAGCTGGCGAGGTTTCGAACACCAAGTGCGGGAGAACTGGTTATCCGCGGCAAGGGTGCTCATCGTGGACCAGCAGTCTGTGCAGCTGCGATGGCTAGGAGGTATATTTAGCAGGGATGTTCCGGGTTCCTTTGCTTATGTGATGGATACACGAAAGGAGGGGAAGAGCGTGGTGGACAACATGCCCATTGCTCGGGATTTCCCTGATATATTTCCCGAGGATTTGTCGGGAGTGCCTCTTGAGAGGCAGGTTGAGTTTCGCAATGATCTGATTTCGGGCTTGACACCGATAGCCAAGGTGCCCTGTCATTTAGCACCTCCGGAGATGCAGGAGTTGTCTGCATAGCTGTAGGAGTTGTTAGAGTTGTACAAGTTGACAGTGAAGAACCTATATCCGCTTCCGAGGATAGATCACTACAAATAAAATTACATTTAGTGGCACAACTTTTTAGTGACATATTTTGTTTTGTGCCGCTATATATACTTTTTAGTGGCACTTATATTTTTGTGCCATTATATAAGTGAAAATTCTAATTTTTATGTGCCACTCGTAATTCCCACCTCAGTTAAAAACATTCCGCTCTTTTTTTGATTTCACATTCCGCTCTTTTTTTCGATGAAATCAAATGGGCACAAAGGAATAGAGAAAATAGCACTCCTCCTTTCATCCTCACTAGATCAACGCCCCTTCTCCGAACCACCGCTCCTTCTCTCCTCCTCCCAATTATCACCGGAGCACCAATGTCCATCCTACTCACTAATACCAGTGGAACACAACCTTCTTCTTCTACGGAACAAACAAAAACCTCCAATATTCTCCCTAATACCAAGTCTTTGTCTTCTAACATATTAGATCTGATGTATGATAGATTTCATAGGTTAATCGGGTATGTATGACACATCATATCGGATCTATGGCATATCGAATCAGATTTACGGCATATTGGAGTGAATGTAGGGTTTCTGTTATTCCCCCATGACGAACACAAACGTTAATCAGGTATGCACTCTTCAACCTTTTCGCTATCCTTCAACCACTAGACCATTTCCTTTCTAGATTCTTATTGACGGGAGTTTTTTTGATTTATCTTCTTCCTCTTGGTCGCCTATATGATCCCGTTATTTGCCTCAAGTCAAATTAGAAGGATATTCCCATACCCCCAAATTTAATGGTTCTATTCAATCTGGGTTCTCCTTTCTTTCGGTCATACCTGTATCCCTCCCTGCAATTTCCAATATATATTATATATGTACTTATATAAAAAAATATCATACAATAGGATTTTCTATGTGTTCTTCCTGTAGCTTCCAAATGGTGGCTTTAATAACTATACAAGGTGGAAGAATACTTTCTTATTAAACTGTTATAGACAATGTCAAGTGGTACAGCTGAATGATTATCTTCATTATGGTGGAAATGTTAAATATTTGTTATTATGCCTAAGTTTTGATACATGAGCAATGGCAGTGAGTTTTTGTTATCTCTGAGAAGCTTCTTGGCTGCGATGTTAACTACACCATAAGTATAGTTTCATGTTCACTATCAATGCAATTGCAGATATATGTTAGCTTGGAGGAGATCATGTGTTATGGAGAAAAGTTTTGAAGGTATTTTTAATCTCTTTCTAATTATATCTTGTAATGATGTATTTCATTTAATAGCTATCCTGTATGGTTTGGTAATCAAGTTGAACTGGCATCCCACTTACCTTCTTATTAATATTTTTGCATAAAAATGTTCATATAATGTTTTGATCGACTGAAAGACAATTTGAAGTATCGTATCTTGGACTTGACCAAGCTTTTTAAACAGTTAGAGGTTTTAGGTCCATGACTTATAACCATATTATAATTTCTCATTTTTTGAATTTATGCAATACATGTTCTTGATTATAATTGTCATATTTGTGCATGTTTAGGTTGGTAGGAAAGCCATAACCTGACAAACTCAAGAACTAGATGCAATGTGAAAGAAAACTGCACAAAAGGTAATCATGAATGGCTTTTATTCTGTGTCAAAATTGCATTATTAACAAGTATAGGAGTTAGACATCTGGTTGGTGACAAAGGTGAGAACATTTCCTAGTAATATTGTAGTGACCCTAACAAAGTATTTCCCTCTTACTGTGTTACATACATGGTGGTAATAAACACATTTTTATTTAAAGTTTTTTGTATAGTTATTGCATACACTTATCACAATCTTATTATTGAAACCACTTTTTTTTGGCAATTTCTAGAATGATTGAGCGATCAAGTGAATGAAGCAAGTGTGGGCCTTAACATGGGTTCATTGTTGAACACATGTTCGTGCCTTATTCTGTATCCCTACTCGTATGCTTGTTTTAATTCGTATTTTATTATGAGCTATAATCTTGTGATAAGATTCTATTATTTATAATATTTTTAAATTGTATATGGGTCTTTTATGGACACTTGAAGGGTCTGCTTATACTTAGTGGGGGTTATAGAAACACTGACTAAGGTTAATGATTTCCTTTGGAGTGGAAATACACATCATAGTAATTTAAATATATCTAATTTAATTTTGACGTGATTGTAAAGTTATATTAACTATATTAATGCATTATAAAGAGATGGAAATTCTGTTAGAAATTGATTAATTTTCTTTGTTTGGTTTAGCTGTGATAGCCCACAATTAGTTAGTCTAGAATTCCAAACCTCTTTGATAATAATTTTTACATGATTTGTAATATATTCTCTCCATGCTCTTTTAAACTAGATCTTTTAACCTTAATTTAAACTTATGATTTGATTAAATCTAAAATTTAATGAATTTTTTTTAACCTTTGTTGGAAATAACTTTGTTATCTTATTTATATAACAAGTTGCACGTTTTTTTGTGGTATACTTCTAGCGATGTTGGTGGAAGAGTGGACGAGTGTTTATATAAAGACAATATTAGCATAGACTACAATGGGGTTGGGTACTTGTAATACAATTGAGTGTACTGGAATAGAGGACATTGGTGTAATACAATACTCCTACATTGATCATATTTATATTCTACTTATATTTTTAACTTTTATTTTAAATAATGATATTGTGTTCTCCATTTATTATTTTAATTGTATTTTTCTTAGTTTACAATGCAATTAAATAAAATAATTGGATCTAATTTTTTAATATGGATTTTATTTGGTAAAAAAAATGTGCCACTAAAAGCAAGATAATCACTTTTATTTTATACTAACATACAAAAAGTGTCGTTAAAATCTAAAAGTGTTATAGTGGCATTAAAAAGTGCCACTGAAACCTAAAAGATCTGCAGCGACACAACGGAAAAGTGACACTAAAAGTCTTTAGTGGGAGCGCTTCTAGTGGCACATTTTTTTGTGCTACTGATTCCCATAAGAGCCTTTAGTGGCACTTTTTTGGTTTTTAGTGGCATTTTTTTTTGTGCCACTAAATGACATTTTATTTGTAGTGGATGACTTATTCGACCAGCTTCATGGTGAATCTTGGTTCTACAAGATTGATTTGTGATCAGGTTATTACTAGATGAGGGTCAGAGACGAGGATGTGCAGAAGTCAGACATCGAGAGTTGTTATGGTTATTACGAGTTTGTAGTGATGTATTCGGGCTCACCAACTTACCAGCAATGTTCATGGATCTCATGAACTGGGTATGTTGATCGATGCTGGATCGGTTGGTGATTGTGTTTATTGATGATATTTTGGTCTACTCCAAGACCAATAAGCAGCACGAGGAGCACATATAGGAGGTTTTGGAAACCCTGAGGAGAGAGAGGCTTTATGCCAAATTCTCCAAATGCAAGTTCTGGTTGCGAGTGGTGCAGTTTTTGGGGCACATCATCAACCAGAATGGTTTATTGGTCGATCCGGCCGAGATTGAGGCAGTGATTTAGTGGGTGATTCTAAGGACACCATCCGAGATCCGGAGTTTCCTTGGTTTAGCAGCTTATTATCAGAGATTTTTTTGAAGATTTCTCCAAGATTTTTGTACCGCTGATCCACTTGGCGAAGAAGAATGTTACGTTCCGATGGGGGTCTGATCAGCAAGCAGCTTTTGAGACTCTAAGGCAGAGATTATGTGAGGCTCTGATTCTCACTCTTATCGAGGGTATGGATGATTTTGTGTTTTATTATGAAGCATCGATTTTGGGAGTGGGAGCAGTGGTTATGCAGAGGGGTCATGTGATTGCTTACGCTTCAAGGCAGTTGAAGCCTCATAAGACGAATTCCCAATGCACGATTTGCAGATGGGAGCTGTGGTTTTTGCCCTAAAGATTTAGAGGTATTATTTATATGAGTTTAGGTATACTATTTATACTGATCACAAGAGTCTGAGATACATGATAGATCAGCCAAACTTGAACATGAGACAATGGATGTGGTGAAGGATTATGACTGAGATCTTGTACTATCCTGGGAAGGCCAATGTTGTAGCCGACGCCTTAAATTGCAAGGCAGTGAGTACACCCATTGGAGATCTATGTTTGAGTATGGTTTTTGTTTCACCACTATTTGAAATGCTCAAGAAAGCTTAAGTATAAGGGTTGAAGAAGGAAAATTAGATGGAAGAAAGGATCAGGGGTCAGATTTCGTTATTTGTCAGGGATAGTCGTGGGTTATTGACTCGGTGTGGCAGGGTTTGGGTCCCGGTTGCTGGTGGGGTTAGGCAGAATTTACTGGAGGAAGCTCATAAGTCGAAGTTTTCGATCCATCCATGGGCCACGAAGATATATAGGGAATTGAGATTTAGCTACTGGTGACCCTGAATAAATAGGGAGATAGCATGGTTTGTTGAGAGGTGATTGACTTGCCGGAAAGTCAAGGCCGAACATCAGTGACCCTACGATAATATGCAGTCGTTACCCATTCCCATGTGGAAATGGGAGTATATTACTATGCACTTTATCACGTAGTTGCCGAGTATGGCATGTGCGGTTGACTTTATCTGGGTTATTGTTGCCAGGTTGATCAAGAGTGCTCATTTCATCCCTATCGTTGCGAGTATATCTACCAATAAGTTGGCTGACATATATATCAGGGAGGTAGTGGTTCGGCAAGGGGTACCAGTTTCTGTGGTTTTTTATCATGATATTCACTTCACCTCCAGGTTTTGGAGGAAATTTCATGAAGAATTGGGTATGCAGCTTCATTTCAACACCACAGACCACCCTCAGACGGACGGACAGAGCGAGCAAACTATTCAAACTCTTGAGTATATGATTCGGGAATGTCTGTTAGATTTTGGTAAGAGTTCTGATACATACCTTCCATTGGCTAAGTTCTCCCACAACAACAGTTTCCACACAAGTATCGATCGACCTCCCTTCGAGATGCTTTATGGGAGGTAATATCAGACCCCTGTTTGTTGGGGAAAGGTCAGGCATCGGGTTATGGGGAGTAATAAGGTGGTACTAAATACCACTGAGTTGATTCAGCAGGTGCACGGTCGGCTGTAGACCGCACAAAGTCTCTAGAAGAGTTATGCCGATCGGAGACAATTAGACCTCGAGTTCCAGGTTGGAGAATATGTGCTTTTGAAGGTGTCACCTTGGAGATGTGTGATTCGATTCTAGAAGTAGGGAGCACGATATATTGGTCTCTTCAGGATTATACTCGGGTGGGTAAGGTTGCCTACCGATTGGATCTTCCGGATGAGCTCAACTGATTCCACAACATATTCCTCCTCTCTTAGTTGCTGAAGTGTGTAGCTGATGACTCCGCAGTGGTTCCATTGGATGATATTCATGTTGATGAATGCCTGAACTATATAGAGAGAGTGATCGCAATCCTTGATAAGAAGACAAAGACATTGCACAACAAGGTGATGGGTTTGGTTAAGGTGCAATGGCATGTGGACATGGGAGCCCGAGGAGGAGATGAGAGAGAATTACCCATAGCCATTTTGTAGCAACAGACTTCAAGGGCGAAGTCTGATTCAAGTGGGGAAGATTTATAACACCCATATCCTCAGTTATGATCCTTAATATTTATTTTTGCCATTTTTACACTTTAAGTAGCCTATATTGGGCGTAGGATGTCCTCCTACGTCGAGGGTAGGTGAAATATTCATCCGTGAGGGAATAATGCTCTATCCTAGGCGTAGAGATATGTGCACATGGTGTAGGAGCGCAGGACCTAAACCCTAACTGTGGGGCTGTGAGCCCTATTTAAAGGCTCTAATTCCTTGAGGGCCTCCCCATGCTCAGCCTCCACCCCCATATTCATTCATTTCGAAAGCCTAGCCATCTTGTGAGAGCCTTGAAGCATTAGTGTGATTCTTTGAGTGTTTTATGAAGAATGAATCCATTAAAGAAGCTCTTGGGAGTTCATAGCTTTGTAGATCCAAACTGTGCACTTCGTCAACCATCTCTAGGAGGTATAAAGCTTACAACTTGATGCTCTTTTTGATAGATCTAATTAGCTTATGGGTTTTTATGTTTTTTATCCCTTAACCTTGGTCTTAATGAGTATAAGCTACTCCAGAAATTATGAGTATCATTTCCAGGCGTTTATGAGCTTGTAGAGTCATAAAAATGGGAACTTGGTCACTCCCATCCATCCATGCATGAGCTCTTGAGCATTAGAGTGTGTTTTGGACTCAGGGTTTGGTATTATGCTCTTTTAAGCCATGCAAAGGTGTAAGGTCAGAGACTTTATCACTTACGATGTTTATTATGTCCCGATCTGAGAATTGATGGTTGGTATTTATGCATTAAGAGCTTAATATTACGTTGGCAAATTTGCATGCTACGCAGGGCGTAACATTGGCTACGCTTAGCATAGCCTGAAGAGTCCCCAATTTCATCACAAGCTCTATACTAGGCGTAGAGCATGGTGTACGCTAGGCGTAGCATCAGAAGAGGGACGTTGGACTAATTTGATTATTGGTCAAGTGGAGTGGGTTCTAGACTTGGAAGGGCAAAATGGTCTTTTACCCTAGAGAGATGGTGATTATGAGCTAAGGCCTTTGAGTGAGAATTATTATCTTAACTTCTAAATTAAGATCTTATTGTATATTGATTAATATGGGGAGTTCTAGTATCGGTAGCTCGAGTGTGAGATTTGTCTATCTTCAGATTGAGGCGAGTCTTCTCACTATACTGTGTAGGATGCTAGCTGTCTTTGTGACTCTTGCATTGAATGTTGGGCGGGGCGCATTTGTATGTTGTTTTGGGCCCATTTGTATGATGGGATGGGCCCATTTGTATGTTGGGTTGTGCCCATTTGTATGTTGGGTGGGGCCCGTATGTATAATGGGCGGGGCTCGTTACGATGGGTAGGGCCCGATGTTATGTATGGTATGTGGTATTTTAGGTAACTCGCTAAGCTTTGTGCTTATGGTTTTGTGGTTTAACATTTTCAGGTACTTCCAGTTCAAAAGGGAAGGGCTCGGCTTGACTGCACATCGTTCCCCCGTATGACTTTTCGTATTGCTGACTTTTGTTATACTCTGATATTTGAGATACACTTTTATTATGTTTTGTTTTGAAACAAATGATGTATGAATTTGATGGTTATAAATACAAAAAAAATTATATGTATTTAGGATGTTACAACATAGTCACAACAATCCCGGTAATATTACTATAAATAGCAATGTCATTTTGGGTTACACATAATAACAAAATAAAGCAGATATGAAAATATGTTTATTTGAGGGACTTATTTTGTTAATTAATTATTAGTTTAATTAACTAATAGTAAATTAAGTAATGCGGAATATTCCACAATGATATGAATTCCATAGATAATTATAATTATGTTTGGTAATTATATCTTGGATTTCAAATTTCATCCCTATAAATAAAGGGATCCAAATTCGGGTTTAATGTATGAGAGAAATACCTCTTAGTTTCAAAAGTTTGGAATCCTCAAAAACCCTAAGATATCCCGAAGTGCAGTTCCCACGTCATGGCAGGTTCTTTAACAAGTCGTGGTCGACCACAAAATCGAGATTTCAGTTTTGTTTGAAGCTTGGAGTTTGAGGATTGCTTAGATCTGCTCGTGTCTTGTTTCTTGGGTGCGATTTCAGAAGAGGAACTCTACATTGGGTTCTCTAGTCCATTTAATTTGCTTGTCAAAAGAAGAAACATACAAAGAAGTCAAATGTACCATTCTATTCTATTGTGTTCTATAAGTTGCATGGATAGTTGAGTTAGATCTTGTGTTTTGAGTCTTAGATCATAATTGTTTGTTGTTTCCACTACCCATTGGTTGATAATTTAATAGACTTAAAACCCATCAATTTCTAGATTCCATAGTCTCACGATGATTCTAGATCTATCTACTCATATCTAAACTGATATACAATGTTCCGATAATGCTCCTTACTACTCTAAAACGTCCTAGAGAATTCTTGGATATTCCAAGGGCTTCCCGATTATTCTTGCATCCTTTATCTTCCTCCTGATTGTTCTAGGTCGTGCCATCTTTCTCTACGGACTTCTATAAGACTAATATCGCCTTTCGTCTATGAGCCCCCCTTTTTAACCCAATCATAAGATAATTGAGTGGAATGGTCTTTGTCTTCTCGGTCAACATGGTCACGAGATAATTGGCCCATGACACTCTCTCACCACTAAATTGTCGTATATCCTCGTTGTAGAAGGAGAACTTTTGTCCCTTCGAAATTGCCTATCTTTTGATACCGAGTATAACTGCACACTGCAATACTGGATCTCAATCCTTATACTTCGAAGTTGGAATCCTAGGCATGTGACCACCCTAACTTTTCCAGGGAGGTGGAGAATCATCGGTAGGTCACCCTTTACTTTGCAACAACCCACCTGCAAGTCCATACTTTTACGACCCCACAAAAACGCATAACTACACTGGTTACAATGTAAAAAGTACTACTTGTATTATAAGATCTTGATAGCTTTACAAGGGAAATTCTCGATGGGTTAGACAAATGAGACCTCCTACCAATTTATATGGTCCTTTCTCCTTTTCATTGGAAGATTCTAGATCCCATAGTTATATACAAGGCTTCCATAATGCTCCTTGATACTCTATAATGTTCTAGAGAATCCTAGGACATTCCAAGGTCTCTCAGAGTACTTACTCCTCTATTGTCCTCTAAATTGTTGTCCAAGGACTTCTATCATACTCTAGCGGCTTCCAAGGATTTGTAGTGTGTTCTTAATTTCTCAACAGTTTCCCAGGTATTCTTGATCGCTCCAACATTTTCTAGAGGGTTCCGGATACTTTTGGAAACTTGGTTTGTGACACAATATGTAACTAGATGAGAATCATGCGCGCCCGTTGGCGCTGACTCAATTTTTTTTTGTTCTTTCTTCGATAAATAATTAAGTACCTGAAATACATAAATAAATTATTGTCCGGAAATAATTATATAAGATTGCAGTGTCGAAACTTAAAAACACTCACTCGCATTGGATTTTTCTTCTTGCTGCAAGACATCCCACCAACCTCGTATCTATAACAAAAAAAAGTTAAAAATCATTTCTAATATATAATTATAGGAATGTACAATGCTATTTTTGGTATTTGATGATAAGAAAATCAAGATCACCGTGTCATTATTGTGAGTTCCAGTATATACAACTTGATTTTGCTCATGATTGTGAGGCAGATGAGGGTTTGCTGAATCACTTCCGAAACCTATTTGTAAAAAAAATATATTAATGAATATTTTATAAATATAAATTATGGAAATAAGTGAATAAGTAAAAATAGAACTTTTGATCCTAAAAACAATGAAAAGAAAAGATAAAACTTCTAGGGCAGATTAGTAATCAGGTTTATGTTGGATTAAATGCAAGAAATAACAATATGCTTTTTACTTGAAGCATATTACTTCAATGTCGGGCACTTTTTCTTCTGGTCCAGGGGCAACCCAACCTGAAAATGAACTGTCAAATCCCATTGAATCCGTCACTAAAAATTAGAATGATAAGATTATAATTAATGTCAAAAAATACATATTTCAATAGTGGTATAGACCTTAACTTGCTTGTGGTTATGGAGTTGAATATCCACCACCTGTTTAAGGTAAAAAATGATTATAGGCAGGCTCTTCCCAACTTAATATTTGTAACACATATAAGAAATAAATACTGCCCCATGTTGGAAGTAAAACTCTTCCATTTAAAATTTTCATTCATAATCCAAATTCAAAATAATTAAAATAAAGTAGCCGGGTTTAATTTGCTTACACGAAAACAGGTGAATATGAGATTGAATCTTGTTGATGTTGTCATCTGCCAAAGACGTTTACTTGAAAGCATTTTAACAGTAAACAAAATTGAATTTTAAATCAATGAAAGGCAATAAACATCCAATGGAAAATCAGTAAGAATTTCATATACCTCAACTGTTCAACATTTCTCCATGTAAAGACTCGTGTCTCCCTCCGGTATCTCTAAGACATTTCAAATTTCTTATAATTAATAAGAAATACAACAAACCTTACATTCTTATTGATGAGAGGTTTTTTTTTCATCAGAACCCCCATCAAACAATCAAAAATATTAGATAAGGAAAATGGTGAAATTATAGGGGACAAAAAATGCTTTATAAAACCAAACTTAGTAATTAGTGTGACCGACCAGATCTTTAATTGGTACCTATGTTCCTACAAGACCCGATTAGTCCATGCCAACTTTCATGCACAATCTTCCCTATCTGAATCAAACTTACCTTGTATAAACCCCTCACCTTCATACTCCCCAACAATATCAACACCAACGTGCATAAAGTATTTCTTGCAAGGAATAATGTTCTACGCCTTTCTCATCTTCCAGACTGTGTACAAACATATAAGATTGTAAATTGACTTTATAGACTAATAATAGGCATACAAAAATTTATTATTATTTTTTTTAATATTCGTTGCGCAACAAAAGGTTTGTAAAATTGGGGATTTCGACATACCTGAAGAGAGACAAAATTGGAGGGAGGTAGGAGATTTGTATTTGGCGCGCAAAGAAGGAGACGGATATGATTGGGTTGATTTTATGCAGAGATCGGATGCTGGAGAAGAGAGATTGTTTTAAATTTGTGATTGGAGATAGAGAGTAACATTCTGTGCAGGCCGATGTTGAAGAAGCAACTCATTTTGTTTGCACACAGAAAACATCAGTTTTGATTTCCCCTAAAACCATGTCAATGACATGTAATTAGGGTTCGACGAAGCAGGTTGCAATCGACGTTCGAAATCAATAGCAACAAACAATACCCCAGCTTCATCAAGAATGAGACGATACTGATTTAGGATTTTGTGTATCTTTTTCTTTTCAAGCTCTCGCCAAGCCTTAACCACATGTTCTTTTAGTTTGCTGCTGCCATAGAACTTGTCATCCACTGTGAACATATAACATAAATATACGTTATGAACATTAGAAACAATCTGAATTGTGAAATCGTAACATAAACATAGCCTAATTCGCAAACTTCAAATTAAAATTAACTGACAAATTCATATCGCAGCAGCAACAGCAGTACGAGAAGTGATTTGACTTACTAGGTGTGATTAAAGGAGCAGGCTGACAAAGACGAACAAAGGAACACCAAAAATTTCAAAATCGGAAATCATAACAGTGATTTTCAATGAGACGAGGCTCAGAAAAAGGGAATGAAAGACGGTATGGCTGCAAACACCGGTTGCATATTCCAATCGGATATGCCTTCCGAGTTGCCTCGCCAAAACACGGCCTTCAAGTTCACCCACGGTTGCCGGTGCAAATTGTTTTCACAAACAAATTTCATCATCGCCTCCATCTTTGTAAAGAACAATCAAAATCGGAACCCGTCAAAGCAATTATCTACCGTTGGTCTAAGCGGAGGTGAAGCAGCAGAGCCAAGAAGAAAGGAGAGCAGGGTAGGCGGTGGAGAAGATAAACCTGACCCAATTTTGAAGGCGGTCTGAATAAAAAAATATAACCTTTTAAAACAAATCCGTCCGTGGCCAAAGTAGGAAATGAAAGAAAAAATGTGGCGGAAATGAGAAACGCGAAACTTTCCTGTTCTTCACCATTTTAACAATTAATAGTATATATAATATAAATGCATTTAACATTGTTTGATATTTAATATTTATTAGTATATAATAATTTGTATAACAAAGAATCTATAATTTTTAATGATTTTTAATGATATTTGAATAAACATGAACTCCACTAAATCTAATAATTTATATAATAGCATATAAAATATGTCACTAAAACATAATAAAAGATAATGGCGTTACAAAAAAATACGTTAATAAAATTGTTTGCCAACAAATGTCATTTTATTTGAAATGCGGGTATCATAATTAGGATTTCGTTTAAATAATACCATATGGATCTCGGGGCATTGCTTAAATAATACCACATGGATCTCGGGGCATTGCTTATTATTTTTGCAAAAATACCAGATATTTTGTTTATTTTTTACTTCTCGATTAACAAGTGGTTGTTTTTGTTAATATCTCTGACAAAAATATGATTTTTGGTACGTTGGGATAAGAATTGCATTTTGGTGGTATTATAACATCATGTTAGTGATTTTTTATTTTTTATTCTTTTGATGTTGCGGTTGAAGTTGGCCTGACATAATAATCCCTACAAGCTACAAACAAAATATATAAAACTCACTACATATTATTGAGTAAATTCGAGCACGAAATGTGTGAATTAATGTTACATACATATGATATAATAGAATAGGAAAAATGTGGACAATGAGTTGCATATCGTAAAGTAAAAGAATTAAATTAAAAGTAGTATGCTATGAAGATAGCAGCCGCTAAACAAATTAGTGTCGAAAGATCGTGAATTGCAGAGCTAGAAGCTCCATTGCTGCCACCGTTTCCAGATGCAGTTGGGCTCAAGCCTTCTTCTCCAGCTGGCCCTGGACCACCTGTTTAATTCATAATCATTAACCCCAACATAAAAATAAATTAGCCAGCGTATATGTATATTATATTTGTCTATAAAGTGACACATATCAACTTTTTTTGTTTTCATGTGATGACCAGTCATTGAGAACCCGGCCCAATGCAAACGAGGGTTAATATGCTTTCATGTAGTTTGTGGTATTATAAAAGGAAACATAATGTTGTTTATAAAACTAAATCATAATGATGGTGTTATCTAAATTAGAAGTAAATATTCTTGAAACCAGTTACCTGCTGTTGATCCAGGTGCTTCACTTGCTGAGCTAGGTGTGGGAGCTGATACTGGAGAAGCTGTGAAATATCAAAGAAAAAGAGAAAATGTACATTAAGAGATTTGAACCCATGATTTATGAGTGTGCCAAAAAACCATAAAACCCTATTTTGTGAATTCTTAAAGGATATGAATAAATGATTTATAAAGTTTGGAGTTATTCAATGTATCCGTACACGTAGACAAGATAATCCAGCAACTTTAATATATTTCGGTGAATCAGTTAATGTGAAAGAGAAAGAAAGTTAATGGTATTGCGAATTCAAAAGTGATATGAATTAAATAATCAATGATATATGTAGTTTGGCCAATCTCCTTAATTTTTGACCTTTTTATACATGTTATACATAATTAATGTAATAACTATGCTTAACTATGACTAAATGTAGCAATCAAATATTTTTAAAGAAAGCGATTTAGAAGATCATCAAAAGTTTCAGCACATTTTTTCTAAATCTTGTGATATGACCAATTAGATATAAGATTAATTAGTCAACTCGAGTATGGAAAGACGAAAGACTAACATTCCAGTTGTCAACTCCAGTTGCTAAAATAGAGTACTTACGTTTTCAACATTGATTTCGAAACTGATAAACTAATTAGTAGCGACATAAAACTAAGCAAACAAATGGTAGAGAGATAATTAACCTGAAGGACATGCGTTAATAGAAGGAACTTCTAATTTACAAGCACTAGGAAGCATGAGAGCACGATTGATATCTATTCCATAATCTTTAGCAGTACTTCCACCGACCAGTTGACACAAGCATATAGGGTTGCTTTCTAGCAACCCTGCAACCTCCGGACAACATGCTTTGTCTGGAGTAGTCAGATTACTTCCAATTTGAACAAAACTCAAACAATCCGAAACGTTAAACAATGCTGTCATGCAATCAGGTCCTGGTGCCATCGCCATTGGTGCACCAGGCAACATCATCGGAGCTCCGACTGGTGACTGTGCTTTGAAACATGGAAGCCCGGCGAAAATCAGTCCCACCAACATGGCAACGGCCATAATGATGGTGTTTGACTTGACCATGGCCGGAAAACGGTGATGGTAGTGTCGTGGAAGTAAGATTGGAGATAAGGGTGGTGGTGGATGGTGGATGGGAAGTTAATGTGTGAAAGAGTAAAGAAATGGTATTGAAGTGTTGATGTATATAGAGTAGTGATGGTAGTTAGATAGCATTGAGTGAGAAAGGTGGATAGATATGGCCTAATTTCAGCCTGTCCATATTAAATTCCGCTTTCATCTCCAACCTACCTACGCTTCTTTATTTGGTTTTTATTTTCCAAAACATTTATGATAGTAGACTTCAACCTTTATTAGGCAGTTGTCAGCTTCAAAAAAGCTTGCATTTTCTATTTCTCTATTTTTAACAAAGATAAATGGCTATTTGATAAACTCTATGAATGAAACTTATGATTCATGGTCACTTTGAATCGGTATGTATTCAGCGTATTTGATAAAGTCTCTGAACGACCTCTAAAAGAATAAAAAACATATGATTTGTCAGAATTCAGCGCATCTGATTCAGTCATTGAACGACCTCTAAACAAAAAAAAATAAAATAGAAAAACAAAACATCAGAGCCGTTAAGAAACCCTACATTCTATTTAACCATTACAATGTTGGAATCAACACTTTTATCAAGAACCACCAATAAAATATCAATCCATATGTAATGTTATGTTCAATATTCGTATGCATTACACATTATGGTCCCATAGGCATCGGATAATAGGCCATTGCAAAAGTCGGTGATATTTTTCCAGACCAAGTAAACGGTTGAAAGTATCCAAAAGGCATATAGCTTTTATGTCAACTCGTTTAGAAAAAGCAACTTGTTTTTGGTGCAACTCTCTACACCAATATGTGGCCATCAATAGTGGAATTTCATTTGTGAATCCCATTATGTCAAACTTTTTTTTAAATATTTTCGCTTTCTCACGTGTGTATATATATATATATATATATATATATATATATATATATATATATATATATATATATATATATATATATATATATATATATATATATATATATATATATATATACGTTCAGGTGTTTTAAGTAATATTATGTTATTGTATGCATAAATGTGGACCAATCAAAATTAAATAAAAAATTAAATAATTAAATAAATAAATAAGGGTAATTTAGTAATTTGTTTGGTAACTTCCAAAATTAATCCATATAATCATGGTATTGATTTTAACCTAATCCCTTCTGTTTAAATCTCGTTCCCCTATTTATCTAAATCTCGTTCCCCTATTTATCTAAAACTAAATGTTGGCCGATCTGCAAAGGAAAAAGGATGCCATCATGAGGAATCTCGCAGGCGGCTAATCCGTTTCTTTCTGATCGATGGCGAAGAGGGAGATGAGAAGGAGCAGCGAGGCTAAGGTTCACCAGTGTCCTGATCATGGATGACAGAATGACGATGACTGAAAGTACCTCTCTTAACATCATGACCACTCAACCTCACATGATTCCCCTCCACCAGCAAAGTCGCGAAAGCAAGGGCTTCTGCAACCGCCCAATCAACACCCTCCCCTGATTCGATCATCTTTAATCGGTCGCCCCTGTTGTCGCAATCAACAGCTAAGGTTCGTTTTTGTCCGATTTTTCCTGATTCGATCATCTTTAATCGGTCGTCCCTGTTGTCGCACTCAACAGCCATGGCTTCTATCCTATCAGGTGCTCGACAAAATGCTGCAATGAAGGAACTGTCTATCAACTTGATAAAATCAAAGTGCTACATGAGCGCAGGTGCGCTAGGGTTTTTTGTTAGGTGTTTAGGAGGCCTAGGGATGGTTAACGAGGCTAATGAGTTGTTCGATCAAGTTAAGGAATTGGGTTGTGTTCCAAATAATGATAGCTATAATTCACTATTGGAAGCTATTTCCAAGTCAGGGTCTGTAGATTTAATGGCTATGAGAATGAATGGGATGAAGGATAATGGATGGAAGCCTGATAAGTATACTTTGACATCTGTGATTCAGTGTTATTGTAAAGCAGGCAAGTTTGAACAAGCTTTTGAAGTGTTTCAGCAAACTGATTAATGGAATTGGGTAGATTCTTACGTTTTCACAATCTTGATAATCTCATCGAATCTTTTACTGTTTGATCGTTTACATCTACAGATGTCACCAACCCCAAATACATTGTTTTTGTTTATAATATTGCCTTGAATTGATGTAATTTATTGATTTTAAAAGATGAGGTGCACCTAATTGTTTAAACTTTGAATTATCTAACCATTTGTTTTTCAACAGAGTTGTAGGTGGGCTTGTGATCGCGTTTTTTCTTGAAAAGGCTAAAGACATAGCTGATAGATTGCTCCAATGGTTGGGCTGTTCTCCCATTAAAGCGGTACGTGAGTTGGTTCGTCGTGAGATAGTTCGTTGATGTGTTTTAGGGGTCGATTATCTTCTCCTTTCTTTCGAATTTCAATGCCTGTTCGTTGATTGGGTATGTTTCTTTTGATTGGGTTTTACAAGTTAAATAGATAAAAAAAATCAATTATCTTGATGATCTTATTGTATAGTTGTGAATTTTGATAGATATGGAGTACATTGTGATCTAAGGGAAAGAAAACATAAATGTGTGGTACATTTCTTGAGATTGACATGAAGAAGATAAAAAGAATCATGAATTCCAATTCTGTTGGAATCTAAACTACAATTTGGTTTTGTTTTGACAGAAGTTGATGCTTGAAGAACGGACCGCAAATTTCAAAGTGATTCTAAGCATTCTCAGAGAATATTGTTCTTACATGATTTGATTCATGGCAGTTATTTTCGTTAAATGTCTAATTTCATGGATGATCAAGGAAAGAGCTATTCTTCTGATAGAATAATCTACAATAGAATGATATGAGTATATGTAATAATATATTCTGCTAGAATATTCAGGTCGAATAATATACATATTTTTATTTGTTATTAGTGAGTATTTCATTGTCATAGAATATTATATAAAGTTTTTACCTTTTTAAGAATGTAATGAAAAATTTGAAGTTGTATCCAAAAATGTGTTATTAGTCGGCGTTGACATTCTCATAGAATATTATTCTAATAGAAATATGTATCCTGAAATTCGTAGAGAATATGATTCTAACAGAATAAAATCGGGTTTAATTATAAAAATTACGTTATAATTAAAATTAAAGTAATTAAAAAAATTAGAATTTTAAAATCAAGAGAGTTAATTATCCCAAAAAATATGGAATTTTCATTTTTTAAATTTATCTCAATTGTCTAAAATACTCTTAGAATGAAATTAGATGGTATTTTTCAATTATCTTTAATTTAATAATATATATTAATCACTTTCTTAAATTAAGTAAAATGATTGGTTCACATTTATGAATACAATAACACAATAATTAGTTTAAATAGAATAACCTAAGCCTCTCTCTCTCTCTCTATATATATATATATATATATATATATATATATATATATATATATATATATATATATATATATATTGTAATTTTATGTCTAACTTGTACATAATCTTAATGTTCTTGTTTTTTTTTAGTTACTTATTCCTAATTTTTATGATTTGCAACAACAAAAATTATGATTCATACTTAAAAAGTTAAAGTTAATTTCACTATCGATGTCTTAATCCAACATAAATTTATAATGTATATTACACATCCAAGAGCTTACGAACAAACTTGAATACGATGTCATTTTGGTTAGAATTTTCCAATCTTTATCTGATCTTACAATCACCATCTTACAGAATGTAAAATAGTCTTAGTTAAAATCTTGATATCATTATATTGATAACCTTACATTAAACCATATGCTTGGTACAATATTCCAAAAAAGTTAATTTCATATTGACTCTCATAATTCTAGACAGAAAAATAGAACTACATTGTTCTCCCTATTGTCTATTTAATGCGCCTTCATCAAATAATCTGACAAGCAAGTGAGCAACTATTGCACAACTCAATAAGTTCAATTCCTTGTTGTCACATGTATAGCCATGTGCCCATGTCATTGGACATAATCAGAGTCTAACGATTAGACATGACTAATCGGGCTTCAGTTTATCATATCTCTATATATTGATTAATAAATTATAATATATATGTTGATACACAAACAAAGAAAAATCATCTGATTAGATATAAATATTAGATCCTTTAAGAAAATAACTAATACAAAAATACAAAATTATTAACAGATAGATATACTTTTCCGAATACAACCAACGACAAGATAATATTTCTCTTTCCCACTTTCAACTAGACGGTTCATTGTAACAAAATTTATTTTACATCAATTTTTGTTTATGTAATTTAGCATTATATAAACTAAAATTAAAATTGAATTTTCATTTATATTGGGATCAACTTTTCATTCGTTTTTACTAAGATAAAGTCATTACCAACTGATTTTACCAAGTAGTTTCATAGTTTGTTATGAAATACAACAATTAACGGTATACAGATCCAATTCCGGTCAGGTTACCTATATAAATCGAGTCAAAACTTATTTGTCTGGTCTCCTCCTATGTATATGGGACCCATCTCCTACTGGAAAGCCGTTCTGAAAACTTCTAAAAATTTTAGACTTCGTCTATGGATTGACATACTAGGTTAGTGTATGATTTCCTACTACAGTTTTGAGAAGGAATTACTATACTTTTTGTCTGGAATGCAAAGAACGGTTACGGAATTCTTATAACAACTGTGGAATGTTTTGTATTAGAAGGTTAGGATAGGATTTTTTTTCATATTTCCGTTGTTAAAATCTTCAGTAGGCCTCATGACAACATGTGCTTAATGTAAACAACCTTACGTAACACGGTAAACTTTATTTGGAACATTACCTTTGGTGAACTCATTTCAGATTAATAGAATATTACGAATTCCTGGTTGTAATCAAAGAAATGACGGAAACAAGGGTTATATTTGTGTATTTGTGAAAAATCCTGGAAACAACGGTTGTATTATTGTAAGATCCTCATCTCAGCCTAGAATTTTTGCCCCTTTTTTTGGTAAAAGTTTGATAATTTAGTTATAAATAAATAAATATAAATAATAAAACAAACTAATTTATAATAACAACTAATTAGAATTAAGGATTACAAAAAGGTATTTAGACTTTATATGGAATTAAAGACTAAAGCGTGATTAATTATGACTTAATCAAGAGACTGTAGTTATATATATATATATATATATATATATATATATATATATATATATATATATATATATATATATATATATATATATATATATATATATATAAAAGGATGGGATCACTAGTAGAAAAAACATTTAATGGTGTGATGAGTTTTTTTGGGTGCGGTGGTAGTCCAAAAATGCATTATAAAAAGTAAAAACGTCCAAAAACTATTTTTGCATCAAACCGTACCATGTAAAGCGTTTCGCTATAGCTGCAATTAAAGACATTAAAAACGCATTTATTTGTGCGTTAGTTCAAAACCGCGCCACTAAACACCATTAAACAACAAGGAACCGAACCATTTAATTTTTCATTTCACACTAAAAATTTTGTTCTAGTTTTTCATTTCCCTTCCAAATCTTCCTTCTTAATTCCAACACTTGCAGATTATATATGTTGTGAAAGGAAGCATTGTTGTTTGTTTGTCCGGTGGTCTACTCATCCAAAGAAAGAATTATACTTCCGTCTTTGTGATTCTCTCAACATTCCCTCTTGTTTTTAAATCTTACCCGCCAAATGTTCAAATATTTTACTCCTTTAGTATCGTCCTTTCCATTATGTGACCATTTCTTTTCTTCTTCCTTTTTTTTATTCACAGTGGTGGTGATGGTTTTCAGGTGAAGATGGCGACAGTTTTTGATAGTTAACAAAGGTTGCAATAGCTTTTTTGTGGCTGTAACAAGTGGATGTTCTGGTGGTGTGGGTGGCTGAAAAAAGGGTGGTGTGACTAGACAGTTTTCCGGCAGGTGGTGAAGATGGTAGTTGGCGGTGGTTTAGGTGGCAGGTGGGTATTCGACAAGGTGGTGATGTAGAGGGTCTCGGTGGTGCTAAGGAAAGACTTCACTTGTTCAAAGTGGACCTACTTTAAGAGGGTTCCTTTGATGTTGCCATTAATGGTTGTGATGGAGTCTTCCATACAACTTCTCCTCTTTTTCACTTTAGTGGTAGATACGCAAGTTTTGTTTGGTTACATGAGCTTAACCTAAATGACACTTTTAAAGCTTTAGCTGATACCCAAATACTTCACTCTTTTTGCAGAAAGAATTAGTCCACCTTGCATTGAAGGGAACACTTAATGTTCTTGGTCCATGTTTAAAAACTTCAATCAGTTAAAATGGTGGTTGTTACTTCCTCCTTAGCTGCAGTTGTGTTTAATGCAAGACCTAAACCTCCTAAAATGGTAGTTGATGAGACATGGTTTTTTGACCCATAGTTTTGAAAGGTTGATGACGTTTAATGGTACGGTTCTTACTTAATGGTGTGGTTTTGACTATCTTTTGAAGCAGTTCTGAAACTGGACCATTAAATATAGTTGTTTTTTGATGTGATATTTGTTGGTTCGGTTCAATACTCGCAACAAATAATCAATTTAATCGCACCATTAAATGCTTTTTGTACTAGTGGATTTGGTTGAAAAATTACGATGTTCATAAAGTAGCTAGGCCAAGTAGTGCCTTAAATGAAAGAATAAGTGAGGGACGGAGTAAAATTGACAAATAGAGGAAACTTAAAAAAAACAACCTCATTTCTCTCCCGAGAGAAAATGAGGTTTGGAAGAGATTGAGATGCTCTCATGTTGATTATAAGCTTAAAAGGTGCATTTGAGGTATGAATTGAAGGATTATTGAAGGTAAAAGCTTGGATCATCACTTAGAAACAATTTAGGTATAATCTCATTTCTAAGCTTGAAGATCGAGGGTTTGGATATTATATCCAAATCTAAAGTTTCTTGTAAGTAGAATGATTTAATAAGGTTTCTAATGTAATGTCTAGCTTCTAACTCTCAAACTCCATGTAAATCTCTAATATTATGGTTTGTTATGAAGTTTGGAGATATTTTAAAGATTTGAAGCTCCATCAATGGTGACTCCACGGTGTGATGCATTATCATGAAATTGATAATAATTATAAGTTTATTTTGATATTTTGATACTAAAAACAGTATTTAAGTGTAGGAAATCATCAAATTGTTGTGAGATGAACCTATGAATTCACCTTTGATTCTTAAGGATAATCCATTGCTTCAATAGTGGATTTTACATCTCTAGTGAAGGTATTGAAGATTTGGAACGTCAATTGATGAGAAATCATACTTTAGCTATTAGAACTTGTACATTAGCTTAATTTCATATTTATGAGATCAAATATATGATCCTGGTGTGGAGAATATATAATTATTGTGTTGTGATGTTGCTTCATAAGTTAATCAATTAGATCTTAAAGTTTTATGAGCTCAACCGATGATTACATCGGTGATTCACCATTGGAATAGATAGAGATGATTTCTAAGTTAATTCATGTAACACCTCGTTTTTCGCTTTACATTATAATCTAAACTAGACATTTTAGATAGAAGATTATTAAGGATAAATAATCTAAACTGAAGTCGTAGTAATCGAAAAGCAAATCTGTACATATAAAGAACGTCCAAATTTGACTTCGTTAGAAGAAGTTATGATTTTTCTTAAGATTCAGCGCAACAGTGTGCACACAGAAATCGAATTTTAGAAAGGTAGATTATTAGGAAAAATAATCTAAACGAGAGTTGAAGATCTTGTCGATCGGAGTTCGTCGATATAAAGAACATCGAGAACGGAGTCTGTATGTAGCAGTTATGCTTTCTGCAACGATCTCTAATAATCTAAGCCTATCAAAATATAATTTTTTCATAGATTGGGAATTAGCTATTGGGATCGAAAGTACATTTGCAGATCTCGTTGAGAGCTTTCCGGAAATATAAAGAACGTTGAAAACGGAGCCCGTATGAATAAGTTACGCATTTTGAAAGTCTGGAAAATTATACGCGCGATGACGTGGCACCACAAGATAGCGCCACGTAGCCATGTTGGGGAAGCCCCTTTCCTCCAAGACATAGTGATGTGGCTCCATGAGATTTCAACACGTGGCACCATTGGAACGTGACATGTGGCAAGCTTCTAGAAGCGTCGATGTGGACGAACCCGGAAGCGACACGTGGCAGAAGAAGTATGGTGCCAACACCCATATAGTGCACGACGCGCTTCACTTTTCTTGGCTATAAATAGAGCTCTCCGCATATGCTCCATTCCCCACATCCCTACACATCTTTTCTCTCGAGCATTCCTTACTTTTAAGTCATTTTCCTTAGATTTTTGTACTTTGGCGAAGCCCTACGACCCCTGACGAACCCAACTAGTAGTAACCATCAAGTAGGAGCCCTTGAGTCGAAATTCTACCTGCACCATTCCCTGGTTTTCGCAAGAAACTCCTTATAAGGTAAAATACACTTACTCTGTCCTAAGTGTAACTATATTTATGTTCATAGTCGTTGTTATGAATATATATATATATATATATATATATATATATATATATATATATATATATATATTTATCAGTAATTCCAGTTATAATGTTGATTAATCTACTTACGGGAGAGGTATTTAGAATGGTCACATTGGCTTGGTTGTTGGATTTCAAAGAAGATATATGCCGAAAGGATCCTTCCTCCCAACTGTCCTGCCTGGCCGATCCTTATTTGATAGAACTACAAGTGTTCATTGGTATTAGTGATAGATCTAGCCTATATTATCATAATTCCCTAAGGATTGATAAGCTCTAGTATTATAGTTTAATATTTGTTAGGCGCGTACTCACCAATTGGATTTCCAGGTTAGCTATTAACCATCTGAGAAACTGTCGAGGTGAGTTCATCTCATTATATTATGTATTCTAGTATATATCGATGTATGTTAGGATATAGGAGCCAATAGAGTAGAGCCCATAGTATAGTTTCTATGTGCTTGTAGAGTTGAATGTGTAGTATCTACGTGCGTAATTGTTGGTATGCTTAAAAGTTAGTGAGAGTTGATGGCGGAACAATTAAAGTACGGGAGCCTATAGACCCGCGTCTGTGTAGTTAGGGTTGCTGGCGGAACGAATAAAGTACCAGAGCCTATAGACCCACGTAGATTTTATGGCGGAACGATTAAAGTATGGGAGCCATCATTTGTATGAATGTATAAGTATTGTGGTATATTGTATATTGGGGGAACTTACTAAGACTGGCGCTTACCCAGTTGTTATAAATGTTTTTCAGGAACTTCATTGGTTCTTGAGAAGGGCAAGGTTCGACATTACTCACGCACATTCACTATCATGTTTTACGCATTATAATCTAATGTAATTGAATATTTGAATAAATGAAATTGAAAAAATTTGGGTTGAAAAATCAAGGCATAACAATTCACCAAATATGTTTATATTTAATCAAACGATACTAATGGAAGTGGATTTATAAGTTACTAAAAGCTTTGAGAAATATTAAACAATGATTTTTGTTCAAAAATTGTATTATTAAGATTAGAATCACAAGGGAATGAATGAAATCATGCGTGAGAATTTATTGAAATTGGATCAAGTACTTGAATCAACTTAGAAGAATCAGAAATAATCATTTTGATGAAAGAAAGTAAACTATAGACTTGTGTTAAGTTACTAAGGACTTATGTCTTAAAGTGATAGTTAATGTCATTTGAGTGTATCCTTCATCTTAATGGACGTTAAGAACTTAATCCCTTAGGAAAAACATATTATGAGTAGTTATATAAGTGTTAGGACCTATTTTGTAACACCCTGTTCAAGGTATTTTTCATTTTGACCTTTGATGTGTAATTAGTTTGCAAATTTGGTCCCTGGGGGCATTATTGTAATTTTTGGGAAGGGGGAGCGTACATTGGGCGTACGTAATTAGGGGAAAAACCCTAATTTTAGGGTTTGGACCCTATTTAAGTAACCTTATGTCGAACGTTTTCTCCTTACCAGCCTCCTTAGCCTCTTTTGAGTCCCATTTCGAAACCCTAACTCATTTCAAGAGAGAGTTGAAATTTGTGTGTGTTTTGGTGTGTGTTTGGTGTATCTCCAAGAAGAAGAAGCTTGGTTGAGGAGCAGTGGTCAAGGAGGAGCTCGTAGATCCAGATTCCATTCATCATTTCTAGCTTCATAAAGGTATAAAGCTTTGACCTTGCACATGATGAGTTTTAGTATACTACAACATCCTATGGTGCACATACAACCCTAAATACCTTGGATCTATGTTTTCACTAATTATACATGCAAATGTGTTTCCAAGGTATTAAGCCTATAACTAGCATCCAAAGATGTAAATTACACAAGATACTAGTTAGTGTAACATACATTTTATGTGGCTGGAAGTCTTGATGTATTTGGTGTTGCTTGAAACACTTTGGCCTTTAAGAACTTAGTGCCCCAAGTGGTGCACCTCAAATAGAATCACAACTCACCTAGAACAAAGGTGACTCTTGAGAGAGAAACTCCATGCACCAAAAACCTTCATGAACTCCAAGAACATGCACACACACACTGTGGCGGTTTTAGGTCATCATATATGTATTTATATGTGTGGTATTTCAAGGGTCATGGGTATAACCCAAATCCATACCCATGGGTTTTTACGATCCATGGTTCATGTGGCCCAACTCTTTATGTATCCATACATAAACTTGGTCCAACATGGATTATAAGCCCAACACATATAAATATAGCTAATTACCATAATTAGTACCCATAGATTTAATTACTCTCTTTTGATCACTAAATTAATTCCAAATTAATTCTTAATCAATACTAATTAAAACATATGATTTCATATTAATATATTATAACTTATAATATATTAACATATCATATATAACTTTCTCTCAAGAGTCCATCTAACAAATTGTCCTGGTGTTATGCAACCCAAATGGACCATGCTACTCTCGGGTCGAGTACATACCAATAATAGTTATAGGCTTAGACATCTAATCCAACAGTCTCCCACTTGGATAAGTCTAAAACTATTATTGCGTATGACTCCAAGATCCCGACTAGCAATCGTAGCTCTTATAAGCCACTGTCGAACTCTGACCTAGTCAATGACGTGTCCATTAGATAAGGGATCATATAATCCTCCATTCTAGATATCATGTGGACTGAGACATGGATTATAATCATTTTCTCTGTCCATCTGTTGTTTCCCGATTTCCGATTTATGACGACCGACTAATTGAAAATATCAAATCAGTCCAGGCCCGACCGAGCAATTACGTTTTTCATCACTAAATCATCGAGGGGCCCACATATATCGATTTTATCCCTCTAAGGGTAAAAGGAATGGATGAACTTCGACTCATATGCTTGCTCTATATACGCACCAAATCACACACAAAAAATGTGTTTTATAGCACCAAGTTACTAGTACGTTTTCACATAATCAATGTGTAACCGACTTGTAGACTGCAACTCATATCTCTTGGTTTGAAGAATATAAGATATTATCGTCTCATGATCACTCGTGATAAAATCCTTGAAGTTAGTCAAATGAGTGTGGGTTTAATCCAATACTCGAATCTCATTCTAGGAGTACTCATGAACACTGCAACCACTTTGTCCCAGACAAACTACAAACCCATTCATGACAGTCTTGCCTCAATACCTACTTCCAAAGTATGATCGACTGTGGATGGTTTGAATAACTTAGTCATTCGGAAAGAATTACCTAGTTATTCTAGAAGTCAAAACATGCAAAGTGAAACATAAGAATAATCGAATCCAATATGGTCTCAGAACTTATGAATATAAATAAAACACCTTTTATTTATCACCATATTGATTACACATTATTCATTGTATAATTTTTTGATTTATCAACCTAATACTTGAATTAAAACAATAGTCATTCCATGCTCCAAGCATGCACACTATGTTTGTCCAAACAATAGTTATGCCATACTCCAAGTATGCACACTATGTTTGTCTATGATCCTTACTTTGTGAAATAGACCAATTGAACATGATTCCAATGATTCTCATTTCACAATCCAAAACCTTATCGTAAATGTAAGAATTCCAAATTCCTACCATTTACCGAAATCTGTTAGATTCTAAACTTATATGCATTGATCCTCTCGTAATAACTATACACAACGTCACAAGGACTTGTCAACAGACATTACAGAGTATTCCAATAGAGATCAATTCCATGGAAATGAAGTCTCAAATTCAAAGTACATTCCTTTGAACATCCTTGTTGCATTAAGTTTTTTTCTAATCTTACACATATTTAATGAATATCTTCCTCCTATGGAAACATTTTCACATTCCCATTTTGACTATCACTTCTGAACAAGAGTTGCCTCCTTTCAGAATATGTCAATATGGTCATTCAAAATTAACACTATACTTACAATTGTCCATGAGCAACCAATCTTTGGTAAACCTCAGATTGTTCTCGACAATTGCTTAATCATTTTAGTCATGTCCAGTTCTAGTACTTTTTCCCTCTTAATGGCTTAGACATTAGGAAAAATTTAGAAAGGATAAATATTATAGCACATGTAATCGATCCTATATCTGAAGCATATGAGACACGATTCATGATGTCTCACATAAAGACATGAAACTAAACCAGTCTTTTTGCTACAATATTTTGTATTTGCCATGTTTTCATAATTCGACTATGAAGAGAGATGCCTTAATCATAATCGAATTTTGAGAACGCAATATATATAGAATTTCCTTATGTTCAACCATTCCAACATAAAATTCATATATATATCATTGACTAAAGATGATTAAAATCTCAATCCTTGACTAAAGATGATTAAAATCTCAATCTAAGCTTTTAGAATTGAAATGAAGTATAATTTCCTCTCCCTTAATTATAGCAAAACAACTTTTACCCAATTGAAACTTTTGTTTTCTATAATTAACATTGCTAACTTGCAACACTTATCATAATTGATTATGCTCCCACTAGCATAATAATTACTAGCATAACCATTATGCTCCCACTAGCTTTGACATGTACTCAGAAATCAGCTGGACTTCTAGAAATCAATACTTTATTGACTTTCTTACCAAAGTTCAGATTTCTGATACGAGATGCTTTGATAAGAGTTTATCAAAATCATACACCTTTTCTTAGATAGCTCACATGTGTGTCTAAACAACTTTTAGAACTATGAAAAGGGATGTCGTAATCATAGTCTCAATTGTTTAGACCTTTTCCATTTCTCACAAGTCGATGTTAGTGTGCCGGTTAACCACACACGCTCCACTAACGACTTTGAGAATGCAAACATCACAATTGCTATCTACTTAAAATCTACTTACCGAAAGCGTTTCCTCACCATCATTTTCATGAATCGAAGAGAAACCTTATGACACTTAGATTTCTATGTGATGCGGGCCCTAGTGTGGAGGATCGGGCCCTTGCGTTCCTAGAGGCCCACGATCGTGTGACTAAAGGGGCTTCACGGAAATGGCCATAACTTTGGCTACGAATCTCCGTTTCGGGCCTACGACCAGTCAAATCGAAGCTTGGAGCAAGGAGCACGTCTAGATAAGTCCCCAAAGGGGACTTACCCATTTTTGAGTCCAGAAATCGCTTTCTAAATGGAGTTATGAACAATTTTGTTATTTTTCCTTAATTTTTGGGTTTTGTTTTTGGGTTTGTATTTGGCCCATGGACTTTTAGGGTTTCATTTTAATTTCTGCTTCTTATTTAACTGTTTTTGATGTAATTTGGATGGTCGATCATCAATTTTATTAACTTTCGATTTTCTCCCATATTCTGTGTGTTAACCCAGATTTTGAAGCCAATCCCACGGTATTCGTAGAATCAACGTGGTTTTGAAGAGATTGTCCTGGCTATTCTTTTAGAATCAACAGGTTCATTCTTGGTTATCTTTGTGTTGTTTTTTTGCGCTGCATCAATTGGTATCAGAGCCGAATTCCTGGTTCAAAATGCCTCCGAGGAGAAACAGGACGCCCGCTAATGTTCATG
The DNA here is from genome assembly GCF_052849685.1 of Lactuca virosa. Lineage (NCBI taxonomy): Eukaryota > Viridiplantae > Streptophyta > Magnoliopsida > Asterales > Asteraceae > Lactuca > Lactuca virosa. Next base: position 45,466,732 of record NC_136434.1, read on the forward strand.
AGCAAGAACTAGAAGAACGTATTATGGCACGAATGGAGGAGAGGATGGATCAAATGGTTGACCAACTGACTGATAGGATGGTCGAACTGATGAATCGAGGAGGGCAAAGGTCTCGAACACATTCTCAAGTGGAAGATGGTGAATTTGGGAACCTGTTCGGCGACAGTGACGGTTCATATTCTGAAGTCGATCTAGAAAGGCGGCCAAGGCGTGATCATAGAGGTGACAATAGGCGTTGGGAGGCCGGAATGAGAATTGATATCCCAGAATTCGATGGGGTCAGTTTGAATCCGGAGGGGTTCATCGACTGGTTGGCTACTGTTGAGGAAGTTTTTGAGTTCAAAGAAGTCCCTGAAAACAAAAGAGTGTCATTGATTGCTACCAGGCTACGTGGTAGGGCATCTGTATGGTGGCAACAACTGAAACTGACACGAGACAGGCTCGGAAAATCAAAGGTCGTGACTTGGAGGAAGATGAAGAAGTGTTTACGATCCAACTTCCTACCCCATAACTTTCAAAGGTTGATGTACCAACGGTTGCAAAATCTGAAGCAGGGTGCCAAATCAGTTGACGATTACACAACTGAGTTCTACCAATTGATTGCCCGAAATGATATCCAGGAGACAGAGGAACAACTCGTTGCTCGATATATTGGGGGTCTACGGGTCCAAATCATGGACTCTGTAAATATGTTTGACCCGGTATCTATTTCTGAAGCGCACCAACGGGCGTTGGCTTTTGAGAAACAAAGTCGTCGGGTGGGCGGTTCGTCTTCAACTGCTAATATTGGAGGAAGTTCCGGGACGGGTGGTATGGTACCCCGTGTTGTGCCTAATCAACAAAGACCGACATCTAACAGTGTTGGACCAAATCCTAGGACAACTGTTAGTAGCAGCTTGAAGTGTTTTAGTTGTGGGGAGACAGGTCACCGACAATCAGAGTGCAAGAAGGTCGGAAAACGTCATTTGTTTGCTGAGCAAGATGATTGGCAAAATGATGATGCCGGTGAAAATTACGAAGATCCCCCTGTGTATGACGAAGAGCATCAATGCGAAGAGGAAGTTGTAACTGGAGATGTGGGGGTAAATTTGGTGGTAAGGCGGTCTTGTTTTACACCAAAAGTTATTGGTGATGATTGGCTCAAACACAACATCTTTCAGTCGACATGTACTATTTTGGGAAAGGTTTGTACTTTTGTTATTGATTCAGGAAGTTGTGATAACCTTATATCTGAAGAAGCAGTTCAAAAGTTGGCTTTGAAAACAGAAAATCGCCCTAAGCCTTACAAGCTACAGTGGCTTAAGAAGGGTGGCGAGGTCACTGTATCTAAACGAGCCCTTGTTCAATTTTCTGTTGGTACCACGTATAAAGATGATGTGTGGTGTGATGTGGTTGCTATGGATGCTTGTCATTTGTTGTTGGGCAGACCTTGGGAGTATGATCGTAACATAGATCATAACGGGCGGACTAATACTTACAGTTTCTTGTTTGGTGGTGTGAAGATAACATTGGTTCCCAGTAAGCCAAAGGAGCCAGTTCCGAGACCTTCGGGTACTCTACTGACCCTTAATCAGTTTGAAGACGAGTTGGAGGCGGAAGGTGAAATTTTTGTATTGCTCGGGAAGGAAGTCGCTAAGGAGGTTGAAATTCCTGAGGCTATGGTTCCTCTGCTCAAGGAATTCGCTGATGTTTTCCCTAATGAATTACCTGATGGTTTGCCACCTTTACGTGACATCCAGCATCATATTGATTTACAACCAGGAGCTCAGTTGCCTAATAGGCCACATTACAGAATGAGTCCCGGAGAGCATGAGGAGTTGCGACGACAGGTGGAGGACTTGATTTCAAAAGGTCATGTTCGGGAGAGCATGAGCCCGTGTGCTGTTCCTGCTTTGTTGACTCCTAAAAAGGATGGTACTTGGCGTATGTGTGTTGATAGTCGCGCCATCAATAAGATCACGGTGAGGTACAGATTTCCAATTCCTCGACTTGATGACCTACTTGACCAGATTAGCGGTGCCTCTATCTTTACGAAACTGGACTTGAAGAGCGGGTACTATCAGATACGACTTAGGCATGGGGATGAGTGGAAGACTGCCTTCAAGACTCGTGAAGGATTGTATGAGTGGTTGGTGATGCCTTTCGGTTTATCAAACGCTCCTAGTACATTTATGCGTGTGATGAACCAGTTGTTCAGGCCCTTTATTGGTAAATTTGTAGTCGTTTATTTTGATGACATACTTATTTACAGTGCTACTTTTGGTGAGCATGTCAACCATGTGAGGCAGGTTTTGACCGTACTTCGACGGGATAGTTTGTATGCAACTATGAAGAAATGTGTGTTTATGGTTCCTAAAGTCTTGTTCTTGGGGTATGTTGTTTCTGGGGAAGGAATACAGGTGGACGAGTCTAAAGTAGCAGCTGTCAGACAATGGCCAAGTCCAACTACCATCACTGAAGTTCGAAGCTTTCATGGCCTTGCTTCATTCTATAGGAGGTTTATTCCAAACTTTAGTTCTATTATGGCACCGGTGACTGATTGTATGAAAGGGAAGGCCTTTACTTGGACCGAAGCAGCAGAATCAACTTTCCAATTAGTAAAAGAGAAGCTTACTACATCACCGATCCTTGTATTGCCAGACTTTTCTCAAGTGTTTGAATTACACACGGATGCTTCCAAGGTTGGGATTGGAGCAGTCTAAGTCAAGGAGGACGACCGGTTGCCTATTTTAGTGAGAAGTTGACGGGGCCAAAGCTGCATTATAGCACTTATGATGTTGAGTTCTATGCAGTGGTCCACGCTGTAAAGCATTGGCGCCATTATTTATTTCATAAGGAATTTGTTTTGTTCACAGATCATGATTCATTAAGACATATTCGCAGTCAAGATAAGGTGTCACACAAACATGGGAGGTGGATGTCGTTCTTGGAAAAATTCACTTTCGTGGTGAAACACAAGTCTGGGATGTCAAATCGGGTGGCTGATGCATTGAGTCGGAGGAGTAATTTGCTAGTTTCCATGAGGGTAGGTGTGTCGGGGATGGATGTCCTCATGGAGCAGCTAACGGTTGATCCTTATTTTTCTGTTGTTCTGCAGGGTATACAATCTGGATAGATGTCTGATTTTCTACTGCATGAAGGTTTTCTTTTCAAAGGCAATCAATTGTGCATCCCTGATTCTAGTCTCCGCCTTCAAATCATTAGGGATCTGCATGGTGAAGGGCATGTCGGCCGAGATCGCACTTTACAGTTGGTACAATCATCTTATTTTTGGCCTACAATGCGCAAGGAGGTGGATAGATATGTTAAACGGTGTCGAATCTGTCAGGTGTCAAAGGGTACATCTACCAATACAGGACTCTATATGCCTTTGCCTGTTCCATCACAACCTTGGGTAGACATCAGCATGGATTTTGTGTTGGGTTTACCACGTACTCAACGGGGAAATGATTCAATATTTGTGGTTGTTGATCGTTTTTCTAAGATGGTGCACTTTATTCCTTGCAAAAAGACGACAGATGCAGTTAATGTGGCCCAGTTATTCTTTCGAGACGTCTATCGTTTGCATGGTTTGCCGTCTTCTATTGTTTCAGATCGAGACACTAGGTTTTTGAGTCATTTTTGGCGCAGCCTATGGAAAATGGTGAACACTCAGCTCAATTTTAGTAGTGCATATCATCCTCAAACGGATGGCCAAACAGAGGTTGTCAATCGATCCCTTGGTAATATTTTGCGGTGTTTAGTGGGTGATCATGTGAAGACCTGGGATCAGAAGCTTTGTCAAGCTGAGTTTGCTCATAATCATGCTATCAACCGAAGTACTGGATATAGTCCATTCCAGGTGGTCTATTCTGTTCAGCCACGGGGACCACTTGATTTGATGTCACTGCCTGTTTCTAGGGTTGTTCCAAAGAAAGTGCAGGATTTTGTTGGAGGACTGCATGATGTTCATAAGGCTGTTCATGACAACTTGGTCCGAGCTAACTCCAAGTACAAGCAAGATGCAGATAAAAAACGCAGAGAAGTTGATTTTGAAGTAGGTGACTTTGTTTGGGCTGTTTTGACTAAAGATCGTTTTTCGGTTGGTGAGTACAACAAGCTGTCAGCTAAGAAGATTGGACCGGTGGAAATTGTGGAGAAGATTAATTCCAATGCTTACTGTCTACAGTTGCCAAGCCACATTCGTTGTTCCGATGTTTTCAATGTAAAGCATTTGCTTCCGTATTATGGGGATTCTTCTGATGATGACCATGGTGCACATTCGAGGTCGAATTTTGTCTACCCAGGAGGGGATGATGCGGGCCCTAGTGTGGAGGATCGGGCCCTTGCGTTCCTAGAGGCCCACGATCGTGTGACTAAAGGGGCTTCACAGAAATGACCATAACTTTGGCTACGAATCTCCGTTTCGGGCCTATGACCAGTCAAATCGAAGCTTGGAGCAAGGAGCACGTCTAAATAAGTCCCCAAAGGGGACTTGCCCATTTTTGAGTCCAGAAATCGCTTTCTAAATGGAGTTATGAACAATTTTGTTATTTTTCCTTAATTTTTGGGTTTTATTTTTGGGTTTGTATTTGGCCCATGGACTTTTAGGGTTTCATTTTAATTTATGCTTCTTATTTAACTGTTTTTGATGTAATTTGGATGGTCGATCATCAATTTTATGAACTTTCGATTTTCTCCCAAATTCTGTGTGTTAACCCAGATTTTGAAGCCAATCCCACGGTATTCGTAGAATCAATGTGGTTTTGAAGAGATTGTCCTGGCTATTCTTTTAGAATCAACATGTTCATTCTTGGTTATCTTTGTGTTGTTTTTTTGCGCTGCATCACTATGGTATATGTGTTCCTATCCATGTGAATTTGTCATAACCGCAAGAGGAGGTTAGTGACAAATCCAAACTCATATGGATTGAACTTGTTTCAATCTTAACTTCTTGCCACCTGGCAGCACAAGGGCCTACCATTGCTTCCAAGTAGTTATGCAAACAACTGAGAACTCATAGAACTCATATGCATAGTCAACTTTTAACTGGAATGGGCACAAAAATAAGAATATGTCAACACGATAGGTTACAAGCCTCAAGTCGTGTGCTAGTGATAAACAATACCCTTGATTAGTTCTTGAATCTTTTCAAGATCTTTAAGACTACCACTGACCTCTTGACATATAGGATTCTCTTGTCAAGAACCATTCCTTGACAAAACAAATATTCAAGAGTTAGTGCAGATTCTTATCAAGATAAACACTTTACTCAATTGGTCTTAGTTGGTCTTTGTTTTATCCAAAACATTACAACTTACCAATTTCAAATGTACAAGAGTAAGAAAACATTTTACTCTACATTTGACAAGTGTTATAAACCTTCTAAGGATTATGTCACTCAAGTTACAATCTTGGGGTATGACTCTAAGACTAAAATTTTGGAACGAAGTATGACTTATCTTTTTGATTTAACCAATTCAACAGTTCACGATTCCTCTTCTTAGTCAAATAAGTACACTAAGATGTCCTTAGAGAATCAATTGTGATATGGTTTCATAACCACTAAGATAATCATAAAACAAGATACTCAAGTACTCTCCCATCTTTTCAGATTGGAGAAACTTTTATCTTTCTTCCTAATTTGATTCTTCTCATTCGTCCTGCCATACATTGAAACTTTTTTCAATGTTTCAGAATTACACTTAAACTTGTAAGCATAACCATATTTACTAAACTTTAGCAAATCATGATGAATAGCCTTATCGATCTTTGTGGTGGACTTGACCAGCGCACAGCCAAGTGTACCTGATCCCTTTGTCCTTCACTTGACTCACATATACATGTGAACAAGGAATTAGTCTTATTTTCCCAAAGATGAAAATTCTCATTCATCATACAATACCGGTTGCATGATTCCAAGTTTCTATCCAACTGAAATTTGGATGATGAGAATCTTTCCTTATTTGGTAAATTATGACACTACCACAAACAAAAGAATCAAATCCATTTTCCAATATTGCTATCAATGGAATCATATAAACAACAATTTTTCACAAATGCCATTGTAAGGATATTTAAAATAAATAAAAAATAAAACCTTTCTTTTATTCTAAAACATGTGGAAAAACTTATCCTTACAATGCAAATGCATATGAAAACAATGTTGTTATCTATTCCTAAGCAATCTATCATAACTCTTAAGCAGTAGCTCAAAATTCTGATCACCGAACAATGCGATCGAAATCCGTTTTTGCGATCAGAATCAGCAAATTCTTCCTTTAAGCTTCCTTTCTTTTCTTTGATTCTTAAAACATCAAAATGCGACCTAGTCACATCATGTAATAAGAATCTCAAAATAGGAACTTAATAGAGTTAGATAGTGGACTTTACCCGAAGTAGAGTCAAACTTTTTGACTTTACCATCCTTATGATCTTTTAGGTAAATAGGGTAGCTTCGCAACCAATGCCCCTTCCTTTGGCAATAGAAACATATGGACTCTTTGGGAATGATACATGGGACTATCTCAGACTTAGCCTTTCTCTTTACCATTTGGTCAACCGAGTTGACTATGGCCGATCCCTTTCCATTGGGAAGAGAAAGCTTTTCTGGATTTCTAATGTTACCATGGTCAATGTCCATGGAAGTTTGGGAAGTCGATCTTCCAATCAAATTTGTTTTACCCGTGCTCCAAATCATTGTTGATTCAGCAGCATCAAGCAAATAGGTAAGATCATTAAGGGTCATGTCATGGTCTGTCATGTAGTAGTCCTAAAGGAACTCACTATGTGACTTAGAAAGTGATTGAAGAACCTAGTCAACAACCAACTTCCTCAAGACCTTGACATCCAACTCTCCCGACTTGTCAATATGCGACTTTATCTCCAAGATGTGAGCACACATAGACTTTGCTTGCCAATAGGGCTTGAGTGACCTTGAACTTTTCAAGAAATTGTGGGTTAGGGAGAATAATTGGAGGAGGTAGAAGAAGAGAAGTATGGTTTCCATGATCCAACCATGGGACATCATCTTCATTAGGAAAGCTTGTTCCAAGAGATTTGGAAAGATCATAGTTGTCTGAACCAGACATCTACAATAGGAGAAATTCAAGTAAGTTGATTTAAGTCCTTAATATAACACCCAATATGAAATATTAAGGTTAGGACCCAACACAATATTTTATAACTTGGAAGAGGGATGCCGCAATCCAAGCTATAAAATATTTGAAGGTAGGCGAATGACGATTCACCAATTTCCACCATGAAAAACGAAAAAGGTATTAGGTTTTAATTGGTTTGAAACTCCTAGATCTTTTGAGATTCATTGAACTATTCAATGGCACGTTTAAATCTCGATTGTGCCCTCTCAAGTTTGTGACTGGGATGCCGAGGATCACAAACAAGGTGTGAATAACCATGCAAATTAACTTGGTACCCTTAATTTTTATCACCTAATCGATGTGCCGGTTACCCACACGCGCTCCACCGATCTATGATAAACATTAAGTTACCCTTTGCCACTCTTACTAGTCCATGTTAGTGTGCCGGTTAACCACACACGCTCCACCAACGACTTGGTAAGGTACAAAGTGCAATTTCATGGGTTAGCACCAAATTCACATTTTCCTAAGTAACTAAGATTGGGAATTTATAATTGTTTAGTTACTTAGTATTTATCATTATACTTTTAATGAAGGGAGAATTAATGTTTTGTCAAACCCGTTCGGCTAACGACCCTCCACCAGTCAAGGAAGCGGTGGGTGAGTATGGACACCCATTAAACTGCCATTTTATAGGCAGTAACCTTATACCCCCTTATAGACCGGCTTCGTGAATGAGTCCTACTAACGGTAAGACTGACATACTCTTATACATATATATAAATATTAAACCTATAATATTATAATAGTATAAGGGTTGAATTTTAACTTTTAAAATTCTAAGGGTTTACTTGGAATTAAAGTAATCATGGGGGGAAACTTTACAAATTCCAAAACTTGAGGGCAAGTTTTGAACAATTCAAAAACCTTTGATTTTCATAACTTATGAGTTTAAAGTAGTTTAATGGAAAAACTCTTCAAGTTCCATAACTTGAGGACAAGTTATGGAAGACTTTAAAACATTTAAAAAAAATGAGACTCTTCATTTTCATACTTATGGAAATATTATGAGTTTTAAAAATCATAAATGTGACTTTTCATATAACTTGAGGACAAGTTACAAAAACACATATTATGAACAACTTTTAGATCAAATTGGATTGAAAACAAATTATCACATAATTTTTCTATTAATCTAAACTAACTCATAAGAACAAGATAATTCAAATCATCAATCTTCAAGAAATTAGCATGAACATATAAACTAATACAAATCTTGAAATTATGACAATTATCTTTGAAATTGGATTAGCATGAACATTACCACATCAAAAACAGGTTTATAAGTTCAAAAAAAGCTTAGGATAATATTCCTAGTCCAATTCCAGCCAAAAAACTCGAATATATGCTGTCAGGGGCTCCAACTCGCCGAGTGCAAGAACAAACTCGACGAGTTGGATGAGTTTGTTCATGGACTCGTCGAGTCCCTCAATGGACTCGTCGAGTCCCCTGTCCAGACAGCATAAAACTTCGATTTTTAGCCATTTGCATCAAGTATAATTGAAAACAAGCCTTGTCTCTGATACCACTGATGGGTTTTAGTATACTACAACATCCTATGGTGCACATACAACCCTAAATACCTTGGATCTATGTTTTCATTAATTATACATGCAAAGGTGTTTCCAAGGTATTAAGCCTATAATTAGCATGCAAAGATGTAAACTACACAAGATACTAGTTAGTGTAACATACCTTTTATGTGGCTGGAAGTCTTGATGTATTTGGTGTTGCTTGAAATACTTTGTCCTTTAAGAACTTAGTGCCCCAAGTGTTGCACCTCAAATGGAATCACAACTCACCTAGAACAAAGGTGACTCTTGAGAGAGAAACTCAATGCACCAAAAACCTTCATGAACTCCAAGAACATGCATACACACACGGTGACGGTTTTAGGTCATCATATATGTATTTATATGTGTGGTATTTCAAGGGCCATGGGTATAACCCAAATCCATACCCATGGGTTTTTATGATCTATGATTCATGTGGCCCAACTCTATATGTATCCATACATAAACTTGGTCCAACATGGATCATAAGCCCAACACATATAAATATAGCTAATTACCATAATTAGTCCCCATAGATTTAATTAGTCTCTTTTGATCACTAAATTAATTCTTGATCAATACTAATTAAAATATATGATTTCATATTAATATATTATAACTTATAATATATTAACATATCATATATAACCTTCTCTCAAGAGTCCATCCTAACAAATTGTCCTAGTGTTATGCAACCCAAATGGACCATGCTACTCTCGGGTCGAGTACATACCAATAATAGTTATGGGCTTAGACATATAATCCAACAACACATTCTATGCTTATATCTAGATCTAGTAGATTTTTGGTCACTTTTTGGTACCATGAATGAGATCTAGTGGGAATTTACCACTCCAGAAGTTATGAGTTGCTCCTCTTGATGTTTCTGAGATCCCTAGTTCATAAATTTAGCATCTTGATGGTTGAGGATCAACCATGCATGAGAATATGTCCATTTAGTGAAAGTAGGATGTTAAATCTAAGGTTTGAGTCCATTTGATCCATGCAAAGGCATCAATTTAGTGACTTTATGGGTTAAGATGTTCCCCAAGTTTTGGATCTGGGATATGGACAGTTGATCTTAAGCATTAAGTGCTTAATAGACAAAAAGGCTGAATGAGGGCGTATGCAAGCGTGCGTTTCTAGATCCCCTACTTTCTGTAGCAACCTAGGACATGGGCGTACTAGGGGTATGCTTAGCGTACTCGACCAGAATGGGATTTTGAATTTTGGGCGGCTTTTGGACTTTAGGGTTTTGGGCCTTTGTTGGGCCACAAGTCTTTCTGAGATTGGGCCACTGTTAGGCTTTGGTCCTTCATGGATTTGGGCCCATATTGGGCCTTAAGTGTCTTTTAGGAATTGGGCCATTATTGCGCTTTTTGTGTCATTAAGTTTGGGCCACGGAAATTGGACCAATTAAGGGAAGGGTAAAATGGTCTTTTACCATGGGATTCGAGATTAGTTGATTAAAGTACCGATTATGGTTTATGATCCAAATACTAATTAAGATTTTATTAGATTGGTTAATGCGGGGATTCTCCGGTTCAGCGGCCCGAGCATCTATTTGATTGTCAACAGACTAAGGTGAGTTTGCTCATTATACTGTAGGACACTAGGGATCGTATGTGTTTGTAGTATTTATGACTCCAGATGTATGTGTTGTATGCCTGTGTGCTTGTTTGCTATATGTATGTGGGGTGAAATAGACATGGGGGAGAAATAGACCCGGTACAACCTTGTGCTGACAAATGAGTTGAAAAAGTCCTGGGGGTGAAATAGACCCAATACAGCCTTGGGATGACACATGAGTTGAAATAGACTCGGGGGTGAAATCGACCCCGGGGTGAAACAGACCCAATACAGCCTCGAGCTGACATATATGTATGGTATGCCGTATAGGAGTAGGAGGAGGAGGAGGACACATGAATATGTAGCAATAGGTAAACCCAAAGAAATCGAAAACCAAACCAATGGGTTCGGTTTATCAGTTTTTCACTCATATTTCCAGGTTCAGTTTCAGTTTTATGATGAAAACAACCTCAAGCTATTTTTTAAACGACCTTAAGTCCTTATATTATGTAAAGATGAAGATGGCTCATGTTTTGATCCTACAAGCAATATGGGACTCAAAGCTATAGCTGCAATAAAAAAATTGGATGGTTGATGCTTATATAGTAGAAAAGATTAGGTTGAGTTTTAAATCATAAGCGATGTGTGATGCTTTTAAAGTGGCTGCGAAAATAATGTAACATCCCAAAAATCACAATAAATTTTAACTTTTCAAAAACAACCCAAATTGATTACAAAATCATTGTTTCAAAAGTGTATTTCAGTAATCAGAATATCCCAAAATCCAAATAACATAAAACCAAAGGACGTGCATTATCACGCCTTCGCCTTGTCACGGTCATCTGAAGTACCTGAAACAACAAATTGAAATTGTAAGCCAAATCTTAGTTAGTTCCCCCAAAGTACCACCACACAACACATAACATATACAATCATGCATGTTGGGTCCACAACATCCCGGTTGGCTTACCCTGGCCCACAACCTTCCGTTTGGATTGCCCTACATATCATGTATTGGGTCCACAACCTCCCGGATTTGTTGACTGACCGCACAAAGCAGTCGTCTCAACCACAACATAACATGTCGACATATAAATGATAACAAACATATTCAACAGACAGATAATCATACAACCAGTAATCACAGGTAGTCCTACAGATCTACCACTCTAACACATATGAGAAACCATCATATAATCATACAGATCACCATATACTCAGCATATCATCAATCAGTATATATCAAGATATCAATCCAATGGGTCGGCCTTGGTGCGATCGATCCACTGTATATATCAAGATATCAATCCAATGGGTCGGCCTTGGTGCCTTCAACCCACAAGTATAGTGAGGAAAACTCACATCTCAGTCTGAAAAAGATCGTTGAACAGGACACAGCTCTGAATATCAGCTCAAACGGTAACCTATTCATAAAATCATGACCAATCTCAAATACCACTCAAAATACCCAAAATACCCTTAGGTCAAATTTGGTCAAAGTCAAAAAGTCAAAATTTGTCAACATAGCTGAGTACGCTGGCCGTACTCATCCCTTGACCAAAATCGTGAAGCTGACCTAGCACGCTCAGCATACCAATCCATACGCCTAACGTACACAGCCTTCCCTCAATCATTCTATTAAGAGCTTATTCCCTTAAGCTCATTCGTCCAATTCTCAGATCTGACCCGTAACTAATGTCCTTAACCATAAAGTTTCGAACTTCATGATCTTACATGGCCATTAAGTGCCCAAACACAAAAACCCTAACTATTTAACCCATTAAGACCTTGTAACTCATGCAAGGAAGGAATCTAACAATCAATATTACTTTTGTATGCTTCTAATGCTTCAAAACGTCTAAAATGACAGCTTATATGGACTAGAGTAACCCATACTCATCATACCAAGCTTATGGGACCAAAAGAACACAATTTCATAACTAAAGAAGATCTAAACAACTCTTAATCAAGTTCATAGTTTTTTACCTCTAAATGATGCCAAATAATGTTGCTATTCTAGATCCAAAGAGTCCCACTCCTCCAATATAATCTTCTCTTCTTCCTCACTCCTTCATGGTTACCAAAACACACACAAAATGCTCAAGATTTCTCTAAAATGGATTAGGGTTTGCTTGGGGACGAAAGTGGGTTGGAGGCTGATGAGGGAATGAGCCTTGGGGAGTTAATGATGTTTATAAAGAGTCCAAACCCTAAATATTAGTGTTTAAGGATTTGGCACGTATGTCCTACGTACGTTATGTATGCCCAACGCACACACGCTCCACCCATAAATTTCAAAAATTCCACTTTGGGCCCTTTTGCAACACTTCTCACACATGAGGGTAAAATGAAACATATTCTCATACTAAGGGTTTAAAAGGGAAATACCTCAATATTAAGATGTTACAATTCTCTCCCAATTGAATTAGACTTCGTCCTCGAAGTTCGTTGCTATAAAAAAATCAGGGTAATGCTCCCTCATCTCTGACTCGGGTTCTCACGTCCATTCAGAACCCTTCTGATGCTGTCACTGGACCTTGACCAAAGACACCACCTTTTTGCGCAAGGCCTTCGTTTTCCGATCCAAAATCACCATTGTTCTCTTAACATAGTTTAGGTGATCATCAACCTGAATATCATCCATAGGAACAACCATTGAATCATTAGCCACACACTCCCGAATGGCTAGAAAGTGAGCGCTCTTGGTCAAACGGTCCACGATAAACCATATCGTGTCGAATCCCTTAGTCGTATGAGGTAACTTGGTGATGAAATCTATAGTAATATGTTCCTATTTCTACAAGGGAACCTCCAATGACTGCAACTTGCCATGCGGCCTCTGGTGCTCGGCCTTGACCATCCCACAGGTCAAACACGTCTCAACATACCATGCTATCTCTCTCTTCATGCACGACCACCAGTAACTAAGTCTCAAATCTCAGTACATCTTGGTGGCTCTAGGGTGTATCGAAAACCTGGACTTGTGCACCTCCTCCAACACAGTCTGCCTGATCCCACCAAAATCTGGCACCCAAACCCATCCATACCGGGTTAATAATCCAAGACTGTCGGTAGCAAACCTTTCATTCGCACCCCTAATTCTCTCTTGTTTCCAATTTTCCTTCTTGACTCCCTCAGACTGAGCCTCCCTAATCAAATCCAACAATGGTGAATCAATCGAAATACTCATACATAGGCTCTCAATAGAATAACTAGTCGTCTTGCGGCTCAAAGCATCAGCGACCGTATTCACTTTCCCTGGGTGATACAAAATCTCACAGTCATAATCATTAACCATGTCAAGCCACCTGCGCTATCTCATATTCATATTTCGTTGATCCATGGGATATCTCAAACTCTTGTGATTTGTGTAGATAGTACACCGAACCCCAAACAAATATGCCGCAAAATCTTAAGAACAAACACCACTGCTCCTAACTCCAAATCATGAGTCAGATAACGAGCCTAATGCGGCTTCAGCTGCCGAGAAGCATAAGCAATAACCCTCCCTCGCTGCATAAGAACCGCCCCCAAGCCGATGATGGATGTATCACAAAATACCACAAAATCCTCAACACCCTCAGGAAGGGTCAACACTTGGGCCTCACATAGCTTTTGTCTCAGTTTCTCGAACGTAGCCTGCTGCTCAGGCCCCCAATGGAAATCCACGCCACTCCTCATCACAAGTCCTAAATAAATCTCCTGCCTTGGAGATACTGTACCGCAATCTTGGAGAAGTGTTGAATAAATATTAGATAATACCTTACTAAATCCAAGAAACACCTGATCTCCAAGGGAGACTTCGGAACCTCTCACTGCATCACAACCTCAATCTTGGCCGGATCGACAAAAATCACGTTCTGGTTAACGAGATGCCCCAAGAACTAGACCTCTCGTAACCAAAACTCACACTTCAAGAAATTGGCATACACTCGTTCTCACCTCAAAACTCATAGAAGCTCTCAAAGGTGCTCCTCATATTGTTCCCTGGTCTTGGAATATACCAAGATATCATCAATGAAAACAATGACTGATCGATCGAGCATCGGCGTGCATACCTGATTCATCAAATCCATAAATTGATGGGTTTTGAGCACTACAACATTCCTATGGTGTACATGCAAACCCTAAAGCTTTGGATCTAGTTTGTCTAATGAACATGCAATAATCATCGAAAGCCATAAACCCTAGATCTAGCATGCAATAATCTAATAACATATGAATTAGGATTTAGATCTTACCTTGATTGTTATGTAGCAATAATAATGTCAATTCCTTCTTGCAATTAGCTTCTGAAAGCTTAGTGTCACAAGTGTCACACCTCTAATGGAGTCACAAACACCATAAGCAATAAGGATGAAGAAGGAGGAGAGAGAATATACCAAAAACGTCTAGAAACCCTAAGGAAACTCTTAGCCACGTTTTTGGTGCCCTAGTGTAACGCCCGTAGATCAGGGCTAGTCAATTAAGAGACGATAAGCATCAAAAATGACTTTTTTGATGCAAGATTATTTAGAAGGATTAATCTTAACTAAGTTGTAGTATATTTTAAAAGGATTCCGTACATATAAAGAACGTCGAAATCCGAGTTATAACGAAGAAGTTATGACCTGTCGAAGTTTCGCGACAAAACCGGCACGGTGCCGAATGTCGTAAAAAGTGAGTTTTTGATAAACTACTTTATGGCCTTACTGATCTAAACGAAACTCGTAGTGTTCGTTAAACCGAGAGTAGGTATAAAAAGAACGCCCAAATCTGACTTCGTATGAGGAAGTTATGATTTTTCGAAGTTTCAGCTTAGCAGTAGACAGCTAAAAACTCGAATTTTAGATCGAGTGATTTTTAACCGACACAACCTAAACGAGAATCGAATGTCTCGTAAATAGTAGCACAACGGTAAAAAGACAGACGAAAACGGATGAAGAAGTTATGAATTTTTAACGGATTTCCTGTCCCGGTCTGTTAAAAATAATAATATAAAAATTAACTTCAAAATTAGCCGACGAAGTCTAAACGAAAGTTGTAGAGCGTAATTTTACCTACGTGTGCATATAAAGAACGTCAAAAACGGAGCTCGTATGCGTAAGTTATGGATTTTAGAAGTTTTGGCGCGAAAATCGAGAAAAAATCCCCAAAACCGAGGAATATCGCATACGTGGACTTCGGCCACGTCACCTCGCTCAAATCGTGCCACGTGTCCAAATCGATGATGTGTCCGATGCGCTGGAAGCTTGCATGCGCGCCCCGTGTCGCTTCTGATCCATCCGAGCCTCGCATGAGCCACGAGCCCCCCCCCCACCTCGAACCCGGACTTCGGTCCAATCAGAGCCCTCCAGCGAGGCCCTCGCATGCGCAACCCACGTACGAGCAGGTGCTGCCTCCTTTGGATCTGCGGCCGCGTGGCTTCTCTCCTGACCGTCCTATCAGCAGCTCGCACACTATAAATAAGAGGGTGCGAACCCTCCCGGCTAGAATTTAAAAATTGGCAATTTTGGCCCCTTTTTCAATATTTTGGCTATTTTCACGTCCCCCGAAGCCCCGGTATCGATTATAATCCCCGAAACACATCCCGAAGTGTCGGAGAAGCCCGAGAAATTTATTTTTTCGGTTTCGAAGCCCGACCCTTTCGCAGAGCCCGATTTCTCAATAAAACTCCTGGTTTTATTAGAAACGATCGTTTTAGGAAACGAATTGCTGTCCGATTTTCATTAAATTAGGTGAGTGTATAGTCACATTCATCTTACACCTAGATATGAAGTATTTTATATAAAATACGTGCTACGTGTAATTATATTAATTGTTTAATTGAGGTGATTGTTGAATTGATGTTTTATACAAGCTTTAAACTGTATATGTATTTTTATCTACAAATATGTTGGGTAAAACATGGGTAGATAGTTGGTGTGTGATAAAATGATGAGAGGCCTATTGTATAAACCCTGGCAACTATGAGACTTAGTGCCTATTGTATAAACCCCGGCGACAATGAGACTTAGTGCCTATTGTATAAACCCTGGCGACTATGAGACGTAGTGCCTATTGTATAAACCCTGGTGACTATGAGACGTAGTGCGTATTGTATAAACCGTGGCGACTATGAGACGTAGTGCCTATTGTATAAACCGTGGCGACTATGAGACGTAGTGCCTATTGTATAAACTCTGGCGACTATGAGACATAGTGCCTATTGTATAAACCTTGGCGACTATGAGACGTAGTGCCTATTGTATAAACCCTAGCGACTATGAGATGTAGTGCCTATTGTATAAACCCTGGTGACTATGAGACGTAGTGCCTATTGTATAAACCCTGGCGACTATGAGACGTAGTGCCTATTGTATAAACCCTGGCGACTATGAGACGTAGTGCCTATTGTATAAATCCTGGCGACTATGAGACGTAGTGCCTATTGTATAAACCTTGGCGACTATGAGACGTAGTGCCTATTGTATAAACCCTGGCGACTATGTGACGTAGTGCCTGTTGTATGAACCTTGGTAGCAATGGACTTTAGATAAATTCCTTAGGTTAATCCTGAGGAATGATAGGATGAAGGATAGTCGATTCTTGATCGACGTTCGTTAGTGCTTGTAGTAGAAACCTTAGGCAGCGATGGACTTCGTGCCTATTCCTTAGGATGAACCCTTAGGAATGAGTGAGATTTGATTCTTATGGTAAATCCTTAAGAAATAAATAAGATAATGGGGATTGGGTAATTGGGTTGATTGTTTGATGTTTAAGCATAATAAATTATTTATTGTGGTTTGAAAACCCTATATGCTCACCAGGCTTCCAAGCCTGACCCACTCAGCTTTTTATATTACAGGTAGTGGACCCCGAGCATAGTCGGATGATGATGAGAAATTTTTGGATTATAGGCCAGTAGTTATAAATAACTGTTGTAAGGCTTATAATGTCTTGTTTATGCTTTTGATCTGTATCGGAACATGACATCCCGAGGTTTTGATATAAAAGGAAATTATATATTTCTTAAAGAAAGGTTTTGACAAACTTTTATCATGTTTTGTTTTGGGGACCAATTCCGCAACATCTTTTAAAAATATTTCTCTGATTTTATTTTAAAAAACATAAATTAAATCAGTCTTTTCTGCCCGAGAAATTAGGGGATGTCACAGTTGGTATCAGAGCATTAGTTTAAGCGAACTAAGAAATTGTAGGATTTCTAGACTTAAACTTAGAATGCTAAGCGATGATTGTGAGTTGAGTGTGTCTATTATATTTTAGGTAGTACACCTAAATTGACACAAGCACTAGTTTGTTTTAGGAAGGATGCCTAAAATGCTTTTATGTGCTAAATGTTTTGTGTTATAGCTATAATGATGCTATTATATGTTCGGATCTATGGTCTGTTGCCGACCGGATCTGGAAACCTTATGTGTGTAGGATTCTAAGCGTATGATTACGAGATTAGAACTAACATGTAAACGTTTCGAAGTGATAAGGAGATTTATACGTCTATCGTAAATAAATCTTTCGTATCTTAAATTCTCGCCCGGTATACCGAACGTTTGTTTGGGTGTACAAAATATTATGGTGAAGACTCGTAGAGAATTGAGTAGATGGAGGAAATGAAAAGCTTATGATAGTGAATGATACCTATCAGAAGATATCGTAAGAGTGGTATCTTGTCTTTAGAATATGTCTAATAAAATAATGGAACGTTTAGAGGGGTACGGTACGTCTGAAGTACACCTTCGATTGGCAGGATGATGAATGGTTGGTGTAATTCTTGAAGTTGTCCCATCGTCTGGAATTTCCATCACCAACCAAGTTGAAGTAGAATTGATGATTGAAGATACGCATGGAAGAAGTCCTAGTAGAGTCTAGGAAACTTTTATGATTAATTGGACACATTCGTATGTGTTAAATTGTTTTGTGATTTTAGGACTTGGGGACTGCGAGACAGTACTTGGGACGAGTATGAGTAGGTGTGAATAGTAGTAGAGATCTATACTACTAGAAGCACATGACTCACGCTTGGATCAGGGAAAGTCACAAGGTTACCAAGAAACTAGTGATTGATTCCGTTTTATTCGGATATGTCATTACCCTTGTTTCGGTAATGACTAGTAAGTTGGTTGTTATTCCGACCCTAGTGGTCATATCAAATTGAGTCCGACTACGATGAGTTTGTTACATGGTTCGGAGGACCAAGTTCGATGTAGCATCTGACTAAAGTCAGAAGGTTGAAATTAATGTGATCGATAGCATCGCGGTCGTTGTTAATGAAGCTTGTAGCTGGAAATGCTATATGCTAAAATGTGATTATATCATATTAAGATACGAACGAAGGTATATTCCATTCTGGAATTTGACTCAAAGAGACTTGAGTCTAGACGTTGCATCATCCGATGAAGGTCATTATAACATGACCCGTCGATCTGTTACAATAGATAAGGGGAAGTACTTATCCTAAGAAGAAGAAGGAGTCCTCAATAAGGATTTATTTTGTAACTTGTAGGTTACGATTGAAAGTCCAACCTAGTACGAAGAGCAGGTGTAAGATTGAGCATCATGGTTATTAATTAGGATGGAAAGATAACGTATGGAATCATTATACAAGTCCTATTTTCGTTGATGATTCCGGGACGTAATCATCCTAAGGGGGAGATAATTGTAACGCCCGTAGATCAGGGCTAGTTAATTAAGAGACGATAAGCATCAAAAATGACTTTTTTGATGGAAGATTATTTAGAAGGATTAATCTTAACTAAGTTGTAGTATATGTTACAAGGATTCCGTATATATAAAGAACGTCGAAATCCGAGTTATAACAAAGAAGTTATGACCTATCGAAGTTTCGCGACAAAACCGGCACGGTGTCGAATGTCGTAAAAAGTGAGTTTTTGATAAACTACTTTATGGCCTTACTGATCTAAACGAAACTCGTAGTGTTTGTTAAACCGAGAGTAGGTATAAAAAGAACGCCCAAATCTGACTTCGTATGAGGAAGTTATGATTTTTCGAAGTTTCAGCTTAGCAGTAGACAGCTAAAAACTCGAATTTTAGATCGAGTGATTTTTAGCCGACATAACCTAAACGAGAATCGAAGGTCTCATAAATAGTAGCACAATGGTAAAAAGACAGACGAAAACGGACGTCGGATGAAGAAGTTATGAATTTTTAACGTATTTCCTGTCCCGGTCTGTTAAAAATAATAATATAAAAATTAAATTCAAAATTAGCCGACGAAGTCTAAACGAAAGTTGTAGAGCGTAATTTTACCTACGCGTGCATATAAAGAACGTCAAAAACGGAGCTCGTATGCGAATGTTATGGATTTTAGAAGTTTTGGCGCGAAAATCGAGAAAAAATCCCCAAAACCGAGGAATCTCGCATGCGTGGACTTCGGCCACGTCACCTCGCTCAAATCGTGCCACGTGTCCGAATCGATGATGTGTCCGATGCGTTGGAAGCTTGCATGCGCGCCCCGTGTCGCTTCTGATCCATCCGAGCCTCGCATGAGCCACGAGCCCCCCCACCTCGGACCCGTACTTCGGTCCAATCAGAGCCCTCCAGCGAGGCCCTCGCATGCGCAACCCACGTGCGAGCAGGTGCTGCCTCCTTCGGATTTGCTGCCGCATGGCTTCTCTCCTAACCGTCCGATCAGCAGCTCGCACACTATAAATAGGAGGGTGCGAACCCTCCCGGCTAGAATTTAAAAATTGGCAATTTTGGCCCCTTTTTCAAAATTTTGGCTATTTTCACGTCCCCCGAAGCCCCGGTATCGATTATAACCCCCGAAACACGTCCCGAAGTGCCCGAGAAGCTCGGGAAATTTATTTTTTCGGTTTCGAAGCCCGACCCTTTCGCAGAGCCCGGTTTCTCAATAAAACTCCCGGTTTTATTAGAAACGATCGTTTTAGGAAACGAATTGCTGCCCGATTTTCATTAAATCAGGTGAGTGTATAGTCACCTTCATCTTACACCTAGATATGAAGTATTTTATATAAAATACGTGCTACGTGTAATTATATTAATTATTTAATTGAGGTGACTGTTGAATTGATGTTTTATACAAGTTTTAAATTGTATATGTATTTTTATCTACAAACATGTTGGGTAAAACATGGGTAGATAGTTGGTGTGTGATAAAATGATGAGAGGCCTATTGAGTAAACGATGGCGACTATGTGACGTAGTGCCTATTGTATAAACCCTGGCGACTATGAGACTTAGTGTCTATTGTATAAACCCTGGCGACTATGAGACTTAGTGCCTATTGTATAAATCCTGGCGACTATGAGACTTAGTGCGTATTGTATAAACCCTGGCGACTATGAGACGTAGTGCCTATTGTATAAACCCTGGCGACTATGAGACGTAGTGCCTATTGTATAAACCCCGGCGACTATGAGACGTAGTGCCTATTGTATAAACCTTGGCGACTATGAGACGTAGTGCCTATTGTATAAACCCTAGCGACTATGAGATGTAGTGCCTATTGTATAAACCCTGGTGACTATGAGACGTAGTGCCTATTGTATAAACCCTGGCGACTATGAGACGTAGTGCCTATTGTATAAACACTGGCGACTATGAGACGTAGTGCCTATTGTATAAACCCTGGCGACTATGAGACGTAGTGCCCATTGTATAAACCTTGGCGACTATGAGACGTAGTGCCTATTGTATAAACCCGGGCGACCATGTGACGTATTGCCTGTTGTATGAACCTTGGTAGCAATGGTCTTTGGATAAATTCCTTAGGTCAATCCTGAGGAATGATAGGATGAAGGATAGTCGATTCTTGATCGACGTTCGTTAGTGCTTGTAGTATAAACCTTGGGCAGCGATGGACTTCGTGCCTATTCCTTAGGATGAATCCTTAGGAATGAGTGAGATTTGATTCTTAGGGTAAATCCTTAAGAAATAAATAAGATAGTGGGGATTGGGTAATTGGGTTGATTGTTTGATGTTTAAGCATAATAAATTATTTATTGTGGTTTGAAAACCCTATATGCTCACCAGGCTTCCAAGCCTGACCCACTCAGCTTTTTATATTACAGGTAGTGGACCCCGAGCATAGTCGGATGATGATGAGAGATTTTTGGATTATAGGCCAGTAGTTATAAATAACTGTTGTAAGGCTTATAATGTCTTGTTTATGCTTTTGATCTGTATCGGAACATGACATCCCGAGGTTTTGATATAAAACGAAATTATATATTTCTTAAAGAAAGGTTTTGACAAACTTTTATCATGTTTTGTTTTGGGGACCAATTCCGCAACATCTTTTAAAAAGATTTCTCTGATTTTATTTTAAAAAGCATAAATTAAATCAGTCTTTTCTGGCCGAGAAATTAGGGGATGTCACACCTAGGGGTCCTTAAGTAGTGAGGCTATTAGGGTTATCTAACAAGGAAACCGTAATTTGACTGCTTAGGCCCTAAGCAGCCCATGGACTCCCTCCTTAGAGGCCTTGGACGATTTCTAATGGGTTTCCCCATAGAATTCGTTCAATCGCTTGTACTTACTCACCGAATCACACACAACAATACATTTTATAACACCAAGTTACTGGTGCGTTTACATATTATCAATGTGTAACCGATTCGTAAGATACAACTCATGCATCTCGGTTTCAAGAATATAAGATATTATCGTCTCACCAATCACTCGTGATAAAATCCATGAAGCGATCCAAGTGAGCGTGGGTTTAATCCAATGCTCAAATCATATTCGTAAGTACTCATGAACGTTGCAGTAAACCTTTGTTATGTCTAATACACTTTAGACAATCTACAACCAATTCATGACAATCTTCTTTCATACCTACTCCCAAAGTATGAGCGACTGTGGAACGTTCGACTAATCTTATTATTCAGGAAGTCAAAACATGCAAAGTGAAACACAATAATAATCGAATCCAATATGGCCCCAAACTTTTGAGTATAAATAAAACTCCTTTATTTAGTCACCATATTGATTACACATTATTCATTGTATAATGTTTCGAGTAATCAACTTATTACTTGAATTATAACAACAATTGTCCCATGCTCTTAGCATGCACACTATGTTTTCCTATGGTCTTTACTTTGTGAAATAGTATAATTGAATAACATTTTCAATCACACTCATTTCACAATTCCCAATCCTTACCACAAGTGTAAGAATACCAAATTCTTGCCACTTATAAAATATGTTAGATTCTAACATTTTATGCAATGATCCTTTCGTAATGTCTCGGCACCAAAGTCACAAAGACTATTGCCAATGAAATTACAAAGTCCTCTACTGGAGATTGTTGTAAGACAATTTTATAGACACGAAGTCTCACATTCAAAGTACATTCCTTTGAATATCCTTCTTGCATAAAAGTTTCTAATCTAGACATAAATTCTTGACGTCCAACTCCCAATATGGAAACATTTCCATATTATCCATATGACAACTCATTATTAATAGAATCATATCTAATAATAATAATGTCAATATGGTCCATCCATGACTATACTTCTGACTGTCCACAAGTGACTAATCATTGGCTAACCTTAGATTATACTTGACAGTTGTTTAACTAATTCAGTCAAATCCGATTCTAGTCCTCTTTCCCTCTTAATGCCCTAGGCATTTGGAAAATTTTAGAATGGTCGAATATTACAACGACATGATACTTTACCAGTCTTTTGCTATAATATTTCTATTTCTATTTGCCATGTTCTCACGATTCGAACTATGAACAGGGATACTGTAATCATAATCGAGTGTGAGAACGCAACAATTATTTTCATATATAGACTTCTCTTACGTTGAATCCTTTCAACATAACATTCATATATCTTTTTGACTAAATTTGATCAAAATTTATCGATCTAAACCTTTAGATTTGAAACGAAGTATAATATTCTCTCCCTTAATTATAGCAAAACACCTTTTCAACCTATGCAACTTTGCAAAGTGAAAATTTTGTTTTCTATAATTAATATTGCTAACTTGCAATAATAATCATGCTCCCACTAACATGATGATTATATCTATACCAGCATAACATTTATTCTCCCACTATCTTTAACACGTATTCAGAAAACAGTTGGACTTCTAAAAGACGATACTTATTGACTTTCCAAAGTTCATATTTCCAATACGATGTGCTTCGATAAGCCTTTATCTAAGCTTCTTAAATTCACACACCTTTCCTTAGATAGCTCACATGTGTGTCTAAACTAATTCAGAACTTATATTACTAAGTCCTAAATGTTCAGACTAACTGCCAAATCTCACAATTCGAACTATGAAGAGGGATGCCGTAATCATAATCGAATTTTGAGAATGCAATTTACATAATCGCTATCTCCTTAAAATCTCTCTTAGTGAAAGCGTTTCCTCACAATCATTTTCATAAAGTAGAGAAACCTTATGACACTTAGATTTTATGGTGCATGTGTTCCTATCCATGTAAATTTGTCATAAGCATAATCGTAAGATAATGTTTGTGACAAATTCAAACTCTTATGGACAGAACTTGTTCATTTTTAATTTCTTGCCATCAAGGGTCCCACCATTGCTTCCAAGTTATTTAGCAGCTCACCTATGCCGGTCAATGTACTTTCATTGATCAAGGTGTTTGCCCTTATGCATTCAATTGAGAACTCGTAGAACTCATATGCATAATCACTCAACTGGATTGGCACAGAAATAAAATTTTGTCAACACGATAGGATACAATCCTCAAGTCGTGTGCTAGTGTTTAATAGGTTTACTTCTTGATTTGTTCTTGAAACTTTTTCAAGATCTTTAGACTCCCACTGACCTCTTGACATATAAGATTCTCTTGTCAAGAAACATTTCTTGACAAACAAATACTCAAGAGTTAGTATGCGTCTTTATCAAGACAAACTTACACACAATTTGGTACTAGCTGGTCTTTGTCTTATTCAAGACATCACAACTTACCAAAATGTGCAAATGTAAGAACATTCCTACTTAAGATTATGTCACTCAAGTCACAATCTTGGAGTTTGACTCTAAGACTTGATTTTGGAACGAAGTACGATTCATCTTATTTACTTAACCCATTTTGACAATTCCCGACTCCTCTTCTTAGCCATACCAGTGCACTAAGATGTCCTTAGAGGATGAATTGTAATATGGTTCTTAAGACGATCATAAAACATGATACAAAAGTACTCTCCATTCTTCTTAGATTGGAGAAACTTTTATCTTTGATTCTTCTTATTCGTTCTTTCATTCATTGAAACTTTTCAATGCTTCAGAATTACACTTAATCTTGTAAGAATAATCATATTTACTAGACTTTTAGTAAATCATGACGAATTATCTCATTTGTTATTTATGGTGGACTTAACCAATGCACATCATTGTGAACTCGATCTCCTAGTCCTTCACTTGACTCTTTGTCAAGGAATTAGCCTTTAAAATTTCTAAGTACCAAGATTTCCATACATCACATGATTCAAATCATATGATTCCAAGCTTCTGTCCAATTGAAACTTGAGCGATGGGAATCTTTCCTTACTTATAAAATCACGACACTACCATAAATAACATAACTAAGAATCACATCCACTTAATATTGCTTATAATAGAAACACACAGACATCAATTTTCACAATTGCCATTGCAAGGAAATATAAATAAGATAAAATCAAAATTTATTTTATTGCGGAAAAAATATATCCTTACAATGCAAACGAAAACTATGCTATTATGTATTCCTAAGCAATCTATCATAACTCTAAGTAGCAGCTCAAAAATCCGATCATCGAATCCATGCGATCGTAATCCATTTCTTCGCGATCAGACTCAGCTCGCTCCTTCCTCTAAGCTTCCTTTCCTTTCTTCGATCCTTCAAAACATCAAAATGTAATCTTATCACATCATGTATTAAGGATCTCCAAATAGGAACTTAATGGAGTTAGATAGTGGATTTTACCTGAAGCAGATTCATACATCTTGACTCTCCCATCTCTTAGATCTCTCAGGTAGTCAGTGCAGCTTCGTTACCAATGCCCCTTCTTTTGGCAGTAGAAACATATGGACTCTCTGGAATGGCACACGGGACTATCTCAGACTCAGCCTTTCTCTTGCGTAGAGAAAACTTTTCTGGACTTCCAATGTTACCATTTCCCATAGAGGGTTGGGATATTGATTTACCAGACAAATTTGCTGACCAGTGCGCCAAATCATTTCTGATTCAGCAGCATTAAGCAAATAAGTCAAATCAATAAGGGTCATGTCGTGGTCCATCATATAGTACTCTCTAACGAACTTACCATATGATTCGGGAAGTGACTGAAGAAACAAGTCAACAACCAACTTCCTTTAAACATCGACACCCAACAATCCTAATCTATCAATATGTAACCTCTTATCCAAGACATGAGCACATATAGACTTTCCATTTTTGTGTCTTTTGCCAATAGGGCTTGAGTGACCTTGAACTATTCAAGTCTTCGAACACGTGGGTCAGGGAGAATTACTGGAGGAGGTGGAGGAAAATGAAGCATGATTTCCATTTCCACAATACAATCGTGGAACATCATCTTTACGTGGAAAACTTTTTCCAACGGATTTAGGAAGACCATAGTTGTCAGACTTTGACATCTATGAAAAGGGAGAAAATTCAAGTTTAGTTGATTGAGTCCTTAATAAAACACCCAAATGAGATATTAAGGCTAGGACCCAACACAATATCCTACAAATTGGAAGAGGGATGCCGTAATCCAATTCGCAGAACATTTGAAGGTAGGCAAATGACGATTTACCAATTCCCACCATGAAAAACGAAAAGAAGGTTAAGTTTTAAATGAACTGAAACTCCTAGATCTTTTGAGATTCATTGAACTTTTCAATGTCATGTTTAATCTCGATTATGCCCTTCATTTGTGACTGGGATGCCGAGGATCACAAATAAGGTGTGAATAACCATGCGAATATATGTGGTGCCCTCAATGTTACAGTCACCTAATCGACGTGCCGGTTAACCACACACGCTCCATCGATCTATGACAAACATCGAGTCACCCTTCGCTACCAATGCCAAACCCAACTTAGTGTGCCGGTTAACCACACACGCTCCACTAATTGTCTCGAAAAGGGTACAAAGTGTAATTCCATGGAATTACATCGATTTCACTTTTTCCTAAAGTAACTAAGATTGGGAATTTTATAAAACATTTAGTTACTTTATTATTCATTATTCTTTTAATAAGGAGAAGGTTTGCCCTATCCTACCCGTTCGGCTAACGACCCTCCACCAATCAAGGAAGCGATGGGTGAGAGTGAACACCCATTAAACAACCATTTTATAGGCCATAACCTTATACCCCCTTATAGATCGGCTTCGAGAATGAGCCCTACTAACGGTAAGACTAGCAGTTTAAGTTATACATGTATATAATATTAGACTTTTTAATGTTATATATAGTATAAGGGTGTATTTTATACTTTTAAAATACTATGTGGGTTAATTTAATAAATTATACCTTTTAATTTAATTAAAAATAAACCATGTCATTATGGATTTATTAACTCTCTTTTAATTATACCTTTAATAGACGTAATAAAACCATGAGGATGTAATTTGAACTTTTTCAAAACTAGGGTTTTAGAATTTAAAATTTCAAAAATTAAACTTTTAATCAAAATTTGAATTCCAAAACTTGAGGGCAAGTTTTGAAACATTTCAAAACATTAGGGTTTAGAATTTAAATATTTCCAAATTAACCTTTTAATCAAAAAATTTTAATTCCAAAACTTGAGGACAAATTTTGAAACCTTTCAAAATATTAGGGTTTAACTATTTAAATTTCAAAACTAAAACTTTTAAGATTCAAATTTAAACTATAAAACCTAAGGGGTGTAAATTGAAACTTTTCAAACTTACTAGGTCAAATATTTGACTAATAATAATCCTATATTATCCATATTTAACCAAATCCATCAATTTTTATGAGGATAACCATTCCAAACTTAAAAATTCGGATTTTGGCAAGAAAAACGAGTTTTGGCAATTATCCTCAACAAAATTTGGCAAAAAATTCGAAAATCCCGGCACCAGAGCCCTGGACTCGTCGAGTCCACAATGGAACTCGTCGAGTAAGACCTACTCGTCGAGTCCATTCATGGACTCGGCGAGTCTGCCAGTCAGAACCCAAAAAAATCGATTTTCAAGCATGCAATGAACAATTAAGCATCAAATACATCAAACAACCACCCTAGTCTCTGATACCACTGATGGGTTTTGAGCACTACAACATTCCTATGGTGTACATGCAAACCCTAAAGATTTGGATCTAGTTTGTCTAATGCACATGCAATAATCATCCAAAGCCATAAACCCTAGATCTAGCATACAATAATCGAATAACATATGAATTAGGATTTAGATCTTACCTTGATTGTTATGTAGCAATAACAATCTCAATTCCTTCTTGTAATTAGCTTCTGAAAGCTTAGTGTCACAAGTGTCACACCTCTAATGGAGTCACAAACACCATAAGCAATAAGGATGAAGAAGGAGGAGAGAGAAGACACCAAAAACGTCTAGAAACCCTAAGGAAACTCTTAGCCACGTTTTTGGTGCCCTAGGGGTCCTTAAATAGTGAGGCTATTAGGGTTATCTAACAAGGAAACCCTAATTTGATTGCTTAGGCCCTAAGCAGCCCATAGACTCCCTCCTTAGAGGCCTTGGACGATTTCTAATGGGTTTCCCCATAGAATTCGTCTACTCCTCTAATATGGAGTCCATTAGCCCAATATCCAACTATCACACAATTGATAGTTCTAGTCCCCTAAGTTTAATTAATCTCTTTTAGCCACAAAATTAATTCTTAATTAATTATTGAGTAATATTAATTAAACATATGATTTCTCCTTTAATATATTATTCTCATAATATATTAATAAATCATAATTAATCCTCTCTCTCCATAATTCATCCTATCAAGTTGCTTTGGTGAAGGCAACCCAAAAGGACCATGCACCATCGGGTCAAGTACATACCAAAATAGTTATGGACTTAGACACTAATCCAACATAAATGTCGTAGGCGCATTGGTGAGCCCAAATGGCATCACCACGAACTCGTAATGAACATAAAGAGTATGGAATGCGGTATTCTCCATGTACTCCTCTCTAACCCCCATTTGATGATACCCCGACCTCAAATCGATCTTGCAGAAACAAGATGCACCATGCAACTGATCGAAGAGTTCATCAATCTGCGGAAGGGAATAATGGCTCTTTACCGTCAGCTTGATCAACTCCCGGTAATCAATGCACATCTGGTGTGAACCATCCTTCTTCTTGACGAACAAAATCGATTCTCCCCACGGAGAACTGCTTGGTCTAATAAATTGCTTGCCCAACAGCTCCTGAAGCTGAGAGGACATCTCATGTATATCAGGTGGTGTAAATCGATATGACACCTTGGCAATTGGAGCCGCACCCGGGACTAAATCACTCCTAAACTCGACCTGCCTCTCAGGGGGGCAAACCCGGTAACTCCTTCGGGAACACATTGGCAAACTCTGTAGCAACAGACACATATGAAACTGAAAACTACTTCCAAGCTTGATTGTCAACCACATTTACAAGATAACCCATACAACCATGTTGAATATACTGCCGATCCCTGACAGTAGAATAAAAGGCTAACCCAATCCTGGTACCCTCTCCATAAATAACCAGCTCTCCCCCACTTGGGGTTCGAACTACCACCCATTAACCCTCACAGTCAGTCATAGCCCCAAACTTCATCAGCCAATCCATCCCTAATATCACGCATACATACCCCATGGGAATATGAATCAGGTCAATCGGATAAGGCACCCCAAAAATATCCAAGACACAACCCTAATAAACGCTTGATGCAGAAACCCCGTGTTCGTTGGCGATAGAAACCCGCAACGGACACTCCAACTCTCCAAGAGTCATCAAAACCCCTACTAAAAGATTGAGTGACAAAGGACTGACTCGCACCCGAGTCAAAAAGCACAAGAGCAGGCAAGGAATTCACTAAGAATGTACCTATCAGAATCCTAAACATAAGCATACCATAAAATAACTGACAGAATAATAAATAGAAACATACCAGGAACGACATCATGTTGGGTTTTGAGCACTATAACACTCCTATGGTGCACATGCAACCCTAAATGCTTTGGATCTATGTTTTCTCTATTATACATGCATATTTTCAATTTCCAAAGCATTCTCCCTATCTAGCATACAATTGAAGCTATATAATATAAAACTTAGTTTGGATGCTTACCTCTTGAGTAGGGTAGAGTTCTTGACCTTTGAAAGCTTGAGCACCTCAAGTGTGATGCCTCTATTGGTTCACAAACACCAAAATGCAAGAGGAGGCTTTTAGAGAATAAGTTACTTGACTCCAAAGAGTGTGTACCCGATTTTGGCTTATGGGGCACTATTTATAATGTGGAAAACATTGGGGTTACACTTTGTAAACCCTAATGCTCCATGACTTTTCACATTCTTATGCTCCATGGATTAACCTCCATGGACTATCCATGGATTATCTTCTTGGTTTAGCCCAACCATATGGTCATGGATCCTTAGTCCACATTACAAGAATGATTGATTTACATAATCAATCCCCATATATTTAATTAGTCTCTTTTGATCACAAAATTAGTTCCAAATTAATTTTTGATCAATACTAATTAAATATTATTAATATATTATACTTGTAATATATTAATAAATCACAAATAACCTCATTCTCAAAAATCCTTCCTATCAAATTGCACTGGTGAAGGCAACCCAAAAAGGGACCATGCTACAATCGGGTCACATACATACCAGTTATAGTTATGGGCTTAGACACCAAATCCAACACATCCGACACCGTCCTGGCCTCCTCTGCAGTGAGCTAGAATGCATGACCTCGCGCCCTCGGGGACTCTGTCCTACCATGACGTCCATATGTAATCCTCAAGGTAGCAGTAACTGGCGCCTGCACAGGCCTGGAGAAAAGTAAGGGACTCTGGGCCTTCATATGGCCCACCTGCTCACAATGATAGCATATCCTACTGCTCAGCGGTGGAGC
The DNA here is from genome assembly GCF_052849685.1 of Lactuca virosa. Classification (NCBI taxonomy): domain Eukaryota; kingdom Viridiplantae; phylum Streptophyta; class Magnoliopsida; order Asterales; family Asteraceae; genus Lactuca; species Lactuca virosa. The sequence goes on from NC_136434.1 coordinate 45,497,052, forward strand.
CTGCTGACGATAGTCCTTCGCAAAGTGTCCCTCCTGGCCGTAATTGCAGCATCTAGAAGAAGAATACCGACAAACACCCTTATGAAACTTGTTGCACTTACCACAAGTGCGGCCCCTCTGTCTCCCAGATCTCGAATCAACATGCTTGAACCACTTCACCGCAAGCTGAGACTGAACAGGAGCCTACCTCAACTCCCTCGACTGGAGCTCTATCTCAATCTCCTGCCTCCTTGTAGCCTCCTGAAGCTCAGCAAGGGAACCATAACGTTGGGTGGACACAAACTGTCAGATATCCGTCTTGAGCATGCTTAAGTATCGAGTCATCTGAGCCTGCTCAGAAGACTCAATCTCAGGGCAGAAAAGATCCCTCTCAGTAAACATCTTGGTGATCTTTGTCACCGTCTTAGTCCCCTGTCTCAGATCCAGATACTCCTGAGCGAATCGTTCACTCTATACCAAGGGAAAATACCTGGTGCGAAACATCTCTGAGAACTGCTCCCAAGTAACAACAGCTCTCTGCTCAGGAGTGTAAGAGCCAGTCACCAATCTCCACCAATCCTTCACCCTTAACCGGAGAAGGTTCATGACGCACTTGACCTTCTGGTCAGGGCAAGAACATGTGAAGAAATAACCCTCCACATTAGACAACCACCTCATCGCCACAATCGGGTCCCAGACCCCATCAAACTCCAGGGGCTTCGTATTGTAAAAGTCCCGATACTAGAAAGATCTTTCCCCTTGAATCCATGTCGCAGAGACAGCCGTAGTGGCTACAATAACAAAAGCCTCAGAAAGAGTAGCATATTGATCATCAAAGAGCTCAATAATATCTTGATAGTGTTGGATTAGGTGTCTAAGCCCATAACTATAATTGGTATGTACTTGATTTGATAGTACCATGGTCCTTTTGGGTTGCCTTCACCATAGCAACTTGACAGGATGACTTTTGGAGGAAGAGGTTAATAAATGATTTATTAATATATTATAAGAATAATATATTAATTAGAAATAATATTATTCAATTAGTATTAATAAGAAATTAATTTGGAATTAATTTTGGGATTAAAGGAACTGACTGAAAGTACGGGGACTGGTTTTGTAAATCAATGATAGTTGCAAAGTTGGGCTGATGGACTCCTTTATATGGAGTGGACGGATTCTATAGGAGGCCCTATAGAATTTCATCCAAGGCTTCTAGGAAGGAGGTCCATGGACTGCTTAAGGCCTAAGCAATCAGATTAGGGTTTCCACTTGAAAACCCTAGCAGCCTGAGCTATATAAAGACCCCCTTGGCATGTGATTTTCGGCTTATGCATTCTAAGAGAAACCCTAGCCGAAAATTATAGTGTTCAACCCTATCTCTCACTCATCCTTTGATATTGGTGTTTGTGACTCCATTAGAGGTGCAACACTTGAGGCACTAGAGCTTTTAAGAGTCAAAATCATCCAAGGAATATTTGTTATTACTAGATTACAAGCAATGTAACATTCAAACCCTAGCTTCATACTGATTTCGAAAATTATATGCTAGTATTAGGGTTATTGCTTTGGAACTTTTATTTGCATGTATAAATAGAGAAAAACTTAGATCCAAAGCAATTAGGGTTGCATGATCACATAGGAATGTTGTTATGCTCAAAACTCATCAGTGATATCAGAGCCTAGGATGTTTTTCTGTTATATTTGATGCAATAGTGAACTGTCCAAATCGAATGTAAAGTAGAAATTGTTTTCTGCCTGAAAAACTCGACGAGTTCAAGAGGAACTCGACGAGTTGGATGAACTCCACGAGTCCATGCCCTGACTCGACGAGTTGACTCGTCTGTTAGCAGATTTTTCGAATTTTTGATCTATTTTGGATTAGGATAATTACCATAAATCGTTTTTATCTCCATAAATTGATTTTGCTGAATGGTAATCTGATTTCCTTGTCAAAAAAATAGATTTGGTCAAATTTAAGATAATAATAAAATTATATGATTAATTTAAATTGTTTGAAATTTGATCTAGTAATTTTGAAAGTTTCAAATTACACCCTTTAAGTTTTGGAATTTAAAATTTAATTAAAAGTTTAATTTTGAAATATTAAATTCTAAAACCCTAGTGTTTTAAAAGTTTATAATACAACTCTTATACTATTATAATATTAAAAGATATATATATATATATATATATATATATATATATATATATATATATATATATATATATATATATATATGTGTGTGTGTATAAGATGAGTCTGTCTTACCGTTAGTAGGCCTCATTCACGAAGCTGGTCTATAAGGGTGTTTAAGGAAGCGGCCTGTAAAATGACCGCCATTGGGTATCTATTCTTACCCCCGCACTCTTGACTAGTGGAGGGTTGTTAGACGAACGGGTAGGATAGGACATTAACTCTTTCATTAATAAGTATAATGATAAATATAAAGTAACTAAATTTTTTTTTATAAATTCCCAATCTTAGTTACTTTAGGAAAATGTGAAATTGGTGCTAGTCCATGAAATTGCACATTGCACATTGTCAAGTCGTTAGTGGAGCATGTGAGGCTAACCGGCACACTAATTTGGACTAGCAAGGGTGGCAATGGGTAACTCGTAAATTATCATTGATCAATAGAGCGTGTGTGGATAACCGGCACATTGATTAGGTGGTAAATGACATCGAGGGTACCAAGCTAATTTGCATGGTTATTCACACCTTGTTTGTGATCCTCGGTATCCCATTCACAAACTTGAAGGACATAATAGAGATTAAACATGCCATTGAAAAGTTCAATGAATCTCAAAGAATCTAGGAATTTCATTTCATTTAAAACCTAATTCTTTTCGTTTTTCATGGTGGAATTGGTAAATCGTAATTTACCTACCTTCAAATAATTTATAATTGGATTACGGCATCCCTCTTCCGAATTGTGAATTATTGTGTTGGGTCCTAGCCTTAATATTTCATTTTGGGTGTTATATTAAGGATTCCTTATCTAATCAAAACTTTGTCCTTCTTCTTTTTCAGATGTCTACCTCATACAACGCTTCCGGTTCCTCCAACAACAACTCCTTCTCGCTCTTGAACATTTGTGCGAGGGTCACGTTCAATGGTTCCAATTTCAATAATTGGATCTGGAACATTCGAATGGCCTTGCGTTACGAGGGAAAAAAATATGTCCTCGACAAACTGTTAAAAGAGGTTGATGAGTCCAAAGCTACTCCCGAAGAAATAGTTGAGTATGAGGCTCACTACAAGGATGCTACTAAGGTGTCCTGTATTATGGTAGCCACCATGACTCCTGAGCTACTACGGTTCTACGAGGACTATTGGTCTTACGATATGTGCAAGGACTTGATGGAAAAGTAGCATCAAAGAGCACGTCAAGAGAGGTATGAAATAGTCAACTCGTTCATCACCACCAAGATGATGGATGGAGAGTCCATCACGTCCCACCTGCAACGCATGCAGAGATATGTGGATCGTCTCTTGAAGTTGAATGTGAACTTCGATGAATAGTTATCTATTGACATAGTCCTACACTCTTTGCCTCCTTGCTATGATCAGTTCAAGATGACTTATCATATGAGCAATGTGGAAGTCACATTGAGCAAGCTTCAAGGCCTGCTGAGAACTGCTGAAAGTGGATTATAAGGGAAAAGTGTCAAATCTAATCCCACTCCTTCTGCTACCCCAGTCCTGGCTATTGGACATGGAAAGGGGAAAAAGAGGAAATCTCCATCAAAGAACTGGAAGGGAAATTCTCATGATGGATCTTCTTCTAGTGGGTCCAAAGCTAAAACTGGTTCTGTCCCTCCCTCCTCCGATCCGAAAGAAGCAATGTGCTTCTACTGCCACGAAAAGGGGCATTGGAAGAGAAGTTGCCTGAAGTACTTGTAGGACATCAAGGATGGGAAGATAAAGCCCTCATTTACAGGTATTTATACTATTTTGTCTAATAACTCATCACATGCTAGTTCTTGGGTCCTTGATACAGGATGTGGTTTTCACATTTGTTCTGATTTACAGGGGCTAAGAAGAAGTAGGGATGTGGAGCATGGGAAGATGAACCTGATAATGGGGAATAGGAAATCATCGTCTGTCACCAAGATCGGAGTTTACTCTTTAGTGCTTAATAGTGGGTTAGTATTAGACTTGAATGATTGTTGCTACTCATCAGAAATGACGAGGAATATTATTTCCTTTCATGGTTTGTATAGAAAAGGCTTTAGATTTTCGTTTAATAATGAAATTGGTTCTATTAATGCTTATTATAATGGTTTATTTTATTTTGAAGCATTGCCTTGTAATGGTGTATATGAAACTGTGATGGTTGTAGATAACTTAGGAAATAATGTGTTGCATATTGATTTGTCTAATGCTTTAGACAAAGCATGCTTGTGGCATTGTCATCTTGGACATGTCAACAAGAAGCGCATTGCCCAACTCCAAAAGGATGGAGTGTTGGAGTCATTTGACCTTAAGTCAGATGACACATGCGAGTCTTGTTTACTTGGAAAGATGACTAAACCACCTTTCACTGGTACTTGTGAAAGAGGTGAGGGATTTTTGGATCTCATACACACAGATGTGTGTGGGCCCTTCAGATCCACGACAAGGTACATATCAAGGTTTGGGGCTGTGAAGCTTTCGTAAGACGAGAGACTCATAACAAGCTTGAACCTCGAAGTGAGTGGTGTATTTTCATCGAGTACCCACAAAAATCCTTTGGATATCTATTCTATAGACCTAGTGATAACGTGGTCTTTGTAGCAAGGAGAGGAGTTTTCCGCGAGAGGGAATTCTTATGCCAAGGGGACAGTGAGAGGACAATTGTTCTTGAAGAGATTCAAGAATCAAGCGGTGAAGGAACCTCAAACACTAGCGTTCAACCTGAGGAAGAGATTCCTATGGAACCCATTGACGGTCGAATACTTGATTCTACCTTAAGCCCACAACCAAACAAGGAACAGGAAATAAGGTTAAACCAAACATTCTCATGCTATAAAATCTTAGATATGTACAACCATGATGCATACACTAAGCAACTAGATTAATGATGTCAATTTCATCCAAGAAGTGACCATAGGCTATCAGGCATCCTACGTCAGACAATTCTAATACCTGAAGATCCCTAGCCTATCACTAGCATGTTGTTCTATCATAAACATCGTATCAACAACAGTAGGGTAACTTGGGGTATACTTTCTTGCTCCGGCTGGTCGTACACATCGCATCCTTGGTTACTTTTGAAAACAATTTTGAAAACCATTTGTAAAACTTTTATAGTTCCCTAGTTTGAGTCTGAATTCACACGAACGTTCATCCAATTCTCTCAAACCAAGGCTCTGATACCAACTTGTAATATCCCAAAAATCACAATAAATTCTAACTTTTCAAAAACAACCCAAAACCATAATTGATTACAAAATCATTGTATCAAAAGTGTATTTCAGTAATCAGAGTATCCCAAAATCGAAATAACATAAAATGAAGGAAATATAAGTTTGTGTTGAACTTGCAACTTGTTGTTCATTATCATAGCGCCTTGACCACAAGACCAATAACTCTACTTTTATCTATAACCCATTAAACATGCATATATACATAAAATATTGTAGGTTCACACTAACTAAAAATTATTTTTTTACACTAATATGAAAAAATCGAGTTGTTGAATAGGACCACTCAGAACACTCTATAGGTCCTTTCTTTGTGTGTGTATATATATATATATATATATATATATATATATATATATATATATATATATATATATATTAGTTTATAACCCGTGAAAAACACAGTTATAAATTAATTAAATTTTCATAATAAAAACTTAAAATTATGAATAAATTATTTCAAATAAATTATTTTAAATAAATTATTAATTAAGAGATATTTTTTGTTATATAAAATCATAATCGTTGATTTAAATAAATACATTAAAATTATATCACATTATAATATATATTAATTTTATTTTGTTTTTTGTTCTAGTGTTATTAATTTAATGTAATTAGAGTATGCAATTTAAATTTTGAAATTTGAAATTAAGAGTCAATTATTAGTTTAATGCAATTAGAGTGGAAAATTTAAAATAGAGAATTAATAGGTTAACATGTGGCATGATAGGTGGCATATAATATTAATAAAGATTTCTAATATATTGACACTTGCCAATATGAGAATAAACTTATTTATTTATTAAAAGGGATATATATATATATATATATATATATATATATATATATATATATATAGAGAGAGAGAGAGAGAGAGTAAATTTTGTATATGATTATAATCAAGTTGGACACATGTCATTGACAACGGTTTGCAAGTAGGGTAATTGCTTTTCTTTTTAAACGGCGAATGAATTATATATTAAAAACCAGTAGCAAGAAGCTATGGAAGAAAGTACAGGGAAGGGAAATAACAAACATATATACAGACAATGGAAAAAACGAGAATTAAGGGATCAAAATGGGCAGCAACTCCATTCTGTCCAAATTTTACCGGAAGTACCCCTGTATTTCAACCATTCAAAACCTTGAAAATTATAGCATCCGTCGTTTTCGTAGGAGAGACCTGTTTCTTGTTGAAAATTTTCTCATTACGAGCAAGCCATATGTTCCAAATTGTCGAGTATAGATTAAGATTTAGTGTATCCCTTTTGTGGGGGCAGTTACCCCAAGACTGTGCAAACTCCATCCTCTCCCTGATGTTGTCTCCTCTTAAGTCAAGTATATCACACCACTTAACGATCCAATACCAAACATATTTTGCAAAACTGCACTCGAAAAAGTGATGGTTCACGGTTTCCATAACACATCCACATAGGTGACAATTGGGATGAATTACTGAAATGCCCATGTGAGAAAGAGCATCTGAGGTAGGGATCCTTCCTATATTAGCCCTCAAAATGAAACATTTGACCTTAAGGGGGATTAAATTCGACCAACATATCAGGTTGCCTATGGTTTGAGTGCATGAGTCATCAATCAGTCGCCTCATGACTTTGACTAAGTATGTCTCATCTTGATTCAAATTAAAACGAAAGCCCATTTTTGAGGAAAAGTTGAATTCCTGTGTAGCGAAGAAGGTATAAAACTCATTTAATTCAGAGAGACAATTAGCATCAATAGGATTTTTGTTCCACCTCCACACGAAACCATTGGTGCTTATCCTATTTGAAAGTTTACACTTTTTGATTGCTTCCAATTGATACAGATGGGGGAATCGGGATTGTAAAGGAGTATCACCACACCACATATCTTTCCAGAACAAAATGCGGATATTAAAACTGGGAACTAAAGAGAAGATAACTTTTGGGTCAATATTATGGCAAGGCAGGCTTTTAACTGCTTTGGCAATATTTCCCCAAACACTAGACTTGCTTTTGCTGCACAGATAATTAGAAGAATGGACTTTGAGATTATGTATGCTTTCAATGACTTCAACCCATAATTGTCCTTGATCATTTCTAAGTCTCCACACCCATTTTTTGAGAAGTGCAGTATTTTGAGCAAATAATGAGCCAACTCCCAATCATCCATTCTTTTTGTCAGCCACGATCATGGACCAGTCGACCCAATGTATCTTCCTTTTTTCTTCGTTCCCACCCCAAAGGAACCGCCTCCTGAGTTTTTCTAGAGATTCAAGAATACCCGAGGGGCTTTGAAAAGAGATAAATAATACGTAGGAAGACTGCCTAGAACCGACTTTATCAAAGTCAATCTTCCCCCGAATGAAAGTGTGTTCGCTTTCCAACAAGATAATCTGGCTTGAAATTTATCTAGAATTGTCTGCCCATGTTTCTTTAGAGTCATATTTGCTCCTACGGGAACACCAAGATAAGAGAATGGGAAAGAACTTCTCAGACGTCCCAATATGATGGCCATCTCTTGTATTTCAGATTCTGGAACATAAGTACCGAATAGACAAGATTTATGAAAATTTACTTTCAAACCGGATGAGATTTGGAAGCATTTGAGTATGCGGGAAAGGTTTTTGATGTTGTTTCGATTCCAATTACCCACAAAAGGGCATCCTCGGCGTAAAAGAGATGGGAGATCTCGGGGCCGTTGTAGGGTAATTTCACGCCATTGATTAGGTGTTTGCTTTTGGCACCTTGTAGAGCTACATGTAGGCCTTCCATTGCAAGTATGAAAAGGAAGGGTAATAGGGGATCACCTTGCCTTACCCCCCCTAGAAATTTGAAATTCATCCGTTGAAGAACCGTTTAACAAAACAGATGCTTTAGAGCTTGAAAGGCAGCCTAGAATCCATTTGCACCATTTGTTTCCAAGCACCATCTGTTTCATAATTGATATTAGATACTCCCAATTAATGGAATCAAACGCCTATTCGAATTCAAATTTGAAACAGTACATGGATTTTTTGTTCTTTTTTGCCCAAGAATAGAGCTCATTTACCATGAGAGGACCTTCGAGAATATTTATGCCTTCAATATATGTTGATTGCACTTCGTCTATGACTAGATGGATGACCCCTTTGAGTCGATTTGCAAGGATTTTTGCAACAATCTTGTATAGACATCCCAGCAAGCAAATTGGTCTATAATCGCTTAATGAAATTGGATCTTTCACCTTTGGAATCAAGGTGATAAAGGACGGGTTACATCCATTAGAGAATGTTCCACTACTTTCAAACCTCCTGATATAACGAATGATATCATCTTTCAGCAACTCCTATTTATTTTTAATGAGCTTAAAAGTGAACCCATCCGGCCCCGGGGCTTTTTTAGAGCCGCATCCCCAGATAGTGCATTTTATTTCATGAATCGAAATATGGGATTCTAATTGAAGACTTTGATTAGGAGGTAGTTTTTTGAACAAGGGGCTGATTAATTTTGGCCTAGAAGGCCAAGGATCTTTGAATTTAGCGGAGAAGAAACTAAAAACCTCCTTTTTAATGTCTGTTGGATTGGAGGACCAACAACCATTAATTTCAAGGCCATGAATTTGATTTTTCCCGCTTTTGACCTTCGCTTTTTGTTTCAAATCGAGTTTTACGAAATGTTCTAGTTCACTTATTTTAACTAGTGTTTCTCGCCTGTCAATAATGTCGGAATCGGAGAGAATGCGAGATTCAGCCTCCAGTTCGATACGATCCACCTTTTCTCTCAGTTGTTTTAAATTGCCAAATTCAGACCTGGAAATATTCGATCTCCAAGATTTTAAGAGATCTTTTAAGTGTTTGAGTTTAGAAAGGAAATAGCGATCAGGTTCGCCAAAGCCGACAAAGTTTTTCCAGGAGTTGTCAAAGAGCATATCAAAATCTTTATGCAACATCCAAGAGTTGAAGAAACGAAATGGAGGAGGTCCGAAATTACTTTCTGATGGTTTGAGGGAGACCGGGGAGTGATCTGAATACTTACGAGGGAGAACCGTCACCGCCGTGAGAGGTTGTAGATTGAAGAAGTTCTGGCAAACCAAAAATTTATCGAATTTGCTTTGTTTGAAACCATCGTCTCGAAGATAAGTGAAATTTTCCCCTTGGTTAAATTCTCTAAGACCGGCCTCTGCTATAAACCAATTGAAGTCGGAGGAAGTGTATCTATAGAATTTTGAATTGAATCGTTCTCTTGGATATCGAACGACATTGAAATCCCCCAAAAATATCCAGTTTCCTGGTGTTTGACTTTTAATCAAGAGAAGATCTTCCCAGAGAGATCTTTTATTAGTTATTGATTGAGGAGCATATACATTCACTATTGTCGTTGTGCCCGGAAATCCTTTCCAAGAACCTAATGTTGCTATGAAGTTTCTTGTGACGATTAATCCAAACTTACTGAAGATAACTGGGTCCCAAATGCTTAAGATACCCCCTGACTGACCCGTTGAGCCCCAACAGCCAGATAGATCTATTGATTTGTTGAGCCCCAACAACCAGATAGATCTATTGAATTTGAATCAGATGCCCTCATTTCTTGTATACCAATAAAATCTGCTTTGTATGTGAGTTTTAGGTTACGAATCCACTCTATTTTACAGGATTCACCAATACCCCTGATATTTAAGGTGATTAAAATCATTGGAAAACAATTGTAACACCCTCACCTTGGACAACCTCAGCCAACTGTGCATCATCTCTGCAAATTTGGAAGCCAACTTCGTTTCCCATTTTAACCATGAGGTCAATTTCGTTGGGAGTTGGAGTTGAATTCCCACACGAGGTATTTTCATGATCTAAGTTTTCGGATTAATCTAGGGATTTATTCAGGTCTAAAGATGGGGAGATGTGATGAGATTTGGGGGGGGAGGTTATATGCATACCAGGTTTGATCAGAGAGGAGCAAGTATTGAATATTCCTATAGGGGTAATGGAAGAGGAAGATAAGTGATCCACCTTTCTCCTTTTTACTAATGAATCACCCGGTTGGAAATTTGGCAATTCATCCATTTGGGTTGGGTTTTTGCATAACAGGGTAGATGTGGGGGTGGCCCATTCATTGTAAATTGATGAAAGCCCATCTCTGTGGGGCCCAACACCAGGTTCATTATTGGGAGAATTAGGGATGACGGGGGGAGATACGACAATTACCTGGTTCTCGGGAATAGACACCACATTAACTGGCGCGTGGGGGCCAAGAGACTCTTCAACTAACATGGGGGGAGCAGTCGTCGTTTTTCCATCAGGAGTCCCCGCCTCGATTTCTGCCATAGGAAGGTCGGAGAGACTGATTCCGTCTTTGTTACCGTTGCCGGCGGCAGGATTATTTCTGATTATTGAATCGAATTCGATCTGCATTGTCTCCTCCATAGAATTCATAATTTATCCTTCTTCTAAATCTTCCTCATGATTATTCACCCAAGTTTTAGAAATACCTTCCTCGTCCGATTTCGCGACTGAATCTGTTTTGGACAAGTCATTATTGTTTGCATCTTCGTCTTCATCATCCAGATGTTCCTGAGTAGCGGGAATGTGATAGAAGGGATGCCAATTGTAGTCATATTCTATGACTCCCACATTGTACAAATTGTTGTTGAATTTGCATGTTACCGCTTCATTAATTCTTGTGAGAGAATGAGTAAGGATGCATGTAGTGCCATACGATAGGTCCATATGGCCCCAGTTGTTCCCGTCTACTTGCAGGGTTTTCCCCAAACTATTTGTAATGGCTTTGTAGTTCTCTTCTTCCCGTAAAGAAATAGGAACTCTTGTGACCTTAACCCCAGTTGTTCCCGTCTACTTGCAGGGTAATTGCTTTACACAACGACCAAAACTGTGAGCCACAAAACCAACAGGAAAGTAGGTAATACCATTATGACTTTATTAAGACCCTGGTTGAAGGCACATATATCGTGCCAAATGCAATGAAGGTCTCTATGACAGAAAAAGCTTTGATAAATGGATTTAAATTCTTAATCTAAAGATCATAAAAAAAAAGTTTGTTAGGATATATAGAGGTGAAAAAAATGTGTATGCTTTTCTTTACAACTATAAAAGATGAATATGAGTATGAATGCATGATGCGGTCAAGGCATAGACCCTCTATGAGATGGTTATGCTTTTTTCTGTTAAACTATGATATCTAAACAAATTATAATGACACAAATGGTAAGTATACGGATTTTATTTTTATATTTGCAAACTAAGAACAATAAAATCAATCGGTGAATGTTTGATCTTGACAAAGATGAAGCTACAGTGAACAAAATTCCATCAAATGGTGCATGGATATTTTATCATTAATGGTTATATATTTGAATATCACCATGCTACCTCTTTAGCTTAAATATATATTTATTATTTAAAAATTATAGTTCGGTCAGCCGACTACACTCAAATGAAGGTCGAATACAATATTCCGACCTAGGCTACTTGCATAGCCCAAGAATACATTTGTTCTTTACAAAATGGAGCTCAGTCAGCCGACTACACTCAAATGAAGGTCGGATACAATATTTCGATGTAAGCTACATACTTAGCCCAAAAATACACTTATTCTTTAAAAATGTAGCTCGGTCAGTCGACTACACTCAAATGAAGGTCGAATAAATATTCTGACATAGGCTACATGCTTAGTCTAAGAATACATTTATTCTTTAAAACTATAACTCAGTCAGCCTACTACACTTACATGAAAGACGAATGCAATATTGCGGCCTAGGATACTTACTTAGTCCAAAAATACATTTCCCCTTTAGAATGTCACCGGACCAACCGACTATATGATGGCAAAAACAACACTTTAACTAAGACTGTAACTACACGCACATGAAAAAATTACACTCGGTAAACATATAAGATGGTCCCGACGAAAATAATACCGCCACAACGAGAACATAATCATGAATACGAGATATATGACAACCCAGTTAAAATTTCTTTTTCAACACAAACCGTCGCTAAAGATAGTATATTGTAACGTCCCATTTCCACAACCAAAAAATTTCATTTTCATTTAAGTAAATCTTCCCAATTAAAATTCAGTTATGGAGAAAACCGTTTATTCCAATTTCATTTAAAAAAATCAGAATAATATTAAAGTGTGGAATCTTCATTGTTGTTGACAAATGTTTACAGTCACGCATTCGCCTTCTCATGAAGATCGATGATACCTGAAACAATAAACAACTGGGTAAGCAAAAATCTTGGTGAGTTTCCCCCAAAATACCCCATACGATAAACATACAAGCATGCATAATTGTCGTTCTACGGCCTTCAGCCTGACTGGATCGCCTTGTAGGCCTTCAGTCTATTAGGGCCAGAATACCAGGGTTTATCGGCATACCGCCTCAACCCAACCGCTCCTCCCGAGCCTTCGTTCCTTTGGCTTACAGCCGGCCCGCACCGGGTATCTTGGTCTACATCACAAAGTTGGACCGCTTCAACCCACTTCCACCATATGTCGACATATAAACAATCAGGATCAAGTAGGCACATAATATACGCAAACAACAATCATACAGCTCACTACCGCCTATTATCCCTCTCACAACATATTGTCACTCTACCAGCTACCCTCCATGAAATGCGTAACCATAAGTAACCTGAGGTGAGATAGCCACCCGAACAAATGATCCTACTCTAGAGCCACAATCAAACAAGGAACAGGCAAAAAATCCTAGATCAAGAATTCTTAGGCTATCCTACATGACCACATACAGTCCCTAAGGCACTCCACTAGATAATAACCAGCAAGTACAGATATCATACAGATCCAACAGTGCACTATAGCATAGCAACATCCTATATAACAGGATACCAATTTAACAGATCACTATAGCATAACAACATCCTATATAACAAGATTCCGATCAAACATATCACTACAACATAACAACATCCTATATAATAGGATACTGATCTAAACAGATCACTACAGCATAGCAACATACTAAGTATCAACAATCCAAGGAATGCATGACCGTATATATTCAGAGGTGAGATAGCCACCTGGACAGGTGGTCCTACGCAATAACCACAACCAAATAAGGAACAGGTAAGAAAGCCTAGACCAAGAGTCCTTGGTCTATCCTACATGACTATATACAGTACCTAAGTCATCCCTCTACTGACATATAACCAAAACTAGTGGGTCGGCATTGGTGCCTTCGACCTACGGTACATTGAGGCGAAACTCACCTGAATAAAAGAACTTTAGACACTGCCATGCAATCCCTTTTTAAGCACTGCTCGATCCTGCGAATCCACTAAAACTAAAACCAGATAGAATCTCAATCAATAGCCCAAAATCCACAAGTTTGACTCAAATTCAAACTTGGTTAAAAAGTCAATGGTCAATGATCAATGAAAGTCATCAGTCATTAGATCCTCACTACGTGACCATATATGGCTCACGTCTTGAGCCACTACAGAACAAAATAATCATCTCTCATGACCCTCACGACGTGACCTGCATCTCCTCACGTTGTGAGATCAGTTTGGAAGCCATTTTGATCCAAAAACTTCTTAATCCATTAAGCCACTAGTCCATCTTTTCTAGGATGCTTCTTATCACTCCAAGGATCATAAAATCAATGCTTTAAGGTCTTGTATGTCCAATACAAGACTTAGGCTCAAACTAGGTCATTCATGGGGAAAAAGAAGATAAATTCTCATGTATGAACGCCAACATCATTCAAACTCCAGATCTATAACATATAAGCACCAAGGGGCCCTAAAGACCCATAAAGTTGACAACTTTCTAGAGTCCCAACACCCCAACTCTTAAGTTCTTGGATAAATATGAATAAAACATTAGATCTAGCAACAAGGAAACATAAAGCTTGGATCTTGGTTACTCATATTGGTCCAAAAGTTTAGCTAAAGGTTGCAAATGAAGCTTCCAAGTTGAAACTATACTTTCAAGATGATCTCTTCCACTCCAAGGCACAAAAACTCCACCAAAAGTCCAGGAATCATAATGAGAGGCTAGGGTTAGGGTTTTATTGAGTTTAGGGATGAAGGAGGTTGTTTAGAAACCCTAAAATGAGCTTGATGGGGTTTAAATATGAAAGGATCCCTTAAAAGATCATGGGCTTAGGGTGCAACATATCTCACATCGTGAGCTCTCATTGCTCACGTCGTGAGCCTAATCTAAATCAAAATCTTCATTTAACCACTCCTTACGTCGTGATCTGGCTCACGTCGTGAGCCTTGGTTTTACCCCCAAAAACATGCCTTGACTCCTTGAAACCCTAAATCGATCCGATACGGAGAACCGAGTGTTACAATTCTCCCCCACTTAAATTCGATTTCGTCCTCGAAATTACTTCTCGCTTCCATACTAGATGTAACCCTCTGAGGGCCCTTAAAACCTGACTCCTTCGACATAGCTGCAAACCTTAAAAGAAAGAAACAATCCAACGATAAACGATTCCCCAAAACATCGCTATTTCATAAGAGAAGAATTCTCTTTTCAGTCCAGGACCTTCAGGTCCCGACATCACGGACATCCTTCAGGCAAAGTGATCCACCCCACTGATAATCGTGCTACCCAGGACTTCGAATCCATGCCGACCAAGGTTTCCCAGCCTTACATCGCTCATCAACATCCAAATTAGGAATTTCATCCCACATCAAGGCTGCCAACCTCACACACGGACGCATCAGAGAGCAATCCTCACAAACCCAACAAACAAGACTAAACCATCCTTTCTATCAGTTATACCAACCGAAATTCACAGATTTTGATCGGTCCTAGATCTACTCAACCAACTGTCACTATACCAACTTTGCATGAACATGCAACAACATAAGGAATTCCAATGATCGTATACACAACTAGACCACACTCCTACTTGGTTCAGACAACCCTGCTTAGCTATCTACTGACTACACTCAAGCTTACCCACGATCCAGTAACTGATAACAACACTTGGTCCTACCCCCGATCCAGTAACCAATCAACATCACTCGGGCTCAACAAGGCTTAACTGATCCTACCAGTTCTTCGGGTTGTAACTCGGACCTCCAAGCCCCAATCAAATAAGAAAATACAAGGAAGCCCTCATCACAACCCTCAACCTGGGCTCCTAACACCCTAGAGTCTAAAGCACAAACACGCCCTACGTATGATGCCACAACTAAAAGTAATATGACATGAAGGGAAATCTATCAGGTGACGATGATCTTGATGTGCAACCGGAAGATTCAACAGTTGCGTGGAAGTCTTGAACTTGGAGAATTCTGAATGAGAACTGAACCTTGGCACAAGGTCTTCCTGCTGTGAGGTTCCACTCTCCCCCACTTGAGATATTCTAGAGTCTGACAACTTCATAACCCTTCAATACCCAGACTAACTTGAGCTCTACCACTTGATCCCAACTACTGATATCCTGATACGTAAGTGAATCTGAATCCTCAAAACTTTCATAAATTTCAACATGCATACAATCGAGGACAAGATAATTAATCCATTCATAATAATAATTTAATTAAAATATAGCTAATAAGGCAATTTCATTCAATTGATCATCCAATGTTCCGGCTCTGGAGAGAGTGGGTAGGATAGGCTAGGGATGACAGATGATCATATTCGGGAGATCATCGCCGCTAAGGTGGTTGCTGTTGTCCGGGGGTCCATGTCGGAGTTGTTTAGGTCTATCAAGACCGCCATGATTGAGCTGTTTGACGATCTCTATGTTACTCTTACTGAGGCTTCCGCTGTTGCAGCTACCACAGCAGTTTCTATTGCAAGGATTCAAGGGAAGAGAGTCTTCAAGTACCGGAACTTCGACAATACAAAGTCCCCGGTGTACGATGGAGTTCAGGAACTGATTATAAAAAATGAGGTGTCTATATGATGTGGAGGGTTATTTCTTCACATGCTCTTTCCCTGCTAACCAGAAGGTCAAGTACGCCCTAAACCTTCTCCTGTCAGGGGCGAAGGATTGGCAAAGATTGGTGATTGGCTCGTACAATCCTGAGTAGAGGGTTGCGGTGACTTGGGAGCAGATCTCCGAGATGTTTCTCATGAAGTATGTTCCGTTGGTGGAGAGGGAGAGGTCGCTCAGGAGTATCTAGATATGAGGCAGGGGAATGAGACGGTGAAGAGGATCATCAAGATGTTTACTGAGAGGGCTCTATTTTGTATTGAGTTTGCTGCTTCTAAGCAAGCTCGGATGACCCGGTACTTGAGCATGCTCAAAATGGATATTCTCCAGTTGGTGTCCACCTAATGCTATGGTACCCTCATTGAGCTACAGGGGCCGTGAGGAGGCGGGAGATTGAGATAGAGCTCCAGGCGATGGAGCTGAGGCAGGCTCATGTGCAGTCACAGCGTTCGGCAAAGCGGTTCAAGCATGCTGATTCGAGATCTAGATGACAAAGGGGTCACACTTATGGAAAGTGCAGCAAGGTTCATGATGACATTTGTCGATCTTCTTCTGGGTGCCATAAATGTGGCAAGGAGGGGCACTATGCCAAGGATTATCATCAGCTGGACCCAGTACCGAGCGCCAAGATTTGTTATCATTGTGATCAGATGGGCTATATAAAGGCCTAGTGCCCATTGATTGCACTAGGTTGGTGCAGGCACCAGCGCCAACCATTCTGAGGATCATTGATGGACGCCAGGGTAAGGCAGATCCCCCAAGGGCTCAAGGTCGTGCTTTCCAGGTCACTGCAATTCTGCAGAGGAGGCTAGGGCGGCGCCGAACGTCGTTACTGGTATGTTTCTATTATTATTTTGTCAGTTATTTTATGATATGCTTATGTTTATGTTTCTGCTAGGTACCTTCTTACAGTGGCGGATCCAGAAAGAAAAATTAGGGGTTGCACAAATTCTTTAGGGGTTGAACTACTAGAAAAAAAATTGTTTCCAAAGGAAGTTTCCATTACAAAATTGTCACTAAACCGGTGAATTTACATTAATTTTAAAATTACCAGACTTTGTGATGGATTGCTGACAGATTAGTGACAGATTTGTAACGGATTTCCAACGGATTTGTGACGGATTTTCGAAAAAAAAACACGAAATTTACATTTGATGGGAAAATTAGAGGGGTAGCCCGGGCTACCCCGGGCTACATAGTAGCTTCGCCCCTGCCTTCTTAGTGAATTCCTTGCATGCTCTTGTGCTTTTTGACTCAGGTGTGAGTCGGTTCTTTGTATCTCAGTCTTTTAGTAAGGGTTTTGATATGACTCTTGGAGAGTTGGAGTGTCTGTTGCTGGTTTTTATCACCAATAAACACATGATATTTTCATTGAGTATTTTCCAGGGTTGTGTTATGGAGATTTCTGGGGTGCCTTATCCGATTGATCTGATTCTTATTCCCATGGGGGATGTGTGCATGATAGTGGGGATAGATTGGTTGAGCATATTTAGGGCTATGATTGACTACGAGGGTCAGCAGGTAATAGTTCGAACCCCAAGTGTGGGAGAACTGATTATTTATGGAGAGGGGTACCAGGATGGGAACAACGTTTTGTTCCACCGCTAGGGCTCGACAGTATTTGCAACGTGGGTGTATGGGTTATCTTGCATATGTGATTGAAACTCGGGTCGAGACCAAGGTTTTGGTTTTGGATGTACCAGTTGTTAGAGAGTTTGTAGATGTGTTTTCGGAGGAGTTACCTGGTGTACCATCTGAGAGGAAGGTTGAGTTCAGGATCTATTTGGTTCCAGGTGCGGCCCCACTTGCTAAGGCCTTGTTCTGATTGGCACCACCTGAGATGCATGAGTTGTCCTCTCAGCTTCAGGAGCTATTGGGCACGTAGTTTATTAGACCGAGCAGTTCGTCGTGGGGAGCACCGATTTTATTCATCAAGAAGAAGGATGGTTCACACCAGATGTGCATTGATTACTGGGAGTTGACCAAGTTGACGGTGAAGAACCGTTATCCCCTTCTGCAGATTCATGACCTCTTTGATCAGTTACAGGGTGCATGTTGGTTCTCCAAGATCAATTTGAGGCCATGTTATCATCAGATGAGGGTTAGAGAGGAGGACGTGGAGAAGACCACGTTTCAGACTCATTATGGTCATTACGAATTCGTGGTGATGCCATTTGGTCTCACCAATGCACCTGTGGAATTTATGGATTTGACGAATTAGTTGTGCAGGCCGATGCTCGATCGATTAGTCATTGTCTTCATTGATGATATCTTGGTGTATTCCAAGACCAGGGAGCAGCACAAAGAGCACCTTCGAGAGCTTCTGGGAGTTTGAGGCAAGACCGGCTATATGCCAAGTTCTTGAAGTATGAGTTTTGGTTACAATAGGTCCAGTTCTTGGGGCATCTCGTTAACCAGGATGGGATTTTGGTCGATCCGGCCAAGATCGAGGTCGTGATGCAGTGGGAGGTTCTGAAGTCTCTTTCAGAGATTAGGAGTTTCTTAGGTTTAGTAGGATATTATTGGAGATTTATTCAAGACTTCTCCAAGATTGCAGTACCCCTCACTCGACTGACGAGGAAGAGCATGGATTTCCGTTGGGGGCCTGAGCATCAGGCAGCATTCGAGTCATTGAGACAGTAGTTGTCTGAGGCTCCATTATTGACCCTCCCTGAGGGTGTTGAGGATATTATCGTATATTGTGATGCATCCATAACTGGTTTGGGGGCGGTGCTTATGCGGCGAGGGAGAGTTATTGCTTATGTTTCTCGGCAGTTAAATCCGCATGAGGGTCGTTATCCGACTCATGATTTGGAGTTGGGAGCAGTGGTGTTCGCTCTTAAGATTTTGCGGTATTATTTGTGTGGGATCCGGTGTACTATCTACACTGATCACAAGATTTTTAGATATCTCATGGATCAACTGAATCTGAATATGAGATAGAGTAGGTGGCTTGACATGGTCAAGGATTATGACTGCAAGATTCTGTATCACCCCGGGAAACCTAATGTGGTCGTCGATGCTTTGAGCCGCAAGGCGGCTAGTTCTGATACTGAGAGTCTATGTATGAGGATATAGATTGATTCTTCACTTATTGATTTAATTTGGGAGGCTCAGGCCAAGGGAGTCAAGAAGGAAAATTGGAAGCAGAAGAGATTCAGGGGTGAGATTGGCAGGTTTTCTACTGACATTCGGGGTTTATTGAACTAGTATGGATAGATTTGGGTGCTAGATTTTGGTGGGACCAGGCAGACTGTGCTGGAGGAGGCACACAAGTCTAGGTTTTCGATACACCCTGGAGCCACCAAGATGTAGCGGGATTTGAGGCTTAGTTATTGGTGGCCATGCATGAAGAGAGAGAGATAGTCTGGTATGTCAAGAGGTGCTTGACTTGTCGGATGGTCAAGGCTTAGCACCAGAGGCCGCATGGAAAGTTGCAGCCATTAGAGGTTCCCATGTGGAGATGGGTACATATTGTTATAGATTTCATCAACAAGTTACCTCGAACAGCTAATGGATTCGATGTGATATGGGTTATCGTGGACCGTCTGAGCAAGAGCGCCCATTTTTTAGCCATTTGGGAGAGTTCTTCGGCCGAGAAATTGGCTGATTTATATATACACGAGATCATTGCTTGGCATGGTATCCCAGTCTCCATTGTATCTGATCGGGATGTCCGCTTTACAACTCATTTTTGGCAGAAGTTCCATAAGGAACCGGGTACGAGGCTACATCTTAGCACTGCTTATCATTCAAGATTCTTTATGGGAGAAAGTGTCGTACCCCAGGTTTTTGGGGAGAGGTGGATCATAGGGTCATGGGAAGGACTGAGGTAGTCCTTCAGACGACACATCTCATTCAGCAGATTAGGCAGAGACTTCAAACAGCTCAGAGTCGGCAGAAGAGTTATACCGACAAGCGTCGATCCGAGTTAGAGTTCCAGGTCGAGGATATGGTCTTGCTGAAGGTATCACCCTGGAAGGGCGTAATACGCTTCAGGAAGAGGGACAAGGTGGGGCCCTGATATATTGGGCCATTATGGGTGATAGCCAGGGTTCGCAAAGTAGCGTACATATTGGATTTGCCTAAGGAGCTCAGCCAGATCCACAACACTTTCCATGTGTCTCAGCTTCGACGGTTGTTCCTTTGGATGATGTTCAAGTTGATGATCGCCTGAATTACATTGAGAGGCCAGTGGCGATCTTGGATCGGAAGACGAAGGCTCTGTGCAACAAGGTGGTGACTTTGGTCAAGGCTCAGTGGCGGCATCGAAATGATTCTGAATGGACATGGGAATTCGAGTCTGAGATATCGGAGCGTTACCTGGAGTTGTTCACAGCAGCAGACTTCAAGGACGAAGTCTAGTTCAAGTAGGGGAAAATTGTAACATTCCAATGATGAGGTATTTTCAATTTTAGCCCTAAGTATGAAGATTTATTGCATTTTAGCCCTTGTGTATGAAAAATGTTGCAAAATGGCCCATAGTGGCATTTTTGTAATATTAGGGTGCGTGTACGTACGCTGGGCACAAAATGGCCCATATTAGGATTTGGACCCTATTTAATCATTCTTATCACCTCCAAACCTCTTCTCTCATCATCCCCAACCCCATTTCGACCCTCTATCAAACCCTAGTCCCTTTGAGGCCATTTTTGAGCTTAGTGTGTGTGAATTGGTGTTCTTGAAGGAGGAAGGAAGAATAGGAGATCACCCTAGAAGTGTAGAGCACCTTGGATCCAGAATCTCATCACCTTTGGGCACTCTTTGAAGGTAAAAAACTCTAAACTTGATGAAGCTATGCTTATATCTAGTTTACCTATGAAGTTTGTATTCTTTCGATCCGATTAGTTAGTATTTTGAGTATGAGCTACTACAATCCATTTAGGTTGTCCTTTCAGACGTTTTGAGAGGTCTAAAAGCATAAAAATATGATATTGGCTCTTAGTTCTTCCTGTTGGGTTTTGAGCATTCTAACACTCCTACGGTGTACATGCAACCCTATAAACCTTGGATCTATGTTTTCTCTATTATACATGCAAATATTAACTATTCCAAGGTTTCATCCTAACTAGCATATTATGAAGCACCTATACTACAAAGTTCTAGTTAGATGACATACCTTTTGATGTAGCTTGATGTCTTCAAGCTTTAAGAGCTTAGCCCCAATAGTGTGGAAGCCTCAAATGGAATCACAAATCACCAAAACACCTTGGAAGAACTTGAGAATATGTATGCACACTAAAATCGGCCCACTCTTATTTTCACACACTTGTGCCAATTTTGTGAGCCGAGGACCCCTTTATATATTATGGAGGATTAGGGTTACATCCATGTAAACCCTAATACCCATGACCTTTCATTTACATAGGATCCATGGGTTAAAAGCTCCATGGACCATCCATGAAAGCTTAGCCCAACCTAAATGAACTTGGCCCATTCCATATATATATAAGAGTCCATATTTAATTAGTTCTTTTTGATCACTTAATTAATTCTAAATTAATTCTTGATCAATACTAATTAAATAATATGATTCCATATTAATATATTAGAACTTATAATATATTAATATAAATCATAAATATACTATTCTCAAAAGACTATCCATATAAATTGTGCCGGTGAAGTGCAACCCAAATGGACCATGCCGGGTCGGGTCAAGTACATACCAAATATAGTTATGGACTTAGACATTAATCCAACAGTCTCCCACTTGGATAAGTCTAAAACTATTATTGAGTATGACTTCAAAACCTAACTGGCAATCGCTTTTATCCCGAAGGTAAAAGGAATGGATAAACTTCGACTCATATGGCTTGTTCTACTACTTGTTGAATCATACACAAAGGCACGTTTTATAACATCGAGTTACCAATGCGTTTTCGTGCAATCAATGTATAACCAACTCATAGTAACAACTCATATCTCTAGGTTTTAAGAATATAAGATAGTATCGTCTCATGATCACTCGTGATAAAATCCATGAAGTGATTCAAATGAGCGTGGGTTGAATCCAATACTCAGAACTTATGAGCACTCATGAGTGTTGTAGCACCACTTTGTCCACCAACTTGGACCTCTACAAACCAACCCATGACAGTCTTGATTCATATTTACTTCCAACATATGACCGACTGTGGATGGTTTGAATAACTTAATCATTCAGGAAGAGCGACTTAGTTATTCTGGAAGTCAAAACATGCAAAGTGAAACACAAGAATAAATGAATCAAATATGGTATCAAACCCTATGAATATAAATAAACACTTTTATTTATCACCATACTGATTACTCATTATTCATTGTTTCGGTTTTATCAACTTTATACTTGAATTAAAAACACTAGTTGTCCCATGCTCCAAGCATGTACACTATGTTTTTCTTAAACAATAGCTTTGCCATACACCAAGTATGCACTTTATGTTTGTCTATGATCGTTACTTTGTGAAATAAACCAATTGAACATAATTTCAATGATTCTAATTTTACACTCCCAAATCCTTATCGAAAAATGTGAGAATTTCAAATTCCTATCATTTATCGAAATCTGTTTAGATTTTAAACTTATATGCACTGACCCTCCTGTAATGAATATGTACAAAGTCACAAAGACTTGTCAACAGTCATTATAAGGTATTCCAATGGAGATCAACTCCATGGAAACTAAGTCTCATATTCAAAGTACATTGCTTTGGACATGCTTCTTGCATTAAGTTTTCTAATCTTACATATATAACTTCCACCTATGGAGACAACTCCATATTCTCATTTTGACTATCACTTCTGAATAAGAGATGCCTCTTTTCAGAATATGTCAATATGGTCCTTCCAAAATTAGCACTATACTTCCAACTGTCCCTGAGCAACCAATCTTTGGTAAACCTCAGATTGTCCTCGACAATTGCTTAATCATTTTAGTCATATCCAATTCTATACCTTTTCCCTTCTTAATGCCTCTGGGCATTTGGAAAAATTTAGAAATGACAAATATTATAGCACATGCAATCGATCCTGTACCCAAAGCAAATGGTACACGATTCATGATGTCTCACATAAAGACATGATTCTAGACCAGTCTTTTGCTACAATATTTTTATTTGCCATGTTTTCAAAATTTGACTATAAAGAGGGATGTCGTAATCATAATCGAATTTTGAGAACACAATATATAGAATTTCCTTAAGTTGAACCAATCCAACATGAAATTCATATATATATTCTTGACTAAAGATGATTAAGGTCTCAATCTAAGCCTTTAGAACTGAAATGAAGTATATCCTCTCCCTTAATTATAGCAAAACAACTTTTTCAATCACTGCAGCCTCACGAATTGAAACTTTTGTTTTCTATAATTAACATTGCTAACTTGCAACACTAACAATAGTTATCATGCTCCCACTAACATGATGATTATTAGCATAACACTTATGCTCCCACTAGCTTTGACATGTACTCAGAAATCAGCTGGACTTCTAGAAATCAATACTTTATTGACTTTCTTACCAAAGTTTAGATTTCTGATACGAGATGCTTTGATAAAACTTTATCAAAATCATACACCTTTCCTTAGATAGCATGCATGTGTGTCTAAACAATTTCAGAACTATGAAAAGGGATGCCGTAATCATAGTCTCAATTGTTTAGACCTTTTGCCATCTGCTTCAAATCTACTTGGTGGAAGTGTTTCCTCACCATCATTTTCATGAATCGGAGAGAAACCTTATGACCCTTAGATTTTATGGTGTATGTGTTCTTATCCATGTGAATCGTCAAAACCATAGTCACAAGACAAGGATAATGACAAATCCAAACTCATATGGACTGAACTTATGCAGTCTTAGCTTCTTGCCACCTGGCAGTACAGGGCCTGCCATTGCTTCCAATTTGTTATGCAACCAATTGAGAACTTTCAGAACTCCTATGCAAAGCCAACTTTAACTGGAATGGGCACAGAATATGTCAACACGATAGGTTATAAACCTCAAGTCGTGTGCGAGTGAAGAACCTCAGGTTTTATTCTTGATTAGTTCTTGAAATTCTTTTTAGGATCTTTAAGACTCCCACTATCCTCTTGACATATAAGACTATCTTGCCAAATATTCAAGAGATAGTGCGGATTCTTTATCAAGACAAACACTTCACACAATTGGCCTTAGTTGGTCTTTGTTTTATCCAAAACATCACAACTTACCAATTTCAAATGTACAAGAGTAGGACACTTTTACTCTTACATTTGACAAGTGTTTTAAACCTTTCTTTAAGATATGTCACTCAAGTTACAATCTTGGAGTATGACTCTAAGAATTGTTTTGGAACGAAGTATGACTCATCTTCCTGATCTAACCATTTCAACAATTCATGACTCCTCTTCTTAGTCATAATAATGCACTAAGATGACCTTTAGAGGACTAATTGTGATATGATTTCTAAATCATTAAGATGATCACAAACATGATACTAAAGTACTCTCCCATCTTTTCAGATTTGAGAAACTTTTATCTTTCTGCCTAATTTGATTCTTCCCATTCGTTCTGCCATACATTGAGACTTTTCCAATGTTTCAGAATTATACTTAAACTTGTAAGTATAACCATATTTACTAAACTTTAGTAAATCAAATAGTCTTAACGAGCTTTGTGGTGGACATGACCAGTGCACAAGAATGTGTACTCGATCCCTTTAGTCCTTCACTTGACTCACACATCCATTTAAACAAGTAATTAGTCTTGATTTTCCAATGCTTGAAAGTTCTCATTCATCATACTATTCAACTTGCATGATTCCAAGTTTCGGTCCAATTGAAACTTGGGTGATGAGGAGCTTTCCTGATTTGGTAAATTTAGACACTACCACAAATGAAAGAATCAAATCCATTTTCCAATATTGTTGTCAGTGGAATCATATAAGCAACAATTTTCCACAAATGCCATTGTAAGGATACTTCAAATAAATAAAATTAAACAATTTTCTTTTATTTTAAAACTTTGCGGAAAAACTTATCCTTACAATCCACATGGAAAATTGTTGTTATCTATTCTTTAGCAATATATCATAACTTCTTAAGCAACTGCTCAAAATTCTGATGCGATCGAAATCCACCTTCGCGATCAGAATCAGCATATACTTCCTTTAAGATTTCTCTCTATTCTTTGATTCTTAAAACATCAACATGTGACCCAGTCACATCATGTAATGTGTAACGACAAAATTTTTCAAAACTGTTTTTCACATTTTAAAACATACTTTCATTCACAACATTATAAAAATCTCATTGTTTCACATAACATTCCATAAAGCGTATCCCAAGATCATAAGTATAAAAAGCTCCTCGTGTGTGTACGGATCATGTCGGCGCCTTCCCGCGATCCTCACTGGTACCTAAAACACATAACATAACACTGTAAGCATAAATGCTTAGTGAGTTCCCCAAAATACCACAAATAACACATACTAGCCACTCGAGGCTATAACTCTGTGGACCTTCCGGTCCTAACTCTATGGACCCTCTGGTCCTAACTCTGTGGACCCTCTGGTCCTAACAATGTGAACCTTACGGTTCTAACTCTGTGAACCTTACGGCTCTAACTCTGTACTCTGAAATACACACAGCATATGTCACATAGAAATAATGCAGTGCAACACATCACATACATAACATACAAAATACTCTATCACATAGCTCTATTACCACTCAAGGTAAAGTATAGTGAGAAGACTCACCTCGGGTATCTCGGATGATCTCGCACACGAATCTACTAATCTAGTCCCCGCCTAATCACATACAAAGTATCCTCAATAAGTAATGGCTCTCAAAGGCTAGATTAAACCCCCTTCTACGATCCCTCAGAAGGGTAAAAGGCCATTTTACCCCTCCTTGACTCAAAAGTCCAACTGTTGACCGAAACCCTAAAAGTCAACGAAAGTCAACGACCACTCTTGACCCGACTCGCCGAGTGCACTAAGGTGACTCGGCGAGTACACGCCTACCCTCTTCGCCCCTGGTCCTTTCTTGACTCACGGGGTCAACCCTATACTCCACGGGTCATCACAGATCGCGAGTCGCGGGGCAACCCGACTCAACTCGTCGAGTCCGCTCATGGACTCGGCGAGTTCATTCCATGCTCACACTCAAATGACCTTCTGAGGTCAGATCTGTTCCCCTAATCCATAGATCTGGCCTTCCCAACCACTATAATCACGTAAAGGTCCGACCTTTACACCCATGCAATGACCATAAAGCTTCTTTGGGTGAAATAACCCCTAAAATGGCAACCTAGGGTCATATCTCTAATGGAATAGCAAAAAGCAATATGGATAGGACTCTCTGGACCTCTTAAGGTCCAGATCTAGGAAGAACTCCACCTTGGGACCTCACATACTTTGAATCCAAGCCAAAGAAGGCACAAGAAAACCCTAGATTCAACTAGAACACCAAATACACGAGTTTGAGCATAGATTAGTACCTCTAGTAGCCTCCTCTGATGAAATGGATGATAGATCTGAGCTCCTCAACCTTCCTTGTTTGTCCTCCTTCCTTCTTTCTTGCAAAATCACACTTAGAGTGATGAACTAGCCTTCCTCTTGCACCACAAGCCTTCTCTCTGATTTTTAGGGTTTCTCAGGGGTCTGATTGCCGCAAATGGTGGCTATAAAGGTCCTTAAATAGGGCTCAGGCCCCGAGAATTAGGGTTTCATTAAACAGCGTGGACTCGCCGAGTCCACGTATGGACTCGCTGAGTCCGTCACTAAATCAGTCCAACCATGCGCGATCCTACTCGGCGAGTCTGGGCGCCTACTCGCCGAGTCCCTCTCCAAAACTCAATATAAATGCATAAAATAAGATACCTGGGAATCCGGATGTTACATAATAAGGATCTCAGAATAGAACTTAACAGAGTTAGATAATGGGCTCTACCTGATGTAGAGTCAAACTTATTGACGTTAACATCCTTAGGTAAATTTGGCAGCTTTGCAATCAACGCCCCTTCCTTTGGCAAAATAAACATATGGACCCTTTGGTAATGAGACTATCTCAGACTTAGCCTTTCTCTTTACCATTTGGTCAACCGGGTTGACTATGGCCAATCCCTTTCCATTGGGAAGAGAATGCTTTTTCTGGATTTCCAGTGTCACCATTGTCACTGTCCATAAAGTTTTTGGGAAGTTGATCTTCTAATCAAATTTGCTTTACTATCGTTCCAAATCATTGCTGATTCAGCAGCACCAAGCAAATAGATATGATCATTAAGGTTCATGTCATAGTCTGTTTCATAGTAGTCCCAAAGGAACTCACTATGTGACTTAGAAAGTGATTGAACATCCAACTTTCTTAAGACTTTGACACCCAACTCTCCCGGCTTGTCAATATGTGACTTCATCTCTAAGATGTGATCACACATAGACCTTGCTTGCCATTAGGGCTTGAGTGACCTTGAACTTGTGGGTTAGGCAGAATAATTGGAGGAGGTGGAGGAAGAGAAGTATGACTTCCATGAGCCAAACTCGGGAAGTCATATTCATTAGGAAAGTTTGGTTTGGGAAGATCATTGTTGTCTAAACCAGACATCAACAATGGGAGAAATTCACGTAAAGTTGATTTAAGTCCTTAATATAACACCCAACATGATATATTAAGGCTAGGACCCAACAAACTATTTTATAACTTGGAAGAGGGATGCCGTAATCCAAGCTATAAAATATTTGAAGGTAGGTTAATGACGATTCACCAATTTCCACCAAGATAAACGAAATGTATTATTAGGTTTTAATTGGTTTTGAAACTCCTAGATTCTTTTGAGATTCATTGAACTTTTCAACGGCATGTTTCAATCTCGAGTGTGCCCTTCAGGTTTTGTGACTGGGATGTCGAGGATCACAAAACAAGGTGTGAAGTAACCATGCAAATATACTTGGTACCCTTAATATTTACCCCCTCAATCGATGTGCCGGTTAACCACACACGCTCCAACGATACTATGATAAAAATTAAGTTACCCTTTGCCTACCTTGTTAAGTCCAGGTTAGTGTGCCGGTTAACCACACACGCTCCACTAACAGCTTAAACAAAGTGCAAAGTGTAATTTCATGGATTAGCACCTTATTCACATTTTCCTAAGTAACTAAGATTGAGAATTTATAAGTGTTTAGTTACTTAGTATTTATCATTATACTTATAATGAAGGGAGAATTATAGTCCTTGTCCTACCTGTTCGGCTAACGACCCTCCACCGGTCAAGGAAGCGGTGAGTGAGAGTGGACACCCATTAAACTGCCATTTTATAGGCAGTAACCTTATACCCCCCTTATAGACCGGCTTCGTGAATGAGGCCTAATAATGGTAAGACGACTTGCTCTTATACATATAATATATTAAACTTTTAATATTATAATAGTATAAGGGTGTATTTTAGACATTTAAAATACTTGGTGGTTTAATCTATTAATTAAACTAGACTTTTAATTTAATTAAACTCAAACCATATATTTATGGATTAATAATACTCTTTTAATTAAACGCTTTAATTAACTATTAATAAAGTCCATAAGAGTTAATTTGAACTATTCAACAAAACATTATAATTCTAATTATTAAACTCAAAATTAAAACCATTTAATTAATTGTTTAAGTTATGAACCCAAGAGTTTTAGAATTCAATTCTTTTTTTCAAAAAAAACTTTTCTCAAATTCCAAAACTTGAGGGCAAGTTTTGTAATTCTTGAAAACCTTTGGATTCCATAACTTATGGAATTAATGGTGTTTTATTATGAAACTTTCCATGTTCCATAACTTAAGAACAAGTTATGGAATTCTTTAAAACATTAACACCAAATTTTGTCACTCCATAAAAACTTTGAATCAAATTTTTTTTTTTTTTAAAAAAAACTTTCATATCCATAACTTATGGAAGTTTCAAAAACCCTTAAGATCACAACTTTAAAAAAAACTTTTGAGCTCCAAAATTTTATGACAAAATATGTAACTCCTTAAAACATTTAGATCAAACTTTTAAAACTAATAAAATAATCATATCATTTTATCTTTTACTAAATTTGACCTAATTCAACTCATATAACAAATGATTCAAATTTTACAAATAATTCGTTTTTCACAAAACAAGTAATTATCTTAAAATTTGACAAACGTCATGTTTTTTTTTCCTTTTTTTTCAACTTGAAAATAAAACATTTGCATCAATATAACAGAAAACAATCAGGCTCTGATACCACTGTTGGGTTTTGAGCATTCTAACACTCCTATGGTGTACATGCAAATATTAATTATTCCAAGGTTTCATCCTAACTAGCATATTATGAAGCACATATACTACAAAGTTCTAGTTAGATGACATACCTTTTGATGTAGCTTGATGTCTTCAAGCTTTAAGAGCTAAGCCCTCAAATGGAATCACAAATCACCAAAACACCTTGGAAGAACTTGAGAGAATATGTATGCACACTAAAATCGGCCCACTCTTATTTTCACACACTTGTGCCAATTTTGTGAGCCAAGGACCCCTTTATATATTATGGAGGATTAGGGTTACATCCATATAAACCCTAATACCCATGACCTTTCATTTACATAGGATCCATGGGTTAAAAGCTCCATGGACCATCCATGAAAGCTTAGCCCAACCTAAATGAACTTGACCCATTCCATATATATAAGAGTCCATATTTAATTAGTTCTTTTTGATCACTTAATTAATTCTAAATTAATTCTTGATCAATACTAATTAAATAATATGATTCCATATTAATATATTAGAACTTATAATATATTAATATAAATCATAAATATACTATTCTCAAAAGACTATCCATATAAATTGTGCCAGTGAAGTGCAACCCAAATGGACCATGCCGGGTCGGGTCAAGTACATACCAAATATAGTTATGGACTTAGACATTAATCCAACACTTCCCTATGCATGAGTTTAGTTGTATTAATGGCTTAAGATGTTGGGGGTTTTAGTATTTAGCACTTAATGGCCATGCAAGACCATAAAGTTGGAAACTTTATGGTCAAGGACAACATTTAGGGCTTGGATATGTAATTTGGACGTAAGGGATTAAGTATTAAGCACTTACTAAGTTGGGAATGAATCCAGCTACGTACGATGGGCGTACCAAGTGGTACACTGCGCGTACTCGGTCAAGCCCCCGCATCTGGTCAACGTTCGAGTACACCTCACGTTCAGCTGGGAAAGCCTAGCATACTCGGCTGGTTTGTTGACTTTGACCAGGTTTTGACCAATTTTGACCAAAGGGTATTTTGGATATTTTGATATTAAATTTAAGTTTGTCAATGATTTGAATAATAAGTGACGGGTAGAGCTAGTATTCAGAGCAGAGATTTATTCAGCTTTTGTTTGGACTGAGAGGTGACTTTTCCTCACTGTACTTGCGGGTCGAAGACACCAAGGTCGGCCCATTGGTTTCATAACCTATATATATATATATATATATATATATATATATATATATATATATATATATATATATATATATATATATATATATCGATGATATGTTGAGTATGCGGTAGATCTTTATGATTATATGATAGTTGATGTTAGTCGATAGATTGGTAGATCTGTAGGACTACCTCTGATTTTTGGCTATATGAGTATCTGTCTGCTGAGTATATTTGTATTTGTTATATGTTGACATGTATGTTGGGGTTGAGACTACTGCTTCGTGTTGTCAGTCAATAGACCAGGTCAATCTAACCGTAAGGTTGTGGGCCGGGACATTCCAACCGATAGGTTATGGGACAGGGTAATCCAACTAGTAGGTTGTGGACCCTTATGTATTGGGCATTCCAACCATAATGTTGTGGTTCGGGGCATTCCAACCGGGAGATTGTGGGCCAGGAGTAATCCAACTGGGAGGTTGTGGACTCGATATTTATTTGATTATACGTTTGTGTGGTGGTACTTTAGGGGAACTCACTAAGATTTGGATTATAGTTTCAGTTTATTGTTTCAGGTACTCCAGATGACCGTGGCGAGGCGATGGCGTGTGATTGTGCACATCTTCCAGTTTTTATGATATTGAACCTGAGATACTCTGATTTTGAATAATACTTTTGAAACAATGGTTTAGTAAACATTTTATGGATGAAATGGGTTGTTTTCGAAAATTTTAAATTTTATGATTTTTGGGATGTTACACATGTGGAATTGTTGCCCATTGTATTAAACAGCTTCGATATTGTATTAAGAATGGATTGGCTTAGTGTGAACGATGTCGAGATACTATGTAGAAAGAAGATGGTGAGAGTAAACCCACCCAGAAAAGAGTCATTTATGGTGTACGGGGACAAACATAGAGTGAACTCTTGAATCATCTCCCTGATGAAAGCCAGAAAGTGTTCGTCCAAAGGATGTACATCATACTTGGCATTCGTAACCGATGCAAAGAATGAGAAAAACGAGATGCAAAGAATATCGGTGGTGTGTGACTATCCGGAAGTCTTTCCCGAATATCTTCTTAGATTTCCCCTGACAGACAAGTATAGTTTAGGATAGACTTGTTACCAGGTACCACACCGATAGAAAAGGCACCATATCGATTAGCACCAACAGATATGAAGGAGCTAATGATACAACTTCAGGAGTTGTTGGACAAATGTTTCATTAGAGATAGTTCATCACCCTAAGGAGCTTCGGTATTATTTGTGAAAAAGAAGGATGGAAGCATGATGATGTGCACGGATTATAGAGAGCTGAACAAGGAAACAGTGAAGAACAAGTACCAATTGCCAAGGATTGACGATCTATTCCACCAGCTACAGGATGCGAGCTATTTTTTGAAGATAGATCTTAGGTCAGGATATCATCATCTAAAGGTGAGAAAGCAAGACATCGAAAAGATAGCTTTCAAAACAAGATATGGGCACTACGGGGTTTTGGTTATGTCGTTTGGACTGACCAATGCTCCAAAAACATTTATGGATCTAATGGATAGAGTTTGTAAACCATTCCTCGATAGATTTGTAATAGTGTTCATCATGGACATTCTAATTTACTCGGAGAGCCAATAGGAGCATGGCAAGCACTTGCGAGAAGTATTGGAAGTTCTGAAGAAAGAGAAGTTATATATGAAGTTCTCCAAATGTGATTTTTGGATCCGAGAGGTGAAATTGTTGGCTCATGTGGTTAACCAAGAAGGAATAATGGTTGACTCAGCAAAAATTGAAGCAGTAATGAAATGAGAACGACCAAAAAGTCCCACTGAAATTTGTTGCTTTCTGTATTTAGCTGGATATTATCCAAGGCTTTTCTTTTATAGTTGCTCTATTAATACCTTTGACCCATAAAGGAACCACTTATACATGGACTGAGAAGCACGAAAAAGCTTTTGGGAAGTTAAAGAAGAAATTGTGTGAAGCACCGATTCTTTTTATACCCGATGGATTTGAACACTTCGCAGTTTACAGTGATGCATCTAGATTTGGTTTAGGTTGTGTACTGACCCAGAGAGATAAAGGAATCACATATGCATCCCGACAATTGAAAGAACACGAGAAGAACTACCTCACTCATGATTTGGAGTTGGCAGCGGTAGTTTTTGCGCTAAAGATATGGAGACATTATCTTTATGGGATGAAGTGCAAACTCTTCACTGATCATAAGACTCTCCAATATCTCTTTAATCAGAAGGAGTTGAATATGAGACAAAGACGTTGGCTAGAATTACTCAAGGATTATGATTGCGAGATCCTTTACCACCCTAGTAAAGCCAATGTCGTAGTAGATGATTTGAGAAAGAAAATGAACTTGGAAATGAGAAGGCGAAGGGCGTTGAGAATTGATATTCTCTCGACAGGTGTGGAAAGTATTAAGAAAGCTCAGGAGGAAGCTTTGCAAGAATATGACCGAAAGGAAGAATGTTTAGACAAAACGTTAGTATTCAGTACAAACAGCCAAGGATTAAAAGTATTCCAAAACAGAATTTGGGTGCCCAAGATGGTAGGTATGAGAGATTTCCTCATGGAAGAATCTCACAAAACCATGTACTCCATTCATCCCGGTAGTACAAAGATGTATAGAGATCTGAAACCTTACTACTGGTGGCCGACGATAAAGCTAGACATTGCAAAGTATGTGGCTGAGTGTGTGACCTATGTGAGAGTCAAGGCACAACATCATAAGTTGTACGGGAATTTAGAGCCTTTACATGTAACCCTGGGTAAGTGGGAGGACATTACCATGGATTTTGTAACCAAATTTCCCATAACAAGAGGAGGTCACATATGATTTGGATAATCGTAGATCAATTGACGAAGAGTGCATATTTCATAGCAGCCAATGAGAAGTGGTATATGGATAAGCTTGCAAATGTTTATGTGAAGGAGATAGTAAGACTTGATGTGGTGCATTCTATACCTTATCTAGCTTTAAATTTTTATCCTAACAATTTATCTACTATTGCACCTATAGGCAGTGGACCTAGTCAGATTATAGTGTAGTAAAGTAAGTTGGGTGTCAAACTCAGGGAACGGATTTAATTAACTAGAATAATTATTAAAAATTAACCTAAAACAAGCAACAATTTAAAAGGGTTTTTATCTGATTTTTCAAGTTCAAACAAACTTAATCACTCAACCAATATGGTTGTTATCAATATATCTAAAACACTTTCGTTTAGTTTCGAATCCACCTTTTTCCTATGGTTAGTTATTATTTATGGATTAATTAAGTTGGTTACCAATTATTATGTAATTAGCGATCTGGTCCAATCCACTAATATTTTCACCAATTATTGTACTCCTTTGTAAGGTCCTACACAAGCAAACACAAAATTAGTTATTAATTATAACTGGGCTATGTAAGATTTGTTAAACACAATTATGGTCACAATTATGTTCTCCAACACATCTAAATTGTTACTTTTATCACTTAACTAAGATGTGGTCAATTCTAGCTCTAGCAATTTAATGGTCACTAAAACACTTGGTAAACAAGCTCATGTAATTTAATGGTCACTAAGCTACACTTAACTTGAATTAAAGCAACAAATACAAACACTTTAACATGCTAGGTAAGGTAATCAAACACAAGCTCCAAACCAACTTTTATAAATCCATAAACTAATAAACTAAACCATAGTTATTAGGGTTTCATCTAATTAAACGAAAGTCTACTAAATTAGCTACTCATGGAAGTAATCAAACTCAAAAACTCAATAGGAATAAAGATAAACATGATCAAACCGAATGAACTGATGATGTTTTCTTCTATATCTCTTTAACTCTTGAGCTCCAATCGTTTCCTCCTATTCTAAGGGTTTTCCAGAGGGTTTTTTTTGTAATACTTCTCCAGAAAGTCACCTCCAAGTCCCCCAATTCGTCCTAATGTTCGGATATATATATATATATATATATATATATATATATATATATATATATATATATATATATATATATATATATATATATATATATATATATATATATATATATATATATATATACTTGCCTAAAATCTGGCCACCACGTCGTGGTCCTCAAGTTTATCCCCTATTCTCCAAGTCAGCGTCAAGAATCGTGAAAATTCCATTCACCACGTCGTAATTATCGAGAATCATCATTTTCTTAAAACATGAAAGTTGTCTAAAATTGTGTCTAGTTTTCAGATCATTTTGAATTATATCAATCGGAGTTACGAGTCATGAGATATGGTCAAAATACTAACAAAGGGTCAAGTTGTCCAACAACATCCTTCTTGTGTCTTCTTCTTATCTAAGCTCGCATTTTCCTGCTTCCAGCTTCCATATTGCTTCCGAGCATGTCTTTTACGCTACATAAAAGATATTAAATATAATAAGTACCTTTTGTTCTATAATAAGAATAAATATAGCATAAAATATTAAGATATGATGTAAAATATATATGTAGATATGCACATATTAAAATACCCCACACTTAACCTTTGCTTGCCCCCAAGCAAACTGATTTTTAACTTACTATTATCGCATAAAACAATCCATTTTAAACCCAGCCATTATCCCAAGACCGCAATGCATGTATTTGTGTCTATAATTCCTAAACACTTCTCAATCCTAAATACTCACAATCCTTATGAACTATCATCCCTTAGTTTATATGACACTTTTTTTTGCAACCCTCCGAATCCATCCTTAGAAATGTTTCTTAACCTCAAGGTATTTTTGATTAAACTTCCCAAGCATACATATGATCTAGAAAAAATTGCAACTTTGATACCATAATGGAGCTCTTCGAATTCATCTCTTCCTTGATATTTGCTCTTTGATTTCTTCGAATTCAACACCTTTTTTGTTTGATTTTTGGTATCTTCAATTTTTGATTCTTCAGAATTTTTGATCTTTTGATCTTCATACTTTGATAGCTCCAAAATTCTTTCAACTTTTTCAATTTTCTCTTTTTTTTAATATAACTCACTTTTTTTCCACTCAAATCCTACATGCTTAAGCAAGGGAGCTTAACTTCAACCTTTATTGGTTAGAGCTATTAGTCTAAGTGCAATGGCCACATAAGCTCTCCTAGATAGATTTCAGGTACACGCTACAAAACTTATTATGCCATATAAACTAGCAGATTATCTTTCATATCTCATGGTTTTTCACTAAAACTTAGGAAGCCACAAATACACTATAACATATATTGGTTCAAGTAAACATTTGGGCTCTCATCAGATCATCCCACACAATACTAGCATTTAATTTGTTAATTATCACTAGATTTAATTTTAGATTATTATTTCAAATCTTTCTAATAATTTTTTTAATCCTAGTCATTTTTTAAAATTTTTTTTAATCAGAATGCTTGTTTTCCTAAATTCAACCCCTACCTCACACTTAAATGATGCAATGTCCTTATTGCATACTAAAACAGTTAAAGAACATAAAAATTAGAAAGGAAGAATTGGAACAGACTCCCCTTGGGTAGTAATGGCGAGATCGAACTCTGAGACTTGTGTGGAAAGCTTAGACTTCTCGTATAATTGATGGAAACAGTACTTCTGGACCTTCTTCTTGTGAATGCAAATGTGCCAGATCGAATGAAATCAGAGAACCATTCTTGAAAAATGTGTTGACCGCTGCCATGACGTGGGAAAACAACACAACGTCATGGTGTTGAGCAAATGGTCATCAAGGTCGAGCATAATAATTTCGCTAGGAGGTGGTTTAAGGATGCCACGTCGTGGTGTAGTCAGATTCAGTCGCGATTAAAATTTTTGCCGTGACGTGTTGATGATGTCCACGTCGTAGTGTCTTCTCAGAGAATCTTCTAAGATTGAAACAGGTGGGGATCGACTCTTTGTAATGTATAAGACCATTCCCACTCTTCTTTTCAGTAAATATGCTTCAAATGCTTTTCTCTTCATTATGTTGGAACCCCACACTTATTCAAAAACTTGTTCTTTAATTATGATCTTCAAAAATCGCACGGCTTCTTCAAATTAAGCTCCTGCACTGCTTCACTTTCGTTAAACACTACAAAATAAGATCAAGACCTAGAAAAACACATCATCATTCAGTTAAAATAAAAATAAAATAATAAAAAAAACTAAAAATGAAAACAACAACTAAAAAGAATTCAAAAAGAAAGAAAATGCAAACTCTTAAAACATCGGGTTGCCTCCCGATAAGCGCTTCTTTTTGAAGAGTCATGAGCCGGACTCCTTCCCACTCTACGCTTCGTCAGGTGGAAGTGTAACCTCCCCGTTCTCCATCATCTTAAGCCTTGTTCGTTTGTAGGCAACTCGTCTGTTGAATGACTTTCTTGAGCTTTCTTGCATTGTTGGGTTGGCATCTTCTTTGTTCTTTCGCTTGAGTTTTTCCTACATTCTCGTGTCTTTGGCTTTTGTCTTGTCTCTTTTCGGATTTTTCTTATCAAAATGGACTCATAACTTTCTTTTTCTTTTTCTTCAATCAGCTCTGTGACTTGATCTGGTGGTCT
The DNA here is from genome assembly GCF_052849685.1 of Lactuca virosa. NCBI lineage: Eukaryota > Viridiplantae > Streptophyta > Magnoliopsida > Asterales > Asteraceae > Lactuca > Lactuca virosa. Next base: position 45,534,295 of record NC_136434.1, read on the forward strand.
TGTAAAAGCAAACACCTCAAAAATCATAGGCGTTAAAACAGGAGGTTTTGAATAATTCGCTTCTTTTTCTAATTTCTCTTCAAGTTCTTTATGTTCCATGAACATTGTGTTTCCTTGCTTCACCAGGTTTTCCATGGCACGAGATGGTAAAGGAAGAGGTGGTCGATACGGCTCAACAACAAAAAAATCATAATCTTCTTTTATTGCCCACGACGTGGCACTATTGCCTCCACGTCGTGGCGACTGGGCAGCTTCACGATACTCTTCTTCTTCTTCTTCTTCTTTCTTTTTTACTTCGAGTGACTGATTAGAATCCTCTTCAAGGTCCTTCATATGCACCAATTCATCTTCTTCTTCTTCTTCTGTATAAATGGCCATGGCTTGAGCGTTTTGGATTGACTCGATTTTTCGTGAAGGTGAATCCGGTAGCTTTTCTTGTACAAGCCTTGTTAATTGCCCCACTTGCGTACAGATGCTTAAAATAAATTCTTTTTGTTCTCTAGGTATTGTGTCTGTAGCATCATTTCGTTTTTCACTAGCTTCCATGAATCTAAATAACATTGACTCGAGAGTAGATATTTTTTCTGGACTTGTTCAGTTTGATAGAGATCATGCTTAAGTTCTTGAGTTTCTTTTGTATCACGATCTCTCTTGTACTCCAACTCACAATCCTTAGTAGAATGGGGTCCTCCACAAGCTCTGTATCTATCTTGAATTAACCCTCCTATTTTTATGATATTTTCTTCCATTGCATCGAGCTTTGCAATAACTGCACTGATAGCATCTTGACCTCCATCTTTACTTGATTTTTCTTTGGTGACATCCTCCTTTGAGTTGAGATACTCTCCTGGATGCTTAGCGAATTCTTCAATCAAAGCTTTATTTGTTGTCGGATCCTTCTTTGTCATGGGCCCTTGTGAGTCTAGAAGTTGGAGAGTGCACACATTGACTCCATCATAAAATATTGATATCTCTTGTTTCACATTGAAGTCATGTTGAGGGCAATGTCATAACAATCTCTTGTAACGTTCCCAAGCTCCATATAGCGACTACCCCTCTAGTTGTTGAAAATTCAATATGTTTCTTTTTAGCTTCGCCACTTTCGAAGGAGGGTTAAACTGGTTGATGAACTCAGTTTTAAATTCAGCCCAAGTCGTGATTGTCCCAAAGGGAAGTGATTTAACCATTCCTTAGTTTCACCCTTCAATGTGACCGGAAAAAGTCGAAGCATCACCACATCTCTACTCACGTTTGGTGCATTAAAATAATGTGAAACCTCCACCACCTTTTCTATGTGCTCACAAGCGTCCTCGTGCTCCTTCTCATAAAAAAGGTAGATCTTTTAGCATGCCAAGAATGTGCCCCGGAAGTTCAAACTTTTTCGTGGTTGGGATTTTTGGTGAATCAAGACCCCATCTGTTTTTGTTCCTCATATGCCGCTTGTACTCGTCCATTGTCATGGTCGTGATGCCCCCCATTTTTCTGCTAAAACAAAACTAAAAAAATGCATAAAACGATCAAAAAATAACTAAACTAAAAATTGACTGTAACGTAACCACGACGTAGCCAAGATGCCCACGACGTGGTTGCTGATCAGACAGAAAAATAAATGCAGAAAAATTAACTTTTTGTGGTTTTTACCCCACAAAAAAGGATCGAATAACTTAAAGCAATTAAACTAAAAATCAAATAAGTCGTTCCCCGGCAACGGCGCCAAAAACTTGATGTGGTGCAGACTATACCTTATCTAGCTTTAAATTTTTATCCTAACTACTTATCTACTATTGCACCTATAAGCAGTGGACCTGGTCGGATTATAGTGTAGTAAAGTAAGTTGGGTGTCGAACTCAGGGAACGGATTTAATTAACTAGAATAATTACTAAAAATTAACCTAAAACAAACAATAATTTAAAAGGGTTTTTATCTGGTTTTTCAAGTTCAAACATACTTAATCACTCAACTAATATGGTTGTTATCAATATATCTAAAACACTTTCGTTTAGTTTCGAATCCACCTTTTTCCTATGGTTAGTTATTATTTATGGATTAATTAAGTTGGTTACCAATTATTATGTAATTACGATCTGGTCCAATCTACTAATATTTTCACCAATTCTTGTACTGCTTTGTAAGGTCCTACACAAGCAAACACAGAATTAGTTATTAATTATAATTGGGCTATGTAAGATTTGTTAAACATAATTATGGTCACAATTATGGTCACAATTATGTTCTCCAACACAGTTAAATTGTTACTTTTATCACTTAACTAAGATGTGGTCAATCCTAGCTCTAGCAATTTAATGGTCACTAAATCACTAGGTAAACAATTTCATGTAATTTAATGGTCACTCAGCTACACTTAACTTGAATTAAAGCAACAAATAGAAACACTTTAACATGCTAGGTAAGTTAATCAAACACAAGCTCCAAACCAACTTTTATAAATCCATAAACTAATAAACTAAACCATATTTATTAGGGTTTCATCTAACTAAACGAAAGTCTACTAAATTAGCTACTCATGGAAGTAATCAAAAACATGATCAAACCGAATGAATTGATGATGTTTTCTTCTGGATCTCTTAAACTCTTGAGCTCCAATCGTTTCCTCCTCTTCTAAGGGTTTTCCAGAGGGTTTTTGTCGTAATACTTCTCCAGAAAGTCACCTCCAAGTCCCTCGATTCGTCCTAATGTTCAGATATATATACTTGCCTAAAATCTAGCTACCACGTTGTGGTCCTCATGTTTACCCCGTACTTTCCAAGTCAGCATCAAGAATCGTGAAGAATCCATTCACCACGTCGTGGGGAGAAGAATCAACATTTTCTCAAAACATGAACGTTGTCCGAAATTGTGTCTAGTATTCAGATCATTTTGAATTATATCAATCAGAGTTACGAGTCATGAGATATGGTCAAAATACTGACAAGGGGTCAAACTGTCCAACAACATCCTTCTTGTGTCTTATTCTTGTCTAAGCTCGCATTTTCCTGCTTCCAGCTTCCATATTTCTTCCGAGCATGTCTTTTATGCTACATAACAAATATTAAACATAATAAGTACCTTTTGTTCTATAATAAGAATAAATGTGGCATAAAATATTTAGATATGATGTAAAATATATATGTAGATATGCACATATCAAGACTTCACGGTGCTCCCTTAACGATCGTATCGGATCGCGACAGTCGTTTTCCTTTGAGATTTTGGAAGAGATTACCAGAAGATATGGGTACAAAGTTGTATTTGGTTACATCCTACCATCCACAGACTGATGGTCAGAGTGAAAGGACAATTCAAACCTTGGAAGATATGTTGAGAGCATGTAACCTATAATTTCAAGGTAACTGGTATGAGCATTTACCCCTAGTTGTGTTTTCCTACAACAATAGTTACCATTCGAGCATTAAGATTGCACCTTATAAAGCCTTATACGAACAGAAGTGTCGTATGCCATCTTGTTGGCTTGAAGCTAGAAAAAAACAGTTTATGGGTCCTAAGATTGTCCATCAGACTGTTGAAAAGTTGAAAGTGATTAGAGAAAGGATGCTAGCAGCTCAAAATTGTCAGAAGAGCTACACTGACAAGAAGCGAAAACAAATTAATTTCAAAGTTGGAGATTTGGTGTTGCTCAAAGTCTCTCCATGGAAGGGACTTATTAGATTTGGAAAGAGAGGGAAGTTGAGTCCAAGATTTATTGGACCATTCAAGCTTCTTCAGAGAGTTTGGAACCAAGCTTACAAGCTGGAATTGCCAAAAGAACTGGATGGTATTCATAACACTTTTCATGTGTGTTATTTTAGGAATTTCTTGGGAGAAGTTCCCGATATAATTCCACTTACGGAGTTAAGGATCATTGAGAATAAGAGGTTGACTGAAGATCCCGAAGAGATTAACGACCGTAAGATGAATAAGTTACGACATAAGATGGTCAAACTAGTGTTACTACGATGGAAACACAAGGCTGGGCCAAACCTCACGTGGGAGACAGAGGGCGACATGATGAGTTGCTATCCACATCTGTTTGCTGATACATGATTCCGATGACGGAATCATCTTAAGGGGAGAGAATTGTAACGCTCGTGTTTCTCACTAGGCATTAATAAAAGATGATGTAATAGTTATGGTCAACAATTGTAACCTTTAGATGGAATAAATATGTAACATCCATAAAATTTAGGTAAAATTTAAACTTTTCAAACATTTCAAAACCATCCATTGTTTACAAATTGTTTTTAAAGTTTAAATTTTACCTAAATTTTATGGATGTTACAAGCTGGTATCAAAACCTTGGTTTGAGTGAATTGGAGGAACATTCGTGTGAATCCAGTCTCAAACTAAGGAAAAGATTTTCAAAATAATTTTCAAATGGTTTTCAAAGTACTAAAGGGGGATGCGGGGTGTGCGATCAGCCGGAGCCAGTAAGTAGACCCCAAAATACCATACTGTTATTTGATATTGTGATATGTTAGAACAACATGCTAGTGATAGGCTAGGGATCTTCGGGAATTGCATGATAGAATTGTCGGATTATATGATGCATGTTAGCCTAGGGTTTCCTTATATGAAATTGACATCATTACTGTAGTTGCTTAGTGTATGAATCACGGTTGTATATAACTAAGATCATATAGCCTGAGAATGTTTGGTTTAGCCTTATTTCCTATTCTTGTTTGATGAAGGGATTAGGGTAGGATCGGATATTCGAATGTCTATAGGGTCCAGTGTTATGTATGGCTAACATACACGAGTGCTACAGGGTTGGTGGAAGTTTCATGGATGAGTTATGCAGGGTCAGTCGGCCAGTCGTGGGATGTTTAGCCTTCCTCTAGGAGTGAGGATGGAGCGCTCGCCTATGCTTATGTATATTGTTAGGGTGCTGTGATGATCCTTGAGACAAATATGGGTAGGTGCGGAAGGTAGTATGGGCCCGTACTACTGAAAGCACAGGACCCATACGCGTAGCAAGGAAGTCACAACCCCTAGGGTTTAGTTGGGAGTTGTTTCCCTGTTATTATATGGAATGGCTGATATCTTTTTGGTGTATTTTCAGTATGGTGGTTACGAGACGATTTGTGACTGGATCCGGGTCAGGATCAGGAGCTGGCAGTCAGGAGGGGCCAACATCGTCAGACACCATTGGTCAGATGAGACCAGATGAGTTGGATGACAGGATTCGGGAGATCCTGCACTTTTCCGGGCTGAGTTGCCCGAGATGTTTGGGTCTATTAATACCGCTCTGGTGGAGTATTTTGATGAGCGCTATGCAGCCATTGTTGAGACGGATGCTGCTGCAGCCTCCGCAGCCGTGGCGGCTGTAGGTATGGGGACAGGTCGGACTTTTCAGTACCGGGACTTCGATAATACGAAGCCCCCGGCCTATGATGGAGTCCAGAACCCGATCATAGCCATGAGGTGGCTATCTAATGTGGAGGGATGCTTATTCACGTGTTCATGCCCTGCTGACCAAAAGGTCAGATACGCTCTGAACCTCTTGAGGTCTGGAGCGAAGGACTGGTGGAGACTTGTTACAGGATCATACTCCGATGAGCAGAGGGCTGCAGTATCTTGGGATCAGTTTAGAGATATGTTCTGCGCCCGCTACATTCCTCGGGTCGAGCGGGAGAGGTTGGCTCAGGAGTTTCTGGATTTGAGACAGGGAACGGCGACGGTGACGGAGATCACCCGGATGTTTACCGAGAAGACGATGTTTTTCCTGGAGTTTGCTTCTGAGTGGGCTCAGATGATTCGTTATCTGAGCATGCTCAAGACTGACATCACACAGTTTGTTGCTACCCAGCGTTGTGATACTTTACTGGAGTTATAGGAGGCCGCTAGGCGGCGTGATCTTGAGATTGAGTTGCAGTTGAGAGAGCAGAGACAGGCCCCGACGTAGTTGCAGTCGGTGTCGAAGCGGTTCAAGACCGCCGATTCCAAGTCTAGAGGTCAGCACGGCCGCACTTGTGGGAAGTGCGGAAAGGCTCATTCTGGAGCATGTCGATCTGGTAGCAGGTGCCACAAATGTGGCAATGAGGGACATTATGCGAGGGATTGTCGTCAGTCTTCCCCGGTTCCGAGTATGAGGATCTGTTACCACTGTGATCAGGTTGGCTACATGAAGGTCAACTGTCTATTGCTGGCCGCCAAGCCGGCGCAGGCTCCCGCGCCAGCTACCTTGAGGATTACTGACGGGAGTCAGGGTAGAGCAGAGTCCCCGTGGGCTCGAGGACGCACTTTCAAACTCACGGCCGAGGAGGCCAGGACAGCGCAAGATATGGTGGCTGGTATGTTTCTATTCCTTATCTCATTGATTATATTCATTTTATGCTCATATGTTTGTACTTATGTTAGGTACGTTTTTAGTGAACTCCTTGCCTGATCTTGTATTGTTTGACTCGGGGGCGAGTCGGTCATTTGTCTCTCGATCGTTTAGTAGGGAGTTCGGTTTGCCTTTAGGAGAGCTAGAGTGTCCGTTGCGAGTCTCCATCGCCAACGAACACGGGATTTCTGCTTCTTCAGTCTATCGAGGTTGCGTTCTAAAGATCTTTGGGGTATCATTCCCGATTGACTTGATCCCAATTCCCATGGGGGTGTTTGCGTTATTGTGGGTATGGACTGGCTAAGTCGTTTCGGTGCCATGATCGACTGCTAGGGTCAGCGTGTAGTAGTTCGAACCCCAAGTGGAGGAGAGCTGGTTATCTATGGTGAGGGCACCAGGTTGGGTTCGGGGTTCTGCTCAACCGCCAGGGATCGACAATATATTCAGCATAGGTGTGCGGGTTATTTGGCGTATGTGGTGGATACGCGGGTCAGGGATCAGGTCTAGGTTTCAGAGGTTCCAGTCGTCAGAGAGTTCGTTGATGTGTTCCCGGAGGAATTACCCGGAGTGCCTCCTGAGAGGCAGGTCGAGTTCAGGATCGACCTTGTGCCAGGTGCGGCCCCAATTGCCAAGGCGTCGTATCGATTGGCACCACCTGAGATGCAGGAGTTGTCATCTTAGTTACAGGAGCTGCTAGGTAAGGAGTTCATCCGTCCGAGCAGTTCTCCATGGGGAGCACCGATTCTCTTCATCAAGAAGAAGGATGTATCACACTGGATGTGCATTGGTTACCGGGAGTTGAACAAGTTGATGGTGAAGAACCGTTATCCACTTCCGCGGATAGATGATCTTTTCGATCAGTTGCAGGGAACATCTTGGTTTTCCAAGATAGATATGAGGTCCGGGCATGAAGGTTTTTTACTAATGAATCGATAGTCAAACTCATTCCATACAGTATCTTTTACTCGATCAAAGCGGCGGATTTCTAAATTTTCATAGGGCCCTCTCGGAATTCCTTCTAGGGCCTGTTGAATATTTTTTATGGATTCTGTCATTTCACTGATTCGTACTAAATAACGAGCTAATGAATCCCCTTCTTTTTGCCATTGGACTTCCCAATCAAATTCGTCGTAACACTCATAATGATCAACTTTACGAAGATCCCATTGTATTCTGGAAGCTCATAGCGTGGGTCCCGACAAACCCCAATTTATTGCTTCCTCTCCACCAATAATGCCTACTCCTTCAACTCGTTCTAAAAACATGGGATTCCGTGTAATAAGCTTCTGATATTCAACAATTCCTGTTAAAAAATAATCGCAAAAATCCAAACATTTATCTATCCACCAATACGAAAAAAATTGTGCATCATTCGCATACCGGTGGCAGCTTCGAATAGGTCATATATCAATTCTCTTTCTCGAAAAATATAGAAGAAAGGAGTCTGCGCCCCAATATCTGCCATAAAAGGGCCAAGCTATAAGAAATGTGAAGCTATACGACTTAACTCCAACATAATGATTCTGATATAACTGGCCCTTTTAGGGACTTGAATATTTCCTAATTGCTCTGGTGCATTTACAGTTATTGCTTCTGTGAACATAGTAGCTAAATAATCCCAACATGTTACATAAGGCAAATATTGTATAATTGTTCGATTTTCTGCAATTTTTTCCTTACCTCTGTGTAAATAACCCAATATTGGTTCATAGTCAATAACATCTTCACCATCTAGAGTAACAATGAGTCGAAGAACACCGTGCATTGATGGGTGGTGAGGTCCCATATTGACTATCATGAGGTCTTTTCTTGTAGCTGGTCCGGTCATAGGTTTTTCCTGATTCATTCTTCCATGAATTGCTGAAAGCGAAAAGAAGTTCATCAAACTTTAAGCGATAATTCAAACTAAGTCTTCAAATTAACGAGTTTTTCTCTCTCGAATATTCAACTGACCTATTAACTCTTTATAACGTGCTCTATTTTTTTTGACAAATAAGCCAGCAACCGTTGACGTTTTCCCAGAATTTTCCGCAGACCTCTCTGAGATAAATAGTCTTTTTTGTGCAATTCCAAATGTGAAGTAAGTTTACATATCTTATTGGTGAAACTTACTACTTGAAATTCAACAGATCCTCTGTTTTCTTTGTTTTCTTCTTGTTCTTGAAAAATAATTGAAATAAATGAATTTTTTACCATAAAATAATTTCACACTCCCCTTTTTACAGATATTGATTTTATTAAGCAGTAACAATAATGTCAGAAATTTTAATGTAGTATACACAATATTCACAATTTTTTTATAGACTCCTGATTTTATCAATTAATAAATCCTATTTTGGAATTCATTTGTATAGTAAAAAGACGATACCAAATAGTTTAGTACGAAAATTCTGTTGATTAATTTCTAGCTTTAATTGATACGACATTTTTCCTATGTCATTTCCTTATTATTGCACTATCCTAGACTGGAATGTAAGACAGTGCATATGTTCATTTGGTTGCTTGCATATAACATGGATATATTTACATCACGGACAGAACTGATTGATAGAACAACAGAATATCTAGGAAACTCAAAATTGTTAATCATGGATACATAGATATCCTTAACATACTCAAGCGGCTCCCATTATTGGTATCAAACCAATACCGATTCATACAAGCTAAATCTTCTAATCAATAATTAGGCCAAAAAAGAACTTGAATTTAATTAATTCATTTTTTTATGTCAAAATCTTGATTTTCATCCAAAAATTGACTCCATTTTTTATCTTGTTCTCGTTGTAAACTAATGTGTTTCTATCCACACCAGTGTTATTCTTTAAATTCAAATTAAAAGAAATGAGAATTCTTAATTCTCTACGGCGTCTAGACGATAAAATTTTTTCAGGAACAAGCAAATCAGAATTCTTTTTGTCTATATTTTTAGCAACATTTTCTTGTTTTTGGTATCTTTGATTACTTTGGTACTTACTTTTATGAACCAATGAAATACCTATGATTTGATACATAAAAATTTGTCCGTCATTTTTTAGAGATAGGCGGGCAGGTTCCAGAATTAATATTCCTGTTTTCATTAATTGTGTAAGATTTAAATTCCTACTCATTATACCCAGATCCATTTCTTTCCTTTAAATATAGGATATAGTAATTTTCTGACATTTATGAGGCTAAGTAGTAGACCATATATCTGGATATTATTCATTATTTTTTGATTCAATTGATTGACACGTCCAGCCCATCTTAATTGCAAAGGAAAATCCCCTTTAAGGAATATTTTTAGTTTTTCGGTGGATTCTAAAAAGTATTCTTCAATATTGTTTTGATTATTTAATTCAAAATATTGTTTTGAATTTGATGGACTAAATTTGAAAAAAAATCCTCTTCTTGCTTTCCGTTGATATTTTGATTTTTCACTAAAATTGGAATTGATATTCAAATTAAAAAGAAGTAATTTGCTTGGAATAAACCAAGGTTTCTCTTTATATTTATGATAAAGTCTCACAAACTTTGGAAAGAAAAAAACTTTCGGATTGGATATGAGGCAATTTAAGATTAAGATTTTTTTCATTCATTCCCATCCAATCAAAAAATACATTTTTGTAATTTATTTCCAAATTTGAATCAATCGGAATATAAAAAAGACCATTATTATGAACTTTGTCCTTTATTTGGTCCTTATTTTTATCCTTTATTTGGTCCTTATTAGGTTCAACCTTAATATTTTTATTAATTTTATACAAAAATTTTCTATCTTTATTTATTTCCATATATATAATATCGCTTTTTCCTAAATAATTCTTGCTAGGAATATTCTTGAGCATCCTAAAAAAAATTTCTTTATTTCTGGTGGAATTTTCTTGGTTATTATTTGTTTCTAATGATGATCTATAAATATAGTAGTTATTTTTAGTTTCAGAATGAATATATTTATATGATAAAAGATCATATCTATAGTTTTTTTAAAATTATCCTATTTATTTGCTAATAAATAGACTTTCGAATTTTGTTTTTTTTTAATCAAGTAATTGGTCTTTTTCAGAGGAATACCATTTGTTTAAATCTTTATTTTGAGACGTCTGGCATTGGTTGATTCTATTTCGCCATTTTTGGGGGATTAATCTAGACGATGTAATCTGAGATAAATCGTATTGATAATGACCTCTTAACCAGTTTTTCCATGGATTCATTCTTATTATGTCTTAATTCGGAATGAAATATGTCTTGTCTTCCAAAAAAATCCTTTATTTCAGTCTTAAGAAAAAAAGACGGTTCATTTTATTGAAAAATAGATCTTAACTTATAGAAGTTAATAATCTGCGTTTGTGATAATTTGAAAAATACATATTTTTGTGACAAGTAAGATAAATCAAAAAAAATATCTGACTTCCGCTTACTATTTCTAAGATTATCAAAAGCCCTTTTTATAGTCATAGACAAAATAAAGTCAATTTTATTTTGTTTTGTTTTATTAATCCTTTCTTGATTTGTTTCATTATTGTTAATGTATTTATCATTATCAATAATTTTTTTGTTGATTGGATAAAAAGTTGTAGAGGGATTCTGCGCATATTAATGATACATAGAAAGATCTCTATGTATATTTTTTCAATGAAAAATTTAACTAATAATTCAATATTTTCAAAATTTTTTGGGATGATTCTGCATTATTAATTTTATTTTTTTTCATTATTTCTATTTCATTTCTGATTGTCTTTCTTCTATCAATCCTATGTTTCATTTCTTCTTCTGCCTGTGAATAATTTGTCCAACCTGTAGATCGAATTTGACTAAGTGATTCATGAATTATCTCATTGCTGATTATGGAATCCTTTTCTGTTTGAGTTTCACTTGATTCATATATTTTTCTAGATAGAAATAATGGAATTTTATTTCCTTTTAAAAGTTCTTTTATTTTTTGTTTTATAAAGAAAAATGCTTTTGCTTCTTTCTTTTTTATTTTTTTAAAAAATCTTCGAACTCTAAAATTTAATTTTCTGATTTCGACTTTATAGTCTATATCTTTAAAAATGGGTTCAAGAAAGGAAGGTGTTTTTCGAGGAGGACCAAAAGGATATTCCGTTTCCATTCCCAAAATTGTTAAAAAACAAGAATTAAAATCCTCTTGTTGCTTTAGATCTCTATCAGAATCATAGAGTCTTAGCTTAGATCTGTGCCAAGGTTTCAAATGAAAAGGATATAGGATTTTTATCTGAAAACCTCCGCTTAACCAATTTTTAGGAAATTTTGTTTTGGAGAATTGAAGACCATTAGAGCTGCATCTAGCACAAGAAAGTCGAAGTATATACTTTACTCGATACAAACTCTTTTTTTTTTGAAGATCCACTATGATAATGAGAAAGATTTCTGTATATACGCCCAAAGCGGTCAATAATATCAGAATATGAGAAATCGGCCCAAATCGCCTTACCAATAGAATGCCCCAATGCATTACAAAATTTAGATTTAGCTAATGATCCAATCAAAGGCATAATTGGAACAATAGTCTCAAACTTCTTAATAGCATTTTCAATTATAAATGCATTTTCTAGCATTTGACTGCGTACCATTGAAGGCTTTAGCCGCACACTTGAACGATAACCCAGAAAGTCAGGGGAATGATTGGATAATTGGTTTATATAAATCCTTCCTGGTTGAGACCACAGGTAAAAAGAAGATTTCGCGAAATTGACAAAGTAATAGTTCCATTTATTCATCAAAAGAAACGTCCCTTTTGAACCAAGAATGGATTTTCCTTGATACATAACATAATGCATGAAAGGATCTTTGAACAACCATAAATTCGCTTGAAAAGCCCTGGCAAAGACTTCCATACAGAGTGAGGGAGGAGGACATGACGTGGAGAAGACCGTGTTTCGGAGTCGTTATGGACATTACGAGTTTGTGGTGATGTCGTTTGGGCTCACCAACGCACCAGTAGTATTCATGGACCTGATGAATCGGGTATGCAGACTGATGCTCGATCGCTCGGTTATCGTGTTCATAGATGGCATCTTGGTGTATTCTAAGACCAAAGAGCAGCATGAGGAGCACCTCCGCGAGCTACTGAGAGTTTTGAGGCGAGAACGGATTTATTCCAAGTTCTCGAAATGCGAGTTTTGGTTGCGAGAGGTTCATTTCCTTGGAAATCTCGTTAACCAGGAGGGGATTTTGGTCGATCTGGACAAGATCGAGGCGGTGATGCAGTGGGAGGTTCTGAAATCTCCCTCGGATATCAGGAGTTTTCTGGGATTGGCAGGGTACTACCAATGATTTATACAAGATTTCTCCAAAATTACAGTACCCCTCACTCGTCTGACGAGGAAGGGGGTGAATTTTTGGTGGGGCCCTGAGCAACAAACAACATTTGAGACCCTCCGACAAAAACTTTGTGAGGCTCCATTTTTGACACTCCCTGAAGGAGTTGAGGATTTTGTGGTTTTCTATGATGCATCCATCACCGGATTGGGAGCGGTCCTCATGCAGAGACGACGAGTGATAGCCTATGCCTCGCGAAAGTTGAATTCGCATGAGACGAAATATCCCACACATGATCTTGAGTTGGGAGCGGTAGTTTTCGCCCTCAAGATCTGGAGACATTACCTCTACGGGATCTGATGTACCATATACACTGACCACAGGAGCTTGAGACACATCATGGATCAGCCGAACCTGAACATGAGGCAGCGCAGGTGGCTGGACGTAGTCAAGGATTATGAATGCGAGATTCTTTACCATCCTGGTAAAGCGAACGTTGTGGCGGACGCCCTGAGCCGCAAGTCGGCAGGATCTTCGGTTCCGGCGTAGTGTATGAGGATATCTGTGGATTCTCCACTTGTGAGCTTGATTAGGGAAGCTCATAATGAGGGTGTACGGCATGAGAATTGGAAAATTGAGAGGACCAGGGGTGAGATCACCAAATTCGTACAGAATAGTCGTGGTTTATTGACCCGTTGTGGTCGGGTTTGGGTTCTTGTGTCTGGTGGGGTTAGACACATTGTATTGGAGGAGGCTCATAAGTCTCGTCTTTCTATTCACCCGGAGGCCACCAAGATGTATTGGGATCTGAGTTTGAGTTACTGGTGGTCGTGCATGAAGAGAGAGATCGCTTGGTACGTCGAGAGGTGCTTGACCTGCAGGATGGTCAAGGCCGAGCATCATAGGTCGCATGGCAAGCTGCAACCCCTGGAGGTTTCCATGTGGAAATGGGAGTAGATCACGATGACTTTATCACCAAGTTGCCTAGGACGGTGAAGGGATATGATGCTATATGGGTCATCATGGATCGACTGACCAAGAGCACCCATTTCATGGCCATTCGGAAGAGTTCATCGGCCGAGAAATTGGCCGATGTATATATCCGCGAGATCGTTGCTCGCCATGGGGTGCCGGTCTCTATTGTCTCAGACCGTGATGTTCGATTCACCTCCCGTTTCTGGCAGAAGTTCCATGAGGGACTGGGCACGAGACTGCATTTTAGCACCGCCTACCATCCGTCGACAGACGGCCAGAGCGAGCGGACCATTCAGACCCTTGAGGATATGTTGAGGGCCTGTGCCATTGATTTTGGTGGGAGTTGGGACTCTTACCTACCCCTTGCAGAGTTCTCCTACAACAACATCTTTCACTCCAACATTGGTGCTCCGCCTTTTGAGTTGTTGTATGGGCGAAGATGGCGTACCCCAGTCTGTTGGGACGAGGTTGGTCATAGAATGATGGGTCAGACCGAGGTGGTTCTGCAGACTACCGAGATGATACAACAGATCAGGTAGCGGTTGCAGACTGCTCATAGTCGGCAGAAGAGTTACGCCGACCGGCGCCGATCTGAGTTGGAGTTTCAGGTCAGTGACATGGTGTTATTGAAGGTCTCACCCTGGAAGGGTGTGATCCGTTTCAGGAAGAGGGGAAAGTTGGGTCCCCGATACATTGGACCATTCCGGATTATTGCCATAGTTGGCAAGGTGGCGTATAGACTAGATCTTCCGGAGGAGCTCAGTCAGATTCACAACACTTTCTACGTTTCACAGTTGCGGAAGTGTATATTAGACAAGGGTACGGTAGTGTCGTTGGATGACATTCAGGTCGACTACCACTTGAATTACGTTGAGAAGCCAGTGGCTGTCTTAGAAAGGAAGATAAAGGTCATGCACAACAAGGAGATACCTTTGATTAAGGTACAGTGGCAACATCAGAGGGGATCCGAGTGGACTTGGGAGCCTGAGGCCGAAATGCGGGAGCATTATCCGGAATTGTTCACCGCAGCAGGCTTCGAGGACAAAACCTAGTTCAAGTGGGCGAGAGTTGTAACATCCCAAATTTTCAGGTATGAATTTAAAAGCTTATATGTATTTTTAGGGCAACTCGACGAGTTAGAAGGCTCCAACTCGTCATGTAGAATGTTTAATGCCCGCATATATTTTAATATCTACTCGACGAGTTGGAAGGCCCCAACTCGACGATTTGAAGGCTGGACATGAAAACCCTAATTTTTAGGGTTTGCACCCTATTTAAAGGCCTTAACTCTCATTATTGGCCTCCTACATCGCCTCCTTGTATAGAGAAAAAACCCTAGTTCGTGCTTTTGCCCTCTTTGTGTGTGTGTGAGCTTAGAGAGTGATTTTGGTGCTCTTTTGGAAGGAACAAGAAGCTTGAAGAAGTTGGATGAAGGGAGAGATTGTAGATTTAGTGTTTACTCTGTTTTGGCAACCATTCTGAGGTATAAAGTCGAAACCTTGGCCTCTTATTGCTTAGATCAACTTCTATGAAAAGATATTGTTATTCTTGGTCCATATTGGAGTCATTCTTGGAATGATGCATTATTTGAAGTTGCCACTTCAGATCTGGATGTTTTGTGGCTCTTTGAGCCTAAAGTTCCAAGCTTTATCAAGTATTGGCCCTCCTTCATGCCCTAAACCTCTTACTAAGCTATGAATAAGTGTTTTAGCCCCATGATGTCATGCATGGACGTAAAACTTACAGCTTTACGTGGTATCTCAACCCTAGAGGACCAAATCTATAGTTTGGAGGCATTAGACTCACTTGGAAAGCGACTGAATGGATGAAGACTAGGACAACTCGACGAGTTGCCTAGCTAACTCGACGAGTTGAGTCGGGTTTTCCCGCTTTCTGGATGATGAAGAACTCGACGAGTTACCCTGGTAACTCAGCGAGTTGTATCAAGCTTTTCATGATTTTTCTGAGATAGGAAGGAACTCGACGAGGCAGTAGATGCACTCGACGAGTTGGGTCAACATGGACTGTTGACCTTGACCACTGACCTTGACTGTTGACTTTGACTTTGACCATGGTTGACCAAGTTTGACCTTGAGGGTATTTCGGGATTTTGATGAGGTTAGTCACATGGTGGTTGTAGGCAGCCGAGATCGGAACTGAGAGTTGGGGTTTGATCTTCTTGATTCAACACTACTTGTGAGGTGAGTTTTCCTCACTGTACTAACTGTTGGGTTTTAGTATACTACAACATCCTATGGTGCACATACAACCCTAAATACCTTGGATCTATGTTTTCTCTATTATACATGCAAATGGTTTCCAAGGCATTAAACCTATAACTAGCATGCATTTGACATAAACCATATAATATACTAGTTAGGGAAACATACCTTTTATGTGGCTTGAAGTCTTGATGTATTTGGCCTTAAGAGCTTAGCACCAATAGTATGAAATGCCTCAAATGGAATCACAACACACCTAGGACAAAGGTGGCTCTTGAGAGAGAATTCCATGCACCAAAACACCTCTATATTTCTCTAAGAAAAGAAGTGGTGATTTTGGCTATGGAGTAACCTATTTATATGTAGGATTCCAAGGGTCATGGGTATAACCCATAATCCATACCCATGGGTTTTATGATCCATGGTTCATGTGG
This sequence comes from Lactuca virosa, assembly GCF_052849685.1. Classification (NCBI taxonomy): domain Eukaryota; kingdom Viridiplantae; phylum Streptophyta; class Magnoliopsida; order Asterales; family Asteraceae; genus Lactuca; species Lactuca virosa. Next base: position 45,550,507 of record NC_136434.1, read on the forward strand.
CCCAACTCTTTATGTATCCATACATAAACTTGGTCCAACATGGATCATAAGCCCAACACATATAAATATAACTAATTATCATAATTAGTCCCCATAGATTTAATTAGTCTCTTTTGATCACTAAATTAATTCCAAATTAATTCTTGATCGATACTAATTAAAACATATGATTTCATATTAATATATTATAACTTATAATATATTAATAAACCATAAATAACCTTCTCTCAAAAGTCCATCCTAACAAATTGTCCTGATGATATGCAACCCAAATGGACCATGCTACTCTCGGGTCAAGTACATACCAATAATAGTTATGGGCTTAGACATCTAATCCAACAGTCCCCCACTTGGATAAGTCTAAAACTATTATTGCAAGTACGACTTCATAACCCGACTAGCAATCGTAGCTCTTAAAGCCGCTGTCGAACTCTGAACAAATCAATGACGCGTCCATTAGATAAGGGATCATATATTCCTCCATTCTAGATATCATATGGACTGAGACATGGATTATAATCATTCTCTCTGTCCATTTGTTGTTTCTCGATTTTCGATTTATGATGACTGACTGATTGAACAAATCAAATCAGTCCTGGCTTGGCCAAGCACTCACATGTGTCATCGCTAAATCATCGAGGGCCCCACAGATATCGCTTTTATCCCGAAGGTAAAAGGAATGGATAAACTTCGACTCATATGGCTTGTTCTACTACTTGTTGAATCATACACAAAGGCACGTTTTATAACATCGAGTTACCAAATGCGTTTTCGTGCAATCAATGTATAACCAACTCATAGTAACAACTCATATCTCTAGGTTTGAAGAATATAAGATATTATCGTCTCATGATCACTCGTGATAAAATCCATGAAGTGATTCAAATGAGCGCGGGTTGAATCCAATACTCAGAACTTATGAGCACTCATGAGTGTTGTAGCACCACTTTGTCCACCAACTTGGACCTCTACAAACCAACCCATGACAGTCTTGATTCATATCTACTTCCAACATATGACCGACTGTGGATGGTTTGAATAACTTAATCATTCAGGAAGAGCGACTTAGTTATTTTGGAAGTCAAAACATGCAAAGTGAAACACAAGAATAAATGAATCAAATATGGTATCAAACCCTATGAATATAAATAAACACTTTTATTTATCACCATACTGATTACTTATTATTCATTGTTTCGGTTTTATCAACTTTATACTTGAATTAAAAACACTAGTTGTCCCATGCTCCAAGCATGTACACTATGTTTTTCTTAAACAATAGCTTTGCCATACACCAAGTATGCACTCTATGTTTGTCTATGATCCTTACTTTGTGAAATAAACCAATTGAACATAATTTCAATGATTCTAATTTCACACTCCCAAATCCTTATCGAAAAATGTGAGAATTTCAAATTCCTATCATTTATCGAAATCTGTTTGGATTTTAAACTTATATGCACTGACCCTCCTGTAATGAATATGTACAAAGTCACAAAGACTTGTCAACAGTCATTATAAGGTATTCCAATGGAGATCAACTCCATGGAAACTAAGTCTCATATTCAAAGTACATTGCTTTGGACATGCTTCTTGCATTAAGTTTTCTAATCTTACACAGATAACTTCCACCTATGGAGACAACTCCATATTCTCATTTTGACTATCACTTCTGAATAAGAGATGCCTCTTTTCAGAATATGTCAATATGGTCCTTCCAAAATTAGCACTATACTTCCAACTGTCCCTGAGCAACCAATCTTTGGTAAACCTCAGATTGTCCTCGACAATTGCTTAATCATTTTAGTCATATCCAATTCTAGACCTTTTCCCTTCTTAATGCCTCTGGGCATTTGGAAAAATTTAGAAATGACAAATATTATAGCACATGCAATCGATCGTGTACCCAAAGCAAATGGTACACGATTCATGATGTCTCACATAAAGACATGATTCTAGACTAGTCTTTTGCTACAATATTTTTATTTGCCATGTTTTCAAAATTTGACTATGAAGAGGGATGCCGTAATCATAATCGAATTTTGAGAACGCAATATATAGAATTTCCTTAAGTTGGACCAATCCAACATGAAATTCATATATATATATTTTTGACTAAAGATGATTAAGGTCTCAATCTAAGCCTTTAGAACTGAAATGAAGTATATCCTCTCCCTTAATTATAGCAAAACAACTTTTTCAATCCCTGCAGCCTCACGAATTGAAACTTTTGTTTTCTATAATTAACATTGCTAACTTGCAACACTAACAATAATTATCATGCTCCCACTAACATGATGATTATTAGCATAACACTTATGCTCCCACTAGCTTTGACATGTACTCAGAAATCAGCTGGACTTCTAGAAATCAATACTTTATTGACTTTCTTACCAAAGTTTAGATTTCTGATACGAGATGCTTTGATAAAACTTTATCAAAATCATACACCTTTCCTTAGATAGCATGCATGTGTGTCTAAACAATTTCAGAACTATGAAAAGGGATACCGTAATCATAGTCTCAATTGTTTAGACCTTTTGCCATCTGCTTCAAATCTACTTGGTGGAAGTGTTTCCTCACCATCATTTTCATGAATCGGAGAGAAACCTTATGACCCTTAGATTTTATGGTGTATGTGTTCTTATCCATGTGAATCGTCAAAACCATAGTCACAAGACAAGGATAATGACAAATCCAAACTCATATGGACTGAACTTATGCAATCTTAACTTCTTGCCACCTGGCAGTACAGGGCCTGCCATTGCTTCCAAGTTGTTATGCAACCAATTGAGAACTTTCAGAACTCCTATGCAAAGCCCACTTTAACTGGAATGGGCACAGAATATGTCAACACGATAGGTTATAAACCTCAAGTCGTGTGCTAGTGAAGAACCTCAGGTTTTATTCTTGATTAGTTCTTGAAATTCTTTTTAGGATCTTTAAGACTCCCACTATCCTCTTGACATATAAGACTATCTTGCCAAATATTCAAGAGATAGTGCGGATTCTTTATCAAGACAAACACTTCACACAATTGGCCTTAGTTGGTCTTTGTTTTATCCAAAACATCACAACTTACCAATTTCAAATGTACAAGAGTAGGACACTTTTACTCTTACATTTGACAAGTGTTTTAAACCTTTCTTTAAGATATGTCACTCAAGTTACAATCTTGGAGTATGACTCTAAGAATTGTTTTGGAACGAAGTATTACTCATCTTCCTGATCTAACCATTTCAACAATTCATGACTCCTCTTCTTAGTCATAAGAATGCACTAAGATGACCTTTAGAGGACTAATTGTGATATGATTTCTAAATCATTAAGATGATCACAAACATGATACTAAAGTACTCTCCCATCTTTTCAGATTTGAGAAACTTTTATCTTTCTGCCTAATTTGATTCTTCCCATTCGTTCTGCCATACATTGAGACTTTTCCAATGTTTCAGAATTATACTTAAACTTGTAAGTATAACCATATTTACTAAACTTTAGTAAATCAAATAGTCTTAACGAGCTTTGTGGTGGACATGACCAGTGCACAAGAATGTGTACTCAATCCTTTTAGTCCTTCACTTGACTCACACATCCATGTGAACAAATAATTAGTCTTGATTTTCCAATGCTTGAAAGTTCTCATTCATCATACTATTCAACTTGCATGATTCCAAGTTTCGGTCCAATTGAAACTTGGGTGATGAGGAACTTTCCTGATTTGGTAAATTTAGACACTACCACAAATGAAAGAATCAAATCCATTTTCCAATATTGCTGTCAGTGGAATCATATAAGCAACAATTTTCCACAAATGCCATTGTAAGGATACTTCAAATAAATAAAATTAAACAATTTTCTTTTATTTTAAAACTTTGCGGAAAAACTTATCCTTACAATCCACATGGAAAATTGTTGTTATCTATTCTTTAGCAATATATCATAACTTCTTAAGCAACTGCTTAAAATTCTGATGCGATCGAAATCCACCTTCGCGATCAGAATCAGCATATACTTCCTTTAAGATTTCTCTCTATTCTTTGATTCTTAAAACATCAACATGTGACCCAGTCACATCATGTAATGAGGATCTCAGAATAGAACTTAACAGAGTTAGATAATGGGCTCTACCTGATGTAGAGTCAAACTTATTGACTTTAACATCCTTAGGTAAATTTGGCAGCTTTGCAATCAACGCCCCTTCCTTTGGCAAAATAAACATATGGACCCTTTGGTAATGGGACTATCTCAGACTTAGCCTTTCTCTTTACCATTTGGTTAACCGGGTTGACTATGGCCAATCCCTTTCCATTGGGAAGAGAATGCTTTTTATGGATTTCCAGTGTCACCATTGTCACTGTCCATAAATTTTTTTGGAAGTTGATCTTCTAATCAAATTTGCTTTACTATCGTTCCAAATTATTGATGATTCAGCAGCACCAAGCAAATAGATATGATCATTAAGGTTCATGTCATAGTCTGTTTCATAGTAGTCCCAAAGGAACTCACTATGTGACTTAGAAAGTGATTGAACATCCAACTTTCTCAAGACTTTGAAACCCAACTCTCCCGACTTGTCAATATGTGACTTCATCTCTAAGATGTGATCACACATAGACCTTGCTTGCCATTAGGGCTTGAGTGACCTTGAACTTGTGGGTTAGGCAGAATAATTGGAGGAGGTGGAGGAAGAGAAGTATTACTTCCATGAGCCAAACTCGGGAAGTCATATTCATTAGGAAAGTTTGGTTTGGGAAGATCATTGTTGTCTAAACCAGACATCAACAATGGGAGAAATTCACGTAAAGTTGATTTAAGTCCTTAATATAACACCCAACATGATATATTAAGGCTAGGACCCAACAAACTATTTTATAACTTGGAAGAGGGATGCCGTAATCCAAGCTATAAAATATTTGAAGGTAGGTGAATGACGATTCACCAATTTCCACCAAGATAAACGAAATGTATTATTAGGTTTTAATTGGTTTTGAAACTCCTAGATTCTTTTGAGATTCATTGAACTTTTCAACGGCATGTTTCAATCTCGAGTGTGCCCTTCAGGTTTTGTGACTGGGATGTCGAGGATCACAAAACAAGGTGTGAAGTAACCATGCAAATATACTTGGTACCCTTAATATTTACCCCCTCAATCGATGTGCCGGTTAACCACACACGCTCCAACGATACTATGATAAAAATTAAGTTACCCTTTGCCTACCTTGTTAAGTCCATGTTAGTGTGCCGGTTAACCACACACGCTCCACTAACAGCTTAAACAAAGTGCTAGTGTAATTTCATGGATTAGCACCTTATTCACATTTTCCTAAGTAACTAAGATTGGGAATTTATAAGTGTTTAGTTACTTAGTATTTATCATTATACTTATAATGAAGGGAGAATTATAGTCCTTGTCCTACCTGTTCGGCTAACGACCCTCCACCCGTCAAGGAAGCGGTGAGTGAGAGTGGACACCCATTAAACTGCCATTTTATAGGCAGTAACCTTATACCCCCCTTATAGACCGGCTTCGTGAATGAGGACTACTAATGGTTCGACGAATTTATCTTATACATATCTATATAATTAAAATTATAATAATAGTATAAGGGTTGAATTTTAAACTTTTAAAATTCTAAGGTCTAGTTTGGAATTAAAGTATACATGGGGGGTAACTTTACAAATTCCAAAACTTGAGGACAAGTTTTGAAACCTTTCAAAACTCTTGGATTTTTCATAACTTATGAGTTTAATTAAGGTTTAATGAAAAAAAAATTCAAGTTCCATAACTTGAGGACAAGTTATGGAAGACATTAAATCATTTAATGTTGACATTAAAAATAGTGACTCTTCTATTTTCATAACCTATGAGACTTAATGACACTTTAAAAGGAAAACTCTTCACTTTCCATAACTTGAGGACAAGTTATGGAGTTCATAAAAACCATTAAGATCAAATATTCCAATTAACACAATAATCAAATAATTTTTCTATGATCTAGATTAAACTCATAAGTAAAGATAATTCACATCAATAATTTTCAAGAAATTAGATAATCATATAAACTAATACAAATCTTGAAACTTTGACAATTATCCTTTGAAGACTCTTGGAATTCATAACCTAAAGAGTTAATAAATGAGACATTTCACATCCATAACTTATGGAAGTTTCAAAACTCTTAAGATCATAACTTTAAAAAAAACTTTTGAGTTCCAAAATTTTATGACAAAATTTGTAACTCCTTAAAACCGTTTAGATCAAACTTTTAAAACAAATAAAATAATCATATCATTCTATCTTTTAATAAATTGACCTAATTCAACTCTTGTAGTAAAGTGACTCAAATTTTATAAATAATTAGTTTTTCATAAAATCAAGTAATTATCATAAAATTTGACAAACTTCATGTTTTTTTTTCTTTTTTTTTCCTTCAACTTGAAAAAAAAAATACATTTGCATCAAATATAATAGAAAACAACCCATGGCTCTGATACCACTGTTGGGTTTTAGTATACTACAACATCCTATGGTGCACATACAACCCTAAATACCTTGGATCTATGTTTTCTCTATTATACATGCAAATGGTTTCCAAGGCATTAAACCTATAACTAGCATGCATTTGACATAAACCATATAATATACTAGTTAGGGAAACATACCTTTTATGTGGCTTGAAGTCTTGATGTATTTAGCCTTAAGAGCTTAGCACCAATAGTATGAAATGCCTCAAATGGAATCACAACACACCTAGGACAAAGGTGGCTCTTGAGAGAGAATTCCATGCACCAAAACACCTCCATATTTCTCTAAGAAAAGAAGTGGTGATTTTGGCTATGGAGTAACCTATTTATATGTAGGATTCCAAGGGTCATGGGTATAACCCCTAATCCATACCCATGGGTTTTATGATCCATGGTTCATGTGGCCCAACTCTTTATGTATCCATACATAAACTTGGTCCAACATGGATCATAAGCCCAACACATATAAATATAACTAATTATCATAATTAGTCCCCATAGATTTAATTAGTCTCTTTTGATCACTAAATTAATTCCAAATTAATTCTTGATCGATACTAATTAAAACATATGATTTCATATTAATATATTATAACTTATAATATATTAATAAACCATAAATAACCTTCTCTCAAAAGTCCATCCTAACGAATTGTCCTGATGATATGCAACCCAAATGGACCATGCTACTCTCGGGTCAAGTACATACCAATAATAGTTATGGGCTTAGACATCTAATCCAACACTAACAGGGTCGAAGGCACCAATGCCGACCCTTTTAGGATTTTTATCTTGGTTTATTGTATGCTTGTATGCTGTAGTGATATGTTAGATCGGTATCCTGGTAGATAGGATGTTGCTATGTTATTGTGATCTCTTAGATCGGTATCCTGGTAGATAGGAATTTGCTATGATCTGTTAGATCTGTATCCTGGTAGATAGGATGATGTTATGCTTAGTGATCTATAAGATCTGCCTGTTTGTCCGTTGGCTGGTTATATGTTTAATTGTTATATATATATATATATATATATATATATATATATATATATATATATATATATATATATATATATGTCGACATGGTTTGTGTGTGGTGGGGTTGAGGCGGTCCTGCTTTGTGATGAAGGCCAATATACCATGGGCGGTCCGGATTGACTATAGGCCCTATGAGGCGGTCCAGTCAGGCCGAAGGCCCGACGAGTGGTCCGGATAGGCTGTAGGCCATGCGAGGCGGTCTAGTCATGCCGAAGGCTCGGGAGCGATCCAGATAGGTTGAAGGTCCTGCGATGCGGTCCAGTCAGGTTGAAGGCTCATTATGCATGTTTTTATTGGTTATGTTTATGTGGTGGTATTATGGGGAAGACTCACTAAGCGTTGGGTTTACAGTTATGGATTTTGTTTCAGGTACTTCAGATGATCGCGGGAAGGCGAAGGCTTGATCGTGCACCTCCTCGTTTTTCATGTTGTGATTTCTGGGAAAACTCTGATATTGGATTATTTTGAAAACAATTTGTAAACAATTGATGGTTTTGAAATGTTTGAAAAGTTTAAATTTTACCTAAATTTTATGGATGTTACAAAATAAAGGGAATTATTGAGTATTATGTGTGTTTTGTGTAGTTATATGTATTATACGTACTTACAATAATATAATAAAAATAGGAGTAAAATACGCGCCAAATAGAATAATAATTACGACGAATATCCTTGATGAAAGATGAAGTAGTCGAGATGAGGATTCCAGAGATATAAGGAACACTGAAATCCGACTTCGTATGAAGAAGTTATGCTTCCTCGAAGTTTCATAATTAAACCGACACGACTCTACGTATCAAAGAAAGTAAAACTTTAATAAATTACTTTTTAGCCTTAGTGATCTAAACGAAAGTTGTAGTAGTCGTTAAACCCAGAGCGTGTATATAGAGTACGTCCAAATCTAACTTCGTGAGAGGAATTTATGATTTTTCAATGTTTCAGCACAGCAATGTGCACATAGAAATTGAATTCTGGAACGATAGGTTATTAGAAAAATAATATAAAAGAGAGTTGAAGATCTCGTTAATAAGAGGTCGTCGATATAGAGAACATCTAGAACGAAGTCCGTATATAGGATTTATAATTTCCGTAGTGAATTCAACAGCCTAAGCCTATGAAAAATATAAAATTTTGATAGATTGAGAATTAGCTATTGGGATCTAAAGGAAAGTTGTAGAACACGTTGAAAGCTTTTCGGGGATATAAAGAACGTCAAAAACAAAGCTCGTATGAAAAAGTTATGCAATTTTGAAAATATAAAAAATCATGCGCGTGAGGTGTGCTATGCGTGCTGATAACGTGGCACCACGAAAGAGCGCCACATGGCCATGTCAGGACAACCGCCTTCTTTCGCGACATGCCAACGTGAACCAAGGAGATTTTGACATGTAGCACCATAGGAAAGTGACACGTGGCACCTTCTAGAAGAGGTGCATGTGGACGAGTGACACGGCGACACGTGGTAGAAGCCCATAGGAGCCAACACACCCATAGGGCACGTCGCGCTTTGTGTTTCTTTCCTATAAAATGCTTCACTCCCACACTCCTAAATAATTTTCTCTCAAGTATTCCTTACTTTTAGGCCATTTTCCCTTAGTTTCTGTGTTCTGGTGAAGCCCTGCAACCCCTGAGGTATTCAACCAAGTAGTAGCCATCAAGTAGGAGCCCTACGAGTGTGATTTATGAACTTTGGTCAAGAGGAACCTTTGTAAGTTAACATACACTTTAGTTCTTTCAGTGTAACTTATATTTATAGTCACAAGTCATTAATATGAACCCATAAATAAGAATTATCAGTAATTCCAAGTTATAATACTTATTGATCTACTTACGGGAGATGTGACTAGAATGGTTATGTTGGCTTGGTTGTTGGATTTCAGAAATGCTACACGCCGAAATGGTCATGCCTCCCAACTATCCTGTCCGGCTGATCTTTATTTGATAGAACTATTGGTATTTATTGGAATCATTGATAGGTCTAGGCTATCATTAGAAACGTTACACTAAGACTTAGTGATAATGATACTAGGTCACGTCAAAGTAAAGGTCAAGTTCTAGAAGCGAAGCGTTGTCCTAATTTCGAATCATCACGTTAACAAGTGAGTGCATAGTAACTTCGACTTACAGATAAATATGAATTGTCTAGATGATTATATGCTAAATATGCCTATTATTTGTACTTCCTGATACTTGTGCTAGAAGAAATATTATAACACGATTTTATTTGATCGTGTGTGTGTGTATATATATATATATATATATATATATATATATATATATAATTTTTATGCTTATAATATATTGTGTAGAAAATGGATGATAATGATGAAATAGATGAGATGAAATGATGATAAGATGAGAGGTGTTGACTTTATAGATGATCCAGTCGTCTAGTGGATTATAGATGACGACCACCGACTATTCTAGATAGTCCAGTGGAATGTTGGCAGACTCGCAAATCTGTAGGTGTTTCTGAATTATGCATTCACTAAAGATGTACTCTACCCCCCCCCCCCCCATGGTTGCCTTATTGACATGCATTTGCTAAGGAATCCCCTAAGCAGGATTGTCTACCCCGATGCTTACAATGACCCTTATGGTATGAAAGCCCATGTGTGTTGAGATGATTCTGATGAGAGGATAATGGAAAGTAGGCAAATATGTCAATTTACTATTGTAAGGCATGCAGTCTTTCGTTTATGCTTATGTACTGTATTGACAATGATATCCTAAGGTTTTAATGTAATAAAGTACATTTCTTCAGAAATGCTTTGATAATATTATTATCATGTTTTTTGGAACAAATTCCGAATTATAATTCTTTAAAAAGAATAATTTGATTTTTAATAAGCATAAATAAATAGGTATTTGCTGCCCATGTGTAACATCCATAAAATTCATGAAAAATTTAAACTTTTAAAACCAACCCATAAATCATCATTGCTTACAAAATAGTTTTAAAAACATGTTCAATATAAGAGTTTTCCCAAAATCATAAAACAAAACACGAGGAGGTGCACGATCACGCCTTCACCTTCCCGCGATCCCCTAAGGTACCTGAAACATAACCCAAAACTGTAAGCCCAAATCTTAGTGAGTTCCCCCAAAATACCAACACACAACAAATAACACATATACAATAATAACATGCAATGGGTCCACAGCTAACAGACTATATTACCCATAAGCCCACAACATAAGTCTGGATTGCTCTCGGACCACAACTTATGTCTGGCTTGCTCTCGAACCAGATCAGTCCTCGGACTGAATACCACTAAGCCCTCAGTACGAGTCTGGCATACCCTTCTCGACCCTCAGCTCGTATCTGGAATGCTCATTAGCCCTCAGTATGAGTCGGACATGCCATCCTCGACCCTCAACTCATATCTGGATTGCTCAAGGGTTTGTTGGTTACCACACGGAGTAGTACAACCTCAACCTAACCCACACAATATGTCGACATATAACATATAATAACATAAACAAATAATCAGACAGTATCACAGGTAGTCCTACAGATCTACCAGACTAGCATATCAAAACTAGCATGCATATCTATTCCATACTCAACATATCAATGAATATCAGGTTATCAAACCAATGGGTCGGCCTTGGTGCCTTCGACCCGTAAGTACAATGAGGAAAACTCACCTCACAGACTGAATAGAACTGATGAGGTCCGACTCCGAAATCTCAGTTCTCTAACTGATACCTGTTTCCACCAAGTGACCAATTCCATCAAGATCCCAAAATACCCTCAAGGTCCAACTTGGTCAAATTCAACGGTCAAGGTCAACAGTCCATGTTGACCCAACACATTGTGTTCCCCTTGGCCACTTCGTGTTCAACGAGCATCCAAACAGTCGGGAAAACCTTAGCCAACACGCCGTGTTGACTTGCAAACACGCCGTGTTCGCCTGAGTTCCAACAACTTAATACATTCAGCTGCCTTTTCGACTTCAAGAGCTCCAAAGCTCAGATCTAAACCAAAATGTGACTAGGAAGGGTAAAGTTTCCAACTTTATCCATTAGGACTACCAAAAAGGTCTAAAAACCCAAATCACAAGCTTGATAATGCAAGGCTTAACCAAAATACCCTTAATCCTTAAGATTTGAAGTCCATCCTTTCCAGAAGTGGTTCAACCACCTAAACCATCCCAAAGGTTGGTGTTTTTTATACATACATGTCCAATGTATATCTTGAACCCATATTAGGTCAAATTGAGGAGTTATGACCTAATCTCTATGCATGGCATCAAACCTTGATTATAGACAATATCCAAGACACTGCTAGGTCACCTTGACCTAGAGATTCATAAAGTTTCAAACTTTATGAGATCTAACCATTGCAACATTCAAGAACAAAGAGAAAAAGGGACAAAACTCAAGATCTAACAACTTTGAATGATAAAAATCGGGTCTTGGACACTTACAAAGGTCCAAAAGAGTGCCAAACTGAAGAATGGGGCTTGTTTGCTGAATCTTTGCTTCCTTCTTCCACCTTCTTCCTCCTTTAGCTTCAAAACACCAAATTAGCTTCACAAATGGGAGAGAAAATGATTAGGGTTTCTTTCAGAGCTTGAGGGGCTGATGGGGGCTGAGGGTGAACAAACCCTAGCCTCCACATTCCTTTAAATAGGGAGAAAAACCCGGAAGATTAGGGTTTCATTCCAGCCGTCAACACGCCGTGTTCCAAGAGGAAACACGTCGTGATGATTATGAATAATAGTCATGATGTTAATCAGGGAATACTTAACCTAGGGAAAAAATTGTCACATTATCCCTATTGATTATGAATGATACTTTCCTAGTGTCTTATAGAGTTTTCTTCAACTTCATCAGAAACTAGGTACAAGATTCGACGTTATTTGTCACATCCAGACAAAATGCTGTAGTGGGAGTCTGGTTGTTTCCGTTTATAACGACCGCTATGAAGATTCTATGTCAGTAATCCCTTCTTAGTGGCACGCTACTTATACTGATGTAAGTAATCCCTTCTTAGTGCCTTCGACCCATAATGTTTTGAAATTTGTTTTGTGGCTCTCTGATTGGTGCCTTCTACATTTTTTTGCAAAATAATAAAAACATTAGAAAATTTAAATAAACAATTGAAATTTAGAACAAAATTATCTTACCACACATCAGAGAGCCACAAAACAAAGTTCAAAACAATCCATAACACTTATACTGATGTTTGTGTAACTACCAAGGTTTGTTCTCGTAAAGTTATTCAAATAAGTAGGCAAGTTGACAAAACTTTCTTCGTTTTCGATATATGAGAAACTCATTTTTAATACGCTTATAAAACACAATTACGGATATGTGGTTGTAAGATATGGAATACACATGTTATGTAGGGGAGAAAAGTATATTGTTTTGGTGTTCAAAACATGTGTCTGGAATATATGTCCAGAATGTACAATACCATGTACAACAGCAGTTCCGTAATACGGATACACGGTTCGGAATATTAGTCCAACATATACGATTTTGACTATGATAATTTGAAATTGTTTACATGAATCGAGAACGATATGTTAAACATTTTGAACTCCAAACTAGGGATGTTATTCGGGTCGGAACCGAACCGAACCGACCCGAACCCGAATAAACCGAAAACTGAATAAGGGTAATTGTATGAACCGAAAACGAACCAAATAAGCAATACGAGTTCGGTTCGGTTCGGGTATTATTTGGTTCGGTTCGGTTACGGCCCGAATAACCCAAATAACATGTACAAGATGATTAAGGAGCCGAATAACCCGAATAACCCGAATAAACCAAATAACATTTACAAATAACATTTAAAATATGAATCTTAAGTTTTTATACATATCCAAAATAACATTTTTCAAACACGAATTAACTATTCGGGAATATTAATTGGTTGTTTTCCCTTTCCATCTCCGTTCTTTATCGCCTCTTCTGAAGCTTTCGCGACCTCATCGTCTTTCAAAATTTCATCAATGTTGTCCACATTTGGCTTTCTTGATTTCCTTACCCAATCTTGAGTGCAAACCAAAGCCTCAACTATATTTGCAGACAAATTTGTTCGATATGGATCCAATATCCACCCGCTTGTACTAAACGTCGCCTCTGACGCCACGGTAGAGATTTGCAGTCCCAAAATATCTATCAACATAAATATAGAAAATGTTAGAATATAATTATAAAAAAAGTATACAAATAATAAAGTTATACCTTTCGCCATACAGGATACAATAGGGTAACAAGATGCATTTTGTTTCTACCAAAGTAGAATATCAAAATCTTTATTGTATTTAACTGACTGCTCGTTTAGGTATCGTGTCAACTCCGTTTCCATTGATGCCGATGGGTAATCAGTTTGTACTATTAAATCACCCATGAAGTCGTTCTCGTCATCAATCACAACTACATCTTCATCACCAAGTGTTTGATTTTGAGAAGAGTCAGTATTGTCAATCTTTGATTTGTAGAAATAAAAAAAATTCTCAAATCTTTGTTGAAGACCCCGTATTAAGGCCTTAGCCTTCAAAATGACTTCCGAGTTGAGCATGGGATCTTTTTGTGGATTCTTCAACTTAATCAACTTCTCAAAAGCTTGTTGAAGAAAATCAAACTTGAAATCGTGGATCTAATATGATCGCAATGATGAGAAAAACCTCAATCGATCAAAGAGTAATGTCGTCGACTCGTCGATTTGGTGTAATACACTATTTTCGATTTGGTGTAATACGGATGATCGAATTCGATTTCGTTGATTTTTTTTGGTGTATTACGTGGGTTTTGTTGGGTAAGGATCGATAGAAAAGAAGACCGAATAAGCAATTGTGTTAGGAAAAAAATGTAACTTTTCATATTCGGTTCGGTCATTTTGGACCGAATAAGCCCTTATTCGGGTAACCCGGACCGAATAACCCGAAAACCGAATAAGCCTTATATAGATACCCGAAAACCGAATCAAATTGTTTTTCGGGTCTAATTTTGTTCGGTTCGGTTTGGGTTTTCGGACCAAATTCTCATCCCTACTCCAAACACTTCCTACCACATCTACTCTATTATAAATATAACACCGGCCGTATTTTTAAAAAATGTTATATTTAAAAAAAATATATTTTTATTAAAGTACTACGATTAGATTACTTTTTTTATTTTATCCCTTTTTCAAACAAATAATTCCGATCTTGCTAGGTTGACGGATTGGTCCCATATTATTCAAAGCCGAGCCGGTGGCTGTAGAAAGCAGAACCCTTACATGGCCAGACCAAACCATGAGAGAGAACCGGACGATAATAAAGGATCACCGCCGGAGGCTGCGGCGTGGGGGACGTGGGAGGAGCTTCTCCTAGCCTACGCCGTCAACCGATTCGGCACCAACAGCTGGGATTCTATATCGTCCGAGTTGAGGAAGCGGAGCACCGCCCAGATCGTCTTCACTCCTAAACACTGTAAACAAAAATACCAAGAACTCGAACGCCGTTTCGGCCAATCTAACGGTGACGATGTCGATATCGATGACGGCAGTGGGACAACCGCCGTCGCTGGTGTTCCTTGGATCGAAGAACTAAGAAAACTACGAGTCGCAGAACTACAGCGGGAGCTCCAAAATTTCGATATCTACATCTCGTAATAATTAAATCTAAAAAAACGCATATAGATCTAAACCTAATCTCCCGTCTGTTCGTTTTGTTTGATGAAACTATCATGTGAGTCAGAGATCTGATGATTCCAATGTGCTTTTGGTGCCAGGTCGTTGCAATTGAAGGTGAAGAAATTGACCGAAGATGGTGAAAAAAACGGTTGTGCAGAAAGGAATAAAAAGCCAGAATTAGGGCAAAAAATCGACGAGATTGAAATTAAAAAAGAAGAAGGGGAAGATAATAAATCGGCAGATCTGGTAATTTCCGGCGAGGAACAAGTTCCCGGCGTCGATGAATCCTACAGGGACAATCAATCGATGAACGGTTCAAACGGAAACCTAGAAACCGCCAGTCCGGTGCGTACCGTCGACGGAAAATCAGAATCGTCGCCACACTCGCCGATCAGACCGGAGGGTTCAAATAAGATTAGACCGGATACAAATGAACCGGTGAAGACCGAACCGAGCCAAGAACCCGAGTCAACAGTGAAGGATAATTCAGATGTACAAAGCTCGGCGAGTAAGTCGATGAAGGAGAGGAATGATAGAGTGCGACGCGGGAGCAGCAAAGGTGATGAAGATCAATCGAGAAACAGCATTCCTGTTAAATCCTTGCCGTTGATCGATATCTTGCAGAAAGTACAGAAGCTCGGCTCGGCGTTCCTTGATCGGCGGCTTGACAGACAGGTAACTAATTAATTAATTAATTAATTATCTTTTGTAGAAAAATTAAATAAATTTGTTAGTTTTGTTAATTCGTTTGAAATCTTTTTTTTATTGGGTTGGTAAATGGTAAAATATGGTTCTGATTTGGTTAAGTTCGGAACTTATGTTATAGCCTCTTAATCCATTAAGCACTTTATACAATTTGCAGGAAAAGCTAAAGTACAAGAACTTGATAAGAGAACACATAGATTTTGAGATATTACAAACAAGGCTAAAAGAAGGATGGTATTCAGATGGCAACAAGAACTTCTTTCGTGATCTTCTACTTCTCGTTAACAACATTTTCATCTTCTTCCCCAACGAATCCCAAGAATCCATTTCTGCAATCCATCTTCGGAAATTTATCATGAACGAAATGGCATCCAAGAAAAAACAAAAATCCGAATCACAACCCCCCAAATTGATTGTTTGTAAAAAACGCAGCTCAATTGCAGCTAAAGAAACGACAAATGAAAAAGAGTTATCAACCGAAAAAGAAAGAGAATTAGAATTGCCTTCGATTTCAAAGAAAATTAGTAAAAATAATAAGCCGGTTGAGTTGGAGGAGAAGAAGAAGAGTGCTGCGAAGTTTTTGAATAGAATGAAGGAAAGTTTGTCGGTTTCCAAGAATGAGGCGGCGGAAGTGGCGGCTGGTGGTGGTTCCGGGAATGATGGTGGAGGAGGGGGGCAAAAGAGAGGCGGTGAAGGGAAGAGGAGCTCGGGGCAACGGAAAGAAGCGGATAGTCCGACGAAGAAGAATGTAGGACGGCCGCCAAAGAAATCGGTGGCACAGCCTCCGGCGGGCGGTGGCTTAGGGAAGCGGAATCGGGACGATGGGGAGTCTGAGTCATTGGTTTCGAAACAAGGAAAGAAGAAATCGAAGAAATTATAGTGAAATAGGCAATTAGTTTTAAGGGTGGTGGTTTATTTTCACAAGTGTTTTAGTGTTTTACATTCACATTTTGTATCATTTGTTTGTTGATATTTAAATTACTTCTTCTTTTCTT
The DNA here is from genome assembly GCF_052849685.1 of Lactuca virosa. Classification (NCBI taxonomy): domain Eukaryota; kingdom Viridiplantae; phylum Streptophyta; class Magnoliopsida; order Asterales; family Asteraceae; genus Lactuca; species Lactuca virosa. Next base: position 45,567,406 of record NC_136434.1, read on the forward strand.
TTATCTATTTTTTTTCTTATTAGAAAAAACCAATTAGGAAAGGACCTACCATTGTTCTTTTGCTAAACTTGGTAGTAAGGCTGGAATTGGTAGGTACCGATTTACTTTTTCACTAAACTGTGTACTGTATCAATTATAGTTGTTATAAAAAAATTTCTACAACTGTATAGTTGATACCAATTTGTTTGGCTACCAATAAGTTTGGTTGGGACATGTTGGTAATGGTATGGTCGAACATGTATAAGGGTTTTGTGAATGACGATTTTCGTGTTCTTAAGCATTGTGAAACTTCAATGAGGGTTTGTGAATAAGAGGTTGATAATGGTTAAGATTGAAAATTCATTCCAATATGATTTCATTAATTTCTATCATCAATTTATAAGTTAAAGCGATGGAGGAATATTCAACACGTCAATATAAGTTTAAAACTTTAAATTTTACTAATTCAGTAAATGCTAATATCAAAACTCGTAAATCGTAAGTAGCAAACATACTACAATTTTAAATATACAATATATATATATATATATATATATATATATATATATATATATATATATATATATATATATATATATGGTACTACCGAGGTATTGAAAGTTTTATATCACTATCGTACCATGATTTCATGTTTGGCATGGTACTACCAACCAAACTTATTGGTTACCGATATTTTTGGTTCGGTTGGTAACATGTTGGTTGGTTTTACGTGGTACATATTTGCCAGCCCAACTTGGTAGAAGCGAGGAGTAACGATTTTCATATTATCAACAATCAAATCATCACAAATTAAACGTTAGAACAACAAGAAGTAAACCAACATTAACATTCTTGGACGAATTTTTTTGAACATTATAATCTCTTTGATGTCATTCTTTAGTCTTTCTTGACATCTCTGAATAATATATACACTTTACTACAATGTAAACGAGTCGAGCTACTCGAGATCAACTTCCAAATAGTTTGACTCCAATTTAACCTTAGCTTTTGGGTTATTTATTAAACGAGCTTGAGCCATAACTACACCTTATGGTTTTTATTAGGCTCACAGACCTAAACGAGCTTATACACATTTTAAATAATATAATAATTATTTTTAATTTTATAATTATAATTAAATAATTCCTTTGGTAAATATTAAATATTAAATATCAAAAAATTGTAAATGAGCTTTTTAACAAGCTTGATATTTTGACTATTAATCGTGACGAGCTCGAGCCGAACTTATGCTTATTTAGGCTCGCCTGAAAAACAGGTCGAGCCCGAATTGAACTCGAGCATTTTAAATCCTCCACGAGCCGAGCTTGAACTTTGAAAATTAAGTCCGAAATGAGTCGTGTTAGAGCTCGAGCCCTATTAATTTTAAACAAGTCGAGCCTGAGCCTACCTGAGCTCGAGCTCGACTCGTTTACACCTCTATGCGTTACCAATAAGCAATATCTTTATATTTTTATTTTTTAAAATATAAATTATTTTAACATAAATTTCTAAAAAAAAATAGTTAAAAGCATATGATTTATATACTTTAAGTCAAAATATTCCACACAATTATCCCAAATTGAGTTTTCCAAATCCAAATAATGAGTTCAGGGACGAAAACTGGGAAGTTATATAAAAGCAGGGACTAATTGTGCATTTGACCCCGTAAATTAAATTCCGCCTCCAAGATCTAACACACACACACACACTCACAGTGTAGTGTGTGCCCAAAATGACGACGAGAGAGTCGGCGACGGTGGAATCCGGCAACGGTATCAACCTGGATGCTCGAATCTACAAACCAGCACACGAAGACAACGATTCAACCAGAGATGACCAAAAAATTGCAGTCGTTTTAGTCCACCCTTATTCAGTGTTAGGTGGTTGTCAAGGCCTTATGAAGGGCATTGCTCGTAATCTAGCTGATCATGGCATTCCCGCCGTCACCTTCGACATGAGAGGCGTCGGTAAGTCCACCGGCAGACCTTCCCTCACCGGATTCTCCGAAGTCTCCGACGTAGTTGCGATCTGCAAATGGACTTCTCACAACTTATCGTCAAATCGGATTCTACTTGTTGGTTCCTCCGCAGGTACACAAATGTATTCTAATCCACTTCCTTTGCATCATAATCTCCACTAAATAATAACCTTTATCATGATTAACAAATTCTACAACACTTGATCTTTAATATCGGAGCTAGGGTTTTCCATTATCCGTTTTCCGTTTTCCAAATCGATATAACTTTGTCAGTCACACTAAATCTGGAGTCAATTGATAAATTCCTTCGAACCCAGGTGCACCAATTGCAGGGTCTGCTGTTGATGAGGTAGATGAAGTTGTGGGTTACGTGAGCCTGGGTTACCCTTTTGGGTTAACTGCTTCGATTCTGTTTGGAAGGCACCATAAGGCGATATTACAATCTCCAAAACCTAAACTTTTTGTGATGGGGACGAAGGATGGGTTTACGAGTGTGAAACAGTTGGCCAACAAGATTAAAACTGCAGCAGGTCGTGCAGAGACACATCTTATTGAAGGAGTTAGTCATTTCCAAATGGAAGGTCCTGCTTATGATACTGAAATGGCCAATCTTATAGTCACATTCATTTCCTCATTGTGATATGAATATATGATATGATATACCAGATAACATGTGTCCTTGTAAGTTGTAATTCCTTATAACTTGTTGTATTGTATTATTCATCTGGTAAAGAAAATTGTGTCATTGTAGAACTATAAGCCAATAGTGTGATTAGTGTCCATGTTGCACCAACAGGTAACAGGATCACCTTGTATTGCTTTTACACCATTTCTTTTTCTTACACCCTTTTGCTCCAAAATGATGTGAAACATTCAGGTGCCAATTGTGCTTCTTTAATTTTAGTTTATTTAAGTGTATAGATAATTTTAGATGTAATAATTATTACGTGTAATAGTATCATGTATATTACAAAGATAACGACTTGAAAGGGTAATTAGCTTTCAATTTTGTTCACATTTAGTCATTAATTTTTTTTTTGTTTGATTTACTCATGAATTATTTGAAATTTGCTCACATTTTACATTTATGACCGTCTCCAACCTCTCATAAAGATAAAATGTAAACAATTTCAAGTAATTAATGGGTAAATTAAGTACGAAAAGAAGTTAATTGTATAAATATGAATAAAGTAGGAAGTTTGTTACCAAATATCTTGTGTCCGTAATTTTTTTTTTTAAATCATTTGAACCATGTTTTATTAATTGGGTGTTTAGATTTATTGCAAACTTTACTATTGCAAACTTTATATTTCCTACATATTTTATCATAATTTTTAAGCATCACAATAATCATTTTGATTGATACACCTCATATTTATTATCATGTTAAATACTCTAATATTTCATATATCATAGATACATTACTCTTGTTCAACATTGTTACTTTGTAACATATAACGTTATATTAGCTATATTCATGTCTTTAGAGAAATAAAAAAAATATATGTATAAAGACGAGGTGATTAAATGATCATACCAACACTATAATAAAGTTAATTTTACTCAAAGATTTGTAACATGTAACATATCGTTCTCACACATACTTCTTTTTAGAAAAATAAAAAGCTACAAACATAAGCTTTCACTTCCGGTCTAGGAGTAATGTGAGGCCAAGGTTTGCAACAAATTTAAACACTCATTTAACAAAAGATGATTGAAATGGTTTAAAATAAATGAAGACATAAGATATTTGATAATTTGATCACAACAAATATTGTGGGGTGTGAACGATGACAATAAGTATTTACCATCACATATAAATCTTCATATTTTATAATAACTAGTAAAAAAACCCATGCGTTGTCGCGGGTTTGTATGTGTATGCTAAATCAAATATACAAGCATGTTGTTGAACCAGTCATCTGCAGTTCGTTTCTACCTCTTCATGTACATCTTGAAGTTGAACCAACAGTCTGGAATTGATTTTGATGATTCAATTCCAACATCAAATGATTGCAAACCAGTGCGTACCTAACCATGAGTCGGCCTTAATGCAGCTCCTAACGATGTTGAATCTGCTCAAAAAGTTTTAACAAAAGAAAACCAAAACATTTCAAGAAACATAAGGGTATATTTGTCTTTTCGATTTACTTTACAACATGATTTACCTACCTGGTCTTTGTATTGTGTAGACATTGCAGCAAAAAAATGGAAGTTATACAACTCAAAAATGGTATGATTTGCCAACGCCCCTGCCTGTTATGATTATGCGTTTTAGAGGGGATAGCATCCCGAATCATTCTGCATGGCTTCTCATTAACAGGAATTGTCCTTTGATTAAGGTTCCAATATGCATGCAAAAAATTTATTATATAAATTTGAAAAAGTGTGCAATTAAATAAGATTATCTATCTGGTGAAGGTGAAAGCTAACTGTTTATTCTCATAATTCCCCACTACTTGCTAAATGACTATACTAACCTAAGAAGGAGGATCAAACCCCTTCACTTCACGCTCACTTACGCCATCCAAGGTGTCGAGTAATCAACAAGAGAAGTCACATGAGTAATCGACAAGATGAAATCCACAAAACCAAGCTAATAGCATCGAGTCTTAGTCAAAATTCTACACAATAAATAACCTTAATTTAACAAATTAGGTAAAATACTAGACTACACTTCCTTATCGAGTCTATGTCCAAAAGAACTTATTATATGGGCAAAAGAACATTTTGCCCATCAAAAACCCAAACCCAATACAGTTGACCAAAAGTCAAACTTGTCTAAAGTCAATTGTCACCGAATCGCATCCCAGATGCTAGTTGCAATGCGAACACGCCGCGACAAAACAATCGCGGGACACTCTAGACAACCACGTCGTGGTCAGCCCATTGTCGCGTCGCGGACGATCCTCTGGGAGAAAACTTAGTTTATTAAGCACTTAATCGTTACAGATCAAGGATCACAACCTCATATCTGATTTTTCTTAGTGATTTAATGGATAATGTTTACAACTTTATCCATTCCAAGGGCTAGATCTAACTAAATCTAAAACCCTAACAATATTAAGTCCATAAAAGCTCATAATTCCTTGCATGGTTGAATAGAACACAAGCAACCACATTTTTCTCTTTTCCTTAAGTACAAAAACATGTACATTAGCTATCCACAGTTTTGGAGTTGCTCAACTCCAAGAACATAAGGTCAAACTTGAATAAAGTTGGGATCTTGAAGACTTGAAGACTTACAATGTAGAAGAGAAGATTAGTAGATGGCTTCTTGAGCCGAGGATGAGAGCAAACACCATCCTTGAACACTTGAGAGCTTCTTAGACCACCAAAAGCTCTAAGAACACAAACATAAGATCATTGAAGCTAGGGTTTTGAGTTAAGAGGATGGAGGCTGGTGAAATGAGCAAACCCTAATCCTTACATTCCTTAAATAGAGCACAAGGCCCACGATCTAAGGTGTTGAGCTATGGTGGCCACTACACCACTAGAGACATAAATCGTGTCGCCAATAAACACCTTTATTCTTGCGCTATGATTGAAGGTTTTTCCCCAAAACCTTATTCTCTCTGCCTCAAAGTCGGTAGCTGATCAATCACGATGACGAGTGTTACAATATGTAAGTAATAAGAAAAAACTATTTGAACTGGCCTATGATATTCCGACAAACTTCGAATTACTAAAATCCATGGATAATCCGTTGAATATTTTTTATGGATTGTCGATGGACCTTATTCTGTTGTAAAACCATCGGTATTTTCGATAAAACTTTCCAAAATTTGGCATTAACGCACCAAAAATCACCACAAAGACATAACCGACAAAACTTGCCAAAATTAAGGACTTTTATGTCAAAAGCCCTATTACATAATTGTATAAATTTGTCGATAATATGTAAGTAATAAGAAAAAAAAACTATCTGAATTGACCAATGATATTCCGACAAACTTTAAATTACTAAAATCCATGGATAATCCGTTCAGTAATTTTTTTATGGATTGCCGATGGACCTTATTCTATTGTAAAACCATCGGTATTTTTTTAGAACTTTTATGTTGGTTTTTTTATTGTTAGAAATGGACATTATTCTATTGTAAAACCATCGAGGGTTCAAGTCTCGTCGTGGGAATAGGTGGAGTTAAGGAGTAGTTTAGAAGTAGATTATATTTTATTAAAAGTGTTATATATATATATATATATATATATATATATATATATATATATATATATAAAATGAGAACACCAAAAAGGTTGAGAACGCGAAAACAGTTCTGGACCAACCAATTTATAAGGTTAAATTACTAAATTAATATTTAAATTAAATTGCAACTCCTAAAATCTAGGGATAATGATTTTAGTTACTTAAAATTTGCCTTTAATTTAAATATTTTCGCTATATTAAAATATACCAAAAAGATACTTGGGTAATTTTACCAGGTTGATCCTTAAAATCAACCACCATCATCTCTCACGTCTCTATACCTACGCTCATGTCCTTTTGAAGAGAACCCTAATTCATACATCTTCTTCACCGATCCAGCAACTTTGCATTCGTCAAAACTAGTGAACCACCACCACCTCCATCATCATCGTCCCAACGCACCACCGCTACCACTTATCATCTCCGAACAACCACCACCACCGAAGATGTCGTCGTTCATGCTCGTAAAACCCATGGTCTATCCTTCTTCGCCAGATCGTTCTTCCAAAGCATTATCGACATCCTTTTCGGGTGATCATGTCGACTGCACTTTCTAATATTGCCTATGTTCATCTTCGTCTTCATTTGTTTTTGTTTTTTTTTTTTTTTCTGAAATTAGGGTTTTTTAACCATCGATTTTGGGCTATTAAGGATTTTGTAGATCGATTTTGTCATCAATGAGTTAATGAAGTGCTCCACCATAAATTGCCTAATAATCAACGAAAGAGATAGCCAAGCAAACCAGAAATCAGATTCAAAGGAAAAGGTTGTGCACCTAACATGTTTGCTAAAATTCGCGAGGGAGGCAGGGTATCGTGGAACTCAACGATATATGGATTTTTCGAGGGTCCTTGGTGAAGGATTTGAGTCAGATGAGAATGAACAACATATATTATTTTCTATCTTTTTCTAGATGTAAAGTATATTCTATGTAACTATATTCATTAGTGATTAAATGTAAATTCATTTGTGAATAAAAGTATTTATTTATGATTACATGTATTCATTTGTGAAAAATGATAAAATTTTAGACAATTTTTGTTTTAAATTGATGAAAAAAAAACATTGGATTTATTTTTCATGTGTACTATTTGTGAATATATATATATATATATATATATATATATATATATATATATATATATATATATATATATATATATATATTCATGTGTGATTATGAATAGAAGTTTAATCATTTGTGATGGAGCACGAACCTGTTTGCACAAAAATTTTATTTGTAAATACAAGTGTATTTATTTGTAATTGAAGTTGTATTTACTTCTTTTTGAAAAGAAAAAGCGTAGGTTATTAATTTTGGGGAAAAAGATAAAAAAATACCCTTTTTGTTCCATTAACTAAAAACATTATTAATTTTTTAAGTAACTAAAATCATTATTCCTAGATTTTAGGAGTTGCAATTTAATTTAAATATTAAATAAGTAAGTTAACCTTATAAATTGGTTGATCTAGAATTATTCTCGCGTTCTCAACCTTTTAGGTGTTCTCATTTGATCATATATATATATATATATATATATATATATATATATATATATATATATATATATATATATATATATATATATATATATATATATATGACAAAATTGCAAAAATGGTCCCTGTGGTATGCATTTTTTGGGGTTTTAGTCCAAACCCTGACTTTTTTGGCTTCGTGGTCCTTTTGACCATGTTTGTACGTAGATTTGGTCACTCGTAAAATTAAAATGACTAAATTGCCCTTATTAGATTTATTTTCTATTTTCTTTTTTTTTGTATAAGTATTTTTATATATTAAATAAAGATAGGGGCTCCCCCCTCTCTCTCTCTCTCTCTCTCTCTCTCTCTCTCCTAAAATCCATTCTCACGGCACCACCACCCGTTTTTGATTTAGGGACTTTAACGACTTGCTTCAAGAATTTTAAATGCCAAATTGATGGCTTAAACAGAAATTTGTGAAGCCAAATTACTTAAAAACAATGAGCATAACTAAGAACTACAAGTTGCAGCATGGAAAGATCATTCTGACAAAAGATCAAACACTTGGTGGGCATCAACCATACTTTGTGTTCATGGGTTGCGGAGCTTTACTGAGTAATCTTTCACGTTCTTTTTTTCTTACATCATTCAATTCCCCATTCTTTCAACTTTAAAGCTAAACCATTTCCATGAATGGTTTAAGGGTGAACCCACCAGACAAATCGATTCTGCATAAAAAATTAAAACCAATTTTCTCAAACTCATAGGGTACACCCAAAACTTGCGACTCAAGTATGTGTGTGTGAGTGAGTTTGATGTGAAGACAATCAGGAAAACATTCGGATTACCAAGCTTACCGGAACTTTGATCTTGATCTCGATCTCCCCTACCCCCTTTCTCTCTCAATTCTAGGAAATTAAGAAAATTGAATCGATGCACCATTCTATCTACATTTTCTTATAGATAGAACTGGGAGAGAAGTGGAAATGGTAGTTTAGCAAAGGACCAAAACCACAACCAAAATACCAGGAGGGCATATTAGTCATTTTAGTTTAGCAAAGGACCAAAACCACAACCAAAATACATCAAAAGGACCACCAATCCAAAAAATCATGGTTTGGACTAAAACCCCAAAAAATTGCACACCACAGGGACCATTTTTGCAGTTATATATATATATATATATATATATATATATATATATATATATATATATATATATATATATATATATATATATATATATATATATATATATATATATATATATTGTGACATCCCCATTTTCACGGCCAGAAAAGACCGATTTTGTTTATGCTTTATAAAAGTCAGAGTACCCTTTTTAATAAAAATGTTGCAGAATTTGTTCCCAGAAAAACATGATAAATACGTTATCAAAGCATTTCCGAATAAATGTATTTTATTCATTTTAAAACATTGAGATGTCATCGTCAATACAGAAACATAAGCATAAACAGAACTTACATTCATTATCACTAGTGATTTATATCTCCTTAATCTCTCAGTGTAATGTAACTTCATATCGACACCTGTGATTCAAATAAACTGAGTGGGTCAGGTTAGGAAACCTGGTGAGTACATAGATGTTGGAGCATGGAAATGTTCTACAAATAATGAGTGATAGTTAGGTTGTATTTTCCCTTTATTGTATTTATGGTGTAAATACTCTCCCTCCTATATAAAGGGAGAGTTGGTCATTTATTACTTTAGCTAGCTTATTTTACTTTTCTTAGAAGATTACTTTTCTCACAATATAATCTAGAGAGAGAGAGAAGTTGGTGGGTTCTCCCACCCAGGGAGAGTTTCTCTCCCACCATGTTCTTCATGAATATCAATATTATTCTCTCTTTCTTCTTAGTCTTCTTCAACGAACTCATAATATGTTCTTCGTGTTCATACTTACAAAAACACGATAAATCTCAAGATCATTCTTCCGCATCCATTGTTCGTATAAAAATGGGTCTCAACAATTGGTATCAGAGCCGTACCTTGAAGATCTCACGATTAGTTCAAGGGAACGACTCCCGTTCGGTGATTATATTGTGATTTTTCCGTGTTTCTGCAAGAAAAAGTTTTCGGGTTTCTTACCGGAATTTTTTTTTATGAAGTTCGTTCTTAGTTCTATTTTCTGGGTGATTCTTACTTAATAAAATAAATTATTGTTGCTGCTGCTGCTCGTTCTATTTTTTGCTGGAAAAAGATGTTCTTAAAAGATTATTATTGTTGCTGTTGAAGAAATGAAGAAAAATGGGAGAAAAAATTATTTTTGTGGTCTCCAAAATGTTGAAGAAATTGTTCCAGAAGGTATTTCTTCTTGGAAATGAGAAGACACAAATTTAATGAGCTTATTATTCTTGAAGAAAGTGGAGAAAATCATTTTTTTTTGGAGATTTTATGTTCCAGCAACTCTTATCATTATGAGGTATGAAGCTCTTGATTCTCATATTTTAGTTGCTGTAGATCTTCAATTTGAATTGTTTGGACGTAAGTTGTTGTTTGCATAAAGCACTTTGTCCTTTTTACTCTTTTGGGTAAAGAGTATTCCACTTATATTTGCCTTCCCAAGCAAAAACCATGTGACTTAGAATGCTTTATAAAAAGATTCCCTCATTAAAATATGAATAAATGGCCTTTGCGGTACCATTTTCATGGAAAAATAACGTTTTTCGTCATATATTCAGCCCTTCTCGGAGCCCCGAACCGCAGCCAAAAACTGCCTACCGGAGCCTCCTAAGAAGCCTCCCCGCAGCCCCTCTCAGGCCTTGGTCCGCAGCCCTTCTCAGCCTTGGACCGCAGTGTTAGGTGCATTTCATGTACCCATTTTGTAGCTTTATTTCATAAAAGTACATTGCATATAGGCTTAAACTCATGCATTTTGCATGTTTTTCGGGATTTTTCATGAGGCAATTTCATTCAAATACTTTTGTGATATTTCAGGGACTTTTGGAGGTAGGATATTGTTGGAGGAGGTAAATAAAAGTTGCGGACAAAATTTCAGGACTTGCGGAGCACCGAGGAACAAGATATCAAAGAAATGAAGATTTTGGCTTTACAGAGATTTACACGGTCGTGTAAATGCAAGCCTTGCGTTTACACGGGCCATGTAAACGTAGATTTCTGCACAGTATATTTTTGCGTTTACGCGGGCCGTGTAAATGACAGTGTTAATTTACGCGGGCCGTGTAAACGTAAATGCGAGTTTTTAAGCAGTTTTTCACCATTTTTAAAGAGGGGAACCGACTTTTTACTTTTAGGGGTCGACTTTTGGGCAGAGGGAAGGCGATTTTCAGAGCTTTTGGAAGTAGATTAACACTTGGGAACATTTGATTTCATTTTGTAAGAACTTTAATTTCATTTTCTAGATTTGTGATCTTGTTCTAGCCATGATTGGCTAGAACCCTAGATTCTCCAACTTTATGTCTTGACTTCTAGTTGTGATTTCAATCATATGACTTGATGTTTTCTTTCAATTTTCTATCTAGTGAATTTGATTTTGTTTCAATTGAATGTTTGATTCTAATTGTGATTCTTATTGGCCATTCGAATTAGGGTTAGATCATTCAAGTTATCTAATTGCAAAATCCGTAATTGTTTTGTAAATTGGACTAGGTAACAAGCACTAAACTGATTTCTATTAAATGAATTTAGTGTAAATCTTATTCACACATTCTTATGCTCCCGAGCTTATGAGGAGTATTGAGTGTTGTTGGGAACATTCACATAAAGTTTAATGCAATCTTTCAACCTAATTCTAAGAGTTTGTTTAGATTAGATTGGTAAGGTTAGGATTAATCAAAGAGCTTGTTTTGGTTAATTATTGTGGTGAATGGGAAGTGTTAGAGCTTGTTAACACTTTCAAGTACCAACTTAGATAGAATTAAACAAATATCTTGTCATCCATGGAATCACATTGCTAATTTGTCTTGCATAGAGTTGGAGTACTTACAAATCTTGAACTTATTTCACTTAATCAATCATTTACTTATTGCTTTATTCTATAGTTTAAATCATTGCTTATAAATTCCCCCCATTCTGTGACCATTTTTGTACCTTACGCAAAAAGGTATAAACACTTGTCCCGTGTCTCTGTGGATCGACCCTACTTACCTTGTACTACGTTTTTAGTGCATAGTAGTAGTGTTTAAGGAGTCATTTGTACCCTTTATTTGTTGGGTTTGTCACGCCTAACACGCAGCCTAGCCTTCCTGCTGATCTGCTGACCGAAGCCACCCTCTTAGCTTTCTGACCGAAGTCTACTGACCGAAGTCTTCTTGCTCGGACCGCAGCGCCGGACCGCAGACGCTCCACTGCAGTTCGGACCGCAACATCCTTCTTCGCACCGCATCCTAGCTGCTCCTCGCCTACCGCAGTACCTTCACTACCGCAGCCTTCGCACCATCCGAACCTTCACTTCGTCCGCAACCCACCTAATCAACGACCACCTCACCGCACCCACCTCCTTGACCCGCAACACCCAGCAGACCTCGGATCCTCCTTCTCCATCAACAGCCTCCTCCTTCAGCCCTCCTCCTCCCTTCTCCTTCAGCTCCCTCTTCAGCCCTCCCCTCCTCCCCTCTCCTTCTTTTTCCTCCCCTCCCTCATTTCTCCCTTCCTTTTCTTTTAAAAACCTTTTTTTTAAGACTTTATTTTTTTTAATTCCGTTTTTTTTCTCAACATTATTTTTTTAATTAAATTTTTTTTTCTTTCAGCCAATTATTTTTTTTAGCCAATTATTTTTTTAACACCATTTTTTTTATTTAGCCATTTTTTATTAAAACCAATTATTTTTTTTAACACCAATTTTTTCCACAACCGAACCTTGGATTGTCACATTGGTTCATTTCATGCCGGTTATTATTGGAAGAATACTCCTACCGCAGTCGGACTTCATATTATTTTTGTGATGCTTGCACCGCAACGGCGATTGATCAACAAAGTTGTTTCACATTCTTCACTTTATGGGATATTATGACTTGGCGCTCTTGATTTTTGGTTGACGAATCATGTATCTTGATCATGTGGACTTTATTCTCTATTGAAGACCACTTCAAGTGTTCCGGCACCGCAGTTTGGATATTTGGATATATATTTTTGGCACAACAGATTATTCTCAGCACAGCTTCAGCAACTATGTCACCCGCCTCCTCATGACCACAAGAGTATCTCTTTTACTCTTTCTCGTTTCTTATCGAGACCCTTCATACATCTAGGGAGAGCTTCTCTGTTAGCTCTTGGTATCCGACACTCTCCATCCGATGATTTGTTGATTTTTGATATCCGATCATTGGTTATCAAAAATAGGGAGAGAATATTATCCGGATTTGGTTATTATGATTGTTTGAGGTTGGATTTTTGAAGACTTTTGAAGACGATTATTTATCTAGTGATGCGATGTGGCACTTATTTTTGGTCTTTACGGATCAAATTTTTGGCATTACTCGATGTTTTCCGATCCAGATTATTTATTATTCGGACTCTACCACATGATGATTTTGTGTTCGCATCCTGTTCAGATCTTATGGTTTCACGAGTTTGGATTTGTGATATGTTGAAGACGAAGATTATTTTGGCAATGTGACGTGGCACTTATTTTTGGTCCTTGGATCAAATTTTCGGCATTGCTGGACCATGTTTTTGGACTCACATTATTTTTATCCGGACTTCATGTTATGGATGCTTCACATTTTTAGCAGGTTATTCTTTGAAGAATCTCGGTGTATTATGATTCGAGAACTCGAGATGTTTTTCAGACTTTTGAAGCCGAAGTGTTTCTTTTATTGGATCTTCTACTTGCTCATGGTGACCTTCTTCTTCGGGTAATTATGACTGGTTTGAAGATTTGGATCTTATTTTTCTGCTTCATTGGTTGTGCTTTGAAGCCGAAGACCTTCATTGTTAGAGATTCATGGCCAGTTTCAGACTTCACAGACACTTCAGAGTTTCAGAGACATTTCAGCTTTTGGTTCTCACTACGTTTCATTTTATTACCACACTTGCTAGTCGGATTACTATATTATAGCCTTGTATTACTTATTGGATCTCTCATAATTTGTAAGCATTTAGGGAGAGAATGTTGGAGCATGGAAATGCTCTACAAATAATGACTGATAGTTAGGTTGTATTTTCCCTTTATTGTATTTATGGTGTAAATACTCTCCCTCCTATATAAAGGGAGAGTTGGTCATTTATTACTTTAGCTAGCTTATCTTTTCCTTAGTTAGAGTTACACTTCTTACAATGTAATCTCTAGAGAGAGAAAGTTGGTGGGTTCTCCCACCCAGGGAGAGTTTCTCTCCCACCATGTTCTTCATTAATATATTTTATTCTCTTTTGTTCTTAGTCTTTTTATGAACTCATAATATGTTCTTCGTGTTCATACTTCCAAAAACACGATTAATCTCGAGATATCATTCTTCCGCATTCACCGTTCGTTATAAAAATGGGTCTCTACAATAGGGTTTTCAACCCACAATAATATAATTATTATGTTTAAACATCAAACAATCAACCCAATTACCCATCCCCATTATCTTCTTTACTCTTAAGGATCTACCCTAAGAATCAACTATTCCTCGTTCATTCATTCCTAAGGATCATCCTAAGGAATCGACACGAAGTCCATCGTCACCGGGGTTTGGGCACTAAGTCTGCATAGTCGCCAGGATTTATATAACAGGCACTAAGTCAGCATAGTCGCCAGGGTTTAGGCACTAAGTCTGCATAGTCGCCAGGGTTTAGGCAACAGACACTAAGTCCGCATAGTCGCCAGGATTTAGGCACTAAGTCTGCATAGTCGCCAGGGTTTAGGCACCAAGTCTGCATGATCGCCAAGGTTTAGGCACCAAGTCTGCATGGTCGCCAGGGTTTAGAGTACACCGGGTGAACACATCGCTCACAACACCTACAGGTTGCGAGCCTGCTAGTGTTCCACTGGACTGTCTAGAATAGTCTGTGGTTGTCATCCATACTCTGGTAGATGACGGGGCCAACATTTGGGTAAAAGGCTTCTCACATCGTCCACCTCTCACCCTCACCTCATGGTCTATTTCACCTCTCACCTCATCATCCGACTCATATTTCATGTACCCATATTTACCCAACATATTTTGTAGATATAAAATATATATAGTTTAAATCATTTAAAACATGTATAAAATTGTTCATCCAACATAGATAACAAGTATACATGTAAGATTCACACATAGCACGTAATTTATATTAAATACTTCATATCTATGTGTAAGATGAAAGTAACTATGCACTCACCTGGTAAGGTAGTGACTCGGTACTCGGACAACACTTCGTTATCTCAAAACAATTTTCCCTTGACAAAACCTAGTATCAATACCACTAGAGTTTAGTCCGATGTTAACCGCGACTATTTAATAGTCTGGCTATTATTACTATTATATATGCGTTTAAAGAATATTTTCCAACCACTATGTACAGACAGGGGCCAGACATAAAACACCGGAGGGCAGGACCATTTTGGCATATAACACTTCTGAAATCCAACAACCCTATGCGGCCCTTTAAATCAGATTTCCCGTACCGCGAGTGGTTAAAAAAGATATTATAACGACACTTATATAACTCATAATAATAGCCCAAATATTTATTATAAGGTCCTAATAACATTACTATATTTAAACATAAGCTATACTTAAGGTAGGGTAAGCATATCTCACTTACCAGGGGTTTGGCTAGGAGCCGGGCTCTGCAGGGGCATAACTTCCAAGCCGAAAGCTCTTCTTCTCAAAGCCTTCCGGCACTCCGGGACTCGCCTCTAACACCTAGGAGGTGCTAGGGAAGGGGGAAGAGGGTTTGGGGGTAATGGGAGAGAAAAAGTATGAAAGGTGTGAGTTTTGGGGGTGATTTATGCCTCTATTTATAGGCTGTCTGGGCCGATTCACGTCGTGAGAAATGGTGCTCACGTCATGAGCCTTGCGTAGGCTCCAAGGCGAAGTCTGGTGCTGACACGTGGCTCCGGACGCAGGTAAAACAACCAATCTTTAAAAATTCATAACTTTCGCATATGAACTCCGTTTTTGACGTTCTTTATATCCACGCGTAGGTAAAGATAAGATCTACAACTTTCCTTTTGACTCCATCGGCTAATTCTTGACTGATTTTAAATTTAATAGTATGAGAAGATTACACTGTTAAATGTCCTCGTAAAATTCGTAACTTCTTCATACAAACTCCGTTTTCGTCTGTCTTTTTATCGTTGAGTTCCTATTAATGAGATCTTCAACTCTCATTTAGGTCGTGTAAGTCAAAAAACCGCTCGAACTAAAATTCGAGTTTCGGGTCGTGCACTACTAAGCCAAATCTTAGAAAATCCATAACTTCCTCATACGAAGTCAGATTTGGGCGCTCTTTTCATGCACACTCTCGGTTTAACGTATTCTACGACTTTCATTTAGATCGCTAAGGCTAAAAGTCGATCTATCGTAAATTCACTATTTACGTCACCCGGTGTCGTGCCGGTTCTGTCGCGAAACTTCGACAGGTCATAACTCCTTCGTTATAACTCGGATTTCGGCGTTCTTTATATGTACGGAACCCTTGTAACATATACTATAACTTGGTTAAGATTAATCCTTCTAAATAATCTTCCATCAAAAAGTCATTTTTGACGCCCATTGTCTCTAAATTGACTAGCCCGGATCTGCGGGTGTTACATATATATATATATATATATATATATATATATATATATATATATATATATATATATATATATATATATATATATAGGGCTTGGTTATAATGTGGATGGACAACTATTGTGCGGACGTGTGGACAGTGCTATTCTATGAGAATTACTAATAGAATAAGTTGTTTAGTATTGTGAATACGTTCAACCTCACACAACTATTGTCATTTTCATGCATTCTCACTTATTTTTATTCATTTTTGTTCTCACACATCGTTTTTCTTCATTCTTACATAATATGACTTAATAAACATTCTGACAATATTCTGACAGAATGAGAATAATAATAATAAAAAGTTTATAATAACCTTATAGACGATTTAATTAGTAAGAATGCATGATAATGACAATAATTATATAAAATTGAACGTATTCACATTATTAAACAATATATTTTCTTTGTCATTCTCACAGAATAGCATTGTCCACACGTCCACACAATAGATGTCAATCCACATTTGAACCTATCTCTCTCTCCCCTCTCTCTATATATATATATATATATATATATATATATATATATATATATATATATATATATATATATATCCCTATCATCATACATACTTATAAAGCTAGCATGTTTCCTTGAACCTCATGCATTTAAAACCCCCATAAAAATTTGCAAACACCTCATGCATTTGAAACCTCCTATTTTAATGAATACCACTCAAAGTCTCTTAATAATGATTAACAATTCAAAGGTTTTATAACTTATATAATATATTTAATAAACAATTAATGAATACTCTACTATAAAAAGGTCAATCTTTTTGAGTAGACACACAAATACAAATCACATACAAAATTCACAAAGAAAACAAGTTTAAAGTTTTTTGTGTTGGTTTGAGGGCTTTGAACAATTTTTCGAGCCATGTTATTATGTTGAAGTTTTTAATTTGTAAGTTTATTATATACTAATTCTTTTTTGTATTTTCTTGATTTAAGTATTCTTTTAAGAATATCATTGTATGTTGTGGTTGAAATTTTAATGTAAATTAGATTAGATTCATGTTATCGATCATATGTTATGGAAGATGATATATATAATATTTAATTAACTATTGTATTCATGTTTGTATGTTCATGTTGCTTCAAAACAATAATTAATTAAAAATCATGGATATGTCATATTATCCATATTATCCATGTAAGCCATTTTTAAAATGCAAATTGTCTGTCTTATCACTTTATATTTTAGTATATGTTTAACATTTTAATTATAACAATAAGTGTTTTTTAAAAGTTTCTTTCAATTATTAATAATAACAAGTGGTTTTAAAATTAATAAGCAATAATTATAAATAATAAAATCAAATTACATGGATATGTCATATTATCCATGCAAGTCTCTTTTGAAATGCAAATTGTCTATCTTATCACTTTATTATTTAGTTTATGTTTCACATTTTAATAATAATATTAAGTGTTTTTTAAAAGTCTTCTTTAACTTATTATTAATAATAAGTGGTTTAAAACTAATGAATAACAATTTTAAATGATAATAACATCAAATTATAAATTACATTTAGCTATAAATAAATTATATTATAAATGAACATTATTATTGAAATTAGAAAATGATCGCATAAGTAAAAATATAATTAATCAATAATAATAATTGTTAAAAATAATACTAAATAGATAATTATATTTAATTCTATTAATGAGGAATGTGGGTTGATGTCAATGAATATTATTGTTCAAAATAATAGAGATTATATATATATATATATATATATATATATATATATATATATATATATATATTAGTGTAAAAATATTATCTCAAAGTTAATGTCAATAACATAACCATTTTAAACATATATTTTTCAATATTTTAACAATTTATGTTTAATCTTCGTTGCGCAACGCGCGAGAATTCGTCTAGTTGTAATAAAAGAATAGTTTTATTCTTCTTTTGACATGTGTCATTCTATTAGGTCTCCTAATTAATGCATATGTTATTCTCTTTTTGACATGTGTCACCCTATTATGTCTTCTAATTAGTGTATGTCATTTGTCAACATATTGATTCTTTATTTCAAATTTCAAATTTTAAAATTTTCACTCTAATAACATTAAATTAATAACATTAGAATAGAAATTAAAATAAAATTAATACAAATTATAAAGTGATATAATTTCACATATTTATTTAAATCAATGATTATAATTTTATATAACTACAAAAATCTTTTAATTAATAATTTATTTAAAATAATTGATTAATAATTTTGAGTTTTTATTATAAAAGTTCAATTAATTGTGTAACCATGGTTTCCACGGGTTATAAACTAGTATATATATATATATATATATATATATATATATATATATATATATATATATATATATATATATATATATATATATAGGAAAAGTGAATATACCCTTAAGGGTATATAGCTTAGGTACCCAAAAGATAAAAAACTATGTCGTTTTTTCTTTTTCATTACCGATTCCTTGTAAAAGAAAAAAAATGCAATTTTCTTAAAATGATCAACTTCCTGCTCCTGCTTGACTGCTTCGTGCTTCGCTTCCTTCAATTCTGCTGATTTCCTATCTACTAACCCTTATACGATTGCTTCTGGTTCGTAATTGAAAGGTAAGGGTTGCTTCTGGTTCGTAATTGAAATTATTTACGATTGCTTCCACTCCCAATCCCACAGCCCAAAGCGAAACATCTTCTCTCTTCAAACCCAATTCCACCAACGTTTGTTTCCCCACACGTCTTGTAAAGCAATTCCATTCATAAAACATATAACTAAAATCCGACGTCGTTTCCAAGTTAATCTGTCAATCTGTCCTTTTTTCTTCCTCGTGCTCGCATCTATCAACTGAGCCACCAAACCATCATTATCATATCGACCCAATGGGCTTTACTGTAAGGGAAGGATCTTAATTTCATATCGAGCTCACTTATTGTTTGATTATCATCAAGAAATCGATGGACTTCGAGAAGCTGAGCTTGGTAAATCGTTCATTGGCACTAGCAAGAGAGGAATCGGGCCATATTACTCCAGCAAGGTCATCTGAAATGGCATAAGAGTATGCGATTTGAAGCATATGGACACCTTTCCTGATAAGCTTGATCTTTCGTTCCAATGGTTTGTCATCCACTTGATTTCACGCCTATGGATTATCCTACCAGGTTTGTGAATTACACTCTTAATCCGAAATAAATCAATCTCATATTCTTTTCTTCTTTCCCTTGTACACTATGTATATAGTGACTTAGGTTTGATGAGGAATGTGGAATCAAAATCACTACCGAAAATTGTAGGCTAAACTACTGACCCACCAGGTGTTCGATTAAATGCATCAGTGATACGAGCCCCAATTTTTTTGACTTTGGATTGGCAAAAATTCTTGCAAGTGAGAAAGGGGAAACGACAAACCGAGTAATTAGAATACAGTATGTATATGCGTGTAAAGATTTCTATCCAACTCTTTTTTTGAAAAAAAACACACAACTTTATGTGTATTGAATATAAACTGCTTTCTTATGTGTACACAGGCAGTGGTGGTTATACGTCTCCAAAATACATAATGAATGGCCATTTTTCTACCAAGTTTGATATTTATAACTTTGGTCTTTTGGCTTTGGAGATGATAAATGGGAAAAAAATTGGGGATTTCAACATCCTGATCGTAACTTGAGCCTACTAAGTCATGTAAGTTTGATGTTTACAACTTTGGTCTTTTGGCTTTGGCTTATGGACTGAAAGAAGTTCCTTGAAACTGATGAAACCTGTATTAGACTGTTTATGTGATTTGTTGTTGCTGTTGTATTTTTGCTTCTTTTTGTCTTCACAGCTACATGAGCTTCAACATGTTTTGAATTCCCATTGTTTCTTGCAAAGATTAGAAGGGTATTTATGTCTTTTGCACAGAAATGGCTATTCACTAGCACAAAATTTACAAAAAACATCATACCTTTAATTGTGGGACCCGAAATTCGTATGCAATGATGCCCTCTTTATTCACAACTGTCTAGATTCTGGGATAGTTTTTCTGTTGTTAAATAGAACAAGTTAAAAAATAAATGATTAAAAGTGATAGAAATCATTTAAGCCCTGATGTCAAGGGGACAAAAAAATGTATCTATTTCCATTTCCGTTTGACAAATTATAAATGCAAAGTTATTCTCATGTGCAGGTTATTACCATTGCAAAGATCTTGGGTTGCACGGAGACACCATAGAAGCTGAAGATTGTATTAGATGATGTAATCATGTATTAGTTAGGACATAATTTGTAAAGGTTTTTTTGACGAATTGTATATGTTGACATAAATTGTATAGAAAAGTATTGTTTTTGTTGGATTGAGCTGAAATTGCAACCCACTTTTCTTATTTATTCGAAATAGCAATGTACTTATAAATACTTTCGCTTTTAACCCACAATAATATCATATTTTTGTTTTTAACCCATAATAGCATCATATTTTCGTTTTCACCCACAATAGCATCATAATTTTGTTTTTCACCCACAATAACATCATAATTTTGTTTTTCACCCACAATAGCATCATAATTTTGTTTTTAACCCACAATAGCATCATATTTTCGTTTTTAACCCACAATAGTATCATATTTTCGTTTTTAACCCACAATAGTATCATATTTTCGTTTTTACCCACAATAGCATCAATAATTTTGTTTTTCACCCACAATAGCATCATAATTTCGTTTTTAACCCACAATACCGTCATAATTTTGTTTTTAACCCACAATAGCATCATATTCTCGTTTTTCACCCACAATAGAATCATATTTTCATTTTTCACCCACAATGGCAACCTAATTTCAGTTTTGACACGTATTTTCGAATTTTGACCCATTATTATCACATACTTATAGTTTTTAATCCAAAATGACATCCTACTTTCATTTTGAAACACATAAGAACAACTAACATGCAATTTTAAACACAAAAATCATAAATAATCAACAAATTTTCATTTAAAAACTATAAAAAAATGTTAAGAAACATAAAACATTTCTAGATTATTCATATATTGTTAACCAAAAAAAATGTCAAAATGCCAAGAAGCATATCGAATTTTCCTTTGCTCACAAAAACAACACAACTCATCGTTATGTCTCTTCCAACGATTCATCTGCCTGATACATGTAAAAAAAATATTGTTAATATAATTATTAGAGTTCTAAATCATTAAAATTAAATTAAATTAATATTAAAAGTACCTTTCTTTTGGAACAACTAGTAGCGTAATGACCCAATCCTTGACAGTAAGAGCATGTACGTTTTTTAGGGCTTCAAAAGAAGACCTAATTCTACTAGAAATTTTAGGACGCCCTTTTGTGGTAGTTGGACCAAGAGGATCACAGACAGATAACTGTGACATCATATCTATTTGTGAAACTCCCATACAAGAACCTTGAGATGCATTATCCAAAGACATAGATTTCTTTTGATTTGTTTGATCATCCAAAAGACTTATCAATAGCATATTGAGTTTTTGTATCTCTGAAGGGGAGTCTCTAGCTTGTTCAGTTAGTTTAGTAAAATTTGAATGGACACACCATAGTGTGTAAGCACTAACTCCATTTTTATTATTCATTTCTCCGAGTCTGATACTACCACTACTCAGTTTGTACCTAACATTAAGGGTCAATCGTGGTAAAATATAGTGACTCGGGAGTTCTTTAACATGCTTCTTCTTCATCACATATAGGCTATTTTTACATAAAATCCCATTTGTCTCATACTTAGCACATGAACATGTGACGCTGACTTGATCCAAAGAACGAAAGGTAACAATGCGCCAATATTTATTATCAACATCTAAGTGCCCAACTCGGTATGCTTTCTTCGGTAGTTTTTCCTATAGTCTCATGAGTCAAATTGGTAATAACTTCGGTCCATTCTTTTTTGAAAGTATCAAACATCTTTCTAGTATAAAATTGACCTGCTTTTGCTTCGATTGGATGTATTGAAGAAAGAACCGGCCTCGAGTTCATAGTCTTGAAGTCTTCATCTTCTTCGGCGGCCCTTCGAGACTCAACTGCTTTGTCGTATTGTACAACAAATTCATTCAACATGGTCATCGAATTAACAAATCCATCAAAAAATGAATTGATACTCTCACTTCGTCCGGTTGTTGTCATACCAGCAAGAAAGTATCCGTCAAGAAGGGTTTAACCCAATGTATACGTTGGTTATACATGTCACTAATCCAACAATTACTTTCCAATTCATACTTATTACACATAACCTCCCATCTTGCTTCAAATTGTTCAATGGTGTCACTATTTACCCATTGTTTGTGCGTTTCTTGAAAATCGCTATAACGGGAAACATACGATCGAAGGTGCTCAGTTTCATGCTTCATGATATGCCATGAACTAAAACGATGTCGAGTATTCGGAAACACTTTTTTTATTGCATTTCTCATTGCTTTGTCTTGATCTGTTATAATTTCCTTCAGATACTTATTAAACATACATTTGAGGAAATGTTCAAATAACCATTCAAATGTCTCTTCCTTTTCATTTTCAAGCAATGCTCCACCAAAAAGTATAGACTGTCCATGATGATTCACCCCAGTAAAGGGAGCAAAAGGCATCTTGAACTTGTTAGTCATATAAGTGACATCAAACACAACAACATCTCTGAATTTTGTATAAGCATCTCTTGATCTACCATCAGCCCAAAAGATATTTCTAGGATACCCATCATCAGACAAATCCACGACAAAATATTGGTCACTATCAACTAATGTTTTATATTGAAAATGTTTTATAAGTCCATAGAACTCATTTCCTTTATGTTGCTTTCGTTTCTCAGATAAGACATCGGCACATTGCTTTGAAGTAACATCAACTACATTTGAGAAGGTTTCAACCCTGCTTGACCAAATTGCACCATAAGAGATTTACCTTCTATTGAACGGTGGAAACTGTTATGAGATCGATGCTTCATAACCTTCGTAGGTGTTATGGTCAAGTCGTGATTGTGTGTGTCATTAAACGAGTCCACCAACCATTTCCCATCCTCCTGTCTTGTTATTCGAAGCTTTGCTTGACATCCAGTTCTAACATCTCTACGACGTTTTTTCTCATTTTCACTTGAAGCATTTTTGTCCATCCTTTTGAAACCTTCTTTGTTGCATACATATATCTTCCGAAAAGGCTCATTTGTTTTAGGATTTTTAATTGTGTCATCTCTACGTATACCAAAGCCATGTAAAAATGAATAATCATTATAAAATGTATAAGCATCGTCGGGTGTATCAAAAACCTTTCCAAGTATACTTTCATTGTTAACTTCATCTTCGTCAAATTCAATGTTCTCACCGATACTATTTATTTTTTCACATTCATATGTTGCTTCCACGTAATCATTTGTGCCACTATCTTCGGTTATATATGGTTCTATAGCTTGATTAGTTGCTTCAGCTTCACTCATTGTGGTCTGCAATAGACAACGATGCATATTTTCAAATAAAAGATTAACACCAAATTTTTTTATATTGAATATAATGGAAACATTATACATAAAAAAACACAATAACAACCAATTGCAATTTGTATGAATTCTTGTTAATTGCAATTTGTATGAATTCATGTGAATTACAATTTGTATGATTTACCTTAATTGGCTTCCATGGAATCGGAGCACAAAAAAACCATTCGTTAAAATACATTACAACTCGGAACAGAAAAAGATCATTCGTTAAAATACATTACAACCGATGACTTCATATTCAATTTGTTTGTTGCTTTTTATTATCAATTTTTCATTGTTTGCAATAAGTTGGATCAAATTCATCCAAGTTAACCCAAAACAAAGACTTTAGAAGGCACCATGAAGTTAACTCTTTAGAATAATGAATTGCCTAAACCAGCTATAACCAATCAAACTATTTTTATTAATGAAGTATATGTCTTCAGCAAAATAAATAAATAAATAAATAAATAATAATAATAATAATAATAATAATAATAATAATAATAATAATAATAATGACGCTACATTAAAGACCACACATAGAACCAAAAAAATTGAAATTAAGGGCTACAAATAACTTTGTAAACTTAATATATGTGTATGAATTGCAAACGATTCCAATTAATAATAAAAAAATACAAACCTTGAAAAATCACAATTAGTAGGTATAAAAAACAAACGTGTGTATATTACCTAAAAGAGACGGTCGTATGAATGAAAAAAATAGGGAAGCAAGATTATGATTTCAATTCCTTGTGAATTGCAATTTCCTTTTTATTTTAATTGGTTGTGAATTGCAATTTTTTTTGAACTCCCTGAATTGCGATTCCAGATTCTATCATTCGTTTTAAGTTGATTCTGATTTCTTGATGATGGAACGATTGGAATGTGATCACGATTAAGGAAACTACGTTCTTTTTTTAAGGATTTATTTTATTTAGCAAATTAACCCACTAATCAAAACTACGTAGTTTTAAATAATGGGTACCTAATCTTATATACCCTTAAGGGTATATTCACTTTTCCATATATATATATATATATATATATATATATATATATATATATATATAGAGAGAGAGAGAGAGGTAGGTTCAAATGTTTCTCACATCTATTGTGTGCTAGAATGCACCAATAGGAATTTAGTATTACTTATATGTATATTAAATGCTATCTATACTTATAACTCAATTTTATGGAAACTAATTAAATTCGTTATTAATGTCAACAATAATATTCTTTCAGAATAAATTCATATCTAGAAGAATAAGAGTGTATTCTAGTAGAATGTGAGTGTGTTCTAGTAGAATACACTCTCGTTCTTCATATTTCATGCAACTCTATTGTATTTTAAGTGAGTGAGTCCTGAAACAAAATACGAACTCATATATAAAACCTAGATGCGAATTCATTCTAAAAGAATGTTACTGCTGACATTAATAACGGATTTAATTAGTTTCCATGAAAAAAGAATTATAATTATGGATATCATTTAATATACATATAATTATGGAAATCATTTAATATCTATATTTATTTAATTAAATAATTATTTAATTTTACAAAATTCTTATTGGTGCATTCTAGCACACAATAAATATAACAAACAAAATAACCTAGCCCTATATATATATATATATATATATATATATATATATATATATATATATATATATATATATATATATATATGGTGAGTTTCAATAGAGAACCATAATTAACCAAGGAACCAATCGTGAGCGTCGGAAATCATAACGATCAACGGGCAAGGAAATAGATGTACACTTTTACATTGGACGCACACACACCAGATTATACCAAAAAATTCACCCTTTACAAAAAAACCCACCACTTTTTTTCGTTTAAAATTTTTTAGACCATGTTTTTTATCAAAAAAAACCGAATATACCGTTGTTCACGATTTTTCGTCCTCTTTCCATAGAGATTAATGATGATATATAAAAAACGAACTTTTTTTTTTCGAAAAAAACTCACTTCATTTTCTTTGATTAAAAAAATTAAGGTCTATTTTTTATAGAAAAAATTAATAAATATATCAAAATTCATATTTTTTGTACTTTTTAAACATAGATTCATATTCATGTTAAAAAAAAAAACGATATTTCAGTTCAGATTCACATTGTGAACCTGTTCAGATTCATATTGTAAACCTGTTCAGATTCACATTGTGAACCTCCTCAGATTCACAGTGTGCATAATAATAACTCAGATTCACAGTGTGAATCTGAACTGATCGGAGCTTTTTCACATTGTGAATGTTAAAATTTGAAATATTTACAGTTTAGATTCACAGTGTGAATCTACACTGATCGAGGTTTTTTTTTTTTTTTTTTTGTGAACATTCTCAGATTCACAATGTGCATAATAGTAATTCAGATTCACAATGTGAATCTGAACTGTTCGAGATTTTTCATATTGTGAATGTTAAAAATGGAATATTTACAGTTTAGATTCACAGTGTGAATCTACATTGTTCGAGGTTTTTTTTTGTTTAATTGGTGTTGATGTTTATTTTTTTGATAAAAATAAACTTAAATATCGAAAAACTAAGAAAATTAAGGGGTTTTTTTCGAGAAAAAAAAGTTCGGTTTTTATATATCATCATGGATCTCTATGGAAAGAGGATGAAAAATCGTGAACAACGGTATATTCGGTTTTTTTTTCGATAAAAAACTTGGCCTAAAAAAAATTTTAAATGAAAAAAAAGAAGTGAATTTTGTTATAATCCGGTACATGTGCGTCTATTATAAAATTTTACAATCCTTACTTTTGCCGTTGATCGCTTTAAATTCCGACGCTTTGGATTGGTTCCTTGGTTCCTTGATTAATAATGGTTATCTGTTGAACTTTTCTATATATATATATATATATATATATATATATATATATATATATATATATATATATATATATATATATATATATATATATATATATTATTGATTAAAACATTATAAGGATATTTAACGAGTTGAGTAAGTAAAACAGAAAAAAAGTTGAGCTAAAAGAGAACATTTCAAATGAATCGAAAGACATTCAAAATGTATTTTTAGTAAATTCATCGGTTATTTATGAAAATAATAGTTGTACATTTCTTGGATGAATCAATTTTTAAAATGAAAGAAGCATAAGATTGAAAACATTCTGTGTTATCAAAATAAACGTTTCAACCAATTTTCCATCACAGTAGCATTTTGTCGATAAAAGATCAGATAATCATTTTATTCATATTAAAATACTACTATAATTTCTGGAGCAAATGTGGATATATTTAGATTAAGGGTCTAACTGAAACATAACTCCTAAAGATCTTCCACTTATAAACACAAGAATTGCAGAATTACAAACAACCCCCTCTTCTGCAATCTTCTCAAAATTCCATCTTTGAAGCTCAGAACCCCCACTCCCTCCACCATGCATCCATTGTGTTAACTATACCACCCCAACCCCTTAAGAAATAAGGGAAATAAGTCTATAAAGCGATCAAGAATTACCTTCTCATTCACACACTTCTAGCCATCATTTCTTGAAATCTCCTGTAAGATTCTTGTTTTTCCAATCTGAATTTCTCATGGCAATTCGCTATAAACTTGTCTGCAAGACGATCGATCTCATTCATCTCATCAACAGTAATCCCAGAGCCCTTATTCCCATGATCATCACTCTTGTTCTTCTCTTCCAGCCATTGGAGGTACCCTGAGAGCTGCGACTCATGAGGAGCCATTTCATCAGCAAAGGAACCCCAGGTTGAATCATAGTAGACTTGACCATTAAACGGGTTGGGTGAAGTCATCGGGACAACATGTGATGAACACCAGTTGTAGTGCAACCTAAACGATCCAAAGTAGAGCTTATTCTTGTTTTTGTTCTTCTTCAAGATCAGTGGTTCCAGGAAGTTGACATTGTTGAGGTGGATCTGTTTGAGAAGCTCGATGATTATGGTCTTGGCCTTGGTGAGGGCCCTTGCTAGTCGGAAGATGTGGGAGAAGATGAAGTTGTGGATTAGGGTTTTGAATTTCATGGAGGTTGCTAAAGAGGAAGATGATGATGGAGAAGGTGATGGAGCTCTAATGGCGAAAGGATGAGGGGATGAATATGGAGGGAGTGTTTTGAGTTGAGATGGGGTTGCCATTTTGTTGCTTTTTTTTTTTTGGGAGATGTGTTTGGAGTCTTAGTTTCAAATGGTATTTATAAGGGCAACAACATGATTACCAAATTTCCCCACTAATCATGTATGTGTTCATTGAATAATTTGATTTTACATGGATATCCTTAAATTAAATATATATATTTATGTAACAAAGTTTTTTTTTTTTTTTTTTTTTTTTTTTTTTTTCAGTTTATATAATAAGGTGGGTCGAGACGAAATACACTATCATTCTATGAACAAAACATACGACATTTTATGTATAACATATTTAACTATCTATGATTCATGTTAATTATTTGTATAGATTGAAAAGTTGTTGCATAGATTCATATAAATTTTAAAATTTGTTACATAAATTGATAAAATATAAAATATTGTTGCAATTTTTTATTTAGCAAATGTTATATTATTACACACTACTTGAAAATTTACCTGAAAATTTAATTTTTATTTGATAAGTTAACTAATAAAAATATGATTTACTAAGACTAGCTATATAAATTTAATTGACATAAAAATACATATTATGTATAAGGAAATAAACATATAAGGATATATTTTGAAAATTTATAGAAAAACCATATGAACTAATTAATAAATTATTTTAATTATTTTTTTAAAAATAATCTATAAGTTAGCTTATAAGCTATTTTAATGTTCTTATCAATAATTATATTGTAATAAATTTAAAAAATTAAACTAATTTATGTCACAAACAAATAAACACCGACTAAATAACATGTTTTAAATTAAAATGTTATATATTTTGGCTTTAGAATAGAACATGTTTGTATATTTGTTATAGAAAACAACTTTAAAACATAATTTTAAAAATATATAACGCTATACTATATATACAATTAACTTGTTGTAATTGTTGTATAATGTTTGTAAAATTATATTGGTGTATATTATTTTTCTAAATTATTGTATTTGTGATATATTTTTTATATTTAATAGTTAATTAGAGTATATATAAATCAAATTTTAATATATCGGGAGGGAGAGTAGGTAATTTGAATAAAAGGGACAACCACTTTGCAGTTTCTGTAGGTGTCCACTTCGGTTCTTTTTTTCTTTTTCCTTTTACACTCTTATGTTTTTCTTGATCTTATTCTGGACCACTGTTGATTGTTACTAGACCCGACCCGACAAGACCAACTTCTGCTACAATGTCTTTCTTTCTTGGATCAAAGTCATGCATTAAAAGTTGCACCATAAAAGACAATGAACTTGTAACTTTAGAACGAAACTCACCAACACAAACAATTTCAAATTTCTGTAGGCTCATTTCCATAATTTAAGCTTGTAATCTATCAACCATGAAAACTTTTAATTCAACATTTGTTTTAGAGTTTTTGAAACACAAATACACACGAAAAATCGATTTCTTGTATAAACAAACCAAGTGATCTTTAGATACCATGTTTCTAGTGGTGGTTATAAACAATACTTATGACTGTTTGTACTTTACCCATTATCCACTATGCATACAAGTAGATAAGGACAACAATGATTAATGAACATGGGTACATCTATAAAAAAAAATTAAGCTGAGTCAGATTCAAAATTCAAAATATATCTTATATTATCGTATAATTAACTTCTTTTTAACTTTAGAACTTTTTTTTACATTTGTATCAAAACAATATTAAAATCCACAAATTTGAAAGATGCAATTCTTTTCCTCAAATTTTATCATTACAAGAGTATTGATTTCTAGTGACGACGGGGTCGCTAATATAAAGGTTATTGAATTGTATGTGTATATTGAATGAAGTAAAGGCCATATATAGGCTGATTACACAGTTGTGGTCATCCACATTTATAGGAGAAGTCATAGGATCTAAGACTAGGTATTTGACTATACACATGACTAAGTATTTACAATTTGATTAAATCGAATTATGTGGGCCCTGATGGATCGGATGATCCATTATCCGTAATACGCCCCCGCAAGATGGAGGATCGATCGGAGACACCAATCTTGGATCTATTGCGCAGAAACGGTGCTCGAGAGAGTGGCTTGGTAAGCATGTCGGCCAGTTGATCTTGGGAGTTGATGTGGAGTACGCGAAGAAGGCCAGTAGATACATGTTCCCGGACAAAATGATAGTCAAGTGCTACATGCTTCATTCGTGAGTGGTACACCGGATTAGCACATACATATGTGGCACCTGTGTTATCACAAAATAAAGTAGGCGTGGTTTTGACAATAATACCCAATTCTTGTAACAGTTGTTTTAACCAGATCAGTTCAGCACCAGCATTGGCTAGAGCTTTATATTCCGCCTTAGTAGATGACCTTGATACCGACTTTTGCCTTGTGGATCTCCAAGAAACAATATTAGACCCAAGATAGAGAATATATGCAGTAGTAGACCTACCTGCATCGTGCACACCATTCCAGTCGGAGTCTGAAAAGACCGTGAGTGTCATAGGAGAATTACGGTTTAGGAAGAGACCATGATGAATAGTGCCTTTTAGATAGCGAAGGAGACGTTTGAGTGCTTGCCAATGGGACTGACGCGGAGCATGCATAAATTGAGACAACTTATTTATGGCAAAGGAAATATCAGGACGGGTGAAGGCCAGGTATTGAAGAGACCCAACAAGTTTTCTGTAAGGTGTAGCATCTACTGTAGGAGTAGAGTCAATAGCAATTAAGGGTTCAGATGTACTTAGTGGAGTAGTAACATCTTTTGCTCCTTCCATATGAAACTGAGTTAAAATATCTTGAATATGGCGGTGTTGAGATAGAAATAATACCGAGGTGGTGGGAATTACTTCGACGCCAAGAAAATGATGAAGCGTTCCAAGATCTTTGAGGGAAAATTTGTTGCTTAGAGTTGTGATGAAGGAGGTCAAGAAACTAGAATTATTTCCAGTGAGGACAATATCATCAACGTAAACAAGAAAGTAGCAGATGATGTTGTTTGAGTGGTAAATGAATAGGGAAGCATCAGCTAAGGACTTTTTGAAACCAAACTGTAAAAGAAAGGTGGTGAGTTCAGTGTACCAGGCTCTAGGTGCCTGTTTCAGGCCATAGATGGATTTTTTTAGTTTACAAATGTGAGTGGGAAACTGAGGGTGAGTATATCCAGGCGGTTGAGTCATAAAGACTTCTTCATGAAGAGTTCCTTGAAGGAACGCATTATTGACATCAAGTTGACGAAGTGGCCAATTGTTGGAAAGAGCAATGGAAAGTATGGTTCGGATAGTAACAGGTTTGGTAACTGGGCTGAAGGTGTCAAAATAGTCTTTTCCATACTGTTGGAGAAAGCCTTTTGCGACAAGCCTAGCTTTGTATTTGTCAATAGAGCCATCTGGTTTGCGTTTGATGCGAAATACCCACTTGCAGCCAATAAGAGTGCAAGATGTGGGAGGAACAAGGTCCCAAGTTTTGTTGTGAATGAGGGCATTAAATTCAGCATCCATAGCTTTACGCCACTTTTGGATCTTCTAGAGCTTGATTGTGTGTTGTAGGTTCAATAGTAGGTGGGATAGGATGAAGAGTGGTTGAGTTAATGAGATTGGCATTGAAATATTTGGGGTTACGTTTTCTGTCTCGTGGTGGAGGAAAGGGGCTGGTTCGATTTTGTTGAGTGGGTATGGGTTGTGGTGAGGTTGAAATAGGTGAAGCGGGAGGAGACACTGATGGTACAGGTTGAGTTTCTGAAGAATTGGTTTCATTTGAAGTTGGTGCAACAGAAGATTGAGTTTCTGCTTGAGGAGGGGTTGAATTTATGGTAGGTAAGACTCGAGAAAGTCTAGTTGGTGATGGTGAAGTAATAGGTGAGGAATTAATGAGAAAAAACTCATTTGTGGTAGGTAAAGTAGTTGGCGGTTCATCAATGTGATAAGAAAAAATATTCTCAATAAACTCCACATGACGAGAGTGATAAAGTTTTTAAGAGATTGGATCATAACATTTATACGCAGATTTTGATGAGGAGTAACCTAGGAAAATGCATTTAGCGGAGCCAGGATGAAGTTTTGTAGCAGCATATGGACGAAGCCATGGGAAACACAAACAACCAAAAGGTTTTAGCTTGGTGTATGTTGGTAAGGTATGATATAGTTGCTGGTATGGAGACTTGTGATGGAGGATGGATGTGGGTAATCTATTGATCAAATGAATAGCCGTTTGGGAGGCATAAGACCAAAAAGTAAGCGGAAGTTGTGCATGATGTAGAAGAGACAGACCTGTCTCTACAATGTGGCGATGTCGTCTTTATGCCACTCCATTCTGTTCTGGGTGTGGGGAGGGGTAGTGAAATGAGAGATACCTTGCTCTTGGAGATACTTAGTGAGAGCAACGTATTCACCACCATTGTATGTGAACAGAGAAATAAGAGGGGTATTATGGTATTTTTCAACTAAAGTTTTAAATTGAGGGAATAGGATAGAGACATCCGATTTTTGTTTCATCGAATAGATCCATATGTATTTAGAGTAAAAATCAACAAAAAATGACATACTAGGCATAGCCATCAATGGACATTTGAACATGACCCCAGACATCTGAATAGACTAGTTCAAGTGGTTTTGAGACAGTAAATGAATTGCTACCAAATGGTAGTTTATGACTTTTATTGATAGAACAAGCATCACAATGAAATGAGCTAGTTGACATTTTAGTAGATTCTAATTTTAAACTTTGAAGAAGTTGCTTGAGAACTTTGATGGAAGGATGACCAAGCTTGTGATGCCAGGATAGAAGCGATCCAGGTGAAGTTGTAACTGAGTTTATTTGAGGAAGACTGCGAAGAGTGTTAATAGCTGCATAGTAAACATCATTGACGTTCACTCCCCACATTAGACACGCCCCCGTGCGAAGGTCCTTGACCACAAAATGATAAGGAAAAAATTCAACAGAAATACAGTTAGATTTGCAGAGTTTAGCAATGGAAATAAGGTTACTGCGCAATTTAGGAACAAATAAAATATTTTGCAAGTTTAAAGATCGTGATTGAGTGGGAATAGACGAATGACCAGTATGAGAGATGGGAAGACTTGTACCATTTCCTAAGACAATTTCATCGGGTCCTCCATATTCCGATAGAGTGTGAAATGAGGCAGGGTTGGATGCTACATGATGAGAGGCACCAGTATCAAACATCGATGGTGATGTTGGTGAAGTTGACCCAGCTGTGGACATGTTCACTGTTGGAGAAGATGCAGTCATGGAGATAGTGATATTGTTGTCTTTTAGGAACCTTGCTAGTTTCCTGCATTCTTTAGTCTGGTGACCTGGAATATTGCAATATTGGCAATAGTAAGAATTTCTATTACCACGAGAAGGGTTGTTTCCATTGGAGGTGCCTTGATAACGATTGAGTCTGGGTCCTGAAGTGTTGGACCTATCAGATGAACGATTGTCATTGTGGGGCTTGGAAGTGAAGCGATTTTGCTTTGTTTGAGTGTTGTTGACTGTGGTTATTATCGATGGTTGTTGGGTTTCTTTGAAGGTCCGCTCATGATCCACGAGTTTATCAAATAAATCAGGAAAGGTAATAGGAGTATCTCTGATTTTTAGGGTTGCGGAGATATGGGCATAATCTTCACCTCATTGGCCCAGTATGTGAACGACCAAATCTTCATCATCCACTGGGCTTTGGGCTAAGGCCAATTCATCAGCAATTTGTTTCATCTCGTTAAGGAATTCCGCAACCGGTCGAGACCCTCTTGGATTATTTGCAAGTCTGGATTTGAGTGAGATGATACGAGATCTGGAGACACTTGCATAGCTGTCGTTAAGCCTCTTGAATGCTTGTCGAGCAGTCTCTGCTGAGGAAACGATGGGTTGAATGGTGTCGGTGCAGCTGCCAAGTAGGGCACCGAGCAAAATTTGATCCTGGCGGTACCAAGGACGATAAGGTGGATTAGATTTGGTGGCATCATCACCGGTCAGAAATTGAGATGGGGATTCTTTTGATCCATCAACATGCCTGTCAAGACCCAGGCCAATTAGAGTAGCCATAACTTGCTTTTGCCAAACCGGGAAATTGAAAGCTGTAAGTTTGATAGGGAAGTGTGTTTGTGTTGTGACTTCAATGATAGACATTACTCAATTGTGAGAGAGATGAAGATGTTTGGATCGAATAGGGCTCAAAGGAGCCGATGACGCTCTGATACCATATAAAGGTTATTGAATTGTATGTGTATATTGAATGAAGTAAAGGCCATATATAGGTTGATTACACAGTTGTGGTCATCCACATTTACAGGAGAAGTCATAGAATCTAAGACTAGGTATTTGACTATACACATGACTAAGTATTTACAATTTGATTAAATCGAATTATGTGGGCCCTGATGGATCGGATGATCCATTATCCGTAATAGCTAAAGGTCTAGATTGTTATCTCTAATACTTTAGCAGCCACGTCTCGCCGTTAAATTGTCAGTGTTGTTGGTTCGTCGCTAATGCTCCAACTGTTGCCACTATTGCCTTCTGTCGTCACTAATGCCACATGTCACCACTAATGTTCCGTCGCCACTAATGTCGTTCTTCACCACTAAGGGCATCCACAATGCATTGAACTCTATAGAGTTCAATCGATTGCCACATCATCTTTCTACAATCCATACAACTCTATCATTTTTTTTCCTACAATGCATTTAACTCTACAAAGTTCAATATAATGTTACAAAATGTAATTTATAGTAAATATTTAAGAATTAAAAACTTTCCTTTTCCCATTGAAGAGTTCAAAGACCATTGAACTCCAAATCTGTTGAATACCAAAGTGACATCTCACAATGGTAGAGTTTCATCTATTGAATGACATATAGACTTGTCACCTCATTCAACTCTCCATTGAACTCACCATTGTGGATGCTCTAATTGTATTGTTCTATTTTTTTAGTTTTTTTAGTATTTGGCATTAAAAATGCAGAAAAAATGGTATAAAAATATAAAACTGTTACGAAATATTAACTGAAGAAAAATAGATAGAAACATTAGAATTTAATAATACGGCATCTCAAAATATTAATCCAAACATTAAGTGCAAGAGATGTTATAATTCTAACAAAACATTACATAAATCCTAAAAGTAGCTACATGGCATCCTCGCTCCCCTCATTCTCTCCGATATCATTTCGTGGTGGCAACGATCGAAACCATTCTTCAAGTGGCGCACTACATGTCGGGTCTTTTAACATTGTTTGAAGCATAAAGAACAACATAATCTTATAAGTTAAACCGACAACTTACCAAAATATAAGCAAAGTAAAAAATATATTACCAACACATACATATATTATACACACATACATTCCAAAGTGCATACAAAATACACATATACATATATAATTTTATATTTACATATATACATTATACATACAAAAGCATTATACATACATTATACACATACATACATGATACACATATAGATAAATAATACACATACAAAAAAACATAAATACATATATAACACACATATACATACTAATGCACATACAAATATACATCTACATACACAAAATCAACACTATCTATATATATATATATATATATATATATATATATATATATATATATATATATAAACATAATATAGAGAACCTGTGCTGGCTAACTCCGACGAGAACTGTAACACTCTTGAATTTGGTATGTTTCCTTTAGCCCCTTAATGCAATATTCATTCCATTATAGTCCCTAGCTAGTACGCGGGGCGTACTCTATGAGTACACTTAGCGTACTAGCCAGCTTCTGGATCGAGCATGTACCCACGTACGTTGGGCATACGTGGGAGTACGCACGGTGTACGCAAGGCAGGGACAAACCCTAATTTTTAGGGTTTGTGCCCTATTTAAACAACTTATAAACACCTTTGGACATTTTATTGATCAGCCTCCATCACCCTATGCCCTAATATCGGACCCCTAAGTGTATTTGGTGAGATTTGAGCTTGAAAGTGAGTTTTTTGGTATTTTGTGGTGAAGAAGAATAAGAGGAACACTTGGAGGTTGCTTGGGAATAGCTTGAGATTGTAGATCCAAAGTTATCTTCATTGTAGCAATCCTTTTAAAGTAAAAATCTCTCATCTTGAGGGTCCTTTATGCTAGATCTATGGTATGGTGTTATTTATGTATTTTTGGGTCTTTTAAGTCATATATGAAGTTATGGTCTACTCCAGAAGCTATGGATGTTAGATCCTTGCTCATTTGAGGTCCCTTGTCCATAAAAATGAAACCTTTATGGGTTAGTTTGGTCCATGCAAGTTTTAGGGTTCTTAATATGGTTCCTTTTGAGTTTTGGGTCTTAATAAGTCCTGCATGGTGGTATAGTTGTCAAATTTACATGTTAAGTCACCTTCTAGAATCATATATGAGAATATGGCGTGTTGGCTTAACCGAATAAGTGCTTAATGAGTTGGGTTGGTTATATGTCGAGTACGTGGGGCGTACTCAGCTCGTACGTTGAGCGTACTAGTCCCGGTTGGAGTACGCCAAGCGTAAGCCTGAGTACGCCCAGCGTACTCAACTGTTTGACTTTTGCATTGACTTTCACAGGTTTGGGCCATATTTTGGGCTATTAGGATTTGGGCCTTGTTGGGCCATTGAACTTCTGACTTTGGGCGATGGATAGTCTATGAACTTTCTTGGGATTGGGTCCATGATGATTTTTGGGCCCAATTTGGAAGTTGGGCCTTATTAGGCTTTGTAATGTTATTTAGGAAATTGGGCCTTTTGAGCAAATGGATTGGGCCTTGGTTTTGGGTCAAGTAAGAAAAAGGGTAAAATGGTCTTTTACCTTGGATATTGGACAAATATCTTAGATTATCGATTATGGGTCGAGATCCAATTATTAATTGGATATTATTTGATGATTTTAGTGCGGGGAATTTCCGGATCAGCAGACTGAGATTTTATCTGAGCGATTCTGCAGCTTGAGGTGAGTTTCCTCACTATGTTTAGCAGGTCGAAGGCACCAATGCCAGCCTATGGTTTGTTTTGTTTAGGATGCTAGTTGTATGCGTGACTCTTACATGTGTTATGTGTTTATATGATTATCGGGCGGAGCCTAATGATTGTATTGTATGGTATTTATCTTTGTGATTTTTATTCATGTGTTTATACGTTATATGTATACCGGGCGGGGCCCGATGCCAGGCGGGGCCTGGTGAATGACAAATCTGTTTATCGAGCGGGGCTCGATGCCTAGGGGGCCCGATGTCAGGCGGGGCAGGTGTCGGGCGAGGCCTATTATATGTTTTATATGTATGGTATGTGGTATTTTGGGGAACTCACTAAGCTTTGTGCTTACGGTTTTCAATTTATGTTTCGGGTACTTCTGGTTCGAAGGGGAAGAGCCCGATATTATTAATACACTCTGATTCACTATGGTTTTTATAATGTTGTTTCAGATAATGGTTTTATTAATTTAAAAATCGAAATTTTTGGTCTTATTTTTGGGACGTTATAAGTTGGTATCAGAGCCTTAATTTGAGGGATTCGGACATACTCTCGGGTGTGTCTGAACTTAAACTGAGGTTTTGGTAGAATTTTCAAAAGAAATATTTTATAAAAAGGTTTTTCTAATAAACGAAAAAGGGTGTGGTTCATGGAATCGACCGAGCTCAAGTAAGTTTTCCCAAAATACCCATACATGTTTTATGATATGCTTTGATTTGTGAATCTGTGAAATCGCATGTTAGTTAGGGCTAAGGATCTGCTCATGATTTGCATGATATAATGCTAGGAGAGATGCCTTTATATGCCTACTATATGAGCTTATAGACTTGCATGCTAGTACTGATAAGTCAATGATAGGATGGCATGTTTAGGTTATGTTTGTTCCGATTACTCGACGCTCTAATGTTGCTTGCTTTGTGCTTTTAGGAGTTCCTATTAACTTCAGCTAACTAGTAAGCGAATATACTAAGTTACATGTTGTTGAGACTAAATAATTTTAGAAGGTTAGGTTTTATCTCTATTGCACAACTCTTGTTTGAGTCCAACCGTTGTAGTGTGAGACCTTTCATTAGAAGAATTATCTGGTGCTGGTGATATGTAATTGTATTTGTGATGCTAGTTAGAGGATGTTAGAGGGAGTTCCTTCTGCAGCTGATGGCGGGGAGTAGTATGGTGGTTGCCCTAGGAAAACCTAGGAAGAGATTTAGTGTTGGGAGCCTTGTCATGTTGGGGATTCTATGTGGGGATAAGGAGTGACTTGGAGGATTCAAAGCGATCCTTGAGGAAAGTACGAATAGATGTGGAAGGTAGTATGGGCCCGTACTAATGGAAGCAGAGACTTCTCGATGTA
Source organism: Lactuca virosa (assembly GCF_052849685.1). Classification (NCBI taxonomy): domain Eukaryota; kingdom Viridiplantae; phylum Streptophyta; class Magnoliopsida; order Asterales; family Asteraceae; genus Lactuca; species Lactuca virosa. Next base: position 45,605,717 of record NC_136434.1, read on the forward strand.
TATATGTATGTATGTTCTGATGGTTTGCGTGGTCTATTTTAGTATGATAGCCACACGAGGAGGTTCTGGCAGTGGTTCTGGTTCGTTATCTGGAGTCGGATAGTTGGATGAGCAGATGTGAGAGTTTATTTCGTTTGAGATTACCCGCAACATACTCCAGCAAACTCCTGTGATCTTTGGCACGATCAAGGAGGGTATCATGGAGGTGTTGGAGGAGCGTTTAGGCTCTTTCCATTCCGAGATGGTGGCTTTGATTAGGGCACGTTTGTTGACTTTCAGGGAGTTCCGAGCATGCTGGGCTCCAGAGTACTTCGGGGAGAAGGACCCGATCGCGAGTAGGCGATGGTTACCGGATGTCGTTAACGCCTTCCGCACCAACAGTTGTCCCGAAGGGGCAAAGGTCAGAATTACTTCCTGTATTCTGAAGGACAGAGCTTGAGATTGGTAGGAGGAGGTTGGGCGCTCAGTGGGTGATGCGGCAGTTGATTCGATGACATGGGATGATTTTGTGACTAGATTTTGAGCTGAGTTTGCATCGGTGATTGAGATGCAGCAGTTGGCGAGGGAGTTCCAAGACCTTCGCCAGACTACTGAGACAGTGGCTGAGATCACCGCGATGTTCCGCGAGAGGGTGGTGTTGGTTCTGCAGTATGTGGCGGACGAGGAGATGAAGAAGGCGAGATACCATGAGATGTTGAGTAGTGATATTCGACAGTTTGGGAGCCGGTCCAGTTGCAAAAGCACTGGATGATATGATTGTGATGGCTAAAGAAAGAGAGAGAGAGAGAGAGAGAGAGAGAGAGAGAGAGGTTGATTTGTAGATAGAGAGGAAGAGGAAGTCAGATCAGGCTCAGGATTCAGGGAGTGTGGGCAAGATACCCAAGGTATTTGACTCGAGGTCGAGGGGCCAGCTGGGTCGGAGCTACTGTGGCAAGTACGGAAAAATGCACGATGAGGTGTGCATGGTGGGTGGTTCTGGATGCTTCAAGTGCGGCCGGATGAATCATATCAGCAGGGATTGTACTACTACATCTACCACCACCACCCCGGTATCTGACCTGATTTGCTTCCATTGCAATCAGAGGAGCCATAAGAAGGCCAATTTCCCAATGCTGACAGCAGCGGGACCAGTGGTAGCACCCACTCCAACGATACTTCGAATTACTGATGGCTGCCAGGGCAAGGCGGATGCACCTGTTGTGAGGAGCAAGGGTTTCCAGTTGACAGCCGAGGAGGCTCGTATAACACCTGATGTGGTGACGGGTATGTATCTTTTCCTTATCTCTTTATTTATGTTGATTTTATGCTTATATTTGTATGTTTTGTTTTAGGATCGTTCTTTGTGAACGATATCTCTGCCTTGGTATTGTTTGATTCGGGGGCTACCCGATCATTTGTATCCCTTGCGTTCAGCAAGTGGTTTGTTGGAGCTCCGGGGGAGCTGGATTTTACATTAAAGGTTGAGATTGCATATGATAAATCAGTTCGGGCATTGAGGGTTCATCAGGGTTGTATTTGAGATGTTCAGCAAGCAGTATCCAATTGATTTGGTTCCTATCCCTACGCGCAGGAACAAGATTATTGTGGGGATGGACTAGTTGAGCCCCAATAGGGCAGTGATTGATTGTGAGTATCAGTTGGTGCGTATTCGAACCCCAAGTGGGGGAGAGTTAGTGGCTCGGAGAGAGAGAGAGCTCAGCGTGGGCTGATTCTATGTTCAAAAGCTAGGGCCAGGCGTTATCTGCAGCAGGGTTGTTCTGGATTTGTTGCCTTTGTTATGGGTACCCGGGAGAAGGGTAAGGTTGTTGTGGATGATGTGTCGGTTGTTAAAGAGTACCCATATGTGTTCCCGAAAGATTTTTATACGGTGCCTCCGGAGAGGCAGGTGGAGTTTAGGATTGACCTGGTTCTGGGTGCGGCTCCGATAGCCAAAGCACCGTATTGGTTGGCTCCTCCAGAGATGTAAGAGTTGTCTACATAGCTGCAGGAGCTATTAGACAAGGGGTTCATTCGACCGAGCAGTTTGCCATGGGGAGCACCGATCCTGTTTATAAAGAAGAAGGATGGATCTCATCGAATTTGTATTGACTACTGGGAGCTGAATAAGCTAACGGTGAAGAACCGTTATCCACTCCCGAGGATTGATGATTTGTTTGACCAGCTTCGGGGTGTATCTTGGTTTTCCAAGATTAACCTTCGTTCGGGTTATCATCAGATGAGGGTCAGAGAGAAGGATGTGCAGAAGACGGACTTTCGGACTCGCTATGGTCATTACGAGTTCGTGGTGATGCCCTACAGGCTCACCAATTCTCCAACCGCGTTCATGGACCTCATGAACCGCGTATGCAAGCCGATGTTGGATCGGTCTGTGATTGTGTTTATTGATGACATCCTGGTCTATTCTAAGACCCAGGAATTGCATGAGGAGCATTTGATGGATGTGTTGGAGACTTTGAGGAGGGAGAGACTTTTTGCAAAGTTCTCCAAGTGTGAGTCCTGGTTGCGCGAGGTGCAGTTTCTGGGGCACTTTGTCAACCACAATGGTGTTTTGGTCGATCCGGCCAAGGTCGAGGCCGTGATGAGGTGGGAGGTTCCGAGGTCTCCATATGAGATTTGGAGTTTCCTTGGGTTGGCAGGCTACTATCGGAGGTTCATTCAGGATTTCTCCAAGATAGCGGTTCCTCTGACTCAGTTGACGAAGAAGATAATCACTTTTCGTTGGGAGGCTGAGCAGCAAGCAACCTTTGAGACCCCGAGACAGAGATTGTGTGAGGCGTCGATTTTGACCCTGCCGGAGAGTGTCAAGGATTTCGTGGTTTATTGTGATGTGTCGATCACAGGTTTGGGTGCAATTTTGATGTAGAGGGGTCGTGTGATCGCTTACGCTTCGAGGCAGCTGAAGCCTCATGAGGCGAATTATACGACGCATGATTTAGAGCTAGGGGTTGTGTTTTTTGCCCTCAAGATTTGGCGACATTGCCTCTATGGGTTCCACTGTAGTATTTACACGGATCACGAGAGTCTGGGGTATTTGATGGATCAGACGAATCTGAACATGAGGCAACACTGGTGGTTGGATATGGTGAAGGGTTATGATTGTGAAATTATTTACCATCGGGGGAAGGCCAATGTGGTGGCCGATGCTCTTAGCCGCAAGGCGGTCACGACTCCGATCAGGGATATTTGTTTGAGGATGACTATGATTACTCCACTCTTGGAGCAGATTCAAGAGGCCTATTTCGAGGCTATGAAGGAAGAGCATCGGAAGAGTGAGCGCATAGTGGATCAGGTGGCTTTCTTTGATTATGATATCCGAGGGTTATTGACTCTCCATCGGAGAGTTTGGGTTATGTATTAGAGTGTTGTGCGTCGGGTTCTGATGGATTAGGCGCACAAATCGAGATTCTCTATCCATCCCGGGGCGACGAAGATGTATAGCGATCTTCGTCCTGATTATTGGTGGCCCTGCATGAAGCGGGATGTAGCTTGGCATGTGGAGAGGTGATTGACTTGCAGGAAAGTCAAGGTCGAACATCAGTGGCCTCACGGCAAGATGCATCTGTTAGACATCCCCGTTTGGAAATAGGAGGAGATTACCATGGATTTCATTACGAAGTTGCCTCGGACCGCGCGCAGAGTGGATTTGATTTGGGTCATTGTGGATTGATTGACCAAGAGCGCGCATTTTACTCCGATTCAGGAGAGTATCTCTGCGGAGAAGTTGGCCAAGATATACATCAGGGAGGTTGTGCTAAGGTATGGGGTGCCGGTGTTTGTGGTTTCAGACAAGGACGTTCGGTTTACTTCCAGATTTTGAAAGAGGTTCCACGACAAGTTGGGTACTTGTCTGCATTTCAGCACGACCTTCCACCCGCAGACTGACGGACATAGTGAGTGGACTATCCATACCTTGGAGGATATGCTTCGGGCGTGTATTTTGGATTTTAGTGGGAGTTGGGATATGTATCTTACGTTAGTGGAGTTTTCATATAACAACAGTTATCACGCCAGCATTGATCGACCTCCTTTTGAGATGCTCTATGGGAGGAAATGCAGGACCATGATATGTTGGGGTGAGGTCGGTCAGTGAGTCATGGGGAGTACCGAAGTGGTACTCAAGACTACTGAGTTGATTCGGCAGGTTCAGAGTAGACCCCAGACAACTTAGAGTCGGCAAAAGAGCTATGTCTATAAGCGCCGATCAGATCTAGAGTTCCAGTTTGGGGATATGGTTCTCCTGAAGGTGTCACCTTGGAAAGGTGTCATCCGATTCAGGAAGAGGGGCAAGTTGGGCCCCAGGTACATCAGTCCTTTCAGGGTTTTGGCCCGGGTGGGCCGGGTTGCTTATCGCTTGGATCTTTCTGAGGAGCTTAGTCAAATCCATAGCATTTTCCATGTCTCTCAGCTGCGGAAATAGTGGACGATTTCGCAGTGGTTACATTGGAGGATATTCAGGTGGATGATCGTCTGAATTATATCGAAAGACCGGTGGCGATTCTTGATCGGAAGACAAAAACCTTGAGGAACAAGGTTGTTGAGTTGGTGAAAGTTCAGTGGCAACATCGAAAGGGCGCAGAATGGACGTGGGAGCCGGATGATGATATGAGGGAGCATTACATGGAGTTATTTGGAGCAGCAGACACCGAGGACGAAGTCTGACTCAAGTGGGGGAGAACTGTAACACTCTATAATTTGATATGTTTCCTTTAGCTCCTTAATGCAAAATTCATTCCATTATAGTCCCTAGCTAGTACGCAGGGGATACTCTATGAGTACTCTTAGCGTACTAGCCCGCTTCCGAATTGAGCATGCACCCACATACGTTGGGCGTATGCACGCCGTACGGAAGGCAGGGAAAAACCCTAAGGGTGCGTTTGGTTGGCAGGAAATGAATGGAATTCGAGGGAAAAGGATTCCAATTCCCTCGAATTCATGCGTTTGGTTGAACTTAGAGGAGGGAAAAGGATTCCTAAATGAAATAAACTTTCCACCATATGGAGGAAAGTGAATTCCTTCCAAAGTTGGATGGAAAACATTCCTTCTCATGAAGGAAAGTGGCAGATTACAAAAATACCCCTTGTACTTATCAAAAAACCCACCACCACCACTATCACTGACCACCACCACCGCCGCTACAACCGCCACCACCGCCACCACCACCACCACTCCACCACCACCGCTGCCGCCCCACCGACTACCGACCACCACCACCACTACCACCGTCGATGCCGCCATAGCCACTACCACCGCCTCCATTGCAACGACCGCCGCCACCGCCACCGACCACCACTACCACCGCCATGAACACCACCCACCGCCACCACCACCCACCATCACCGTCACCGCCATCACCCACCGCCACTGCCTCTGATGCCACCACCACTACCATCGTCGTCGTTACCACCGTCGCCGCCGCCACCGACCACCATCACCATTTCCGCCACCACCACCATTACCATTACCCACCACCACTACTAATACCATCACCCACCACCGCCGCCACAACCACCACCACCAATAACACTACCACCACCACCACTACCAACGCTGCCACCATCGCTGGTACAACCACCCTCACCAGCCGCCACCACCACCACCAGTACATCACTGTCGTCGCTGTCGCCACCAGTTGCCACTACCACCATCACCACCACTTTCGCTACTACAATCAATGCCACCACCACCATCACCACCACCATCGCCGCCACCATCACCGCTGAAATTTTACTGTTTTTATAATTTTCATAATGTATCTTTACATTTAAGTTAGAAAACAAGGTAAAATTAAGCAAAACATGCAAAAAGGGTAATTATGTCATTTTACATGAATTCCAATTCCATTTCCTACGAACCAAACAGAATTTAGAATTAATTCCAATTCCATTTCCTGCCAACCAAACAACATATGGAATTGGATTCAAATTCCCAACAGATTCCTTTTCCAATTCCAATTCAAATTCCTTCAGCAACATTCTGTGAACCAAACAACACCTAATTTTTAGGGTTTGTGCCCTATTTAGACTAAAACATCCCAAAAATACGGTCCAAAAATTTCGTTTTTAATTATTAACAAAACCATAGTTATCAAATCGTCACATAAAATCATAAGTCATTGTATCTCAAAACATCATAAACATATGTCAAATATATTAGAGTAAAACATCCCAGGCTAAAATCATGGTGTGTGCACTGCAGTCATCCCGAACTCTTCCCCTTTTTACCGGAGGTACCTGAAACCAAAACTGAAAACTATACGCACGAAGTTTAGTGAGTCTCCCCAAACTACCACATAACATACACATAATCACATAATCACATAATAAGATATCATGGGTCCCGCCCGCTTCATCGGGCCCCGCCCGACATCGGACAATGTCCTGCATCAGGCCCCGTCCGACATCGGACAATGTCCGGCATCGGGCCCCACCCGGTATCGGGCGAAGCTTGGTATACATATGAACATATCAACAAATACATATAAGCAATCACATAACATAAACATATAAATATTCCTCGGGCCCCGCCCGACATCAGACCAAAATCTGGAAGCATACAAACATTCCTCGAGCATTGCCCGACATCGGACCGTAATCTGGAAACATACAGTATAGACACATGCAAGAATCACGAAGACATCAAGCATATAAACATTCCTCGGGCACCGCCGACATCGGATCGGAATCCAAAATCATATAAACCTACATCAGGCACTGCCCGACATCGGACCTTAGTCCGGACATACTAGCATACATAAACGGGCCGACATTGGTGCCTTCGACCCGTTCCTACAGGAGGAAACTCACCTCGCAAAGCTGAATGCAAAATCTCACGGTAAGGAATCTCTAACGGCTGCTCCGACGACTCCTCGAGCTAACATTACCAAAATAACACTTAGTCAAAATCCAATACTCCTTCTTAGGGTAAAATGACCATTTTACCCCTGATCTAATTTGGACCATAACCTAGGCCAATTTCTATAACATCCATGGTCCAATTCTATCTAGCCTTTCCAAGCCCACTTATGGCCCAATTTTCTAACTTAGGCCCAAACATGTCCTTAGCCCAATAACTGACTTTTGATGGCCCACTAAGGCCGAATAGCTAAGAAGTCCAAAGAACGGCCCAAACCGAGGCCCAAATGACGAAACCCTAATCTAGTGAGTACGTGGGGCGTACTCCTCTGTACGCTAAGCGTACAACTTGCATGGCTTGTCCGCTGCGTGTACGGGCTTGTATGCCCAGCGTACAACCCTGTTAACCAAAATCTCCAAAAAGGCTTAATCCCTTAAGACCTTAAGCTCCAAACACAGATCTGAGTCCAATAAAGTGTCTTAACCCATAAAGTCGATTACTTGGTGGCTTGCAACTCACCAAATGGACCCAAACTTGAAATATGGCAACTAACTTCCATGGAAATGACTAAAACTCATGCATGGACACAATAATACCCTCAAGATGGAAACTTTTCTGTCCTTGGGACTTATATAGCACTAAGGGTGGCAACCCTAAGCCTAGAAACGGATTTGAACCATAAAAATCAATTCTTGGGACCTAAAAAGGTCCAAAACACCATTAACATGGATCTAAGCATACATGAGGCAAGTTGTGAGCTTTTTACCTCAAATGAGTGCTAAATGGTGATGATATCTCAGATCCTTGAGCTCAAGCTACTCAAGTTCTTCTTCACCAATTTCCTCTTTCTTCTTCCAAGCTTCAAACCACCAAAATGAGCTTCACAATATCAAAATCACACAAAGATGAAGGAGGTTAGGGTTCTAGGGTTTCTGAGTCAAGGTGGCTGGTAAGGAGGCTTGTGTTTGGGACATAATGTGGTATTTATATGGCTTAAACCCTAAAAATTAGGGTTTTGACTCTGCTTGCGTACGCTACGCATACTCCTTGGTACGTTGCGCGTACGCGCATCAACCCCCCGCATCTAATGTCTTCACTACACCCCGCATACGTCAAGCTTACGCCCAACATACGCCCAGCGTACGGCTTCAGTCGACCCAGCTATATAACGGCCCACTCACTAAGGCCCAACTCAATAATCCCACATTAATCTCATAGTCCAACAATTAAATTACGAAAATTAAATAATTATCATTACCTCAAGTTACGGGTGTTACATAGACAACTTATAAACACCTTTGGACATTTTATTGATCAACCTCCATCACCCTATGCCCTAATATCGAAACCCTAAGTGTATTTGGTGAGATTTGAGCATGAAAGTGAGTTTGTTGGTGTTTTATAGTGAAGAAGAAGAAGAGGAACACTTGGAGGTTGCTTGGGAATAGCTTGGACATGTAGATCCAGAGTTATCTTCACCTTAGCAAGCCTTTTGAGGTAAAAACCTCTCATCTTGATGGTCCTTTATGCTAGATGTATGTTATGGTGTTATTTATGTATTTTTGGGTCTTTTAAGTCATATATTGTGACAACCCGAAATTTTCTTTCGTTCAAATTGTTAAAAATAAATCAATTTGGAATTTATTTATGCTCTTGCCGTCATTATTTTGAGCTTAATTATATATTCTAGGCTCGGTCCAATTAAGTTTTGGGTTCAAAAACGAGGTTTCTAAGTCAAAGCATAGCATCCGGGCCAAACACCCCCTTCGAGAGGAGTTTACGGCCGCAAACTCGAGTTTACGGTCGTAAACCCCCACCACCCCCTTGGCCGTAAACTCACCCCTATATAAAGGGTGAGTGACTTTCATTTCCAGCTTTAAGCACTCAAAGGACTTTCCCTCTCTACTCTCTCTCTACAATCTTCGAATTTGCTCAAGGATCTTCAAAGAGTAAGTGATTCTTCACTTATATGGTGTTTCAATCCCTTTTCTAGTGATGAATCCATGTTTGATCTCATAAATTTCATCTTTTTCTAGATCTTCTCTCTCACCAAGAACACCAAGAACACACACTAGTTCTTGGTGACTAAAAACCTCATTCCAAGCCTCTTACAGTAAGTAACTACTCCATATGCTTGTTATCTATTAAGAACTTGTTTTCACCTAAAAATCAACCCGAAATCATGAATACGAGGTGGGTTTACGGTCGTAATCCCTTCAATGGCCGTAAACTCCATTTTTGGTCGATTATTGGCCCATAAACTTTTCCTTGAGTCGGGAACAAGGCTTAGAACACTTCCAAGAGGCTAGAAAGGACCTTGAAACACCGAAAATCGCACCTTTCACCAAGTGTTTACGGCCGTAAACACATGTTGGATATAGTGTCTAAGTCCATAACTATATTTGGTATGTACTTGACCCGACCCGGCATGGTCCATTTGGGTTGCACTTCACCCGAACAATTTATGGATAATCGTTTGAGAATAGTATAAGTTATGATTTATTAATATATTATAAGTCCTAATATATTAATATAAAATCATATTATTTAATTAGTATTGATCTATAATTAATCTAGAATTAATTTAGAGATCAAAAGTATGACTAATTAAATATGGGCTCTTGTATTTATATAGTGTGGGCTAATGCTTATTTGGAATGGGCTAGGCTTGCATGGAAAGTCCATGGATACTCCATGGAGCTTTAACCCATGGATCTCATGGAAATGAAAAGACATGGGTATTAGGGTTTACATGAATGTAACCCTAATCCACCACACTATATAAAGGAGGCTTTGGTTCTTGAAATCACATGAGTTGTGGTGTGTAAAGTAAGAGGGCCGATTTCAAGAAGGTGATTACTATTCTCTCAAAGTTCCAAGTTTGTGGTGATTTGTGATTTCCATTTGAGGCATCCACACTATTGGTGCTAGGCTCTAAAACTCCAAGCAATCAACTACAACTACAAGGTAAGTAATTCTACTAGCTTTATTTGATTCAAGTTCCACATGCCATGCTAGATAGGATAAGAACCTTGGAAAAATAATTATTTGCATGTATCATAGTCAAACATAGATCCAAGGTTTCTAGGGTTGCATGTACACCATAGGAGTGTTAGAATGCTCAAAAACCCATCAACACATGGGCCGTAAACCCACAGGCCGTAAACCCATGAACCGTAAACACTTGGGCCGCAAACTCGTGGGCCGTAAACCCTGTTGGGCCGCAAACCCCTGACCGTACACTCCTGATTACGACCGCAAACTCCTGACCGTACACTCCTGATTACGGCCGCAAACCCCTGACCAGTCACAAAACTTGAAGGGCACACTCGAGATTGAAACATGTCATTGAAGAAAGTTCAATGTATCTCAAAGAATCTAGGAGTTTCTAAACCAATTAAAACCTAATTAAATATTTCGTTTTTCTTGGTGGAAATTGGTGAATCGTCATTCACCTACCTTCAAATATCTTATAGCTTAGATTACGGCATCCCTCTTCTAAGTTATAAAATATTGTGTTGGGTCCTAGCCTTAATATTACATTTGGGTATTTTGTTAAGGACTATCTCTATATCTAATCTAATCTATTCCCTCTTCTTTTCAGATGTCTTCCAATAACAATGCTTCTGGCTCAAACCCTACTAGCTCCTTCTCTCACATGAATCTTTGTGGGAGAGTCATCTTTGATGGGTCTAACTTTACAGATTGGATCAGAAACATCAGGATGGTCACTCGGTATGAGAACAAAGAATATGTTCTCGATAAGGAGCTGAAGGTACCCGAGCCAACTGCTACTCCTGAAGAGCTTGCTGAATATGAGGTACATGAAAGAGATGCTACAAAAGTGGCATGCATCATGATGGCCACCATGACAGCCGAGCTCCAAAAGTCCTATGAGGACTATTATCCTTTTAAGATGCACCAGGACTTGATGGACCGCTACCATCAAAGTGCTCGTCAAGAGCGATATGAAATAATCTCATCCATGATAACAACCTGAATGAAGGATGGTGAACCCATCACGGGCCACATGCAGAAAATACAAAGGTATGTGGACCATTTACTGAAGCTGAAAGTGAACTTCCCTGAGGAGTTAGCAATAGACATCATTTTCCACTCCTTTCCATCGTGTTATGATCAATTCCGCATGACATATCACATGAACAAGGAAGAAGTCACCCTCAGCAAACTTCAAGGACTCTTGAAGACCGCCGAAAGTGGTCTAAAGGGTAAGTCGGTTGTTACTACTCCTACTCCTACTCCAACTACGGCCAATGTCTTGGCAATCGGGCATGGCAAAGGGAAGAAGAGAAAGAACCCTTATAAGGGTACCAAGGGTAAGAACCTTGAAGGCTCCTCTTCAAGCAAAACCAAGAAAGGTTTTGTCACTCCTTCTGCTAACCCTAATGAGGCTGAATACTTCTATTTCCATGAAAAGTTGCACTGGAAGCGAAACTGCCCAAAGTACCAGCAAGATTTGAAGGATGGGAAAGTAAAACCCAACCATGCAGGTATATACACTATATTGTCTAATAACTCACCTCATTCTAAGTCTTGGGTCCTTGATACAGGTTGTGGTATTCATATATGTTGTGATTTGCAGGGACTAAAAAGAAGTGAGAATGTGGAGCAGGGAAAGATAAACTTGATCATGGGAAACAGGAAAGCTTCACCTGTCACCAAGATAGGAGTTTATTCCTTAGTGCTAAATAGTGGGTTTACATTAGATTTGAATAAATGTTATTATTCGCCAGAAATGGCAAGAAATGTTATTTCCTTTCATGCATTGTATAAACAAGGTTTTACCTTTTATTTTGATAATAATAATGGTAGTATTGATGCTTTCTTTAATAATGTTTTTTATTTTAAAGCATTACCTTGTGATGGCGTGTATGAAACTGTATTTGTTGTAGATAATCTAGGAAATAATGTATTGTGTATTAACTCTTCCACTAGCTTAGATAAAGCATCCTTATGGCATTGTCGTCTTGGACATGTAAGCAAGAAACGCATAGGCCAACTCCAAAAGGATGGAGTCTTGGAGTCATTTGACCTAAAGTCAGATGATAGTTGTGAATCTTGTTTGCTTGGTAAAATGACAAAGTCACCTTTTACTGGCACTTGTGCTAGGGGTGAAGGTTTGTTGGACCTCATACACACGGATGTGTGTGGACCCTTCAGAACCGCCACAAGAGATGCTAATCGGTTCTATGTGACTTTTACTGATGATTTTAGTAGATATGGATATGTCTACCTAATCAAGCATAAGTCAGAAACCTTTGAGAAATTCAAAGAGTTTAAGCAAGAAGTGGAGAATCAGTTGGGCAGGAACATTAAGATGCTTCGATCCGATCGTGGTGGTGAGTATCTTAGTACTGAGTTCCTTGACTATCTTAAGGAATGTGGGATTGTCTCACAATTGACACCTCCTAGGACACCACAGTTGAATGGTGTAGCTGAGAGGTGCAATCGGACCTTGTTGGACATGGTTCGTTCCATGATGAGTCGAGCTTCGCTACCAATCTCATTTTGGGGGTATGCCTTAGAGACTGCCGCCCATATCCTTAATCTAGTCCCTACAAAGAAGGTTGCCAAAACACCTCACGAGGTGTGGACTGGAAAAGTTCCCAATCTAGACCACATCAAGATTTGGGGTTGCGAGGCTTTCGTGAGACTCGAGACTTACGATAAGCTCGAACCCCGAAGCGAAAGGTGTATTTTCATCGGCTACCCACAGAAATCCTTTGGTTACATCTTCTACAGACCCAGTGATAATGTGGTCTTTGTAGCAAGAAGAGGATTCTTTCGAGAGAGAGAATTCATGAGCCAAGGAGACAGTGGGAGGCAAATTGACCTTGAGGAAATTCAAGAGTCAAGTGGTGAAGGAACCTCAAACCCTAGCCCTCAACCTGAGGAGGAAACTCCTGTTGAGCCGACTGAAGAATCTATACCTCTGAGGCGTTCCACCAGAGTTAGGAATGCACCTGAGCATTATTATGGTTTTCATATTACTGCAGAAGGTGAGACACTTATCAGTGATAACATACTGGTAAATCTGGATGAGCCTAACAGCTACACGGAAGCCATGGCAGGCCCTGAGGCTGCTAAATGGAAAGAGGCTATGGATAGCGAGATACAATCCATGTATGACAATCAAGTTTGGAACTTGGTTGACAATGTACCTGACCGTAAGATAGTTGGGTGCAAATGGATCTTCAAGAAGAAGACCGACATGGATGGTAATGTACACACTTATAAGGCACGAATGGTTGCAAAGGGTTATTCTCAAACTCCGGGAGTTGATTATGATGAGACCTTTTCACCAGTGGCCAAGATTAAGTCTATTAGGGTTCTGTTAGCCATTGCTGCATTTCATGATTATGAAATATGGCAAATGGATGTCAAAACCGCTTTCCTTAATGGAAAGTTGGCTGAAGATGTTTACATGGTTCAGCCAGAGGGTTTTGTCAGTACAGAGTACCCCAGTAGAGTGTGTAAGCTCGAGAAATCCATTTATGGATTAAAATAGGCACCTCGCAGATGGAATCTTTGCTTTGATGAGAAAGTCAATGAATTTGGCTTTTCAAGGAGTGAAGATGAATCTTGTGTCTATATCAAGGCTAGTGGGAGTATAGTCAGCTTTTTGGTACTGTATGTGGATGACATACTACTCATAGGAAATGACATCCCAACCCTGCAGGAAGTAAAGTCCTATCTTGGGAAGTGTTTCACTATGAAGGAACTTGGAGAAGCTGCCTATATCCTAGGGATAAGGATTTTGAGAAACAGGAGTAAAAGACTAATTGGACTTAGTCAAAGCACCTATGTGGACAAAGTGTTGAAAAGGTTCAATATGCATAACTCCAAAAAAGGAGAGTTACCCATCCAGAGTAATGCCAGATTGAGTAAGACACAAAGCCCTAGTACTGAGGCTGAGATAGCAGAAATGAGTCGAATACCTTATGCTTCAGATGTAGGATCGATCATGTATGATATGACGTGTACTCGACCTGATGTAGCCTTTGCTTTGAGCATGGTTAGCAGGTATCAGGGGAACCCTGGCAAGGCACATTGGAATGCGGTAAAGAATATCCTCAAGTACCTACGGAGGACTAAGGACTGGGTCCTTACCCTCGGTGGCAGTGAGGACTTGAGAGTTGTAGGGTACAGTGATGCTAGCTTTCATACTGACAGGGATAATTTCCGCTCTCAATCGGGCTGGGTCTTTACTCTAAACGAAGGGGCAATTACTTGGAAAAGTTCCAAGCAGGAGACAGTGGCTGATTCCACTTGTGAATCAGAGTATATAGCAGCAAGCGAGGCAGCAAAGGAGGCTATATGGATAAAGAACTTCATCGGAGACCTTGGAGTTGTACCAGCTATAAAGGAGCCAATGGAGATTTTCTGTGACAGCAATAGTGCGGTTGCCTTAGCCAAGGAACCAAGAGATCATGGGAGATCCAGACACATTGACAGAAAATATCACTTCATTAGACATCGAATAGAAGAAGGAATCCTCGTGGCAAAGAGGGTATCATCGGATGAGAACCCAGCAGATCCCCTCACGAAGGGACTGACTCGGGCTAAGCATCTTCAGCATGCTCGGAGCATAGGGCTGAAGGATGATATTAGTTTTAGTAGTTAGATAATCTTGAAATTTGTAAAATGTAATTGACATTTGATGATAAATAAAAGCTGTTATTTATGAGTAAAGTGTTGCTATCTCTTGTCAATCGTTTACTATTATTTCTTTTTGCATGTTTTGACTTCCAAAATAATTATGTTATGGTTTATATCATATTATTCAAACTCTCCACAGTCGGTCATATGTTGGAAGTAGATATGAATCAAGACTGTCATGGGTTGGCTTGTAGAGGTCTAAGATGTTAGACAAAGCGGGGCTACAGCACTCATGAGTGCTCATAAGTTCTGAGTATTGGATTCAACCCACGCTCACTTGTATCACTTCATGGAATTTATCTCGAGTGATCGTGAGACGGTAATATCATATAAGTCTTCAAACCTAGAGATATGATTTGTTGCCTATGAGTTGGTTATTCATTGATTGCACGAAAATGCATTGGTAACTCGATGTTATAAACCGTGCTTTTGTGTGTAATTCAACAAGTAGTAGAGCAAACATATGAGTCGAAGTTTATCTATTCCTTCTAGGATTAGAAGCGATATCTGGGCCCCTCGATGATTTTGTTTTGACCTATGTACCGGGGCCGATCAGAACTAAATTGATGTGTTCAGTTAAGTTCTATGTCAAACAAATCGGAAATCGGGAAACAAATGCTGGACAATAAGCAAGACCATGTTCCATGTATTTGTCCGGCTGATATCTAGAACAGAGGATTATATGATCACTTATCTAAAGTGGCGCTTCATAGTTCAACAGAGTTTTAAGAGCTATGATTGCTGATCGGTTCCTGAAGTCATACTTGCAACTATAGTTATTAGACTTATCCAAGTGGGAGACTGTTGGATATAGTGTCTAAGTCCATAACTATATTTGGTATGTACTTGACCCGACCCGGCATGGTCCATTTAGGTTGCACTTCACCCGAACAATTTATGGATAATCGTTTGAGAATAGTATAAGTTATGATTTATTAATATATTATAAGTCCTAATATATTAATATAAAATCATATTATTTAATTAGTATTGATCTATAATTAATCTAGAATTAATTTAGAGATCAAAAGTATGACTAATTAAATATGAGCTCTTGTATTTATATAGTGTGGGCTAATGCTTATTTGGAATGGGCTAGGCTTGCATGGAAAGTCCATGGATACTCCATGGAGCTTTAACCCATGGATATCATGGAAATGAAAAGACATGGGTATTAGGGTTTACATGAATGTAACCCTAATCCACCACACTATATAAAGGAGGCTTTGGTTCTTGAAATCACATGAGTTGTGGTGAGTAAAGTAAGAGGGCCGATTTCAAGAAGGTGATTACTATTCTCTCAAAGTTCCAAGTTTGTGGTGATTTGTGATTTCCATTTGAGGCATCCACACTATTGGTGCTAGGCTCTAAAACTCCAAGCAATCAACTACAACTACAAGGTAAGTAATTCTACTAGCTTTATTTGATTCAAGTTCCCCATGCCATGCTAGATAGGATAAGAACCTTGGAAAAATAATTATTTGCATGTATCATAGTCAAACATAGATCCAAGGTTTCTAGGGTTGCATGTACACCATAGGAGTGTTAGAATGCTCAAAAACCCATCAACACATGGGCCGTAAACCCACAGGCCGTAAACCCATGGGCCGTAAACCCATGAACCGCAAACACTTGGGCCGCAAACTCGTGGGCCGTAAACCCTGTTGGGCCGCAAACCCCTGACCGTACACTCCTGATTACGGCCGCAAACTCCCCATCTTCAATCACGTGTGATTCTAACACTTAGTTTCAAGTGTTTCCTAGTCCCTAAGGTGGTTTCCTTCCATAACAAATAGTGTTATGTCCTCATCTAATGCATATATGTGTTACCATATGTTAATAGGATCCACTTGCGTACGAAACATCAGTTGACACTCAGCATCCACACCGACCTTACGCTCGGGTCTTACGTCAAACTGTGAGTTCATACCCCTACATTTTCCGTGTTTTTAATGTTTTCAGGGGGAATACAAGCTAAACATAAATGTTTTCAAAACTCATGCAATTCTCATACTTTAACCTTTTTGTACTGTGTTGAGCATAAGGGACGTTTTCACTAAAATTGCATAGTTTCCGAACTCGCTATTCACTACATTATACATGCAAACTATAATTGGTATAGTTTGGGATTTTCTAAACATAACAAGTACATAAACTTTCACTACTAAACATATGCACTAAGACAGAAACAGTTTACAGTTTACATCACTACTTCATCATGGTATTCATAACTGTAATCATCACTACATACGGTATACATACGGATTTTCACTATGGTAGAACGCTACTACACTACATGTAAACTAGATTGTACGATACTGTGAGGCGCTACTTCAATACTGTACCCTTAGGTGTACAGGGATAAATCCTATCATAGTATAACCAGAGTCTCCTGGAGGGAGAGCGTGAGATTTGTGAATAGATTTATTCGGGACTGACAATCCCACACCTGAACTGCTAGCTACAGTTAGGCGGGCATGCCTGGGGTGTACAAATGTCATTTAACTCGACGCCTGAAGAACGTTGGAAAGGTCTCTAGTCATATCAAGCATGGTTATACGACTCACATTATGTATAAATCACCTTTAGTTTACAACCTGGCACTCTTCAACAGTTTTATTTATACTAAATAGAACTAATACACACTACAACTGGAGAACTTTCAGGGTTTTCAAACAGAACTGAATATACAATGGTTTCACGTACGAAATACTTATACATTATGATTAGCATTAGCTAGTTACATGAAGTATTATTCTCGCACATCACTACAGTTTTCAGTAACAAACATTCACGATTTCATATAGAATTGAGAACACTACATTTTCATTAAAGAAAATATCGGATTTTCTTGAAACTATACAAACACTTTTACAAGCTCATCAACAAGTTTTCATTACAAACTACCGCTTATGAACTCACCAGCTTTATGCTGATATTCTTTCAAACTGCTTGTATTCTCAGGAAATCAGTAGACAGGTACCTGCTGGATTTTTGAGGAGTTGGAGCAATAAGAGTTTTATGCTTATATTCATACAAATTATTTGATGTAATTAAAACAAGTTTCTGACAAATTCCAAATTGATGTAAACATTTTTACTTTAGTATTCACTGTAATGGTTGTGTTGTTATGATTGCTATTATACATTGGTTGTGATGCTATACATGACGTCCTCCACCCCAGAACGTTTCCGCCATTCTGGTTTTGGGGTGTGACATATATGAAGTTATGGTCTACTCCATAAGCTATGGATGTTAGATCTTTGCTCATTTGAGGTCCCTTGTCCATAAAAATGCAACCTTTATGGATTAGTTTGGTCCATGCAAGTGTTAGGGTTCTTAATATGGTTCCTTTTGAGTTTTAGGTCTTAATAAGTCATGCATGGTGGTAAATTTGCCAACTTTACGTGTTAATTCACCTTCTAGAATCAGATATGAGAATGTTGCATGTTGGCTTAATCGGATAAGTGATTAATGAGTTAGGTTGGTTATCTGCCGAGTAGGCGAGGCGTACTCAGCTCGTACGCTGAGCGTACTAGTCCCGGTTGGAGTACGCCAAGCGCAAGCTTGAGTACGCCCAGCATACTCAGCTGTTTGACTTTTGTGTTGACTTTCACGGGTTTGGGCCATATTTTGGGCTTTTAGGATTTGGGCCTTGTTGGGTCATTGGACTTCTGACTTTGGGCCATAGATAGGCTATGGACTTTCTTGGGATTGGGTCCATGATGATTTTTAAGCCCAATTTAGAAGTTGGGCCTTATTAGGCTTTGTAATGCTATTTAGGAAATTGGGCCTTTTGAGCAAATGGGTTGGGCCTTTGTTTTAGGTCAAGTAAGAAAAAGGGTAAAATGGTTTTTTACCTTGGATATTAGACATGTATCTTAGATTCTCGATTACAGGTTGAGATCTAATTATTAATTGGATATTATTTGATGATGTTAGCGCGGGAAATTTCCGGACCAGCAGACTGAGATTTTATATGAGCGATTCTACAGCTTGAGGTGAGTTTCCTCACTATGTTTAGTGGGTCGAAGGCACCAATGCCGACCCATGGTTTGTTATGTTTAGGATGCTAGTTTTCTGTGTGACTCTTGCATATGTTATGTGTTTATATGATTACCGGGTGGGGCCTGATGTCGGGCGAGGCCTGATGATTGTATTGTATGCTATTTATCTTTGTGATTTCATGCATGTGTTTATATGTTATATGTATACCGGGTGGGGCCCGATGCCAAGCGGGGCCTGATGACTAGCAAATCTATTTACCGAGCGGGGCTCGATGCAGGGCGGTGCCCATTATATGTTTTAAATGTATGGTATGTGGTATTTTGGAGAACTCACTAAGCTTTGTGCTTACAGTTTTCAGTTTATGTATCAGGTACTTCTGGCTCGAAGGGGAAGAGCCCGGATGATTGCAGTGCACACACCACATTGTTCCGCCTTTTCTATTACTCTTATGTACTTGGCTGTTAATTGATACACTTTGATTCACTATGGTTTTTATGATGTTGTTTCGGATAATGTTTTTATTAATTTAAAAATCGAAATTTTTTTGTCTTATTTGGGACGTTACAAAAATGGTGGTGGTTGCTACATACTCTGACAACAACAAGGATTCCCGATAGGGGATCTCAAAATTCTGCCAGAATGTTGGAAATTCCGACAACCAACACAAGATACAAGTATTCCGTGGGGAGATGAGAAAAGGAAAAGACAATAGAAAAAATGGAGGAGAACGTCACCTTTCACCAGAAGTGTGGTGGTCGTCACTGATGAGCTAAATCGTCGCCAGTATTGGGCTGGAATTTCCGACAGTGTGGAAGTCGTCAGAGAAGAACGTCGTTTGTCAGTGAAAATTCAACGATCTCGATGGTGGTGAACTGAATCTGACAAAGAAAACGAAGGAAACAAAGATCAATCATGAAAGAAACTGAGGATGAGGGGGGTTATTGTCGATAACTTTTAGTGGCGACGCCCTTTACAAGTGATTGTTGGTCATTTGCGGCAACGATAACGTATTTGTGGCGGCATACTAGAGGGAAAACAATGTGGGATTTCCTACGTCCTCCTAGCCGTTGGATCATCATTTAAATCGACGGGTGGGGTTGAAATGACACGGATCGACAACATCAGCCTATAGCAGAGACGCCTTTAGCGGCGACATGGATTTTTAGCAGCAACACCAAACGCGTTTGTTTGATGTCACCTCTACAAAGTACTTGTCGCCTCTAAAGGCGTCGTCGTTATTGCCGATTATTCTTGTAGTGTATGTCCATGATTGTTGTTGTTCGCTATACATATATAAACAAATAGTCCTATCGAAAAATTTCTATTGTACCATATAATTTGTTTATTCGAATATGTGGACTGTTTTGAACCAAAAGTCAATTATTATTTTTTATTTCGAATTGGTTTTGGTTTCTAAAACGAAAACCTGATAGTTCATAATATTGAATAACGATCATTTATTATTTAATTATATTTAATTTGTATCTTTAATTATTTATTAAATTATTAAATTTGTTTTTTTTAATTAACTTGATTTAAGCGGTATATTTTTTTACATCGAGGTGAAAGCAAATGGACAAAAAGTTGTGTCACTAGCTCTTTCTAGATGGAAAAACAAGTTCTTTTAAAAACATTCATAGATGTTGGGGTTATACTATTACTACACATGATTCGTTGGAATATATTGAGGAGCTCCATAACATATGACACGAGAAAATCAAATGTATCAGATGTAAATGGTATAAACATTTGTTGTTTTCATTCATGTTTTCTTATGCTTTGTCACTTTATGTGAGACATCTTTTAAAATAACATGTCCCAAAGTGAAACTTTCATTCCTCAAGCCCGCGATAGGGGAAACCTCTATTAGATCCATACATGTATGTTCCCCTCATATATTTTTAAAAAGCAAAACCTCACTCAGTTTAAGCGTTGACATTCCTTCCAATGGATCAATCACGAAGTTCACATGTGCATCTTTCTTGGCAAAAACCCCGACAAACCTAAACATGACAAAAAGAATGTCTTTAACCATATTGTGTCGGTACTTGAATTACAAGAGCTCTTTATAATGTATTGTATGCTTACCAAAACAATACAAGCAAGCCTTACAACAAAATTGGCCATACCTTATCAACCAATATATTGGAATTATGAGAAGATACTTTAGGATTGTATGATACTCAAAAACTATTTTCTATTTAACTATCATGTCAAAGTGTACTTCCATGCTTTTAATAATATTACTAGAAAAACACTCGCCAATGTATGTTGGTATTTATGGGGCGGTGTCCTTATTAGTGAAACTGCTAATTCGAAGTTCGTAATCATATCATGGAGAAAATCTAAAAGCACAAACATAATCAGAATCTATATCACACATGTCATTATCTCATAAGATGTGGTATTATAACTCTTTAGATTGGGCCCTTGAGACCAGAAAGGCATAAGATGAAACCTTTACTGCCAAGTACATCCCTAATATATATACAAGATCGAAGCAAAAGTTGTTCACTCTGAGGGTCACATAACTGTGAGAAGAAGGCCAATCAAATCAACAATGTTGGCAACACTTCTCATGGCTAACTCACTAATAAAACGTATATCTCTACTAATAGCCCCCTCATAGAAGCTTCATCCTCAATAACGTCATCTCGATGTCTATATGGAACAAACCCTCATGAAGCTTATTACCATCACATGAGTACCAAAATGGCTAAGTTTTCCTAATATTCAGTTCAAGACTTAACTTTGGATTGTTTATCGTAATGATGTCCAACACTCTGACTGCCTTCTCTGAATCTCTGATGACGATGGCATCATCTAGATACCATGTATGAAGAAGAAGTTTGTAATCGTCTCTAATCTTATTCACAATCGGGTGCAATACAAAGATAATAGAGAAGTGGTCCTAAAGGATCGCCTTAACGAACCCAATAGTGGACCATATATGTTTGTCTCTCAAATACAACCTCATTGTTTGTCCATAAAAATTCTACCCACAAAGAAATAAAATGACACATGAACCTGACCTCATGAAGTAATGTTAATATATCCGCTAGATTAAAGACATTCAAGAAATCCATTGTAAGCATTACAAGAGACTCATCAACTTGACGTTCACTCAACACCTTGTTGACGTTATGGAATACGGCCTTAGCGCCACCCGATACGTCTGGTCTAATTAAAAAAAATATCTTAAACAACTTTTTTTTTTTTAATATTTGTGTATTCAAAGAAGACTACTCAAACTTGTTAATATTAAAGATCTTAATTTTTGAAAACCAACTTGTAAAAAACGATCCAAACAAAGTTTAATCCGGTTGTTAGAATCAAAATTAAATTTTATTAAAACTATTTTTATATCCATGCTTTAAAAACCAAAATCAATTTGAATTCACTTGGATCAAACCGGTTTATTCAAATGAACACTTATATCGGTGATGATAATGTAGGGACATCCGATCATAAATTCATTCATTTCCAATTCTATTACTTTAACTGAATTAAATTTTGTTAAAAAAATCGATTTCATTATTTTATATTTTGCTACATCTATATCTGTATTATGCAAATCTTTTGGGGTGAAGCCGCTAGAATAATTTGAAACAATCTTGTGAGGCGGTCAAAATGGTAAAATCAGTCAAATAAAAGAATTAAAAAGGTGGTCCATCGGAATCAGAAGAAACAAAATAAAAAGGAGCAGGAACAGGAGCAGGAGGGTGTCTCTGCAGCTCGATGAGGTAAATATGGCCGATTCCCCGCCGTAATTACTACCCCAATATCTATTCTTTTTATTAAAATAAACCAAACAACTCAGGATATATAATATTAATTAATTGTTTGGTTTAGTTAAGTAAATATCATATTTTTCTTGGAAATATAACTTTTAATAGTATTTCTTAATAATATCATCAATCTCGAGTAATCTTATTGATTGCTTTTAGATATCTAATTTTAATATGTGTCCCGACCCAACACATAAAACGCTCACAGCCTCAATGTGGTTGTAGATTGTGACGTAGAGGATAAATTTGATAATTTGTAAGGACGTATAAACTAATTAGAATCCAAAACAATTTAATTAGGACATGCACTTGGTTGACATAAACACAAACATAAATTATTATTATTATTATTATTTTGCTTATATTGGATTCTAAATCTTTTTAGAAAACCAAAAGTAAGGGGGTGTTTGGCTTATCTTTTGAGAGGCCAAAAGTCCTTTTTGGAAAAATTGCAAAAAGTTAGGTTTTCCTGACTTTTCCAAAAAGTCAGTTTTCCTTATATCCAAAATCCGAAAATAGTTTTTAAAATGCTTTTATCAAACATCTTTTGTCTTTTATCTTTTCCTAAAAAGACTTTTGGCATATCAAAAGATAAACCAAACACCCCCTAAAAATATATAAAAGCATCGAAATATCCTTTACTGATTTTGTTGTAATTTATCGTTTTTGGTACGCAGTAGTCCAATAGAAAAATAAATGAGATATTTTTGGTCTGTAGTAATCGAAAAGGCAAATAAATGAAATATTAGCAGCTCTTTCAAAATAATAATAATAATAATAATAATAATAAAATGAAATATTAGCAGAATGAACAAAAAAAATCAGGGCTAATGTCATAAAAACCCTCAAGTTTTCAAGGTTTTGTCGGTTTTGCCCAAAGTTGAATTTTACGTCCGTTTTTACCCTAACATTTTCCAAAAAATGTTCGGTTTTACCCTTTTACCGGTGATAGCAGGTTACCATTATATTAACTTCGAAAAATTCTTAAGTTTACAGCTTTTTTTACGTTTTTACCCTTAAGTTTATAATTTTTTTTACACTTTTACCCCATGTATTTTTTTTTTCATATTATACGTATTCATGCAGAAAAATCATATTTATATACGAAAAAAATTTAATTAAATATTGTATTTACATTTTTTTTATATTATATACACATATATACATATATATATATATATATATATATATATATATATATATGTGTGTGTGTGTGTGTGTATATGTGTGTATGTGTGTGTATATGGGTTTTTTTTCCTAGATAAACCATTTAAGATGTAAAAAAACAAATTAATATGTTTTCAGAACTACAAATACGTATTTTTATGTATTTAAAAATATACATATCAATTAAAAAAACTTGTTCAATCATAAACATGTTTATATAAGTATATACATATATTTTTAGAAGTGTAAATATGTATTTTGATATATGTTTTTTTAAGTATAAATATATTTTTAGAAATATAGATACATATTAATATATAAAAATGTAAAAATATGTATTTATACTTCTAAAAACTATATCTATAAAACATGTATTCATAATTCTAAAAATATTATTTATCTTTTTAAATGGTATAACTTTGCAAAAATACACACACAAACAAACAAACAAATATATATATATATATATATATATATATATATATATATATATATATATATATATATAACATTAAAAAAATATATAAATATAATATTTAATTAGACATTTTTTCATATATAAATACGATTTTTCTGCATGAATACGTATATTATGAAAAAAAATACTTAGGGTAAAAGTGTAAAAAAAGTTATCAACTTAAGGGTAAAAATGCAAAAAAAAAACGGTAAACTTAAGGGTTTTTTTTCGAATTTAATATAATGGTAACCTGGAAAACCTGTTATCACCGGTAAAAGGGTAAAACCGAACATTTTTTTCAAAAATGTTAGGGTAAAAACGGACATAAAATTCAACTTTGGGCAAAACCGACAAAACCCTGAAAACTTAAGAGTTTTTATAACATTAATGTTTGATTACTATACAGCCATACAAGAATAAAAATGAAACACTATTTATGGAGATTCTTTCTTCGTGTCCTAAACACTGTTTAATTCCATGCATGAGAGATGTTTTTTTTAATAATTTACTAGGCTATAATTTGTGGAAACCACGGTCGGTATATTTAAAATTTTTATATAGATAAAAAATAATAAATGTAAAAAAAACCAAGATATTGTCGATTGTAAGTAATTATGAATTAATTTGTTAAGCAAAATAAGCATAATAATATTATTAGGATATAATTTTGTATTTTCAAATTTTGAATTGAATTTGATTTGTTACAAAAAAAGGACATAATAAAAATCATAGAAAAATGTCACGTGTCAAAGCAACATTCTACAAAACTGACACGTGTCAATTTTAGGTTTCATTTATTAGAAGAGATAGATTCAGAAAATAAAATGGTATATATTGCAATTAAAACATTTTTTTTATACATTTTTATGGTTTTTGAAAATTCAATTAAATAAATTTTGTTTTAAACAAATGAAACTCTTTTCTACTATAATTATATTTATAAAATTTATATCATTTATTTATATCTTTTAGATTTTTTATAATTATGTTTAAACTATTCATAAATATATCATATGCATTTTGAACGAAATAAATATTTCCATATTGAATTTATTTAACTATTTATTTTAATTTAATTAAAATAGTACTTTCAGAAAATACTAATACTTTGATTATTAATGATTTTATTTAATTTGTTTTCTATTTATTAATAACAAACCATATGTTTTAACGAAAACTTTTAATTTATTCTGGACAACAAAATATTGTAATTGAATATAATAATTCATTTCATTACTTATTTGTTTTATTATATACAACCAAGATAATTGAAAATAATTAATTATTTTCATTACTTATTCATTCCGTTATGTTGTTTATTTTATATTTTTAGTGATTGCATTTCATCCTAAAAAGCATAAGATAATTTTATTTATTTACAAAATCATCATCTATTAATGTTTTTAATAATACAAAAAAGACAAATATTGTTAATTACATTAAACACTTTTCAAGAAAAAATACAAAAAGTTATGAAATCTCCAAAATAACCATAATTTCATAAATAACATACGTGAAGAAGGCATGTCATCTACGAAAATATAAAACGACCTCATATCAGTATAATTTAATATACTTTTGCTAAGAAATGGTATCGATTGTTCGAGAAATGAGCCAACTTATATCCGACATTGGCTTCTAGTTGTCCATTATATAATGTAAAATATAATTTTCTCTCACTTTTTACACCATAATTTCATAAGAGATATCTGATGGTATATTCTCTTTAAAGAAGACGAAAGACGACAACATTCTACCATCTACAAATAAGCTTTGTTGTCATTTTTAACTTTCTTTACGTTTTTTGCGGTTATTTATGTAGGAAAGTGTCATTTTTTAAATAGATCTAACATTTCTGCAGATTTTATCTGTGAATACGACAATGTATTAGACATATCTACCATTAGCATGGATTTCATATGTGAAAATGTCATTTGTGTTCGAGAAATTATGGATATGACATTTTGCAGATAGCATCTACGAAAATGAGAGATCCATTTACAGAAATACAAATTTATGAGTGTTATATATTGAGTTTTAAGAATTTTTTAATGTAAAATGAGAACAAATCATTTATTGGGCAGATAAATTCCAAACCGTTTGTGGATAACGTTAAAGGAGTTGTAGACCGTTTAAGAAGAAGATCGAATGTCGTTATTTGAATCCACTACCTTTGGATATTAGGAAGACGTACATAGGCCTCCAGGGGACATACTCACCTGTCTTGGGGTTACGTTACATGAGGTCCGAAAGGATGCTCACTTAGGTGTTGTTTGTTTTTTTGAAGCAAAAATCCATAAAGTCTGCGGACCACCTCTGCAATCCTCTGCAGTAGAAGAGGTGGACCAAACGGCTGCAGACTGTAATAAGAAGCGTGTTTGTTTTTTTAAAATCTGCATGCTGCTGCAGATATTAAAAAATTAAAATAAACTGATTTTATAATCCAAAAATAGTTTTTTAATACCGAAAATTTAATAATGTATGACATTTCGGCAAAAATTTATGATATTTCAGCAAAAAAATAATGATATTTTAACAAAAAATAAAGATATTTTAGCATAAAATAATTATATTTCATCAACAAATTATTATTATTCAATATAAAAAAAATTCAGGAAGAACAAACAAAAAAAACGAAAAAAAAATGTGAAATAATATTTCATCAATATATAATCAATATTTTAGCAAGAAAAAAAAAAAGAGGTTGGAAGAGGTAGGAAGAGACAAAACAAATGTTGCGCCAAGAAGAACACGCGCAGAGATTTTTTAATCCGAAGACTTCTGAAAAACAAACAGCTGCGAGATAAAAAGTGTTGCGCGTGTGCTGCGCCGCGCAGCAATTAGAGGTCTGAAAAAGTTTTTTTTTCCAAAAAACAAACAACAACTTAATCATATAGGAGTGTTTGTGGTTTTTATTAGGCGAGCAAGAGGTGTTCGGACATGCGAAACTGTGTTTAATTCTACATCGAATTGAAATTCGATAACCATCTGGGTGTAAATTAATTTGGAAATAAAAGAGTAGATTCAACGTTCTACAATGAGTGTTTCCGGAACAAATAGATATCTCGTTGACAGTTGCTCATTTACATGAAATTATCCATTACAAAGTTTTCTTCCACATTGATGACAATGACGCTATAAGACCATGTTTACTAAAATTTTATGTGAATGCTTTTTAAGAAACGAGAATACATACAATGTTACAAATATATGGCTTTCATTGGTTGTAGACTTAAACAAATAGAATAAGTATGAAATTTACGGTTCTTGTGTTTATTAAATTTGTTATTTATAAATATTAATTTAATTCTCTTTATAACATATTTTGATAGGTGAGTTTTTTATAGTTTGCACACTTACTATGAGATCTGCAAATATTTTATGAAAATAGAAAAGTGCACAATTCGTCTTTTGCTTGGCGAAGCCTCGCCACCGTTTAAGTACATCGTCTCTTTTTTTTTTTTCCTTTTCAATGTATGATTTATCTTTTTTCTTAATATAAAATTTTGTTTTTAGTTTTTGGCATATGAAAATAATTTATTTATTAGTTTCTTAGATATGGATTGGGAAATATGCATTGACTGTCCACATTAATTTGCTAGACGTCATTGAGGTATACTAATACTGCATATACAAAGTTTGGGAGTTTCTTAAATGGATTGGACAGACATACGTAATGAGTGGTATGTTTTCCGGAAACAACAAAAGAAGCATAGGAAAGAGGACATGTAAGGATCATCAGGTCCCTCAACTTGTATATATAGGATGACCTCCATCCACGGTTTATTGCTATAGTCGCCTGTAAACAATGATGTAGTGAATGATTTGTATAAAATAGAGAAGTAGTTTGCCTTTACGTAGTTTTATGTAGACTAAAAACAACTTTTTCGTGGTACATTTATATATTTAGAAGTGATCGGTGATTTCCCTTCGTATATTGAACAACCTTTTAACAATGTCATGTCATTTCGTATGCCAACACCCAACGATGTAAAAAAAAAAAGTTTCTGTTATTAATAAACTATACATATATATTATAATAATCTTTTTTTGCAAAGTTAATTTGAACACAGAAGTGAATAAACCCTCTACATTCCATATGTTGCAACATTCAGTGATCGTGTGAGTTTACTTATTTCAAAGTTATGTATTTTTTATGATTATACATTCTAGAGATTTTTTTTTTATTATTGACGGCATTTATTTTCCTATAAATCGTCATTAGGTACTTGCGAGCTATGGCTAGACTGCATGACTTTATAATATACGACAATCTTGTTTTGGAAGGCGGTTTTGCACTGCTTATACATGAAGTGATCAAATATCAAAAATTTCAAGATAAAGTTGTGAAAGTTGTAGATGACTTGGACTACGTGATGAATGCATGCTTACTGCGACGACCTATCATTATAAAATTTGTTTTGGCTTAAAAGACTGTCGCAACAAGAAGGAATCTTAGGAGATTGTAATGTCTTTCTTTGTATGATTTTAGATCAATTGTTGTTAGACCATCGTTCGCTTATTGTGACTGCAGCTGCATAATTAGCTGCTTTGATTTTTAGATTTAGGATAACATGTGATCTTATGCTTTGTGTCGATTACTTCCTATATTTTGTGCAACAAGGAATTGAAAAAACTACATGAACGACACAATTATTTTATTTTTATTTTCATAACTTAAACAAGAACAATATAAAACAATAATATAAAACAATAGAATAACATTGCAAACTTATTACTTAGACCAAAACAATACAAAATGTCATTATATTAATTACAAACTTAATTATTGAGAAATTATACGGGACACATTGCTTGTGCATGGTCAATAAAACCTCCTATAATTCTAACAAAGTTTGCAAGATGGTATCTTTCTACCGGAAGCCTTTCAAACACATCAAACCATTTTTCTGCTTCTTTTGTTTTTTTTTCTTAGTATCAACTACAAATTCTTCTTTTTTTCTTTCATATGTGTTGATAGCATTTCTAAATAGGTTTTAAGTATCATAATCTTTAGCTGGTAGCAGTTCTTTCAAGCTACCAAGAGATGAATTAATATCAGAATAAACATAATAATATTTTTCTTCACATTGTCAAACACTAAATTCAGATGAATAAGATTATTATTGAAAATAATTATGCATACTTAATTATAACTGTACAAAAAATAATAATTTTATGAATTCATCTTATAGTGAATAAGAAAATTATTTATATATAGATTAAAAGAGGGTTCCTCTAAGAACAGTAACTTTTCCTATTGGACCTTTTTTTTTTAATAGTATAGTTTTCTTCTTCAAACTTTGGCAACAATTGTTTGAGATGTTAACACTTTTGGTCCTTTATTCTTTAGTGTTACACCATTTGGCTATTTTGGTCCATACTCTAGTATTAATTACAATAAGTCATAATATTTTCTACAACTTGCCAGTTTTGGTCACTTCTCTAATATTAATTTTCGTTTTTCAACATCTAACCACCATAGTTTCTATATTTTGTCAACTTTCGTCCATTTTCTACAACTTGGCACTTTTGGTCCATTCTCTAATATTAATTACAGTAAGCCATAATATTTTCTACAGCTTGGCAGTTTTGGTCCCTTCTCTAATATTGACTTTTGTTTTTCAACATCTAACCACCATAGTTTCTATATTTTGTCAACTTTCGTCCCTTATGTATATTCTAAAAAATTGTGCATAAACAAACACGAACTGTGAAATCTGAAACAACCAAGAAAACAATAAAAAAAACTTCCCGACCCCTAGCAACGCAAGGGCATACCCTCTAGTTGAAATTAAAACTCTATATAACATTCAAATAAGGTGGGAAGTGTAAAGTAAATATTGTTAGTTGAGTTCATTAACAAGATAATATATGAAAAATAAATATGTTACTGATAGCTTATTTTATTTCCTTATTTTATTAGTTTATTTTAGATTTTTAGATTTTTTTATCATTATTGCATTGTATTTTATTTATTTTTTCTTTGGATGGATCGTACCGTGTGTTTTTTATAATTATCTTTATGATCATTTTTATAATTGTACAAAAAATAATAGCTTTATGATCATTTTGCAAATGATGTCATGGGTTCATCTATAAAATGGTCATATAAAACAAAATGACTATCTTAATGATTTGACTAATTTTTTATTATATTTTTAAAAGACAAAACTGCAAAATTGGTCCTTATGGTTTGCGAAAAACTTTGGATAGAGTCCAAAAAATTTTCAACTTGCATTGAAGGTCCAAAATCAAAAACTTCTTGTGATTTTGGTCCAAAAAAACTTGAAAAGACGGTTATGCCCTCTTATTTTCTTTTTTGTATTTTTTATAATTATCCTAAGGGGCTGTTTGGCAAGATCTGAATTTTTAAGAGGTCTGAATTTCTAAGAGGGTCTAAATTTTTAAGATCTGAATTTTGAAATGATGTTTGGTTGGAACCTCTGAATTACAATATTGAATGATAAAAACGACCATTTTACCCTTTTATATTATTTTTTGCTGAATTCAAGGTTTTTGTTTATATAATAACCAAATCAAATTCATAAATAATTATAAAAAGATATAAAAACTGCATAAAATCCAAATTAAACATATATCAAAATCAAACATAAATTCAAATCAAACATAAATTAAACATAAATCTATCTAGGCATGCATGTTTTGTATCTCTCTAATTACATACAAACATAAACTCTCACAAATGGGGAAACATGTTTTCTCTTCCTTCCTCCCATTTCACTGATTCCCTCACTTCATTCCTACTTTTTCTAATCATCTTTCTTCCTTTTAACCCAAGGTCATTTTGGGAAAAACATCTTTTTTCTTCCTTCCTCCTATTTCTGTAACCACCGAAACCACAACTTAAAAACATATGTGATGAAACCAGTCAAATTGGCAAACATGATCTTAAACCATCATCTTACCCACTAATCACTAATCATAACCCATTTTTTTAAAAAAAAGACCCAAATAAACAAATCCCATAACAAATAAATTCAGCAAATGAATTCAATTTAAGCACATTAATTCAATTTCAGCTATACATACACATATATTTTGATTTCATAATTCCATTTCAGCAAATGAATTCAGCAATAATTTAGCACAAATCAACAACATCGGCAACAGATTTCAGCAATATAGTTCAACAAATAAACACAAACTCAATAAATTTCAGCAACGGATTTCAACTATACATACACATACATTTCAGAAATCAATAAAATCAGCAAGATCATCAACTTATATTTCAGAAATCAAGCCATATCAGCATTTAAGATTTATCAGTTTTCAGATTTATCAAACATCATATACTATAGCATCAATTTTCAGAAAGAGGGAACGTGGGAGGCAAAGCTGCCGGAGGCGCAGCAGTCACCGGAGGTAGAGAAGACGCCGACAATCAACAACACATTCCAGAAAAAACAGCAAAAACCAAGTTTATATCTATTGCTACTCGATTTTCAGGGCAAAAAAATGACAAAAACGTTACCTACAACCAGAGGTTGGCATCGTTTTAAATAGGTGGAGGTCTATGTCGCTGCAACAGATGGCGGAGGCGGGGCGACGGAATTGGCGGCGGTGGTGTTGTAGATCGGAGGAAGCAGACGATTATTGAAGATCGGTGAGGGATAAGAATTGGGGTGAGAAGGAGGAGAAGGGGCGAGAAAGAGAACGTGTTTTTGGGTCAAGGGCATAGCACGTCTTTTATTTTTTCAGATGGAGTTTGAAATCTGATTCGGTAAGTGCTAAAATTCAGATTCAGACCAAAACTTAAGAGATAAACAAACGGTCTGAGTCTTAAAGATTCAGACCTACCCTTTATTAAGACGTATTAAGATTCAAACAAGCAAGCCCTAATACTAATTACTTTAAAAAAAAAAAGAATTATCCCTTTACCTCCACCCACCCCCACCGTTCTCTCTCTCTCTCTCTCTCTCATACATACATACGACCTTTTCTATTCAGATCTTCTTCCCCACCCTTCATCTTCAACCCATCTTCCTTATCTTCCACAAATCAGAGACACGACATCGCAAATACTACACTTCGTGTAGAATTTTCAATCTGTTCCCCTCACACTTCTTCCCCTCGTGTTTCTTCACCTCGAGTTTCTTCTCTGAGATTGACTAAGATCAAATCGGTGATTCCAGCTCCAATGGTGTGCATCAAGGACCTCAATCCACCACCACAGGACCGCCACTGCCCTGAAGCCACGACTACCGCCACCCTAAAGCCACTACCACCGCCGCCCTGCTTGTATCTTACTTCTTCAAACTTTTTTCTTGAACAGATGAAATCACTCAGATGAGTGATGGTAATAAATCAGCGGTGAAAACGACGTCTAGGGTTCCATCAATGGTGGTTCACAGCAGTGGAATAAGAGGAGACGGTGTTTCGATTTAGCAAAATTGAGAATGAAGGTTATTGGGTCGACTTTCATCACTAGCAACAAGACCCGTCTTCTCCACTCTTATTCAAAAGGTAACCTCGATTCCGCCATTCCAACCATTGGAATCAGGAGAGAAAAGAGGGGAATCAACAATAAAATCAATCTTCCAGAAATCTCTAGTGATGTTCTGATCAATTCCGGAAGAAAGCAACTACAGAAAGAAGTAGAGATGTTTCGATCACTACTCCAGAAACCGGTAAAATCATTACTCCAGAAACCAGACAGAAAACTAAAATACTCAAGAAACCCACCTGAAACCAGAAATACTCATCAGTTATGTAGATTTGACAGTCAATGAAGGAGCAGAGCTGGAGAAAAAATGGAGAAGATGAAGGGATAAGGAGGTTTCCAGTGGTGATGAAGGACTACGAGGACCATACAGAAAAATGGAGAAAACACAATCTCCCATCTGAATTTGCTTATTGTATAAGCAGTTTCTAATAAGAAGGGGAAGAAGAAGATGGATCGGGGTTTTTTTGACTTTTTCTTTGAGAGAGAGAGAGAGAGAGAGAGAGAGAGAGAGAGAGAGAGAGAGAGAGAGAGAGAGAGAGAACGGTGGGGGTGGGTAGGGGTAAGGGGATAATTCTTTTCTTTTTCTTTTATTTTTAAAATAATTAGTATTAGGATAATTATAAAAAATAAAAAAAGAAAATAAAATGGCATAACCGTCTTTTCAAGTTTTTTGGACCAAAATCACAGAAAGTTTTTGCTTTTGGACCTTCCATGCAAGTTAAAAACTTTTTGGACCCTATCGAAAGTTTTTCGCAAACCATAAGGACCAATTTTACAGTTTTGTCTTTTTAAAAATATATAATAAGAGTAGATGTTATTAGAATTAGCAAAACAAATACGTTTTTAGGTGGATGGAGTCGAAGGAAATATGCAGTTGGTTGACTACGATAACGGCGATACCGTCAGCTACACCATTCCTTGGTGGAGTTGTACCACCAAGATGGTGGAATTTCGTGTTACCTAAGCCGACATTCTATCTCCTCTCTACTTGTAACATGTCCTATCAAACTTGTACTGTAGGGTATGGATTAGAAGAGATGAATTCCAATGTGTTATGGGTTATGAGGGTTTAAAGTGAGAGATGAAAAAATATATATGTAGTGCCTACGTGGCAAATAGATCGGGAGGGATGAACTTCCCCCTCCCTTAGTCCCTTAGTATTTAGATATATAATAAAACAAAAAAGGGGGAACAAGACTACTCAAATTCCCGATCCGAACCAGTACCGTTTATATTAATATGAGACAGGATTCGGTATTTTAAAATCATAAAATTCGGGATTTGATATTGTCGATACGGGTGCTGGTACTGAAAACCGGTACCATGCCCGGTACGGTACTAGTACCGGTAATGTTAGTTCGGTTCATTACTTAGTATTACTTTTCATCTATTTCGATACTCTTGATTGATACTGATTCCGTCTCATGCTCATCCCTAAACAAAAATTTACAGATATTGCCACACCTCTAGCCTGCATTTGCAGCACCACCATCATTTGACAGTTTATCACCACCAATGTCTTCCTTCATCAACAAAAATGTTGTCTCCGATGAAGCTTATAAATTTTCAAATCTGCTATCGAGTATAAATCAATTTATGAGTAGACTTGAGTTTGAACTTTTAACAAAAGTAAAAACCAAATTTGTCAATATTATTTAAATAAGGGCTTTTATAAAGAGTTCAAGTTTTTTTTTCTCAGTTATTTTAAAACCTCAATGATTAAGTTAGAAATTAAATATGCTTGATTGGTATATTTTGCTTGATTGTTTCACACTTTCACTGAATAAATTAAAAAAAAATACAATATACCAGAAACGTATTTATTAGATACTAAATGATTAAAAATATTACTAATAAAGAAGTGATTTGTGGGTGAATCCACATAAGTTATGTGTGGATTAATGTAATTAATAGAATCAAAATTATTAAAATAAAGAAGGAAAGAATAATAATATCATAGAGGTTTCTAAGAGAAAACATTAATATAGAGAAGGAATGCTTGTAATCAAAGATACCCACCGTGTGATGTTGCCTTCAACTGCGCCGTATAATTATATTCCTTTTTTATTTATTATTAAAATATTTTCTTGAGTAAATTATATGGATGATTCTTAAACCCTTTAAGGTATTTTTTATGTGTGGTCCCTAAAATTTTTTTTTAACTTTGAAAGGTTCTTTATAATTTAATATGTTGCATATTTCATCCTTAGTGTTAACAACATTTAAAATTTTCTTTTAGCGTATGTTAAATGACTTTTTACGTTTATTTTCATATATATTATATATTTAATGTGATATGACCCTATCACTTTTACTATATTCAACCCATCCACATTCCTTTATGTCTTTATACCCCCTTGAAGTTAATTATTGATAGAATAGTGTTGAGGGTTGTTCATATGGAGACAATATATGAACACTATTTTCCACTGCCAACAATACAAACGCGGTCCCTTATTCGTTCAAGAAACTCAAGAGAAATTTGATTCTGAACCTGAAATCATTCGAGAAACTCAACCAACCAAAGTATTTAACAAAAGAAAAGAGAAGGCGACAACCAAATCATGAGAACCTGTAGAAGTGCTAGCATTGACACATGCATGGCGATGTTTCTGAAGATGCGAAGGTTGGAAAAGACCAAATACATGATTTTTTTTTTAGGCAAGTTACAAAAAGGTTCCACAAAAAAAATGAATCTATGAGAGTATCGTTCAAAAGACCAAGTGTATTCCAAATAGGGGAAGACAAACAAACAAGTTATGTTGTTTAATGATTTGTATAACAACATGAAATGTCAATAGCAAAGTGGAGAAAGTGAATTTGTGATTTTGCAGAAAGTTGTAAAAGTATACCAAAAAAACAAGAAGGCTTTCAAGTTTATTGAGTTTCAAAATTTCGTGAAAGATAACCAAAAATAGAAAAAGAACAAAACATCCGATGAGCATATCGATAGTGGTTCATAACGCTCAAGAACATCCGAATCCGAATCCACCACATCAGATACTCGTATTGGAATCAACATCAACGATGATGAAACCGTCCAAGTTACACCATCTTCCCGACCAATGGGAACGGACAAAACAAAAGACAAAGACAAAGGCAAAAAAATAGATTTTGATGACTTGAAAGTGATGGGAGACGAGGTGAATGATCTAAATGAAAGAATTGACAAAATTTTGCAAATTGCTTTCGAAAAAGAGCACAGGAAACAAAGATAGACATGAAATCACTAACGCTAGACACAAGTCACATGGTCAGGGAGGAGTTTGAAATTATTTTAGCGATCAAAACCGACCTTAAAAAACGGTATATTAATTTGTTTTTTAAATCGTTTGTTGTGTGTTTTTTTTATATTTGTAGGATTTAAAATTTCTAGTTGTTTTTATTTTCTAAGTTTTGAGGAGTTTTTTTAATGTCATGGTACCCACTCCTAGTGTGTGGCAAAAAACATTGATTTGGTGGTAAAAATGAAATAGCAGTGAGATGGTGTCTATATGACAAAGAAAAAAATTCGATAAGAGTGACATCACATCATCCAGCCTACTAATTGTTTCTCTATGATAGATAACCCACAAAAAATCACTTTTTTTGTTTAAAGATCTAAACTTTTGGTTTGTAATACAATTAATATAGCCTCCTAAATATTTAGCTTTTAGTTTTTAAAGAGGTAAAACACTTGTCGTTTGTAGATCATATCTATAGAATAAGAGATGTATTAAAGTGTTGTAATCTGCAAAAAAAAAATAGTTTTTTAAAGTATGTATACCGCTAAAAAACATAAGTTTAAATAAACTGATTTTTTTAACATAAAAATATTTTTCGAGACAGATTATAATTTTACAATACTGAAATTTAATTCATACATCAAGCATACAAAAAATATAAAGTATTTATTCCATATTTTGCATTAAATGTTCAACAATTTCATCTCACAGAACCATATATTTCTTGTCCACTGCACTACCATGTACTTCATGATCATCAACGCATACATGATTACATGATTATTTCGAAGCAACACATTGAACTGATCGTTATTATTTTAGTTAGTATCAAATATATTTTTATGATTAACTATTTTAATAATAGATTATATTAAACTATCTATACTACTAATAATACAATTATTATTATGTTTAGGTATTTTTGTTAGTAATTTTAATAACAATAATATACTATGTTATTTGTAATAATTAAATTGTTATTACTATTACTATTATTTTTTAATGTAAGTATTAATTTATTACTATTAACATTAGTGATCTTGTTAATTACAATGTTTTTATTGGTTATATTATTATTTTTTTTTTAATGGATAAAGGAGATACTATATAGACCATTCAAATAGGAAGCGCAAACTCCAGTTTTGAAAGAACATGTGACATGCCTTCTAGGAGAAGAAGATATTAATTTTTTAGGTATATGGTTTTCTAAAAATCAAACACCTTAATCTCTATCCACCTATAGAACAAAAATGACTAGGAAGAGCTTTTAAAAGAAATCAAACGCTTTACCCAACTCGAGTTGGAAGATAGTCACGTCTTTTAGGGTTTTTTTTTCCTAATATAAAACAAATGTTCAAATTATGACAAGAGAGTCCTTTGTCTCTTGATGCACAATAGATAACTTTTTTTTTTTTTTTAATTTCAAAGATCCCGGTTTTTGTTAAACCTAATCAATTTCTTAACCAAAAAAAAATGTATTTTCACACATGTACGTAGCCAAAGATTCATGCAACTCAAAAATCAAAAAAGGAAGATTTGGGTATGCAACTATGCATCACCCCTTAGCTTTATTACAAGTCCCCACACATTCATAAAACCTAAACCTCCTTTGTAGATCTTGCCAATTATTTTATTCAACATCTACCTTTTAAATCATTAAATATTTATAAAGAATAATTATTTTTCTCATCAGAATATCATGTTTTTTTTTATTTATCCAATTATATATAAAGTAAAAGTTGTTATAATTGAAAGATTTTTTCGAAATACAGTGGCATGATAAACATAAGTAAAAATATAATGGTTCAATAAAAATAAATAGCTACTATAAACTAAACACCATGATTCTTACAAGATTACAGACATGGCACTTATAATAATGCACTTAACACTTAAGAGTAAAATGTAAACACTTTTAGTTAATTTTGTTGATTGAATTCCATCATAATACTTGTGGCTCAAGAAGTCATATTATTCAGGTTTAGGGCATACGTGTTTTAAACAGAACAGGAGAGGTCGGGAGGGGGTTATTTTTCACGTAAAAAGCCAAATCAAGAATAAAAGAAGGGTTAAAGTGAGACGTAATCTCGTATGACAACTGGCTAACATGGATGACAAAAGAAGGTGATGAGTTTTGATTAGCAACGATATATGGATGACAATAAAAGATTTGCGTGGTTTTCTTATGTAAAACTAATACAAATGTACATGATGAAAGCATTTGTGTACTACTTCAACAAGCCAATAATTGATGGAGAAAAGGCAATGATATGTCATACATAAAGATTGACATATATACAATGTATATCTACCCTAAATCTTTTGGTCGTGAAATGCATGTATGAAACAAGTAAACAATGACGAATGCACAACTACTCATCATGGTTATTTAGGACTTTAAGCTATGTATGGAATTGGTATATGAGATAAATATGCATGCAAGCATAGAGTTGTGCAACAATATACATTTGTAGCTGTTAGCTATGGGTTAATTTTGAGAATTTCAATATCATGTATGTGCACGTTTAAACATAATTTTACGTGTCTTGTGAGTTTGGTCATCTTTTAGAAAATATAACTTATGAATTTAAATGATGAATATGTATGTTATTCGATCACATCCGCTCAGTACACATTAGTTTCAAGATTGAAATCTAGATGTATCATATGATATCAAAACTTAATTATAAAATCATGTTCACATATACACAATGATTGATACTAGGACATTTGTCACTTGGACTATATGTATTTAATTTGGCTTTATCATTTATAAATATTTTTTTCTTGTTTTAGAACCTCATCTTGTTTCAGTTTTTTCCTAAGGGTTGATCGATAAACTGGAACCATTAAGTGTTGTGTAACTCTAATCGCTTGATTGTTTGGAGAAAGTAGGTTCCTTAATTATTTAGAAGTTTTTTTTTTAGAGGTCATTCAAAGACTGGATTACACGGATTACACGTATTGAATGTTGATTGATTCAGTTGTTACATTTGAATAACAACCCTTTAAAC
Organism: Lactuca virosa; assembly: GCF_052849685.1. Classification (NCBI taxonomy): domain Eukaryota; kingdom Viridiplantae; phylum Streptophyta; class Magnoliopsida; order Asterales; family Asteraceae; genus Lactuca; species Lactuca virosa. Next base: position 45,644,377 of record NC_136434.1, read on the forward strand.
TATCCAAGTAAATGCAATGTCAGTGGTCTTTCAAGTGTACCATATTAGCTTTTTCATTTACCTCTATAGCATTCTAATACAAATTGCATTGCTCTATCAGAAATGGGTTTTATTGACACGACAACAACTTTATACATGTTAACAAATATTGTAATTAGTTATAGTCAGGCCAACCCTATGTATGTGTGGTGTGTGCCACCACATAGGGTATGTGTCATTTAGAGGCCTGATTTTTTTACGTATATTATTATTGGCGACGGATTAGTAACCGATTAATAAGGATTACTTACGGATCAATGACACATGTTTCTTTTGCTTAATTTTGTAACCCTTGTCAACTTATCAATGATTTTTATTAGATAAACTAGAAAAGATTCTGAGGCGTTGCCGAGGTCGGAAGGTATTGCTTTGTAAAGTAAAGTAGCATGTTGGTTGCTTTTTGTCCGTTAATGTGAGGGTAATTTGGTCTTTTCAGGTAGTAGGGACTGAATTTGTCACCATGGGTAAACCATATGGACCATTTATGTAATTTTGGCGGCGGTGGTGGTGGTGGTGATGGAAGATGGTGGGTGGGTATTTTCTAATAAATAAAACATTAATTTAAAACCAAAAAGAGAATGTTAAATCTGGTAAACCACAGGGACCAATCGTGTAATTCTGTCTAACAATAATAATAATAATGATGAGGGACCATTTCTGCGAAAAGACAAAATACTAATAATTTGTAATAAAAGGCGAGGGTTATGAAAAATTCAAACCAAAGTGAAAGGGTTGTTTGTGAACAAAAACATAAAGATGAAGGGTCAATGTTGTAAGTTGGAGGACCAAAATTGACAAAAAAGGTGTCACTTTACTGTTAAAATCTTTCATAACTTTAATATATATATAATAATAAATTATATATTCAAAGGCCTATTTTTATTTTTCGCACACACTTTAAAGTTAACGGATCGGCTCTGTTTATAGTTAATAATTATTCAGTAATATATTAACATTGTATAGAATTATTCATAATTTAAATAATAAAAAATAATAATTATTTGTAATAGGTCAAACTACGTCATATATATATATATATATATATATATATATATATATATATATATATATATATATATATATAATATGTGGATAACATCTATTGTGTGGACGTAAGGACAATTTCGGACCAATCATTTTGGAGTAATATACACTTTTTTTATATCATCATTTTAGGCAATTAATTAATCAAATCCATAAATTTAGGAAACTTATCCAAATCAAATTAATTATATTAATTATTATTTATAATACTTAAAGAAAACTTGTATATTTTTCCGGTCCCCTCCAAAAATATAATTTCAAATTGAAGAGCATTCTTAAAGAATATTTATAAATATTCTTTAAAACAAAACATAATTTTAAAAGAATTACAAAAACAACATAGTAAATTTTTTCTAAATTTGAAACAATTCTTAAAAGAAAACTCTTCATTTGATGTGACGACAAATAAAGAATGAAGAATCAAAATCATTCTTATTGGAAAACTATATCAAAAGAATTAGAATTCTTAAAGAATATGCAATAATCTTACAGAATGTGATGTATTTTTTAAAAGAATGTGAGGTATTCTAAAAGAATGTAGACTACTTGCATGACATAACATTATAACAAACACAAACAAAATGCAAGGAAATAATAAGTATGTGAAAAGGTTCATATCTAGGCAAACTAATCCAATCATAAAAATGCACTTATTTGCATGTTAAACAAATGATGCGTTGAACAATCAAACTTGACCAAAAGTGATATAACAAATTCCAAAAATATTGCTACCTTTGAGCATCCCTTTGCTATCTGTGCAAGAGCGATAAGTGCATCATGATGTTTCTGCCACTCAGGGGCAGCCAAGTAAGCCGACAACTGTTCACATGCAACAGGGACAATGGTATTCCCACCTAGAGCAATAGCCAACCGATCCAAGCACTCCTGCCCAACACTATAATTACTTGACTCTCCTGCATCTTCGTCCTCATTTTCAACAGTATGCCAAGCAGGTTCATCCTCGACATCCAGCAACATCTGCAATAAAATACAGAACAACCTGCTGATAAATTGTGGCAACTTCCTCGTCATACTAGGTGCCCTCTCTCTAGCCTCTGCTAGCGTGATCATAAACTCAATGGCTAGGTGTCGTGTGCCCTCTTCTAGAGTATCTGCTTCAGCTATCTGCAACATAGACCCCACCACCTCCACTAACTGCCTCCTCAAGAACCTAGTCTCAGTCCCTGCCAACTCAATCAACAATTCCAATGCCTCTTGAGCAGTAGCCTCTTGTCCGCCATTTAAATCTTCAGTCAAAGTCGTCATCATCGCTGGAAGTAAATCCTGGAACCGATCCCTATCACCAGAACTCGAAAAACACTGAATAAAATTAATTACAGGACCCAAAGCAGCAATCCTCACGTCTGAGCTCCCCGACTTAGTCAAGCACTGTAAAAACACGCCATGAAGATGCTTTATGTGTGGAATTAAAGTCTCCCCAATGTATTGTGTCAACTGCGCAAATATCAAAAACGTAGATTCTTGAAGCTTGGGAGAATCGGAAGAAACGCACTGAAACATAAACGACAACAGTTTCGGCCAACCGTTATCAGGCAGGATACTTGAAGCCAATTCCGAGATTGTATCGCATAGCTTCTTCATTATCGTTTTCGCTTCTTCTTGTTGCACACAAATCAAAAGAATATATTTAAGTGAAACCTGAGTCGTCGGAGATAACCGATTCCATACCAATGAATCATTAAATTAATTACCTAAATAAAAGGGATTAAGGATTTAATTATTTATTTTACCAAAATTAATATTGTAAAATGATTGGTTCATACTAATCCCTACATCCACACAATAATTGTTCATCCACATATGAACCTATATATATATATATATATATATATATATATATATATATATATATATATATATATATATATTCACTATAGTTCTTTTATGTCTGCTGTTTATTAAATTTGTACTAATGTATTTTATAATATTTAGGTTAGTTCAGTAAGCATTACTTAAATATTTTTAATATGAAAATATATTTTACATAAAATAAATAAACTATTAATCAAAACATAATAATAAAATCATAATGCAACAGTTTTTAACTGAAATGTGGGGCCAAAATTGCAAGTCTTGAAAGAAGGCGACTACCTTGCCAATCATTTGTGTTATCATCCCATCAGATATTCAATATTAGCAACCACTAACAATTACCAATTTGTTTTTCAAAAAATCTTAATTTTAATTAACATTCTTTGGTTAAGAGACTCTAACCTTATTTACTTGCTAAAAAATGGAATGCAACAGGTAGTGTGGGATTTCAGGCCCAAGTTAATTTTAAATTGGGTACTAAAAACTTAGCTTGGTTATTCACCCTATACGGGCGGGCTATACGTGAAACTTTTACTAGTCTTTCCTAGGGCTGGATACGAAACACATACATTTTATTGTTCGGGCATCTCAATTCTTATGCTTTAATATGATGATTCATGAATCATGGAGAATCAAAAGATACTATTATCTAATTTACCAACTAAAAATTCTTATATAACGTGAGCAATGTTTTTATATTTGCATTGTTAAAAGTTGAAATATACATCTTTATATTTGTTCCGAGAATTTAACGATTTTTTATCCAAAAAATTATTCACTTGATAATATATGTATACTATTATATAATGTATGTATGGTTATGGGATCGACTTTCATCTAAAAAGAACTTATCTTGGCCATAAAGACATCACCCCTAAAACATAATGTATCGTGATTGACCTCCTGCATAGGTCATGAGACGGGTTAACGTAAACCCTTAAGATGGTGTGGTTTGATGCATAAAAAGTACACTCATACTACTCACATGCAAATTACATGCACACTCAGACACAGATCCCTCTTTTGACATTGTCTCGTCCGATGAGCACATTTTACACTCTTCTATTTCTATTTATAAACCCTAATATTTGCTTCTCTTTCTCTTTCTTTCTTTCTTTATCCCTCTCTTATATATATATATATATATATATATATATATATATATATATATATATATATGTGTGTGTGTGTGTGTGTTTAGGTTCTATGGAAAACAAAAAACCCTAAAAAAACCCTAAAAATCATAAAAATGCATAAAAAAAATATTTAGAGATCACAAAAAATATTTTTGAATTTTTTTTATAAAAAATCGCAGGTTTTTGTTGAAATTCGCTGAAAAAAAAATAAAAAATCATTTTTTTTTTTGTAAAAAAAAAAATTTCAAAATTTTTTTCACCGATTTTGTATAAAAAGCTGCGATATTTTCAAAAAAAAAATTTGTGATCTCTAAGTATTTTTTTTATGCATTTTTATGATTTTTAGGGTTTTTTTGTTTTCCAAATAACTCTTCCCTATATATATATATATATATATATATATATATATATATATATATATATATATATATATATATATATATATATATATATATATATATACCCTAATCTACAATTTAACCATAAGTTACAGCCATCATCACTTGTTTTCACTATTGGTTATACTTCATCATCACACACCTCCACCATCCTCAAACACCATTTCCCTTGCTTGCTTATTTTTTGTAGGTTTGGTTTGGTGGTTTAGTGTTGTGTGTTCATGGATCGATTATATCATAATATGTTTTTGATCCATGTACGTATGACAAATTGTATGATTCGTGTGAGTGTGTCAAATGTTTTTGATATGTGTGGTTTTGTTGTGTGGGTTTGTGGTTGGCTTGTTGGTGGTTTCTAGATGACTTTGTCTTTAGATATGTTTCTAGACGTGTTTGTTTATAGGTTTGGGTACAATTTACCCTAATTTATATGTAGATAGGGTTTTACAGGTTTGTAACGTCCCAAAAATTCATAGTAAAATTTTCATTCTAAAAACAGTAAACCATACAAACGAGTTGTTCCAAAACCAATTAAAGTGAATATATCATTTAAACATCAGAGTAAAAATCATAAACAGCCGATGCGGAAAACTCTGGGGGATGATGTGCAGTCACGCTTGGCCCTTCCCTTTGGAACCGGAAGTACCTGAAACCATAAACATGAAACTGTATGCACAAAGCTTAGTAAGTTCCCCCAAATACCACATACCATACATAGAATAGAGAATGATATGTGTCATCCATAGTCGTACAATTACCATAATGTCATGAGTCGTATCATGGTCTTTCCTTTCCAAGCCAGGGGGAAACCCAGTTCTTACAAACAAGTGCCGAGAGCCACCTCCTGATCTTCCATGCAAGTATCACAAAGACAACTAGCATCCCACATATCATTGCCAAGGTCAAGACCCTGGTCTTGCATATAAATTTTCGGGAGCCATATCTAGGTCTTTCATACAATTGACAGGGGCCACCCCCTGGTCTTCCTACATAACATAATCCAATGGGTCGACATTGGTGCCTTCGACGCACAAGTACAATGAGGAGACTCACCTGACTCACAAAATCATCTAAAGCTCAGCTCAATGTCACGTTGACCATAGCTAACGGCTCTCACTGCCAAATGATGGGATGTTAAACACCTCCTAACATTTCACACAAGGTAAACCCTAAGTCTACCTTCTAAAAATAGAAATTTGACCAAAAGTCAACCCATGCCAAAAGTAAACAGTCAAAGTCAAAGTCAACAACCCGCAATGCCAATTATCAGGCCTCACGTCATGACCAGTCCTTGGTCACATCGTGAGAGTCCAATCAGTCCGATTCCAACTCGACTCGGCCCAACTCAGCCAACTCAGTCTTGTAAAAATCATTTGAGTTGGACTCACAACGTGAACATCCTGCTATCACGACGTATGCCTCAAAAGCTCAGCAGAAAACAAGTTCTTTCATTCTCACGTCGTGAGACCTTGTGTCTCACGTCGTGAGCACAGTCTGAAGCCAAAATCCAAAGATTTAAGTCCTTAATCCATTAAGCATTTTACTCCAACTTTTCCAGAAGCCAAAGGGGACTCCAAAGGTCCATAAAAATTATTACTTTATGGACATGCATGCCTTATGCATGTCCTCCATTCATTCTAGGTCAAAATGAAGGGATTCTACCCAAAATTCTCATGTATGGATCCAATAATAAACCAACTCCTAGATCTGAACACTATCATACTCAGGGGACCCTTAGAAAGCATAAAGTTGCCAACTTTATGTATTCCTTCCTTTCAAACTGGCTTGGACATGAAAAAATGGGACAATAACTTAGATCTAACCACCTTAAGCAAGAAAGTTTGAGTCTTTTCCACTTGCAAAGGTCCAGAAACAAGATGAGATGATGATGATGATGTCTCCTTGTAAGCTTCATCAATAGAGCACCTTCTTCTCCTTCTTCTCTTCTTCTTCAAGCCACGAAATGCTCCAAAAGACCAAGAATCAACCAAGGAATTAGGGTTAGGGTTTTTATGAGGTAAAAGGGTGTTGGGGGCTGATAATGAACCCTAAAATGACTTAGAGGGGCTTAAATACGAAGGAAACCCTAAAAGGGTAATGGGTTTCGGTTGCAGCAGTTCTCACGTCATGAGCCCTTATGTCTCACGTCGTGAGATTGGTCCCGAACACAATTTTACATACTTACGCTTGTCACGTCGTGACCACTCAATGGTTTCGTCGTGACACTCGATTTTCTCCGAATATCGACCTTTTGACTCCTTGAAACCCTAAATCAACCCATCTTGGAAAAAGAGTGTTACAACTCTCCCTCGCTTAAATTAGATTCCATGCCCGAAATCATCTCCTACTACTCCCTCTGCTGCACCGGTCAAGCCTGTCCGAACATCCTGAGCTCTTAATTAGACTGAACAGTCATCTCTTACAGTCGACTGTCTTCCAATACTGCTATTAAATCCCATTCTTAGCAGAAATCTCTTATCCTGACGAAGAAGCGAACCATGTCATACCAACCTAACCAATAAAGAGTAGCCATCACTACTCTGCCCCAAATCTGAAAACCCCAAGACCATGTCTGACTTCCAGGCAGACGAAATCATTCCGATTCATGACCATAACGACTCCACTCTGCAACCCGGACCAATAAACTCCTCTGACATTGAATTATCCCACTGATACTGGAAAACAAAATATGTGTGCATTCGCCGACGCCGATAACTCTGCTCCTGAAACAAAGGCGACTACCAACACAAGTCTCAATCATTGGTGCCATACCAACGCATAATCACATCCTGATAATCAAACCTTCGCATTTTTGATCTATCCGAAACCTCCTGATTTCCGAGCTAACCTACCAATTAACTGATGTACCGAATTTCCAACCGGTTACTGAAGCCGATAGCCTTCCATACGACAGCACTATGAGACTCCAATCAAGAGTCTATCTGACAAAAGCTATCCTAGCTTGCTGGCCAACTTGGCTCCAACAGTCCTCAAGGGACGACATAATCGGCCCAGCTGCAGTCTTACATCACACCTGGCCCTAAATCGGCCTACAACCTTCCTCAATCCCATGAATGATGTCGCCCACCCACAGTCTCACAACCCTTCCTGCCATGGTCTAACTCTAACTAGTGAAGGCTACGAACCAAATCGTAGATTCACAACACTCTGATAACTGCTCATCGACCTGGTGAATGCTATGACCCACACCGTAGTCTTATAACACTTCGATACTGCCAGCCAGCCTAGTGAATGCTACAGCCACCCCACAGTCTTACAGCACTTCCATACTGCCGTCCAACCTAGTGAATGTTACGGCCACACCGCAGTCTTACAACACTTCTACCACTGCCTATCAATCTAGTGAATGCTACGGTCTACTCCGCAGTCTTACAATACTCTCATACTGCCATGGTTCCATACCATGGTCTTGCCACCTATCCTCGAGAAAACTTAGCCATGAATCAATACAAGCAAAAAATCTAATATGTTGATCCTCAACAGGCGTTCAAGTCGTGCTTCAAACCTTAAGGCCTTCATCAGACAAGAACAGACAGAGAAGTCCTAACACAACCCTCAACCTGAGACTAGCCACAAATCCGCCTTGCGCCACTGTCGTTGCTTCATGTCTTTAAATGTGATAACCCTTGAATCTTCAATCTTTGCTTCCCTGGTTACAACTGAACAATGACATTATCCATGGCATAATCATTGACTCATACCCCTAACCCAAATTGTTACTTATTTGTCCTTATTTATGGAATTGCTGACCCGTATTTGGAAATATTTCCATTAATTCCCAAACGTTTCTCCCCTACTTGGATTCAACTACACAATAACAGTCTTAATAACCATTCGAACTTCCTATTCAGACCAAAACGACACCCATTTTATCCTTGACACCCCCTCCTTCCTTTACCGGTCATAAGATAAACCGGAATCCTCGAACAATCTCAACCACTAAACAACTTCATGTGAAAATGCATCACCCACACCCAGAAGTTTATAGATCACAACGGTTCTTACCCTACTAGCGATAGAAATCAATCTAACGAGCTAACCAACCCTATAACTGGAATCCCACCTGAGCGACACAAGTACCTCTAGACTCTATCTCCATTGTCCTAGAAGGGACAACCGACTACAACGAGATCTTTTCCTAGAATCCTCGGATGCAAGGAGCATACGCATATCCCTGAAAATATGAATCTGACAGCAACTCACCTTGAACCTGCATGCTGATCAATCCCTTATTCCTATCAACCTTGAAGACCTCGACCATATCGAATTCCCAAATCCGATGAACTTATACTACAACCTCCTCTGGACCATTGCGCTGATACCATTAAAATCAATCTGGTTGCTGATCCTCCAAGCAAAACACTCAGTTCACTCCTACCTAGTGCTCACGCCGCTACTAACCGTCGCCTCCCGAGCTGATGCCTAGAACCGGTTCAACCCGGTGCATACCATCCTTGGCCCTCGGAATGTATAACACAATGCAAGATGATCCTCCATACAAATTCCAACTAACCTTAAAGAGATTTTGAATCTCAGATGAAGACCTTGGAAACTTCCCAAGCATAACCGCCCCTAACACTAAGAATCCCATTCAGATGCACAAGCAATAATTCTGACGGTTTATTCACATCATTGATTCTTTATCTAAAAAAAATAGACTACCGCACACCCCACCTATAAATCCAAAACAAACAATTCATCGCGAGCATCATTCATGAATACCAGAAGCATCATTCTCTTAGTCAAGATACATCAGAGACAACACAAGTTGTCATTCCCAGTTCACTTCCCTGATCACCTGAAACAATCAAATAGCACTTGACCTGACCATATTCAAAGAAATAAGACCCTTAATCCCATCTAAAGGCAACCATACCACAAGAGTCCTCTTGTGTATTCCCACAGTGCCATACATGTCCCCAAAACCTGCAACTATCTAGCCCCATGACGAGTCTACATCCCAACTCTGAAAATCACATGTCTGCTCTCCCTTTCCTCTGAAAATAGAAAGCTAGAAGAACATAACCCCTGTCGTAGATAGTGACATCCTAATCCATCAGCCAATCTCTCTGCCTCTAGCTGCAATCCTCGAGCCGATCATCACAATCGCTTCCTTTTTTAGTCTCGTGACTCAACTAGCACTACCTCGAGCAAGGCCCTCGAGACCTCAAAATTACTATCTAGGTCTGCACTATTCAACCCAAGCTAACATGCCCACTAAGGCCGAAACAATTACCAGACCCATCCTCCGCCTGATCAACCATAACCGATATACCAAATAAGGCGGAAACACATCACAATGAATCATGGTGCCAAACCATACAATCTACCCTCAATCATCTCTTTAGAATCCCCTAAATTTTCCTTGATTCGAGTACGGATCACGTACTTTCAGTAGTACGGGCCCAATACTACCTTCCACAGCTATCCATACTTTCCTCAAGAATTATCCCGAATCCTTTAAGTTATTTTCTCAAACTAATACTCCAAGTACCCACTAAACATCGCATCCAACCCACTTAAACACTTCCTAGGATCTCCGAGGAACCTCACCTCACGCTGCCATCAGCTGCTGAAGAACTCCCACTTATGTCATTTAACTACTTCATGAATACAATTACATGCAACAAAGCTTAGATAATCCTTTGACTAAAGGACTCAACCCTACATTGGTTAGACTCATGAGAGCTGTACAATAAGGCCAAATCAATCACTCTGAGATTATTTAACCTTTGCAGCTGTAACTTAACATATTCACTTAATAGTTAACTCACATCAACAAGAGTCCCACAAAGCACAAAGAAAGCAACATTCGTGCAGTAAAACTTAAACTCACTTGTTGCTACGATGCTATGAACTTCCACTAACGATGTCGGTTACCTTATGCATGCAAATTATACACACTACTGGATCAAATAGACTGTTGAATAAATGATTCTACCCTAGGACCACAACCAGATGAACAACAGGAAGTAAAGCTAAATTAGTCATTCTAGGGCTATGTAATCCTAATCATATATAATTTTTAAAGCATACACTTTGAAATCACTTGCACCAATATATATTCAAATTCTAACATAGCATCCAATTCCTTCTAGCCTACAACAGGCCAATCTATCATGCAATTCCTGAAGGTATCCTTAGCCTTATCCTAGCATGCAAACATTCCATATCATATAACATATTCACTTGTATGGGTATTTTGGAAATCACTTACTTGAGCTCGGCTGATTGCACGCATCACACCCCTTCTTCTTTATAAAAAAATCTTTTTAGAAAACTTATTTTCCTTAAAAAAGATTACCAGTTCCTCAGTTTGAGTTCATACATACCGGAGAGTGTACCCGAATCCATCAAACCAAGGCTCGGATACCAAGTTGTAACGTCCTAAAAATTCATAGTAAAATTTTCATTTTAAAAACAATTAACCATACAAACGAGTTGTTCCAAACCAATCAAAGTGAATATATCATTTAAACATCAGAGTAAAAATCATAAATAGCCGATGCGGAAAACTCTAGGGGATGTTGTGCAGTCACACCGGGCCCTTCCCTTTGGAACCGGAAGTACCTAAAACCATAAACATGAAACCGTAAGCACAAAGCTTAGTGACTTCCCCAAAATACCACATACTATACATATAATAGAGAATGATATGTGTCATCCATAGTCTTACAATTACTATCATGCCATGAGTTGTATCATAGTCTTTCCTTGCCAAGCTAGGGGCCAAAACCCAGGTCTTACACACAAGTGCCAAGAGCCACCTCCTGGGCTCCTCCCATGGTCTTGCCAAGTGCCATGGGCTCCTCCCATGGTCTTCACATAATTCACACATAGATCAAATAGCAACCATTACATATTCCATGACTAAGAATTCCATATCAGTTAATGGGTCGGCCTTGGTGCCTTCGACCCATGAGTGTAGTGAGAAAACTCACCTCAGTCTGCTGAACAAAAAAGCTGCTCGTCTAACAGTCCGAAACCACATACTGAACAAAGATACAATTAACCCTAAATTAGTATTATAGCACAACCTAATCAAAGAGTCTAAACACTTAAGCCTAATCCCTTCCATAATGACCTAAAAGTCTTCCATTCGCTAATGGGCCTAAGATCCAAGATAAAATCATTAATGGGCCGCATGGCCCAATAAGGCCCAACCAAAACAACTATGACCCAAAACACAATATCAGCCCAAAACTCTAAATGGGACCAGGACCAACGCTGAATAAGGCCCAATAAGCTTACAAGCCCAAAACAAGGCCCAAACCCATCTGAGTGCGTACGCCCTACGTACCACTCCAGTACGCTTAGCGTACTAGCCCCTTGAGCAGTACGCGCTGCGTACACAATACTACGCATGACGTACAAGCTAAACATGCATAATCGACCATTAAGTACTTAATACTTGGGATTTCAACGTCAAACTTTAGATCTGAGTCCATTAAGATGTCCTAAGGCATAAAGTTGGCAACTTTATGCCTTTACATGTCATGAGTGACCGCTATACTCCATGATTCTCATTAAGACCTCATTTAATACCTATAACTTATGCATGGGATCAAAACAACCTCCAAGATGTCACTTTTATGCATCAAACATGCTCAAAAAGCTTCGATCTAGCAATCCTAATCTCTAAAGTTGATCAACTCACAAGAGAAGGTCCAATAAGCCAAAAAAGGGACTCCATAACAAAAACCTAGCTCAAACAATCAAAAGAGATGACAAGGTCATGACTTTATACCTCCAGAAGTTCCTCAAGATGAGCTAGATGCAGGATCTAGAAGCTCAATGACACCCAAGGCTTGATCACCACCTTCTCCTTCTTGAATGCACTCTAAAATGGCCACCAACACACTTCTAAGCTCAAGAATCACACTCACAAGGAAATTTGAGGTTAAGGGACGAAATGAGGCTATGGAGGCTGATTAGGGTTTGGTCCAAAAGCCATAAGGACGTTTACATAGGTCTCAAGCCCGAAAATTAGGGTTTGGTGTTCAATCACGTACGCCCCCCAAAAACCACTGGTACACTTAGCGTACATGCTGAACCTTCGCGATCCACGCATCCTTAGTACGCTAAGCCTACTCCTTAAGTACGCCCAACGTACTAAAGGACCAACTTTTACAATGACTTTCATGCTAGGGGTAAGAAGTGTAAATACCTGAATCCCGACTTGAACTAGACTTCGTCCTCGAAGTCTGCTGATGTGAAAAGATCCGTATAATGCTTTGTCATCTCGTCCTCCGACTCCCAAGTCCATTTGGAGCCTCTTCGATGCTGCCATTGCACCTTCACCAGCTTCACCTCTTTGTTAGGAAGAGCCTTAGTCTTCCTATCCAACACTGTGACGGGTTTCTCAACATAATTCAGGCTTTCATCTACCTGAATATCATCCAATGAAATAACTGCAGACTCATCTGATATACACTTCCGGAGCTGAGACACATGGAAGGTGTTATGGATCTGACTGAGCTCATCCGGAAGTTCCAATCGATAAGCAACCCTGTTGACCCGGGCATCAATCTTTAACGGACCGATAAATCGGGTTCCCAGATTGCCCCTCTTCCGAAAATGAACGACACCCTTCCAAGGTGACACCTTCAGCAAGACAAAATCTCCCACCTGAAACTCGAGATCCGAACGACGTCGGTCAGCATAAATTTTCTGACGACTCTGCGCGACTTGCAACCTGTCACGCACTTGTTGAATCAACTCGGTGGTCTTAAGCATCACCTCAGTGCTTCTCATAACTCTGTGCCCAACCTCCCCCTAACAAACTGGAGTCCTACACCTCCGACCATACAACATCTCAAATGGGGGTCGGTCAATACTAGCATGATACTATTGTTATATGAGAACTCTGCTAGAGGGAGGTAAGTATCCTAACTCCCCCCCCAAAGTCCAATACACATGCCCGAAGCATATCCTCGAGCGTCTGGATCGTCCGTTCGCTCTGTCCATCAGTCTGGGGGTGGTAAGCAGTGTTGAAATGCAACTAAGTACCCAACTCCTCGTGAAACTTCCTCCAAAATCTGGAGGTGAAACGAACATTGTGTTCCGAGACCACAGATACCGGCACCCCGTTCCTGATCACCACCTCCCGCACATAAATGTCTGCTAATTTCTCGGCGGAGATACTCTCGGAAATCGGAATAAAATGTGCACTCTTGGTCAAACTGTCCACTATAACCCAAATGGAATCCACACCCCGCGTCGTCTTAGGTAGATTCGTAATAAAATCTATGGTGATCTCTTCCCATTTCCACATGGGAATAGGTAGCGGCATCATCTTGCCGTTAGGCCTCTGATGTTTGGCTTTGACCTTCCTACGGGTTAAACACCGCTCAACAAACCATGCAACCTTCCGCTTCATGCAGGGCCACCAATAGCTCAATATCAGGTCTCGGTACATCTTGGTGGCCCCCGGATGAATAGAAAATTTGGAGTTGTGCGCCTCCTCCAAGATTCTTTGCCTCACACCCCCGGATGCCGGAACCCAAACTCTACTACACTGAGTCAATAACCCCCGACTATCTCGAACAAACAACAGAATTTGCCCCCGAATCCGCTCGATCTTCCAGTTCTCCCTTTTTAAACCCTCCACATGTGCTTCCTTAATCATATCCAATAAAGGTGAAATCACTGTCATCCTCAAGCAAACATCTCGAATCGGAGAACTTTCTGTCTTACGGCTCAAAGCATCGGCTACCACATTGGCCTTCCCCGAATAGTACAAGATGTCTGTAACACCCATAAAAATTATGCCAAATTTGAACTTTTAAAAACATTTCAACCTATTAAAATCATTACATCTTTGTATTCAAAACGTATAATATCATAGTTTTTCCAGAAACATAAACAAAACATGAAGAGCTGTACGATCATGCCTTCGCCTTGCCGCGATCCCCTGATGTACCTGAAACAATAAACTGAAACTGTAATCCCTAAAGCTTAGTGAGTCCCCCCCCCCCAATATACCCATACTCACAACAATACAAAGAGAATCAGAAACAGCATACTATGGGTCCAGTCAACCATCGGGTTGGAATACCCCAGGCCCTCAACCATCCGGTTGGAATGCCAACATACTATGGGTCCAATCATCATCGGGATGGAATACCCCAGGCCCATAATCAACAGGATGGAATGCCCACATACCATGAGTCCAGTCATCCTCGGGATGGAATACTCACGGCCCACAACCAACAGATTGGAATTCCCAGGTCTATTGGCTTTCGCACAAAGCAGATAAGCCTCAACCGCCAAACGAACATGTGCACATATAACAGATAATCACATAACAGTCTATAGACAACAACTGGTCTAACGGACCGTACCACATACCACATAATATTATCCTACCCTCTAGGATTCCAAACTAACAGGTCATATCACATATCACATAATATCATCCTACCCTCTAGGATACCAATCTAACAGATCATACTAACATAACATAACCAGATAACAATCCAAAGGGATGGCCTTGGTGCCTTAGTCCCTTGAGTATAATGAGGATAACTCACCTCACACTGTCGACTCGAAGATAAACTCAAGCTCTTGGATTTCCGGTACAACCTCCACCACCTAAATGCACCATAGAACCATGCTTGTAAATTTCCAATTTCCCAAAATGTCCCAGAAATCCAATAGTCAACCCTTGGTCAAAGTCAAAGTCAACTTTCAAAGTCAACAGTCCATGTTGACCTTAACTCGTCGAGTACAACCAGCCACTCGCCAAGTTCCTTGCATAACTCGCCAACTCGCCGAGTCACTTGAGTGACTCATCGAGTTCCTAGTGTTAGTGGCCGTAAACTCCTTGGCCAACTAGTCGGGTTCCCCCTATAACTTGCCGAGTTCATACGTGTCCAATGGTTGGGAAAACCCTAGCCAACTTGCCGAGTCACTCATCTGACTCGCCGAGCCCACGACAATCTTCATCGGACTTGCCGAGTCGACCATGCGACTCGCCGAGTCCCTTCAGTCCTTCATCCATACAGAGGCTTTTTAAGCCATGCTAAGGCTCCAAATTGCAGATCCAGCTTCCCAAGGAATGTTTATCACGTAAAGTTGCAAACTTTATGTGCATGCAAAGCTCCAAAGTCTTAAAATGACAAAACTAAGCTTGTAAAGAAGTCTCACACTTGAGGGAAGGTTCATGCTTGCCAAAGCTGAAAACTTTATGGACTTAGAGACCAAGGAGAGTCCAGATCTGAAGTTACAACTTCAGACCTTAGCTTATACCCAATAATGGCTTCTTATTATGCTAGAAAAGCCCTAAAATCCACCCAAAAGAGGTCTAGAATGAAATGGGGTTAAGATAACAGCTTAATACGTTCCAAAAGATGCTAACTGAAGTAGATCTTGATTCCCACAAGTTCCTTGCTTCAATCCTCTTGTTTCCCCAAGTTTTTCCTCACCAAGATCCTTCTTCCAAGCTTAAACACACCAAAGAAGCACACACACATGATTTATGGTTTTAGAGTGTCAAGGGGCAGTGAAGGGGAGGCTGTGGAGGCCAATGATCCTTTAAATATGGTGCAAAACCCCAGAAATTAGGGTTTCATCCTCCAGCACCTACTCGTCGAGTCCCTCTTTGGACTCGGCGAGTAGGTCACTTAAACACGTGGACCAACCCGCTGCTACTCGACGAGTAGGGCAACCAACTCGTTGATTAGACCTTGAAATCAAGAAAATCTTATATAAAAATCAATACCTGAGAATCGGGGCGTTAGAATCTAACAATCATAATCTTTCACCACATCTAATCACCTCCTCTGACGCATGTTCAGATTCTGTTGATCCATCAAATACTTCAAACTCTTGTGATCGGTGAAGATGGTACATCGTACCCCATATAGATAACGCCTCCAAATCTTGAGGCCAAATACCACTGCCCCTAATTCCAAATCATGAGTGGGGTAATTCGCCTCATGAGGCTTCAGCTGCCTTGAGGCATAAGCAATTACATGCCCCCTCTGCATCAGCACAACTCCTAATCCTGAAATAGAAGCGTCGCAATACACTACAAAATCATCCAATCCCTCGGTAAAGCTAGAATCGGGGCCTCACATAATTTTTGCCTCAATGTCTCGAAATCCGACTGCTGATCTGGTACCCAGCGAAAGGTCACACTCTTCTTGGTCAAACGGGTCAAGGGTACAACAATTTTGGAGAAATCCTGGATGAATCTCCGATAATACCCCGCTAATCCCAAGAAACTCCTGATCTCGGATGCATTTTTCGGAACCTCCCAACGCATTACCGCCTCAATCTTGGCAGGATCTACCAAAACAGCCTCTTGGGTGATGATGTGCCCCAGAACTGCACCTCACGCAACCAAAACTCGCATTTGGAAAATTTGGCACAAAGCCTCTCCCTCCTCAAGGTCTCCAACACCTCTCTCAAATGTTGCTCGTGCTACTCCTTGGTCTTATAATAGACCAAAATATCATCAATGAAAACAATCACAAACTGATCCAACATCGGTCTGCAAACCCGGTTCATGAGGTCCATGAACGCTGTTGGAGCATTGGTGAGCCCAAATAGCATCATCACAAACTCGTAATGACCATAACGAGTTCTGAACGTCGTCTTCGGTATGTCTTCATCCCGAATCCTCATATGATGATACCCTGACCGAAGATCAATCTTGGAAAACCACGATGCACCCTGAAGCTGATCGAACAAATCATCAATCCTTGGAAGCGGATAATGGTTCTTCACCGTTAGCTTGTTCAGCTCCCGATAATCAATACATATCCTGTGCGACCCATCCTTCTTTTTTAAGAACAGGATCGGTGCTCCCCAGGGGGACCTACTCGGACGAATGAATCCTCAGTCTAGCTACTCCTGAAGCTGTGTAGACAAAGTTTGTATCTCAGGCGGAGCTAAATGGTACGACGCCTTAGCTATCAGAGCCGCACTAGGCACTAAATCAATACGGAACTCCACTTGACTATCGGGAGGCACCCCAGGTAACTCCTCTAGAAATACATTAGGAAAATCTCGCACAATCGGTACTTTGATCATATCTGACGTGGCCTCCACCCTCGTATCCGAAACGTAAGCCAAAAAACCCACAACAACCCTGCTGAAGGAGTCTCCTAGCCCTCGCAGCCGAACAGAGAGTTGGCCCGTGCGAGGCTCTCTCTCCATGAATAACAAGTTCTCCCCCACTTGGGGTACAAACCCTTACTAACTGACGCTCGCACTCTATCATGGCCCCATTGGGCCCCAACCAATCCATCCTGATGATCACCTTCAATCCTCGCAAAGGAATCTGAACCAAATCGATAGGAAACCTCTCCCCAAACATATTCAGAACACTCCTCCGAAATACTCTCACAGAACTCACGGTGCGGTCATCCGCAATCTGCACCTCGAGTGGGGAATCCAAAGTCCTCGGAGCATCACGAAACTTCTTGCTGACCACAAGAGATACAAACGATCGGGTAGCCCCCGAATCAAAAAGAATCTGAGCTGACAAACCATTGACCAAAAAGGTCCCTATATAAAAATCAAAACAACATAAGCATAATAATAAAATAAACAAGACAAAAATAGATCACATACCAGTCACGACGTCAGGCACTGCTCGGGCCTCTTCGGTAGTCAGCTGAAATGCGCGACTCTTCACCGCAGGAGCTTCCGCCTTGATCGGCCGGCCGTCAGTAATCCTCATTGTGGCTGGCGTAGGCGCCGCCACTGCTCCTCCTCCTCTACCCAACCTCGGACAATTGACCTTTTTATGACCGGTCTGGTTGCAGTGGAAAAAATCAAGCCTTTCTTGGGGCAATCCCGGCTCGTGTGACCAGGCTGGCCACACGCATAACATACTGAGCCTGCTGCTCGACAGGCTCCACTGTGCGGCTTACCGTACTTGGCACACCGGTCACGACCCTGCTGGCCCCTGCTGGGAGGATCGGAGGTCTTAGGCTTCTTGGCCTGACCTACTGCTGCTTGAACCTGCTCCGGCTTCCGCTTGGTCCAGAGCTCCAACTCAATTTCCCACTCTCGGTACTTCTCCACCATGTCATTCAGGGTCTTGCACCCCGAAAAGCTCACAAACTCCCGAATGTTATCCCTCAGCTTGGAATGATACCTCATCTTCTTCATCTCCTCATCCGCAACGTACTTCGGAACCAATAGTGCCCTCTCCCTAAAATTGGCGGTGATCTCCGCCATAGTCTTGGTAGTCTGTTGTAAATCCTGAAACTCTCCCACTAAACATTGCACATCGATGAATGGTGCAAACTCCTGATCAAACCGCCGCACAAACTCCTCCTAAGTCATCTCAGCCACACCCGTGAATCCCACCTCGCGGGTCACCTCCTCCCACCAATCTCGTGCTCGATCCCTCAACATACAAGATGAAAAAACCCCACATTTTTCGCCTCGGGGCAAAAGCTCGTGCGCTAGGCATTCTCCATGTCTGCCACCCAGCGTCGACTAGTGATGGGATCTCTGACCCCAAAGAATTCAGGCACTCCACACGCATTAAAATCCCAGAACGAGAAAGCTCGGGCCCCAATCTGGCCTACAACAATCTCATCTCGGAAAGACTTGAGCCGCTCCTCCATGCTATCCATGATGCCCTCCTTGACGGTACCAAAAATCACCAGGGTAGCGTCAAGGATGCCATGAGTAACCTTGGCTGCGATAAGATCGCGCAACCTCTCATCAATGGGCTCTGTACCAGAGCCTGAACCTGATCTTGATCCTAAACCTGAACCTGTACCTCGCGTGATCATCACCATCCTCAACTGAAAATGTCACAATTAACAAAGATAAGGAAACCGAAAAGGATTCCTCCTCACTGGGCTCCTAAGAACTATAAGATCTGCCATAGATTCGGGTACAGGTCTTGTGCTTTCAGTAGTACGGGTCCAATACTACCTTCCACACCTACCTGTACCTTCCCCAAGGCCATACCTGATACCCCTAAATCATCCAATCACAAATCATGACTCATAAACACAACACTAACTTAGATCCTAGACTGCTATAGGATTCTCAACCCTCACCAAACCATAAACTCAGATTAATCATTGCAGGTTGCCCTATGCATGCAATTTATACACAAAGAGAATGGCATAGACTGTCAAATAAAGCTTCTACCCTAAACCACAACCAGACAAGGAACAGGAATAAGGCATATTCCCTCATTCTAAGGCTATGCAATCCTAAGCATGTACAACTTTGAAAGCATACACTTAGCAATTAATCCATACAACATCAATATCTTACCATGGCTCAAACATTGGGCATACTTACTTGAGCTCGTCCGATTACGCGCATTTCACTCTCCCCTTTTACATACAAAATTAACGTCAAGAAAATTATACTTTTGATTTTGGAAAACAATTTTTTTTTACCATTTCCTCAGTTTGAGTTCTGACACACTCAAGAGTGTGCCCGAATCTCTCAAACTAAAGCTCTGATACCAACTTGTAACAACCCAAAATTTCAAGTAAAAATTTTCATTTAAATATTAACAATCCATGTTTAATAATTAGAAATTCCCATCATAAGTTGTTTCCAAAATTCAATAAATCAACATATTATTCAGAAAGATCAGAGTGTCCATAATAACTAGTGGGAAAAATGCTGGAGAGTGCATGTTACGCCTTCAAGCCGGGCCCTTGCCCTTAAAGCTAGAAGTACCTGAAACATCCAACAAAACTGTAAGCACACACTTAGTGAGTTTCCCAAAACACACAAAACATATAACCACACAATGCCATGTACACATACTTATAAGGTTGACATGGACTCCCCCATGGTCTTTAATCAGAATGTCATGGGCTACCCCCATGGTCTTATACCCCCGAGTCATGGGCTCCTCCCATGGTCTTGCCAAGTGTCATGGGCTCCTCCCATGGTCTTCACATAATTCACACATAGATCAAATAGCAACCATTACATAGTCCATGACTAAACATTTCATATCAATTAATGGGTCGGCCTTGGTGCCTTCGACCCATGAGTGTAGTGAGAAGACTCACCTCAGTCTGCTGAACACAAAAGCTGCTCGTCTAACAGTCCGAAACCACACACTGAACAAAGATACAATTAACCCTAAATTAGTATTATAGCACAACCTAATCAAAGAGTCTAAACACTTAAGCCTAAGCCCTTCCATAATGACCCAAAAGTCTTCCCTTTGCTAATGGGCCTAAGATCCAAGATAAAATCATTAATGGGCAGCATGACCCAATAAGGCCCAACCACAACAACTATGGCCCAAAACACAATATCAGCCCAAAACTCTAAATGGGACCAGGCCCAATAAGCTTACAAGCCCAAAACAAGGCCCAAACTCATCTAAGTGCGTACGCCCTGCGTTCCACTCCAGTACGTTCAGGGTACTAGCCCATTGAGCAGTACGCGCTGCATACACGATACTACGCATCGCGTACAAGCTAGACATGCACAATCGACCATCAAGTACTTAATACTTGAGATTTCAACATCAAACTTTAGATTTGAGTCCATTAAGATGTCCTAAGGCATAAAGTTGGCAACTTTATGCCTTTACATGTCATGAGTGACCCCTATACTCCATGATTCTCATTAAGACCTCATTTAAGACCTCTAACTTATGCATGGGATCAAAACAACCTCCAAGATGGCACCTTTATGCATCAAACATGCTCAAAAAGCTTCGATCTAGCAATCCTAATCTCTAGAGTTGATCAACTCACAAAAGAAGGTCCAATAAGCCAAAAAGGAACTCAATAACAAAACCCTAGCTCAAACAATCAAAAGAGATGACAAGGTCATGACTTTATACCTCTAGAAGTTCCTCAAGATGAGCTAGATACAGGATCTAGAAGCTCAATGACACCCAAGGCTTGATCACCACCTTCTCCTTCTTGAATGCACTCTAAAATGGCCACCAACACACTTCTAAGCTCAGGAATCACACTCACAAAGAAATCTGAGGTTAAGGGACAAAATGAGGCTATGGAGGCTGATTAGGGTTTGGTCCAAAAGCCATAAGGACGTTTATATAGGTCTCAAGCCCGAAAATTAGGTTTTGGTGTTCAGTTACGTACGCCCCGCGTAACTATTGGTACGCCCAGTGTATTTGCTGAACCTTCGCGATCCACCCATCCTTAGTACACTAAGCGTAGTCCTTAAGTACGCCCAACATACTAAAGGACCAACTTTTACAATGACATTCATGTTAGGGGTAAGAAGTGTAAATACCTGAATCACGACCGTTACAATTTACAAGCTTTTGGTCTCATGGTTTTGGTTCTTGTGAGTAAAAGCTACTCCAGATCTCAAGTTTGTCCTTTTATGTTGTTTCTAAGGATAATGTGTCATAAAAATGAAGTCTTTGTTGTTATTTCTCACTCATGCAATAGTTTGAGGTTATTAAAGAGTGTTATGGACTTAGGGTTTGGTTTTGGGATCTATTAAGCCATGTAAAAGCTTAAATTTGACAACATTTATCAGTTAATACATTCCTAAGATCAAGATCTGTGAGTTGGACGTTTAGTCTTTAGGTATTAAGAGCATAAAAGTGGATTTTGGCATCGGTTGGGTTACGCAAGGCATAACTATAGGGTACGCAGCGTGTAATGAGTTTTTGCCCTGTTCCCTTTTATGTGGTAACTCGATATGCAAGGCATAATGAAGGAGTATACATGGCATACTCCTAGAATTTTTGGCTTTGAGCCAAGTTGGGTGGGTTTAGCCTTGGAAGGGTAAAACGGTCTTTTACCCTTAGTGAGAGAGAGTATGTAATGGACCTTTAATTATGATTATTACCCTAATTCTTAATTAGGGTTGGTTTTAATATATTTAGTGTGAGGAGATTCTTGGACCAGCAGCTCGGGTGTGAGAGTTATATGTTATCGATTGAGGTGAGCCTTCTCACTATACTATGTAGGGTGCTAGTTGTCTTTGTGATACTTGCATGGAAGACCCCCGGGATAGCCCGTGACATTTATATGAAAGACCATGGAGATAGTCCATGCCATTTGTATGAAAGACCATAGGAGTAGCCCATGGCATTTATATGAAAGGCCATGGGGGTAGCCCATGGCGCTTGGATGTTAGAGCATGGGGGTAGCCCATGACATTTCAAGGAAAGACCATGGGGGTAGCCCATGGCACGTGGATGTTAGACCATAGGGGCAGCCCATGATATTTCAGGGAAAATACCAAAGGGATAGCCCATGGAAATTGTATGTATGGTACGTGGTATTTTGGGGGAAACACATTAAGCTTCGTGCTTACGGTTTATGTTTAAAATGTTTTTCAAGTACTTCTGGTTCGAAGGGGAAGGGTCAGACATGATCGCATAACATCCACCAGTGTTCTGCATTTTATGATTTTGATGTATGCTCTGATAACTATCTTTTACATTGTCACACTTTGGTGGTTTTGAAATGAATGGTTGATGGTTTTGGTTGATTTAAAAATAAAAATTTTTACTTAGTATTTTTGGGACGTTATACGAGGAAACAAAAAATGTATGTTTACATATATTTACTTGAATTTGAATTTAGTATATTGCTTTTTTGTATTTTAATGAAGCTTATTTTTTAATCATGAAAGTAATTTGTACGTGTTAATGTGTATCATTTGTTATGGTAGACATATCTTATTTAAGAAATATTACTTTAAGTATTAAGTAAAATATGATTCTTATTATATCAGGTTTTAGTGATGCATTAAAAATTTTATATGGTAATATTTTATGGATAATACTTTGTTGCATGCATAATAATTATGTAATTTATAATATTGCAAATTAGTCATATTAATGGGTCAAGTATTTGTTAATTCGGGGTGGATGCACGTATCAGTTTGATTATTCAAAAACTTTGTGGGTTACCACAACGAGGCTGATTAGATTTTGAAATTTACTAAAAAGGTTTAAATCAAGATTAATTTGTTTTAAACATGCCCTATTAGTAGATATAGCAATAGGAAGTGACTAGGAGGACAACACTAGAGATCTCTGGCCAGAAAGAGGCAGAAGCACAGGGTGGTGGACAACGTTGTACATAGGTCGCAGTTCACTAATGATAAACGATAATGGGAAAAGACCTCTTGGTACCATGTTAATTTTGGACATAATATGGAAAGTCCTTTAACGAGTTTTTTGTGTAATTCAGTGATATATATATATATATATATATATATATATATATATATATATATATATATATATATATATATAAAAGATCAAATGAGAACTATTAATAGTTAGGAACCATGAGAACCAAGCTATTTAAAATCAAACGGTGGTATTATTGTAAATAAGTGAAATAACTAGCCAATTTGCATAATCCCTTCCCCTCATCTGATACGTCATTCTCTTTCATTCTTCTTCATCGTTCCAGAAAATCCCCAACTTTCCCCTTCCCATTTGTTGTCTCTACCACTGACCAAAATCCACCACCACCGTTCTCTGCCAATCGTGACATCTACTGTCGTCGCTCCTCTTCTTCATCACCGTCTCCCTCCTCCAACAGCTCAGATCAAGATCGAAGTTTAAAGTGAGGTTTTTTTTGCTATCGTAAATAACTTTTAGGTTTGGCCAAAATCCACCATCGCCGTCCTTCTCCGCTAGTCGTAGCCTCCACTGTTGTCACTCCTCTTCTTCACCACAGTCTCCCTCCTCTAACAAATCAGATTTAAACCGAAGAGTAAGGTATTTGTTCAAACTCTGTGACTGAGAGAATTTAGACATCAATTGTTTATCAAACAAAAACTCTTTAACTGTGATTGAGAAATTTTAGACGTCAATTGTTTACTAAATAAAAACTTTAGATCCAATTTTTAGATCTTTGTAAAGTGATGATATGGAATATGACAAGGAATAAAATAAGAAAAGCACATCGAGTTTCTAGATCACAAGCACAAGTTGCGTTCGGTTCAGGTAATACTTCAACATAATTTATTATCAAATTAATAGCTATTGATTTTAGATGGAATGATGTTTTTCTACTTTTTTTGTTCATGTTCGTTAAGTGATGAAACCATGATTAGTCTCTTTGCAATGTTTTTTTTTCTAATTTATATGTGAAGCTAATTTTGATGTCAGTTTTAGTTTGTTTGAAAAGTTCATTATGGACTTCAATTTTTTAAACATAAAAACTTATTAACAAGAAGACTTACAAACTTGTTATGAAATAATCATTTTTTTAATATTATATTTGCATAGTTTATTGTGACTTTTTGTTTGTTTTCAAAGTATATAGCTTCAAAAGCCACTATGATAATCAATTAAGGCTAAAGTACATAATACTTCTTTAGTTTTTTGTTTATTAATTGTGTTACGAAGTTAATGACTTTGTTATTTTGTTTGCCAAAGTAACAAAGCATCAATAAAAGGAATTTCATAATTGCAAATCATGAATTTCGGATATCCGATTTAATATCCAAATCTGTATCTGAATTTTCGAATGCGAATTCGTGTCAAAAATCTACTATCCGAATTTTTGGATAACCAGTTTCAAACACTCATAATTTGAACTAGTGTATTAAACAGTGAATTAATAACAAATTGATATATTAAATTGAGAATTAGTGTATGAATGATTGTATTAAATATCCAAATATGATTTTTTTTATCCAACTTTGGTTTTTGGCGCTTGCTGTAGTGAATGGTGTATAAAATTTTTCATTAAGCTGTAAACGACGTATAAATTGGTGAATTAAATAGTGAATGATTTATGAATTGATATATTAAACTGCACATTAGTGTCTAAGATTTTGTATTAAATTGTGAATTCTGATTTTTTTTTTGTACTCATATATAATTTTTAAAGAGAATGATGTTGGTGGTGGTGACACCGGTGGTTGGTGTTGGCGGTGGTCATGGATATGAAGATATAGATCACTCTTAGATCTGGAAATAAGTTGCATTGAAGGTGTTAGATGAAATGCCTTAATGAAATAAAGGCATGTTTAGTTATGAATACTATGACTGAGGGTATGAACTAGTCTATTAAGTTGTGAATGGATATATGAACTTGTTTTTTAAGCTGTAAATGAGTGTCTGGAGTAGTCTCTTTAAGTTGTGAATATGTGAAAGAGTGTCTAAATGTTATATTAAACTCTGTTTTCTCTTTTTTTTATTAAGCTGTGAATTTTTTTGTATTAATTTGTATTTTTTTTTTTGTTTTAAATTGTAAATTGACTACATTAAGCTGTGAATTTTATGTATTAAACTATGAATTTATTGTATTAAGCTATGAATTTTATGTATTAAAGTGAATTGACAGTATTAAGAGTTTTAAGTTGATAGTATGGTTGTGAATTTGTACTTTTGTGTATTAAATTGTGAATTTATTGTATTAAGTTGTGTATTTTGTGCATTAAATTGTGATTTTTGTGTTTTAAGTTTTGAATTAACTTCATTAAGTTGTACATTTTCTGTTTAAATTGTGAATTGACTATATTAAACTCTAAATTTTGTGTATTAAACTGTGATTGTTGTGTTATAAACTGTGAATTGATTGCATTAAGTTGTGAATTTTCTATTTAATTTGTGAACTGACTGTGAATTTTTAATGAATTTTGTGTTAAATTATGCATGATTTATGTATGAATTTTTGTATTAATTTATGTGAACATATTTATTATTTTATTGTATAATAATGTAAAATTGTAATATTTTTTATAATTAATGAATAGTGTCTAAGCTGTCAATCAAATTGTGAATAATGTTTAAGCTGCCAATCAATGATTTTATTAAATTGTATTATTTTGTTAAATTGTGAATAGTGTTTAAGCTGTCAATCAATGATTTTATATACAGATTTAAATTTGAAGGAAGGATGATTGCAACGGTAGTACGAGTGGTTGGTGTTGACGTGGGGACCTTTGTATTAAACTCTGAGTAAGTGAATTAATTATTTTATTAAATTGTGAATAGTGTTTAAGCTGTCAACCAATGATTTTATATACATATTTGAATTGGAAGGAAGGATGATTGCAACGGTAGTACGAGTGGTTGGTGTTGACATGTGGTAGTTGGTCGTGGTGGTGGTGGGACAATTTGATTTTGAATTCTTTAAACATGTGAATTAGTATATAATAGATTGTATTATGTTATGTTGTGAATTTTATGGAGTGAACTAAAAATGGATTGTATTAAGTTGTATATTTTATATAAATTTTGTGTTAAAATATGAATGAATGTATGCATTAAAATATTAAATTGTGTATTAGTAAATTATTATATTTATTAAACTGTGAATATTGTATCTTAAATTGTGAATATTTCTTATACACGGTATAATTTTTAAAGAAATTTACAACTTTTGAAAAAAGAAAATTGAGTTTTTCATGACAATACTATTTTTTTTACTAAAGTTTTGTATATTTTGGCTGGAAATATAAAAAGTATTACCAAAGAAATGAGAGCTACAATTTTCGTTCTATTAAACTGTGAATACCACCAGAAAAATGCTATTGAATTTAATGTCAGTTCGGTGATGATCCGATGGTGGTCCGACGACGGTTCGATAGTGGTCTAACAACATGTGGCAAAAAGTTTGTAAATAAGGAATGAAAATGTTTGCTTAATGCAATATAAATGTTGATTTGTCTAAAATTTCTTTAATAAAAACATTTTGAAAATATGGTTCTTAAGGTTCTTAACTTTTTTGGGTTCTCATTTGAACCACTCCATATATAATGTGGATGGACAACTATTGTGCAGACGTGTGGATGGACAACTATTGTGCAGACGTGTGGACAATGCTATTCTTTGAGAATTACTAAGAGAATAGGTTGTTTGCTAATGTGAATACGTTCAACCTTACACAACTATCGTCATTTTCATGCATTCTCACTAATTCTTATTCATTTTTATTCTCACGCATCGTTTTTTGCTCATGTTAATTCTTATAGAATACGACTCAATAAACATTCTGACAGAATGAGAATAATAAAAAAAGGTCTATAATAACCTTATAGACGATTTAATGAGTGAGAATGCGTGATAATGACAATAGTTATGTAACATTGAACATATTCACATCACCAAACAACATATTTTCTTTGTCATTCTCACAGAATAACACTATCCACACGTCCGCACAATAGATGTCAATCCACATTTGAACCTAGCTCTCTCTCTCTCTCTCTCTCTCTCTCTCTCTATATATATATATATATATATATATATATATATATATATATATATATATAGGTTCATGTGAGACGACCTAATTTTGTGAGACCGTGAGACGCAATCCTAGCAACTCATTTTGTAGATAAAAAAAACATTTTTAAAATGTAAAATAATTGAAAATTTTTGAATTTTTTTTTAAATATTTTTTCGTTATTTATATTTTCCAAAAAAAAAATTAAAAAAGTAAAAAAAATTACCGTTTTTTACATATTCTAATAGAATATTAGAATATTTTACATATCTTACAAATCTACTAGAATACTAGAATATTCTAACATTTTAAAAATCACATTAGAATATTTACAGTGTAATATTGTATTAGAATATTTCACGTATTTTTCGAAAAAAACGATAATTTTTATTTATTTATTTTTTAGGTAAATAAAATAACGAAAATAATAATTAAAAAAAGAATTTTTGGATTTTTCTTTTTATTTTGTGTTTTAAAATTATTTTTAGATTGCGCCTCACAGTTTTACAAAATTAGCATGGTCTGAAATGAACCTGAACATATATATATATATATATATATATATATATATATATATATATAGTACGTATGAGCACATGCACTCTATATTATAAACAAATAAGAAAAAGTAATTTATATATGTATTTAACAATTTTGATGAAGTATATATGATATTACCGTCATGTGTCTTGGAGAAACAACGGTGAAAACTTAAAACTCATTAGCAAGTCTTAAAAATCCACTAAGGATTCTTCAAGGAAATGGAGAAAATGTAAAAACACTAAAACAGTATGGAAAAACCAATTCCACAATTCCACAAAGGAGAACCCACTTAATATATATATATATATATATATATATATATGTATATATATATATATATATATATATATATATATATATATGAGCACATGCACTCTATATTATAAACAAATAAGAAAAAGTAATTTATATATGTATTTAACAATTTTGATGAAGTATATATGATATTACCGTCATGTGTCTTGGAGAAACAACGGTGAAAACTTAAAACTCATTAGCAAGTCTTAAAAATCCACTAAGGATTCTTCAAGGAAATGGAGAAAATGTAAAAACACTAAAACAGTATGGAAAAACCAATTCCACAATTCCACAAAGGAGAACCCACTTAATATATATATATATATATATATATATATATATATATATATATATATATATATAGTACGTATGAGCACATGCACTCTATATTATAAACAAATAAGAAAAAGTAATTTATATATGTATTTAACAATTTTGATGAAGTATATATGATATTACCGTCATGTGTCTTGGAGAAACAACGGTGAAAACTTAAAACTCATTAGCAAGTCTTAAAAATCCACTAAGGATTCTTCAAGGAAATGGAGAAAATGTAAAAACACTAAAACAGTATGGAAAAACCAATTCCACAATTCCACAAAGGAGAACCCACTTAATGTTACGAAAGAAAGTGAGAACCCGATAGATGAGAGGCGCAATTATGTTTTGGGGCAGTGAGTCATCCCAATGTTGATGCTTGTGACTTGTGAGATTCGAACCTACGACAACTCCTTTTAAAATGCTTAATTTTCAAATGATCATTATTAAACCACCTCGATGATAGTTAACAGTTGAATGATATTTTTTTGGACGACGGATGGATGGTAGCTGCCGACACCTATGGTTGATCATTGTTGTTTGTAAGAAAACCTACGTATGGTTTTGGGTTTTCTGATTGCATATAGTTTGTGAACAGGCATACTTATAGGTTTATCTTTTGTTGTGATGGAGAAACCATTATTATACGATGTGTTGTGTGTTTTATAATCCATGGTTTTATAAGTTAATAAGAGTATCTTTAATGGATTTTTTTTTTCTAAAGCTTATTACTATTAAATTTTTTTATTAAGCATTTATTACCATTGTAGCATACAACTTTTTTTTTCTATTGATCACACTATATATTGAGTGGTCAATATACTTCTATGTTTTGTCATTTTTATTTATTTATAATTTTTTATTTTTTTGAAACGGTAAATACAAATATATACTAAACTACACCTAAATTATTTCAACTATGTCCACAGTGGGACTTGAACCCTCGACCTCAAGGAGGGAAGGCAACATCGGATACCGTTGTGCAGAAGCCCTTTGATATGTTTTGTCATTTAGTCCCCTCATATTTTAGTTATATTTTATTTTATCCTCTTAAATATATTTTAGTTTTAAATGTTTATTTATTTATTTACTAATTAATTATATCTATTAAATATTAAACGATATTTTATTTATGAAATATAAATTATAATGATTATATTTTTTTTTCAATCTTTTTTATGACTATTCCATGATAGTTTTTTTGTATTAATTTTTCCGAATGATATGTTGTAATATATATTTCTTTTGAATTAATGTATTGTAATATTTTTAATAAATTAAAATATGATGTGTGTCTGAAAAATGTATAATTATATAAGAGGGTTTTATAATGTGGCATTTTAGATAGATATGGATAAATTAGTTAAACTTTTATAAAAAAAAAACAATAAGAAAATGTTAACTATTGGAGATGTTATCTAATGTGACATCCCCATTTTCACGGCCAGAAAAAACCATTTGTTTATGTTTTTTTTTTGAAAATCAGAGTATCCTTTTAAAAAAATGTTGTGGAATTTGTTCCCAAAAAAACATGATAAATACGTTATCAAAACATTTCCGAAGAAATGTATTTTATTCATTTTAAAACTCTGGGAAGTCATCGTCAATATAGAAACATAAGCTGTAACATCCGGATTTCCAGGCATGACAATTTGAGTATTTCTTTTTGAGTTATGAGGAGGGACTCGACGAGTTGACGCCTAGACTCGTCGAGTAGGATCGCGATTTGCTGACTGGATTAATGAAGGGACTCGACGAGTCGATGTGTGGACTCGACGAGTCCGTGCTGGCGGAAGAAACCCTAAATCTTTGGGCCTGTGCCCTATTTAAGGGTCCTTATAGCCCTCATTTGTGGCTACCAGTCCAGAGAGAAAACCCTAGAGAGCTTGGGCGAGTTGTGTGTGAGAGCAAGCCATTTTAATCCTTTTTGGTGTTGTTTTGCAAAGAAGAAGGTGTTTCCAGCTAGAGGAGGTCAAGAGGATTGCTAATCCGTGGTTTCCAAGCTTGGATCTGCAGTGTTGAGGTAGCAAATCGAACTCTCCTTCTGTTTTGGTTAAGATCTATGAATCTAGGGTTTTCTATACCCTTTTTATGGCTTGAATTGATGAGTTTATCGTCCCTTTATGTGTTAGGCTTCAGATCTGGACCCATAGAGGTCCAGAGAGCATTATCCATCTTGCTTTATGAAGTGTTATGGAAGGAATGAACTTAGGTTGCCATTTTTGAGGCTATTTCTTCAAAAGGAACCATATATGTGTTGCATGAGTGTAAAGGTTTCACCTTTACGTGATTAGTGGGTATGGAAAGGTCAGATCTATAGGTTAGAGAAGCGGATCTGACCTCATAAGGTCATTTGAGTGTTGCCATGGACACAACTCGCCGAGTTCATAATTGGACTCGACGAGTCGAGTCGGGGTTGCCCCGCGATTCGTGACAGGAGTAACTCGTCGAGTGAAGGGATGACTCGACGTGCCAAGTGAGGTTAGAAGGATTCAGAGGACCCGCATGGACTCGCCGAGTGGCCCATGTGCACTCGACGAGTCGGGTCAAAGTTTGACCGTTGACTTCAGTTGACCTTAGGGTTTTGATCAAGCTGATTCAGGAAAGTTAAGGGAGGGGTAGAATGGCCTTCTACCCAATCTTTAGAGATGAGACTATGAGAGGGTATTGATCAGGAATGTTATTCGGATGATAGGAGGAGGCTAGGTCGGGACGTCAAGCACGAGAGTTTATCCGACTTTGTACGAGGTGAGTCTTCTCACTATACTTTACCTAGAGTGGTAATTATGTGTGACCGGAAGGTCTTATATGCTAGGCAGAATATGTGATATATGTTGTTATTGATGGGTTTTACGCATTCTAACACTCCTAAGTGTACATGCAACCCTAAATACCTTGGATCTATGTTTTCTCTATTATACATGCAATTATGAACTTTCCAAGGTATTACCCTATCTAGCATACAATACTTGATACTTGGGTAATCAAATGGATAGAATACATACCTTTGTTTGATGTAGCTTGTCTCCATGAAGCTTGAGTGCCTAGTGCCCCAAGTGTGACACCTCAAATGGTTCACACAACACCAAATGCACATGGAATGACTTGAGAGAAATGGAACACTCCTTGAAATCGTCTAGCCCTCATATTCACACATTAGTGCACGATTTCTTGAGCCATGGGATTCTTTTATATGGTGGCTATTAGGGTTACACAATGTAACTCATAACTTTACCCATTCCTTATGCTTCATGGATTTTAACCTCCATGGAGTAACCATGGGTCACCCCATGGACTTAGTCCAACATAAGAAATCTTGGATCACAAGCCCACATATATAAGAATGAATGATTTACACAATCAACCCATATATTTATATAGTCTCCTTTTGATCACTTAATTAATTCCAAATTAATTCTTGATCAATACTAATTAAATAACCTTATTAATATATTAGAACTTATAATATATTAACCAACCTTAAATGTTATTTCTCTCATTATAGTCTATCCAAATGCATGATGCCATGCAACCCAAATGGACCATGTCGGGTCGGGTCAAGTCTTACCAATTATAGTTATGGACTTAGACATTAATCCAATAGTCTCCCACTTGGATAAGTCTAAAACTATTATTGCGTATGACTTCAGGAACCGATCAGCAATCGTAGCTCTCAAAAGCTTCTGTCGAACTCTGACCTTGTCGATGAACTCTGACCTTTGTCAATGACTTGTCCATTAGATAAGGGATCATATATTCCTCCATTCTAGATATCATATGGACTGAGACATGGATTATCAATCATTCTCTCTGTCCATTTGTTGTTTCCTGATTTCCGATTCATGATGACTGACTGATTGAACAAATCAAATCAGTCCTGGCTTGGCCAAACACTCACATGTATCATCTTTAAATCATCGAGGGGCCCACAGATATCGCTTTTATCCCGAAGGTAAAAGGAATGGATAAACTTCGACTCATATGGCTTGTTCTACTACTTGTTGAATCATACACAAAGGCACGTTTTATAACATCGAGTTACCGAATGCGTTTTCGTGCAATCAATGTACAACCAACTCATAGTAACAACTCATATCTCTAGGTTTGAAGAATATAAGATATTATCGTCTCATGATCACTCGTGATAAAATCCATGAAGTGATTCAAATGAGCGCGGGTTGAATCCAATACTCAGAACTTATGAGCACTCATGAGTGTTGTAGCACCACTTTGTCCACCAACTTGGACCTCTACAAACCAACCCATGGCAGTCTTGATTCATATCTACTTCCAACATATGACCGACTGTGGATGGTTTGAATAACTTAATCATTCAGGAAGAGCGACTTAGTTATTCTGGAAGTCAAAACATGCAAAGTGAAACACAAGAATAAATGAATCAAATATGGTATCAAACCCTATGAATATAAATAAACACTTTTATTTATCACCATACTGATTACTCATTATTCATTGTTTCGGTTTTATCAACTTTATACTTTAATTAAAAACACTAGTTGTCTCACGCACCAAGCATGTACACTATGTTTTTCTTAAATAATAGCTTTTCCATACACCAAGTATGAACTCTATGTTTGTCTATGATCCTTACTTTGTGAAATAAACCAATTGAACATAATTTCAATGATTCTAATTTCACACTCCCAAATCCTTATCGAAAAATGTGAAAATTTCAAATTCCTATCATTTATCGAAATCTGTTTGGATTTTAAACTTATATGCACTGACCCTCCTGTAATGAATATGTACAAAGTCACAAAGACTTGTCAACAGTCATTATAAGGTATTCCAATGGAGATCAACTCCATGGAAACTAAGTCTCATATTCAAAGTACATTGCTTTGGACATGCTTCTTGCATTAAGTTTTCTAATCTTACACAGATAACTTCCACCTATGGAGACAACTCCATATTCTCATTTTGACTATCACTTCTGAACAAGAGATGTCTCTTTTCAGAATATGTCAATATGGTCCTTCAAAAATTAGCACTATACTTCCAACTGTCCTTGAGCAACCAATCTTTGGTAAGCCTCAGATTGTCCTCGACAATTGCTTAATCATTTTAGTCATATCCAATTCTAGACCTTTTCCCTTCTTAATGCCTCTGGGCATTTGGAAAAATTTAGAAATGACAAATATTATAGCACATGCAATCGATCCTGTACCCAAAGCAAATGGTACACGATTCATGATCTCTCACATAAAGACATGATTCTAGACCAATCTTTTGCTACAATATTTTTATTTGCCATGTTTTCAAAATTTGACTATGAAGAGGGATGCCGTAATCATAATCGAATTTTAAGAACGCAATATATAGAATTTCCTTAAGTTGAACCAATCCAACATGAAATTCATATATATATATTCTTGACTGAAGATGATTAAGGTCTCAATCTAAGCCTTTAGAACTGAAATGAAGTATATCCTCTCCCTTAATTATAGCAAAACAACTTTTTCAATCCCTGTAGCCTCACGAATTGAAACTTTTGTTTTCTATAATTAACATTGCTAACTTGCAACACTAACAATAATTATCATGCTCCCACTAACATGATGATTATTAGCATAACACTTATGCTCCCACTAGCTTTGACATGTACTCAGAAATCAGCTGGACTTCTAGAAATCAATACTTTATTGACTTCCTTACCTAAGTTCAGATTTCTGATACGAGATGCTTTGATAAAACTTTATCAAAATCATACACCTTTCCTTAGATAGCATGCATGTGTGTCTAAACAATTTCAGAACTATGAAAAGGGATGCCGTAATCATAGTCTCAATTGTTTAGACCTTTTGCCATCTGCTTCAAATCTACTTGGTGGAAGTGTTTCCTCACCATCATTTTCATGAATCGGAGAGAAACCTTATGACCCTTAGATTTTATGGTGTATGTGTTCTTATCCATGTGAATCGTCAAAACCATAGTCACAAGACAAGGATAATGACAAATCCAAACTCATATGGATTGAACTTATGCAATCTTAACTTCTTGCCACCTGGCAGTACAGGGCCTGCCATTGCTTCCAAGTTGTTATGCAACCAATTGAGAACTTTCAGAGCTCCTATGCAAAGCCAACTTTAACTGGAATGGGCACAGAATATGTCAACATGATAGGTTATAAACCTCAAGTCGTGTGCTAGTGAAGAACCTCAGGTTTTATTCTTGATTAGTTCTTGAAATTCTTTTTAAGATCTTTAAGACTCCCACTGTCCTCTTGACATATAAGACTATCTTGCCAAATATTCAAGAGATAGTGCGGATTCTTTATCAAGACAAACACTTCACACAATTGGCCTTAGTTGGTCTTTGTTTAATCCAAAACATCACAACTTACCAACTTCAAATGTACAAGAGTAGGACACTTTTACTCTTACATTTGACAAGTGTTATGAACCTTTCTTTAAGATATGTCACTCAACTTATAGTGTTGGAGTATGACTCTAAGACTTGTTTTGAAACGAAGTATGACTCATCTTCTTGATTTAACCATTTCAACAATTCATGACTCCTCTTCTTAGTCATAAGAATGCACTAAGATGTCCTTAGAAGACCAATTGTGATGTGGTTCTTTAATCATTAAGATGATCACAAAACATGATACTAAAGTACTCTCCCATCTTTTCAGATTTGAGAAACTTTTATCTGACTGCCTAATTTGATTCTTCCCATTCGTTCTGCCATACATTGAGACTTTTCCAATGTTTCAGAATTATACTTAAACTTGTAAGTATAACCATATTTACTAAAATTTAGTAAATCATGACGAATAGTCTTAACGAGCTTTGTGGTGGACTTGACCAGTGCACAAGACTGTGTACTCGATCCCTTTAGTCCTTAACTTGACTCACACATCCATGTGAACAAGTCTTAATTTTCCAATGCTTGAAAGTTCTCATTCATCATACTATTCAACTTGCATGATTCCAAGTTTCTATCCAACTGAAGCCTTGGGAATGAGAATCTTTCCTTATTTGGTAAATTATGACACTACCACAAACGAAAGAATCAAGTCCATTTTTTTTTCAAATATTGCTATCAATGGAATCATATAAACAACCATTTTCACAAATGCCACTTGTAAGGATATTTAAAATAAATATAAAATTAAAAACTTTTATTTTATTTCAAAACTTTGCGGAAAAAACTTATCCTTATAGTGCAAATGCATACGGAAAAACTTGTTGTTATCTATTCCTAAGCAATATATCATAACTCCTAAGTAACAGCTTCAAAATTCTGATGCGATCGAAATCCACCTACGCGATCAGAATCAGCATATACTTCCTTTAAGCTTTCTCTCTATTCTTTGATTCTTAAAACATCAACATGTGACCCAGTCACATCATGTAATGAGGATCTTAGAATAGAAACTTAACAGAGTTAGATAATGGGCTCTACCTGAAGTAGAGTCAGACTTATTGACTTTAACATCCTTAGGTAAACTTGGCAGCTTTGCAATCAACACCCCTTCCTTTGGCAAAATAAGCATATGGACCCTTTGGTAATGGGACTATCTCAGACTTAGCCTTTCTCCTTACCATTTGGTCAACCGGGTTGACTATGGCCAATCCCTTTCCATTGGGAAGAGAATGCTTTTTCTGGATTTCCAGTGTCACCATTGTCACTGTCCATAAAGTTTTTGGGAAGTTGATCTTCTAATCAAATTTGCTTTACTATCGTTCTAAATCATTGCTGATTCAGCAGCACCAAGCAAATAGATATGATCATTAAGGTTCATGTCATAGTCTGTTTCATAGTAGTCCCAAAGGAACTCACTATGTGACTTAGAAAGTGATTGAACATCCAACTTTCTGAAGACTTTGACACCCAACTCTCCCAGCTTGTCAATATGTGACTTCATCTCTAAGATGTGATCACACATAGACCTTGCTTGCCATTAGGGCTTGAGTGACCTTGAACTTGTGGGTTAGGGAGAATAATTGGAGGAGGTGGAGGAAGTAAAGTTCCAAGAGATTTGGGAAGATCATAGATGTCTGAACTAGACATCTTTTGGGAGATATTCAAGATAGTTGATCTAAAGTCCTTAATATAACACCCAATATGAAATATTAAGGCTAGGATCCAACAACCTATTTATAACTGGAAGAGGGATGCTGTAATCCGAGTTATAAAATAGTTGAAGGTAGGTAAATGACGATTTACCAATTTCCACCATGAAAAACGAAATAATGTAATTAGGTTTTTAATTGGATTTGAAACTCCTAGATCTTTTGAGATTCATTGAACTTTTCAATGGCATGTTTCAATCTCGAGTGTGCCCTTCAGGTTTTGTGACTGGGATGCCGAGGATCACAAAACAAGGTGTGAAGTAACCATGCAAATATACTTGGTACCCTTAATATTTACCCCTCAATCGATGTGCCGGTTAACCACACGAGCTCCACCGATACTATGATAAATATTAAGTTAACCTTTGCCTACTTTGTTAAATCCAGGTTAGTGTGCCGGTTAACCACACACGCTCCACTAACGGTTTAAACAAAGTGCAAAGTGTAATTTCATGGATTAGCACCTTATTCACATTTTCCTAAGTAACTAAGATTGAGAATTTATAAAAAGTTTAGTTACTTAGTATTTATCATTAATACTTTTAATGAAGGGAGAATTATAGTCCTTGTCCTACCCGTTCGGCTAACGACCCTCCACCAGTCAAGGAATCGGTGGGTGAGAGTGGACACCCATTAAACTACCATTTTATAGGCAGTAACCTTATACCCCCCTTATAGACCGGCTTCGTGAATGAGGCCTACTAACGGTAAGACTGACTTGCTCTTATACATATATTTATTATTAACTTATAATACTATAAAGTATAAGGGTTGAATTTTAACTTTTAAAATTCTAAGGGCTAACTTGGAATTAAAGTATTCATGGGGAAAACTTTACAAATTCCAAAACTTGAGGGCAAGTTTTGAAAATATTCAAAACTAATTAATTCCATAACTTATGTGTTTAAAGTAGTTTTAATTAAAAAAAAACTCTTCAAGTTCCATAACTTGAGGACAAGTTATGGAAGACTTTAAACTAATAAAAGAATGTAACTTTTCTTTATTTTTGTAACTTATGGAACTAATTAAGGTTACACATTTTATCATTTAATGAAGTGACTCTTGAACCTCCATAACTTGAGGACAAGTTATGGAGTCATAAAACCATTTAATGAGGACAAGACTCTTCATTTTTGTAACCATTGCCAACTTTTTATGAGTTTTATGAAACTTAAATGTGACTTTTCATATAACTTGAGGACAAGTTACAAAAACACATTTTAGAATCAACTCTTAGATTAAAATGGATTGAAAACACATAATCAATTAACTTTTCTATTAATCTAATAAACTCATATGAACAAAGATAATTCACATCAATTTTTTTTTCAAGTAATTAGCATAACTTTTAAACTAATACAATTCGATTTTTCAGCTAATTTTGCAAGTATAACAAGAAAACAAGCCTTGGCTCTGATACCACTGATGGATTTTGCGCATTCTAACACTCCTAAGTGTACATGCAACCCTAAATACCTTGGATCTATGTTTTCTCTATTATACATGCAATTATGAACTTTCCAAGGTATTACCCTATCTAGCATACAATACTTGATACTTGGGTAATCAAATGGATAGAATACATACCTTTGTTTGATGTAGCTTGTCTCCATGAAGCTTGAGTGCCTAGTGCCCCAAGTGTGACACCTCAAATGGTTCACACAACACCAAATGCACATGGAATGACTTGAGAGAAATGGAACACTCCTTGAAATCGTCTAGCCCTCATATTCACACATTAGTGCACGATTTCTTGAGCCATGGGATTCTTTTATATGATGGCTATTAGGGTTACACCATGTAACTCATAACTTTACCCATTCCTTATGCTCCATGGATTTTAACCTCCATGGAGTATCCATGGGTCACCCCATGGACTTAGTCCAACATAAGAAATCTTGGATCACAAGCCCACATATATAAGAATGAATGATTTACACAATCAACCCATATATTTATATAGTCTCCTTTTGATCACTTAATTAATTCCAAATTAATTCTTGATCAATACTAATTAAATAACCTTATTAATATATTAGAACTTATAATATATTAACCAACCTTAAGTGTTATTTCTCTCATTATAGTCTATCCAAATGCATGATGCCATGCAACCCAAATGGACCATGTCGGGTCGGGTCAAGTCTTACCAATTATAGTTATGGACTTAGACATTAATCCAACAGTCTCCCACTTGGATAAGTCTAAAACTATTAGTGAGGAGCTTATGAGAGGTCTACCGAAGGGTAGCCTATGCTTAGCGAGGTGTAGAGTACTTATGATCTGGTATCCTAGGAGGAGGACTTGGGATGAATACTGATGCGGTGTGAAAGGTAGTATAGGGCCCGTACTAGTGGAAACACCGGATCAGTGAGCAATCCAAGTTAGAATCCTTAGGGTACCAAGGAACAAGTAGGGTTGGGTGATCGAGTGCGAGTATACTCGATCGAGTCTCTGGTATCTTTGTGTTGTGTTCTAGAGACATCATGGTTGGTACACCACACACACCGGAGAGCAGCGGTGTTAGCGATGATGAGATTCGCCGTATGATTGATGACGAGATGACCGCGGCGATCCGGAAGGTTAATCCGGAGGATTTTAAGTAGCGGATTGAGAAGTGATGTCATGGTTCGAGTACCATGATAAGTAGCGAATTGAGAAGTGATGACATGGTTCGAGTACCATGATAAATAGCGGATTGAGAAGTGATGTCATGGTTCGAGTACCATGATAAGTAGCGGATTGAGAAGTGACGTCATGGTTCGAGTACCATGAGTTGTAGCAGGTTGAGAGGTGATGTCATGGTTCGAGTGCCATGATGTGAGGTGGAATGAGAAGAGGGAACTGATGGGTTTTCAGCATTCTAACACTCCTATGGTGTACATGCAACCCTAGAAACCTTGGATCTATGTTTGACTAAGATACATGCAAATAATTATTTTTCCAAGGTTCTTATCCTAACTAGCATGGCATGGGATACTTGAATCAAATAAAACTAGTAGAATTACTTACCTTGTAGTAGTAGTTGATTGCTTGGAGTTTGAGAGCCTAGCACCAATAATGTGGATGCCTCAAATGGAAGTCACAAATCACCACAAACTTGGAAACTTGAGAGAATAGTCACAAACTTCTTGAAATCGGCCCTCTTGTTTTACACACATCAACTAGTGCAATTTCAAGAACCAAAGCCTCCTTTATATAGTGTGGTGGATTAGGGTTACATCCATGTAAACCCTAATACCCATGTCTTTTCATTTCCATGAGATCCATGGGTTAAAGCTCCATGGAGTATCCATGGACTTTCCATGCAAGCCTAGCCCATTCCAAATAAGCATTAGCCCACACTATATAAATACAAGAGCCCATATTTAATTAGTCATACTTTTGATCTCTAAATTAATTCTAAATTAATTATAGATCAACACTAATTAAATAATATGATTTTATATTAATATATTAGAACTTATAATATATTAATAAATCATAACTTATACTATTCTCAAAAGATTATCCGTAAATTGTTCGGGTGAAGTGCAACCCAAATGGACCATGTCGGGTCGGGTCAAGTACATACCAAATATAGTTATGGACTTAGACACTATCTCCAACAGGAACATGGTTCGAGTACCATGATTCGTAGAAGATTAAGAGGAGATAACATGGTGCAGGTACCATGATTCATAGCAGATCGAGAGGTGGCCACGCGGTTTAAGTACCATGACATGTGGCGGTTAGTATTTCTGGTTTTTACTGGTTATTCCGTGGGGATTGTCTAGACTGAGATCAGAGGTGAATGAGTATGGGGCCAGAAGGCCTTGATGAACAAGTTTTAGTGGAGCATCCCTTGAAAAGGGAAATCGAGTGAGCTCCGAGGAATTGTGGGTGATATGCCAGTTGGAGTCGCAAGACTCATGGATGAGTAGGGATGGTGCATTATGGGAGAATACGGTCTGGGCTGGGCGACCGGCCGATAGTGGAGAGGTCACTTTCTGTGACCCGAGTGGTGCTATTTCCGTTTCCTGTGGGAGACGTAAGAGGTGATGAGATTTCGGTTTTTGAGTTTGGGGGTGAGCCCTGTGGGATTGCACGGATGGTGATCTCCAACCAGAGTATATGGCAGTAAGTCTGCCGCGAGGTAAAGATATAGCTTGAACAGGTCATCAGTGGGGACTGAGATGGTCAAGGACCAGGATACACCCTAATTGAGTATAGTAGGGCATGTGTTAGCTGCAGCGTCGGACGATCAATAGGAGTATATCAGGGCGGTGGCCCTTATTGTCTTTGATGGGTATTAAGAGTGGAAAAATGGTTTCTGCTCTTATGATAAGTGACGTGATGGAACGTTGGTTGAGGAGTCGATGATGAGGAGTACGGTAGATCATTACTTCCAAACTAAGAGTCAGGGTTAATACTGGACAGTTGGGAGGTC
Source organism: Lactuca virosa (assembly GCF_052849685.1). Classification (NCBI taxonomy): domain Eukaryota; kingdom Viridiplantae; phylum Streptophyta; class Magnoliopsida; order Asterales; family Asteraceae; genus Lactuca; species Lactuca virosa. The sequence continues at coordinate 45,685,678 of NC_136434.1, forward strand.
CGGTGATGGAATGGTGTGAGATTCTGAATGACTAGAGGCAGTCATGGTAGGAAGTTCTGAGGATTTCATCTGAGTTTCAGGGCATTTGGAGTTGCTCGATCTCTGTCGGGAGATCATCGAGCGTTGCGTAGCACCTTCCAAGAGTAGGTGCGATGATTACTGGTGGAAACAGTCGGTGTGATAGATTGCTGGTGCGCCGATTGGGGATGGTTCGAGCCCTAAGTGGGGGAGAACCGGGTATTTTATTGAGGGGATCAGAGATTCGATCAAGAATGGTTAGAGATCTGGATATAGAGACCGGCGGTGCGAATTCATTGAGCCCAAGGTTGTTGGTGATTGAGACGAGGTGCAGAGCGAGATAATGCATGTGTTATGTTTGAAAAGGATGAGTGCCTCCACGGCAAGTGGCCGTTGATCGGAGACCTTGGGGTGAACGGGAATTCTTCAAGGTCATAATGGTGAATTCGAGATGGTTGGCTCGTAGGGTGAGTTTGGCGGTTGAGAAATTTTGGTTCAATGATGGGGCTGTTATTCAGCTTGAAAAGGGAAGAAGTTGATTAGACAACCAATTTCAGGTTGTGGAACAGGAAGATCAGTGGATGAGACGAGACGTCGTGAGGTCCTATGGGGTGTATCGAGGTATCCGAATTTAATGCATTGGATTTCGGATAATTTTGAGTCTTGAGTGGAGACGGCAAGTGGTGGGTCAAGCATCGATGATTCCAGTGGGAGCCCTTTCGGTTAATGACAGCAAGTGAAATTGTCCAAGAATATGGATCGTAGCAGGGAAGGGTGTTTTGTTATGTCGATTGCCGCCAGATATAGTGATGCATAATTTGGGTAAGTGCATGCACCTATCTATGATTGATCCACGGATTGTGAATCAGTCAGAGGTTGTTGTGATGCTACGGGAAGCCGTAGTACTCACTAGTTAGAGGTTGTTGTGATGCTACGGGAAGCCGTAGTACTCACTAGTCAGAGGTTGTTGTGATGCTACGGGAAGCCGTAGTACTCACCAGTCAGTAAGAGGTTGTGGTGATACCGCGGGAAGCCGTAGTACTCACCAGTCAGTGAGAGGTTGATGTGATGCTACGGGAAGACGTAGTACACACTAGTCAGTGATAAGTTGTCATGATAAAGTACTCTTTGATCAGAGCATGGCGCAGAAGAGTTTTAGGCATGGGGTGACCCTAATTTATGAGTTTTTGGGAACCTGGTGGTCGGACCAGGGGCGAGACCGGGGTCTCCTCAATGATAGGGAGTCATTATGTTCTGAGTAAGGTGTGGTCATCGTAATCCGAAATAATGGGATAAGTGAGGTACGCATGGGTTGCGGGAAATGAGTTCTGAGTTGAGTGCTTCGTTGGGACGAGTGGTTCCAACTCTGGGTCGGACCAAACTCTCGAGTTTGAGTTTGGCTCTGGTGGTGCGTTGGATAGGCGAGATGAGATTCTGGATTCTGAGGAGGGTTCCATGTTGAGGAGTATTGTTTGTCATCTGATGTCTTAGACCTGTGTGGGTCAGTACTCGGGTACGGGAGGTACCGCAAGTTGCATGGAACGATGAGTAACAGATGACAGAGGTCGGGGTTGAGTCGATCTCCAGTTGGGAAGGTAGCATTCGCTTAGGGTTAAGCGAACTTCGTTACTTGTGTGTCACATTGGGCCGATGTAGTTATAGTAAGAAGGAAACCATGGAGACGGTTGGGATAATGCAACGGATGACCCTGGAGGTTCAACTGTTGGGTCGAGATCAGACCTGGTACTCAGTGTTAAAAAGGGATACGAGGGATGGAGCTGAGGCTTATGATTTTAGATGTCTGAGGACTTCTGAGCGCGCATGATTCTCTTGTGTCGGAGAACAGGATGTTGAAAGTTTTCTGTTCAGATGGATTCTGATAGTAGTTCAGTGGATGAGCCCTGGTGGGATGTAAACCCTTTCGTTCCTTGGGGCGTGATTCAGACTGTTTTGGTACGTTGGTATGAGTGATCGGTAGCCGATTGTCGGATTTTGTCTTGTGAGAATCAGAGGAGCAGTGAGTTATCAGGGTTTGATGTTCGAAGAGCGAATATCATGGTGATAGCGTGAGTGGGCGGTCTGGCGGCGGGCCAGGCCACTAGAGTTCCCGATTCTGGGAAGGTCAGAAAGGGGTATTTTAGAGACAGAGGGGCCGGTTTTGTTCCAAATTTGGAGTTCCTGGTCGGATCCAGGTATTCATGGAGAATGATATCGTTTTGGTGTGAGAACCTCTCAGTGGTGCTTTTCGAGTGTTTGGTTTCTATCTATGTGGTTGAGGAGCAATTTCGAGGACGAAATCTATTTCAAGTGGGGGAGAATTGTAACATCCGGATTTCCAGGCATGGCAGTTTGAGTATTTCTTTTTGAGTTTTGAGGAGGGACTCGACGAGTTGACGCCTAGACTCGTCGAGTAGGATTACGATTTGCTGACTGGATTAATGAAGGGACTCGACGAGTCCATGGGTGGACTCGATGAGTCCGTGCTGGCGGCAGAAACCCTAAATCTTTGGGCCTGTGCCCTATTTAAGGGTCCTTATAGCCCTCATTTGCGGCTACCAGTCCAAAGAGAAAACCCTAGAGAGCTTGGGCGAGTTGTGTGTGAGAGCAAGCCATTTTAATCCTTTTTGGTGTTGTTTTGCAAAGAAGAAGGTGTTTCCAGCTAGAGGAGGTCAAGAGGATTGCTAATCCGTGGTTTCCAAGCTTGGATCTGCAGTGTTGAGGTAGCAAATCGAACTCTCCTTCTGTTTTGGTTAAGATCTATGAATCTAGGGTTTTCTATACCTTTTTTTATGGCTTGAATTGATGAGTTTATGGTCCCTTTATGTGTTAGGCTTCGGATCTGGACCCATAGAGGTCCAGAGAGCATTATCCATCTTGATTTATGAAGTGTTATGGAAGGAATGAACTTAGGTTGCCATTTTTGAGGCTATTTCTTCAAAAGGAACCATATATGTGTTGCATGAGTGTAAAGGTTTCACCTTTACGTGATTAGTGGGTATGGAAAGGTCAGATCTATAGGTTAGAGAAGCGGATCTGACCTCAGAAGGTCATTTGAGTGTTGCCATGGACGCAACTCGCCGAGTTCATAAGTGGACTCGACGAGTCGAGTCGGGGTTGCCCCGCGATTCGTGACAGGAGTAACTCGTCGAGTGAAGGGATGACTCGACGTGCCAAGTGAGGTTAGAAGGATTCAGAGGACCCGCATGGACTCGCCGAGTGGCCCATGTGCACTCGACGAGTCGGGTCAAAGTTTGACCGTTGACTTCAGTTGACCTTAGGGTTTTGGTCAAGCTGATTCAAGAAAGTTAAGGGAGGGGTAGAATGGCATTCTACCCAATCTTTAGAGATGAGACTATGAGAGGGTATTGATCAGGAATGTTATTCGGATGATAGGAGGAGGCTAGGTCGGGACGTCAAGCACGAGAGTTTATCCGACTTCGTACGAGGTGAGTCTTCTCACTATACTTTACCTAGAGTGGTAATTATGTGTGACCAGAAGGTCTTATATGCTAGGCAGAATATGTGATATATGTTGTTATGTGATATGTATGTGCTATGTTATGTTATGAGTAGTATGGTATGGACCGGAAGGTCATTATGATATGGACCAGAAGGTCAACAATGTATTGATCGGAAGGTCAAGATGATGAGGACCGGAAGGTCATTACGGGTAGAGCCGGAAGGTCTACCAGGGTTGGGACGGAAGTTCCCTGAGACACATGGATCGGAAGGTCCCATAGAGCTATGGCCTTGAGTGGCGTATGTGTTGTATGTGGTATTTTGGGGAACTCACTAAGCATTTATGCTTACCATGTTATGTGATATGTGTTTGAGGTACTAGCGAGGATCGCGGGAAGGCGCCGACATGATCTGTACACACTGATGAAGATTTATGTACTTGAGATTCTGGGGTTGTTTATTGAGTTAATATGTGATACAATGGGTTTTGAAATTGTTCTTATGAAATTTAATATGATTGAAAATGAAAAATTGTTTTGGAAATTTACGTCGTTACATAAGCATAAACAGAACTTACATTAATTAACACTAGTGATTTACATCTCCTTAATCTCTCAGTGTAATGTAACTTTATATCGATACATGTGATACAATAAACTTTAGTGGGTCAGGTTGGGAAACCTGGTGAGTACATAGGGTTTTCAACCCACAATAATATAATTATTATGTTTAATCATCAAACGATTAACCCAATTACCCATTCCCGTTATCTTCTTTATTCTTAAGGGTCTACCCTAAGTATCATCTATCCTGCATTCATTCCTTCCGAAGTCTGTTTCTTACAGGGTTTATATGACAGACACTAAGTCCATAGTTGCCAATGTCCATTTATAAAGCACTAAATCCATAGCTGCTAAAGTTCATTTACTGGGCACTAAGTCCATAGCTACCAACGTTTATCTAACAGGTACTAAGTCCATAGCTACCGACGTTATTTATTAGGCACTAAGTCCATAGCTGCCAATGCTCGTCCGTAAAGCACTAAATCCATAGTTGTTAATGTTTACTTATATCATCTTTCATTTCCCATCATTCATCTACCCATGTTTCACCCAACACATTTGTAGATATAACATACTTATACAACTTAAATCACTAAAACATGTATAAAATTGTTCATCCAGCATAGATATCAAGAACACATATAATTTGCAAAGATAGCACGTATTAAATACTTCATATCTATGTGTAAGATGAAAGTAACTATGCACTCACTTGTTAAAGTGATGATTCCAAACTCGGGCAGCGCTTCGCTTCTAACGATTCTATTTTCCTTTGGCGAAACCTAGCATTATTATCGCTAAGTTTTACTCTAATCTTTATTGCGACTAATTATTAGTATATATTCATCATTAACTCAATGTCTATTTTCATGATCTATCAAGTAAGCAACAACCAGGTAGGATCATATCGGAGGTAGGGTCCGTTTGGTATACGAAGTATACTGTTTGGAAATCTCACTTTAAACACCTCACTAAATCACAGCCTAGACATCATCCCCGTAAGTAGATCAATCAGCATAATGACTTGGAATCACTGATAAATCTTGTTTATTGGTTCATAATAACGATAATGAACTTAAACATAAGTTATACTTAAAGTAGGGTAAGCATAACTCACTTACAAGGGTGTTTAGCGAAGAACCGGGCTCTGCGAGGGCATAACTTCTGAGTCGAAAGCTCTTATTCTCGGGGCCTTGTGGCGCTCTGGGACTCGCTACTAACTCTTAAGAAAGGCTAGAGAAAATCCTTGAGGCTTTGGGGGTATTTGGGAGAGAAGTTGAGAAAAGGTGTGAAGAAAAATGAGGAAAAACGCCTCTATTTATAGGCTGCCAGCGCCGAGTACGCTAAGCGTACTCAAGAATTACGCTGAGCGTAATGGGTTTTTAAGGGTTACGCTAAGCATACTCAAAATTAAGCTGGGCGTAATGTGCCACATGTTGCGATCTCATGCAAAGCCGTGGGGAAGAAGGTGCGGCTCAGATTGTGCCACGTGTCACTCGCTGGTTACTGTAAAAACTAATTATCTTCTAAAATCCGTAACTTTTGCATACGAGCTCCGGTTTTGACGTTATTTATATCCACGTGTAGGTGGGATCGTACTCTACAACTTTCGTTTAGACTTCGTTGGCTAATTTTGAATTTATTTTTAAAGTTATATTTTTAACAGGCCGAGACAGGAAAAGTCCGTTAAAAATTCATAACTTCTTCATCCGACGTCCGTTTTCGTCTGTATTTTTACCATTGAGCTACTATTAACGAGACATTCGATTCTTGTTTAGTTTATGTCGGCTAAAAATCGGCCAATCTAATATTCGAATTCCGGGCTGTATACTGTTATGCGAAATCTTAGAAAAATCACAACTTCCTCATACGAAGTCAGATTTTGACGTTCTTTTTATGTACGCTCTCGGTTTAACATATACTACAACTTTCATTTAGATATATAAGGCTAAAAAGTAGTTTATCAAAAATTAACTTTTTACGATTCCCGGTGCCGTGCCGGTTTTGCCGTAAAACTTCGACAGGTCATAACTTCTTCGTTATAACTCGGATTTCGGCGTTCTTTATATGTACGGAACCTTTGTGACATATACTATAATTTGGTTAAGATTATTTATTCTAAATAATCTTCTATCAAAAAATCATTTTTGACGCTCATTGTCTCTAAATTGACTAGCTCGGATTTACGGACGTTAAATCTAATTAGATGTTAGATTTTTTAGAATGATAGTGTGACAATAGTTTTAAGTATTAGTATATCTTAACTATTGCAGATGCTCTAAGTTTTATAATGATAATGATAATAACAATAATTTATATAAAATATATGATTTCTAACATGGTAATAACCATGTATAGTTGGTGGAACAAGAAATTGGTATATTACACCAAATTTGATGTATTTTTCTAATGCTCTAGCTTGAGTGGAGTTGGCTTCACGACATGCTAGAACCAAGAAAAACAACAACATTACCTCGATCTCATGCAAATAGGGTAGGGGGTAGGATGGCCGACATCATCCAAGATAGGATTGAGAGACTGCTTTCATAGGAGACTTTCGATAAAAAAAATAAAAAAGCAGATACAAACAGATAAATAAAAGTAAAATTTTAAAATAGCGCCTACATTGAAGTAATCCATGCACAGAAAACATCAAACGTATATGAATTAAAGTGGAATATGTCTGAATGAAAAGAAAAACTGTACATGAAGAGAGGTAATATGTCAACAAGTAAAACATGATAAATACGCAAGTAGTGAGACCATATATAAGAAGTAAGTTGAAAGTAGATACTAGTTACACATGGTTTAAGTAAATAGGAAAACAAAAGTAAGGATGTGAAAAATTGGCCGACAAACACATATATCGGAACGAAAGCTAGACCCTAGACTACCCGAATATACTCCGCTACCTCTAGTTCTAATTTCTAAGCCTTCATATTTTTCTATTTGAGGTCATATCCTTCGTAAGGCTAACTTCTTCAAGTCTAACGTAAGACTATCTTTCCACTTCTTTCTCAATAGATCTCTCCTCCTCACACCCTCTATTGTAATAGTCTCCACTCTCCATGATAAAAGAATCAAAATGAGGGATATCTATCTCATTTCGTATACCACAAGGGCCTACATGTCTTCCCCTAAAGTTGAGGGATAGAAAAGAATATACAAATGGTCGCAAATGCAAAACCCATAAACCCTGGATGAGAGCCTCTCTAATGGCTACCAGCCACTGCACTAGAATTCATAAACCCACAACGATGGCGACAATCAGAGCTCTCCATCAAACGAAAACCATATGGATAACAAGGTAAATCCTCCTCTCCATCATCTCTTCATCTTCTTACACAAAGATAAAGTAATTTGCCTTTCTAGTAAACCCCACATTCATCAATATCTTGCCAAAATCTTAAAAAACTATTGATGTATCATATACAGAATCTTAAAAAATCATCTTTCCTCCGATGGGTATTGGTTGATTTGACTGGAAACCACTTCATATCTTCAACAAAATCGATTCGCCCAAATGGGTCATACCATGATACCCAAAACCCTAGGTTTTATACCACAAAAGCCGCTTGTAAGACCAAAAACGGTCAAAATTTGAATGATTTGTTACCCGATGATGGAAAGGGCGGTTTGTGGTCTCGTGTAGCTTGTCGAGAAGCTCAAGATGCTTTGTTAGATTACTTGCATTCCACTCGAAGCTTGCAGTTTGTGGATGCAGAAAATATCAGTCGTAATTCACCAAAATTTCTTGGAAAATTGTTAAAAGGGGTGAAGAATAAAGAAAATGTTGGGCAATTTGTTACTCGATACTTGAGATACCATCCAATTAACGAATTCGAGCCCTTTTTTGAGAGCATGGGTTTGGAACCTTATGAATTCTCAACTTTTTTGCCTAGAAACTTGATGTTTCTAAGTGACGACAATGTGTTGCTAGAGAACTATCATGTATTTTGTCAATATGGATTTGCTCCCAATAAGATAGGAAAGATTTACAAGGAAGCCAAAGAAGTTTTTAGATATAATCACGAGGTTTTATCATCACGTCTTCATGATCTTCAAAACATCATTCTTGATCAATCTACTGTTATCAAGCTAGTGGGTTTATGTCCTTCACTTTTGATTCCAGATGCAATTCATGATGTTCTTAAGGTTGTAAAGGAACTAAAGAGTTCTGGGATATTGAATAGTTGGTTTATCGAGAATTTATCAGAGGAAAATTCATACGATTGGAGACATATTCTTGAGCTTTTGTGTTTATTTAAAAGATTAGGCTGTGAAAACGAGCAATTAGGAAGATTAGTCAATCAACACCCGACCCTTTTATTAAATAACTCAGGAACTACATCCGTTTTAATTATCGGTTTCTTGACTAAATTTGGAGCTACAAAAACCAATATACTCTCGTTTTTTATGAAATTCCCTGAAATTAAGGGTGAAGAATGTCTTTACAATTTAAGGCGTTCATATCATTTCCTATTGGACATTGAAATGGAAGTTGACAACATTGCAAAGCTTTTTTGCACCCACCCGTATTTACTCGGGTCATGGTCTTTAAAGGGTGTGAAAACCGCTTTAAATTCCTTAAATTCAGGGAAAAAACGACTTTGTGACATCATCATGAAAAACCCACAAGAATTAAAAAATTTAGCAATTGGAACAAAAGTCAAACCACTTCCATCATCAAAAGATTGCACCGAAGAGAAAACAAAGTTTTTATTAGACTTAGGATTTGTAAAAGATTCAAATGAAATGAAGCGGGCCCTCAAGAGGTTTCGTGGGCGAGCTGGCGAGCTTCAAGAACGATTTGATTGTTTGGTCAACATGGGGTTTGACCAAAAAGATGTGGTGGAAATGCTTAAATCTTCGCCTCAAATTGTAAACCAAACGAAAGAAGTTCTTGAAATGAAGATTGGATTTTTGGTGAATGAGATGGGGTATGAGTTGACTTGTTTATGTGCGTACCCTTCTTCTTTGTCTTATGCTATTGAGACAGTTAAACTTAGGTGTATGATGTATAATTGGCTTAAAGAACAAGGGGTGACTAATACCATGGCTTTGAGCACAATTCTTGCTTGTTCAGAAAAACAATTTATTAAAGACAAAGTGAATCGACACCCCAAGGGGATCGAGGTTTATGAGATGTTGAAAACTCAAATTTATTCCGATTGTTTAATTTGAAAACGGTTTCTAATGAGGTTATGCTATTCAAATTCTTGCTCTCTCTATATATTTGTTTTTGATTTGTTCTTTGAATGTTTTAACGAGTTGTATATGAGTAAGCGTAATTATGATGTAAAGGGTTAAAGATTTTTGAATTTATTGGAAGTAAAAAAATGAAAATGTTATTAGAACATTGTTTTGTATTTAGATGACATTGTTATAGTTTGGTAGATTTTATGAAATACAATGCTATAATAGAAAAAAAATAATAATAATGAAAGTAGAATGCTATAATAATTCAGTCACTAAAAGTACATTGCTATTTCTTAATCCAAAGTTTATGTTTATATTATGGTCTTTGTATGCTTGTTTTAACAGTAAGAAAGTGAAAATTTATAAATGAGATCTCAAGTTCAAACCATGACATCTTTCTTGGGACATTATAATTTTATCTTTTCCTTATTGGATGTAAGATTGATGTGAATTCATCATTCAAGAGTGTCATTTTTACACTTTAGTTACTTGTATTATGGTGAAGTTATACAAAATTGTTAAACTCTTATGTATAGAACATAGGTTTTATCACTAACAAACTGACAAATGGCTAGGGGTAGAAATCACTGTAAATTTAGTTCATGAAAAAATATATTTTATAAATACTGACTATTAGTAGAGGCCTGTAAAGGAAGATTTATTGTTCAATTGATGAACAAGTCACCATTACCTCTTTTTCCTTTATAAAGAGTTCAAAATGTTTGAACTCATTGCTTATGCCTTGTGCACTCGCTTTTAGTATTTCGCTAAATGAAATTATATGGCCGAACTATAGACAACTAGGACCTCAAAAGCATTATCAATTTTCTTGCAATATATTCTTAAATTGTTCTAAAGTAATCATACATGGAATAGTTATATTTGCGAATAGTTGTGCCTAGAGTTTTATATACATATTCACAATAAGGAGTTCGTTTAGATCTTAGCAACTAGTTTATTAGGAGCACTTTACGGTCTACAACAAGTTAGATTGAATTGGAAATCTAAACTCATTTAATTAAATAGATTGGGTCAAGTTAGGTTGGGGGCACCTCATAACTTGTCTAAATAAAGAATTGAACTTCATTGTTAATCTGTAGATTCTCTTACACCAAACATAATATGGTTACACTAAAATCACCAACACTGATATGTATTAATGTCGACTAAATGAGAAGGTATAAAAGAATTACAATAATCGATGGAAGTGATAAAAGGTTTAGAATGAATAAAACGAAAGACTAGAAGGCTTTATTTAGACAAAACTGCAAATTTGGTCCCTGTGGTATTCAAAAAACTTTGGATAGGGTCCAAAAAGTTTTCAACTTGCATGGACCGTCCAAAATCAAGAATTTACTGTGATTTTGGTCCAAAAAAACATGAAAAGACGGTTTTGCCTTTTTATTTTCTTTTTTGTATTTTTTATAATCATTCTAATACCTTTTTTATTTGAAAAAAAAAGAAAAAAAAAGAATTATCCCCCACCCCCACCTACCCCCACCGTTTTATCTCTCTCTCTCTCTCTCTCTCTCTCTCTCTCTCTCTTCCCCATCTTCATTCACCTGTCTCTTCTTCCCAAGAACATCATCTTCAGAACAAAAAAAGTAGTTAGAAGAGGATGTCGTACATGAGCAATCAACCAAGAAGAAGAGAAGAGAGATTCAGGAAAGGATAATTTTACCTTCCACGTTTAGTAATGACGGACACGACATCGAATGTGAGGAATTAAGGTCCAATTGAGGGTTTCCAAGTCCTAATCACACCTTAAGTATCATCAGAACAATCCCGTCATCACAATCAGAGCTTCTAGTCACCCTCCCTTCTCTCTCACACATACTATCGTATACCTTAACACACTCATGAAGTAGTCATCGACGACTATATGCTATGGGTTTCTTCTCTCGCCTCTTTCTAAAAAAGAACCGTCTCTGGATACAGAGCCTTCTTCACCCCTGCTGATGTAATAATCGTTCATGGCTTGCTGTAATAATCACTTCATCTTCTTCAACACATTCATACACATACAGCGCAAATAAACACACACACACACACACAATGATGCAAAACCCAGAAATTGATGATGAAAAACTCACACCCCTGCAAATCTCGATCCAAATGCAGATTCAAATTGAAAGAAAAGCTTGTAGATATGGGTTTCTGAAAAATGGTTGGGGGGGGGGGGGGGGGAAAGAAATAGGAGATGGTGGGATGCTTCATCTTGGGGTAGGCTTCACTTTTGAACTTCTTGTTCTTCAACTTTTTTGCCCACAGACTCTAGTCTGACCCACACTTTTTTCCAGAAATATCGCCATTTTCACATACAACATATCAAAATCGAACACAGACATACAATTGGGTTTGATTTTCTTACTTCTTCCAGATTTTAATAATCATTTAACAACTGGTTCTTGTTTGAAAGCTCATATTGACGAGAATCAGAACAAATTGAGAAAAAGGACGGTCCATGCAAGTTGAAAACTTTTTGGACCCTATCCAAAGTTTTTTGAATACCACAGGGACCAAATTTGCAGTTTTGTCCTTTATTTATATATAGCCTAATACAAAAACTAGATGTCATTTGCAAGTTATCATTATTATATAAAGAGTAAGACAATGATAATAAAATGTTATAAAGTGATTTACATATACCTTTCGAAGTTAGAATTAATTTCGAAAAAGGAATAAAAAAACTAGAAAAAATAGTAAAGTATATATTTCTAGTGGTTTATCACATTCAACATTACGTAATACATTCTTATATTGTTAAATTATATTTGAATCAAGTTGAGAAGTATGAGAATCTTGAATTTGTCATGATATTATCAAATCTGTTTAAACATATCGAGATGCATGAAAATGTTTGATACATCGCATTGTCAAATCCAATTAAACCAAACTAAGAAGCTTATCCCTATTAGTTCTATAAATAGACTATGGATAATTAATTAACGATTTATTATCAAGCCAAAGTAATATTCATCGACCATCCAAATTTAAAAAGGCTAGAAGTTAGTTCATGCTTAAGTTGTATCAAGTGAATATGGTTTTTGATATGTCTATTCACATAGTTTTTGACATGTCTTGTAAACAAATGTCTTCAAGGCTGTATTTATTTTGTCTGAATTTAGATGAAAAAAAAATCTCATAAAGGTTGTTCTCTATCTCAACAACCAATTAGGTATAAATAAATCTAGAAATTAAAAAGAGAATTTATGAAAAAATTTAACCATCATCAATACTATTAAACAAGGAAATAAACAACTTTTGGACCATTTCATAAAGACATCCACATAGCTAGAGACAACACCATATGATATGGAAATAAAAAAAGTTTCGAGACATGAAGTCAGTGCAACATGACCTCAAACATACTAGTATATTTTCACACTACCAACAAGAATATCAACAAAATCTTGCATCTTCTTCGCCTTAGACTATATGCTGTAAATCCGGTTTAGAATATTAGTATATAATTAATAAGTTAAATAAAAAGCATTTTCAGTATTTATTTACTAGGTTAAAACCCGTGTAATACACGGGTGTGGGTTGAAAACTAAAAATACCAAAAAATAATACATAGTAAATGAATTAATATAAATAAATAATGACCGGAATTCAAATCTATTTGGATGACAATGCTATAATAAGGATTAATTTTATTTCTTTCAACAAAAATAGTTCATGTTTAAAAAAAATACAGAAATGTTCCATATTTAACAAAATAAAAAAATAGTTCTTGTTTAAAAAACTGCAGATGTAGTCCCTTTTTAAAAAAATATACACAATTAGTCCCTGTTAGTGTAAGACTTCGTTTTTCCTCTTGAAAGTTTCCTGTAAAGAAAAAATTAGTAGCAAACGTGGTGGCTGAGGCTCGAGTTGGACTCGATTCCCTTAAACAGATTCGCCGTCTGTTCCCAGGGTACAACAACCTTAACAGTGGTGTACTGCCGGATATTTCACTTGCCTGAAAGAGTCGTCGGAAGCAGGAGTACAGAGAAGGAGGAGAAAGAAGAGTATTTTCATTCGTGTGTTGAATGAGATGGTAAGGTCTCCTTTTATACTTGAATCGTGTAATGGAAACAAATCAATATTTGATTGAGCGTTTAATGCCAATAAATGTCATTAATTACGTAATTAATGCATTTGTTACAAAATTCAAAATAGGAACCAAAATTGTCAAGTTTAGCAAAAACGAGGGTAGCGCGTGCCCGAGTTTTCGGAGCTGCATTCGTGTCCGCAGGTCGCGCCCATTCACAAGTTCGGTGTTTTTGGTCTACGAAATTCAAGATTTGCACCCCCCTGCGCGCGGGTAGGAATTGTAGTAAAACCATAGACACAAGCTTGTAAGTCTTTCATGCATTCAAGCTTATACACCTTGTTGAGTTTGCTAAACTTATTCTCAAATACCCTTCTTTGAGTATCAATATCTCATTCACATATACTCCATTTTGGACATATAATATATCGTTTCGAAGTCCTCGTGGAGGAGAACACAAACCCACTTAGAGTTAGCTATATATACAACATATGTATATATTTATATATGTCCAAAGTTAGTAAAAATATAAACATTTATACTAAATTTTCCAACAATCCCCCACATGAATGGAGATCGATCTCTGCACATCCACTTTCCAAACGAAATTTTCAACAGTTGAATCCTGCATAGGATAGGTAGGTATTACCCTTTGAACCCTACCTTAAGATGTTACACTTAATCTCCTAGCAGTTAGTAGATCTCGATGTCTTTGAACTAAGCTGCCATTTACGTAGACAACAATGTAAATCTCACAGGACTCTTCCTGACAAGGCCATATCCTCATAGACGTGTTTGTTTTGGTCATGAACACTAACCTGGTTCTGCAAGAGCTTTAGGAATTGTGCCCCTATAATTCCATTCGAAACGACCCCACTTCTCTCTCACATAGGTGATTCCAAGAATCATTAAAAACCATATGTTTAGCCTAATTTTGTCACTACGTATAGGAATGGACTAGGAAGTAGTTTTAACTCTCCCCCACAGTGACCTGCCTCACTCATACAATTAGGTTCTCCTTTTGAACCCAGATCTTGGGATCTCCAGTCTTCTGGGTAAGGTTTCCTTCGTATGAATTTAAATATTCATGGGCTTTAGTCCCATTCCTCTTGATGACTTATAAACTACATCTCTACTCAAGCCTTTTGTAAGCGGATCCGCAATGTTATCTTTTGACTTTACCCAGTCAACCGAGATAACCCCCGTAGAGATTAGTTGTCGTATCGTTTTATGTCTACGTCTAATGTGCCTTGATTTCCCATTATACATTGTACTTTGAGCTCTACCAATTGCCGATTGGTTATCACAATGTATACATATGGCCGTTACCGGCTTAGGCCATTCAAGAATGTCCTCTACAAATTGACGTAGCCACTCCGCCTCTTCAGCACAAATATCTAAGGCGATAAATTCAGATTCCATCGTGGATCCAGATATAACTGTTTGCTTAGATGATTTCCATGCTACAACAACACCTCCAAGTGTAAACACATATCCACTTGTAGACATGGAATCTTTTATGTCAGATATCCAATTTGCATCTGTGTATCCTTCGATAACTGATGGATGTCTGCCATAATGCAGTCGATATTCTCGCGTGTATCTTACATACCTTAGCAACCTAGTAATACTCTTCCAGTGTTCATCACTAGGTTTACTACTGTATCTACTTAGTCTGCTCACAACATATGCTAAGTCAGGTCTGGTACAACTCATTAGATACATCAGACTGCCAATAATTCTTGAATATTCCACTTGATTAACACTTTCACCTCTATTTTTACGTAGATGTTGACTAGTGTCAATTGGAGTTCTAGCTATGCTAGTATCTCCCTTAGCAATTTTTTCAAGAATCTTATCCACATAGTGTGTTTGACTTAAAATCAAACCACTTTGGGTTCTTGTGATCTTGACTCCAAGAATCACATCTGCTAAACCCATGTCTTTCATGTCGAACATGGATTTCAACATATCTTTCGTAGATCTTATTATCTTGTCATCACTCCCAATGATAAGCATATCATCAACATATAAACACAAGATGACATACCCATGAGTGGTGCTTTTCACATAGATACACTTATCACACTCATTGATTCTAAAGCCACTTTCCATCATGACTTGATCAAACTTTTGATGCCATTGTTTTGGAGTTTGTTTTAATCCATATAGAGACTTAACAAGTTTACAGACCTTGTTCTCCTGTTCCGAGGCAATGAAACCCTCAGGTTGCTCCATATAAATTTCTTCTTCCAACTCTCCATTTAGGAAAGCAGTTTTCACATCCATTTGATGAACTTGCAGGTTTCTAATAGCTGCAATTGCAAGAACTAATCTAATGGATGTTATTCGCGTCACTGGCGAATACGTATCAAAGTAATCTAGACCTTACTTTTGTCTAGAACCTTTGATTACTAGTCTTGCCTTGTATTTATCAATACTGCCATCAGGTTTCATCTTTCTTTTAAAAATCCAGCGGTAACCTAGTGGCTTGCTACCTGGAGGTAGATCCACTAGTTCCCACGTATGGTTTTGTAAGATAGATTCTACCTCATTTTTGATGGCTTCTTTCCATTGAGGTCCCTCAGAAGAATTAACCGCCTCTTGGTAGGTTTTAGGTTCACTTTCCACCACATAGGTGTAAAAATCATCACCAAATGATTTTTCAACTCTAGCCCTTATACTTCTTCTGAGTTCTATCTCTTCTTCCTCGGATTGAGCTTGTTCTTCTTCTCGAACAACTTCGTTGTTTGGTAAAGATGGGCTTTCAACTTCCTTGTTCAAACAAGGAAACACATCTTCAAAGAATGAAGCATTCCTTGATTCCATTATGGTATTCTTGTGTATGTCTGGATTCTTAGAATCATGCACAAGGAAACGATAAGCACTACTACTTTCTGCATATCCAATGAATACACAATCCACTGTTTTAGGTCCTAACTTTTGTACCTTAGGCGGTGGTACCACAACTTTAGCTAGGCACCCCCACACTCGTAAGTACTTATACGATGGCTTTCTTCCCATCCAAAGTTCATACGGTGTTTCATTCTTTTCTTTGCGAGGTATCTTATTTAAAAGATAGTTAACCGACAAAATAGCTTCCCCCCACATTGACTGGTTTACACCCGAACTTATTATCATGGCATTGACCATTTCTTTCAAGGTGCGGTTCTTTCTTTCAGCAATTCCATTGGATTGAGGTGAATAGGGTGATGTGAATTCATGACGAATTCCATTTTTTGCACAAAAATCAACATAAGGAGAAACATATTCTCCACCCCTATCACTTCTAACTACTTTAATTTTCTTGTTAATTTGATTCTCAACTTCATTTTTGTACAAGACAAACTTGTCTATTGCTTCATCTTTACTCTTTAGTAAATATATGTAGCAATATTTCGTGCTATCATCGATGAATGTAATGAAGTATTTGTTCCCACCTTGAGTAGGAATTGACTTTAAATCACACACATCAGTGTGAATTAAATCAAGAGGTTCAGTGTTTCTTTTGATTGTTTGGAAAGATAATCTAGTTTGTTTTGCTTCAACACATGTGGGGAATTTGTGATTTGAGTCAATATTAAGTTTTGGTATGTATTCTAATTTAATTAATCGCTTAATAGAATTGTAATTTACATGTCCTAAGCGACCATGCCAAACATTTGAACACTCAAGCAAATAAGCAGAACTAGAACTTTCATTATTCATTTTGTTTGTCACCATTACATTCAATTTGAACATGCCATTCAAGGCATATCCTTTTCCCACAAACATACCATTTTTGGACAAAACAAACTTGTCCGACTCAAACACTAGCTTAAAACCAAATTGGTTCAACAAACCACCCGACACTAGATTCTTATGAAGTTCAGGAACATACAAAACATCCCTAAGCTTCACTTCTTTCCCCGAAGTCATTTTTAGAATGACATCACCAACACCTTTGATATCCGCGGTAGCTGCATTTCCCATGTAGAGCTTTTCACCATCTTTAACTTCTTTGTAGGTGTTGAAAACACTCTTGTCATGACACACATGACGAGTAGCCCCCGTGTCAATCCACCACTCCTTTGAATTTGTATTCATGAGATTCACTTCAGAAACCATAGCCGTGAGATCAGTTATCATGGCCACCAACTCCATGTTGTCATTCACCATGTTTGCTTGATGGTTTTCCCTCTTAGGTTGCAGGCACTCCGAAGCCTTGTGACCCGGTTGGCCACAGTTGTAGCACTTGAACTTCTTCTTGAAAGTTCCTGCCTTGGGGCCTAGGTTTTTGCCCTTTGCTTTGACTTTGTGAGGTCCCTTGCTTTTGCTCTTGGAAGTTTGACTAGCTTCTACCATATTAACCTTTGAAGATTCAACTTCACCGCCTTTCTTTAAGGCCATTCGATTGTCTTCTTCAATCCGAAGACGCACCACCAGTTCCTCCACAGACATCTCATTTCGCTTATGCTTAAGGTAGTTTTTGAAGTCTATCCAACCAGGAGGAAGCTTTTCACCCATTGATGAAACTTGGAATGACTCATTAAGATCCATCCCTTCTGCATTGTTATCATGTATGATGACCTGAAGGTCTTGGACTTGACTCATAACAGATTTTGAGTCAACCATTTTGTATTCCAAGAACTTAGCAACAACATGCTTCTTAGTTCCAGCATCTTCTGTCTTATACTTCCTTTCCAAAGACTCCCATAGTTCCTTAGCAGTTGCAACTTTACAATAAACATTGTAAAGTGCATGTTAGCCCATTCAACACATAGTTGCGGCACATAAATTCTGAATGCTTCCATGCATCCACAGCATTCACAGATTGAGCATCAGCCTGCCCCTCACCAATTACAGGAGCAGTTTCTGTTAGGACCGAGTCAGGTTCAAGGTGGTCAAGTAGAATAACATCTTCTGCTGCCACCTCTTGAAGTTGAGACCAAATTTTTTTTAGGTCTCTTAGCATGATTAGCCATGATGTTTGGAACCGGTGCATTTGGGTTCACAGGAGGGGTAACACCAGCAGCAGGAGTTCCAGTAGCAACAGGAGTTCCAGACATTCTGAAAGAGTCGTAACCACAGTTAAATAGATTACAGGAAAAATCGATACAAAATCGATTTATAATAAAAGAACAAAAGAAAAAAAACGAAAGTTTTAGAACAAAATAGAAATATGTTTAAGATTGTTAGTGTAGGACTTCGTTTTTCCTCTTGAAAGTTTCTTGTAAAGAAAAAATTAGTAGCAAACGTGGTGGCTGAGGATCGAGTTGGACTCGATTCCCTTAAACAGATTCGTCGTCTGTTCCCAGGGTACAAAAACCTTAACAGTGGTGTACTGTCAGATATTTCACTTGCCTGAAAGAGTCGCCGGAAGCAGGAGTACAGAGAAGGAGGAGAAAGAAGAGTATTTTCATTCGTGTGTTGAATGAGATGGTAAGTTCTCCTTTTATACTTGAATCCTGTAATGGAAACAAATCAATAATTGATTGAGCGTTTAATGCCAATAAATGTCATCAATTACGTAATTAATGCATCCGTTACAAAATTCAAAATAGGGACCAAAACTGGCAGCGCGTGCCCGAGTTTTCGGAGCTGCATTCGTGTCCGCAGGTCGCACCCATGCACAAGTTCGGTGTTTTTGGTCTACGAAATCCAATATTTGCACCCACCCCCTGCACGCGGGTAGGAATTATAGTAAAACCATAGACACAAGCTTGTAAGCCTTTCATGCATTCAAACTTATAAACCTTGTTGAGTTTGGTCTTTCTACCAATGTGGGACTCATTCTCACATTCATCCCTTTTTGCTAAACTTATTCTCAAATACCCTTCTTTGAGTATCGATATCTCATTCACATATACTCCATTTTGGACATATAATATATCGTTTCGAAGTCCTCGTGGAGGAGAACACAAACCCACTTAGAGTTAATATACAACATATGTATATATTTATATATGTCCAAAGTTAGTAAAAATATAAATATTTATACTAAATTTTCCAACAGTCCCTGCATAAAATAATACATAAAAGGACCTTGTTTAAAAAAAATAATACATAAATGGATCTTGTTTAAAAAATCGACAGAAATAAAAAAAAAATACAAAAATAAAAATAATTAGGCAATACACCATTGTGTTGTGAGGGCAATTTCCCAACTTACAACTCAGAACTCAATATGACTTCTTCTTCTTCATATTCTTTTTGTAAAACTAGATATCATTATCAAATGCCGTTCAAAAAAAGATCATTGTCAAGTTATCATTATCAACTAATTAATAAGATGATGATAATTAAATGTGCTAATGTGATGTACCTCTAAAGTTAGAATTGATCTCGAGTGATAAACAAAAAAATGTGATGAAAGTAGTAGGGTATTTATTGCTTAGGGTGGAGTATATATTCATCCCTTTCATCCCTTCCAACTAGGTGTAACGTCTCAAAATTCAGAGTAAATTTTTTCATTTTTATAAAAGATAAAATCGTTCATTTCCATCCCATCAAAGGTAATTAGAGTATAAAGTGTAATCACATCAAAACTGTAATCTCATCAAAACATCGGAGTACATGAAATGTAATATCATCAAAACATCATAGTAAAATAAAATAGATAGTGCGAAATCTCTGGAGGATGTGATGCAATCAAGCCCTACTCTTCCCATTGCTACCAGAAGTATCTGAAACATTCAAAATTAAACCGTAAGCACAAACCTTAGTGAGTTTCCCAAGATACCACATACATCACAAAATAATGGGCCTTGCCCTAAATAATTGGACCCCATCCATATAATGGGCCCTACCTAGAATAATTAGACCCCGTCCAGATAATTCTCTCTCTCTCTCTCTCTCTCTCTCTCCCATCATGATTGGACCCGGTCTAGATAATGAGCCCCACCCAACATACAAACAAACAAACATATAAGCATGATTCACAAAGACAACAAGCATACACTAACACTGTGTGTCCTACATAGTATAATGAGAAACTCAACTCACAGATAGTCAAACAATCACCACCACTCGCAGAAATATGAAGGTTGGCTCCACAACCACCTAATTATATAATAAAAAGGTCAAACCTCACTCAACCTATGACCCAAAACCCTAAAGTTCAACCTAAAGTTTAACTTAGTCAAAAAGTCAACGATCAACTTTCTCGAACCACCGCACAACGACCATACCCTAGCCATGCCATGGTCCGACTCAATTAAAAAGTTGTGATGAATCGCTCATCGTGTCGTGGTCAACACTTGACCGTGTTGTGGCTTGGATGGCATATTCAAATCCTTGATAAGTTCTTAATACGTTAAGATTGTTCTTAATACTTTCCAAAGGGCTTCATGGCACCCTGCTTGTCTATAAAAATTGTAACTTAATGGGCATACATGTCTAATGCATGTCACCCACCAAGTTAGGTCAAAATGAAGAAAAAATGGTGCCAAAACCCCATGCATAACACCAAATGAAGTTGTGAGACCAGAAAACACATAGTACTCTTGGGACCCGAAAGAGTTATAAAGTTGCAAACTTTATTCCCAACTCTCACTAAAAACTCTCAAAAAATGCCAAATTTTCTTAGAACTCTAAGTCATAAAGAAATGAATCATAAAGATCTAACTTTAAAGACTTACAAGAGTCCAGAGAAATACACTAAAAGATTGTGATGAGCTTACTTTGATGCTTCCTTGCTCCATAAGGCTTTCTTCCTTCCTTCAAGGTGTGAACCAACTCAAGAATGGCTAAAAATGAAAATGATGTGACATTAGGGTTTAGGTAGGGGCTCTCTGGAGTGATGGAGACGAAAAGTGGACGAAACCCTAGCCTCACATCCTTTAAATATGGCTTAAGGCCTGAAACATAGGGTTTTGTGTGCATTGTGTCACCGCGTATCTAGGTTCGTCAACCATCTATTTCACATTGGCATTATAGATCAACAATCTGAACTGATTTAGTTATAGTTGAACCTTATTGAATACCTCTTTCTTAAAATCCTTTGCCCCTTTGAAAATTTCTTTAGTGGTCTTGGGCGCAGCGAGGACATGGGTCTCCCCTTCGATGACCCCCTTCACGAGCTAAATCACATGGTATGATTGTTTATCACGAGCTAAACCCACGTGGAGGCCATGCCACAACCACATGGACTTAAATATATAATTATGACTCTACTTACATGTGGCATGCCATGATATCGGTTGTTCCTGTAGCATGACTGAAATGGTGTAATTGACATCAATTGTGCAAGTTAAATGACCTATTGCGCAAAAAAATATCTTTAGTGATCAAATCGGGACAAAGCTAAAAGTTAATTGTGTTACAGTATCATTTTCCCAACAAAAATATATGAAATTAGTATTTTTATGGATTCCATCTCGTTCTATCCCTCCACAAACACAATCATATGTGAGAAGTGGAAAACATATGTTTTTTTTTCTTCATTACCTGTAAGAAAAAAAAACTAATTTCTTTGGATGAAAATTACATAGATTTGTGACAAATTTCTTATACCTTTGCAATAGATACAGTTTATTTGAGTTTCAAAAAAATGAAAACTTTCACGAAATCGGGTACCCAAAATCGCAATCAGTTCCAACCATTTTCAATATTTAAGGAACCGCTATTACCGGTTCTCGTTCCGGTTCTAACATTCTAAGAACTGTCGGTTCCGGTTCCGGTTCCAGATAATTAATCTATTTGTTACATCATTGTTTCATCAATTTTTCTCTATGACCTCTTCAATTTTCCCCATTAGAGAACATATGAAAACTCATTTTTCTTATCCCTCCCAACCTACTTAATTTTTATTTTTTTGAATTTAACTTTTGTTAATTTAAAACAATAAAATTAAAAATAACATTTTATTAAAAAACACAGCATAATAAAACATAAACTAAATCCTGAAACGACAATTAAAATGAAAAGAAATACTTAAAATACTACAAACGAAATATTTAAATCCAACTACAATCACTAAATTCTAAAAAAATGATGACTTTTTTTAATATTCAGGGTCGTCTCGTAACGAAATTCTTTCATGTTGTGGTATTCACGATACTCATTTTTTGTTACGTTTAAAACTTTTTTGTTAGAAACTTTGCGCTCCCATGTATCCATTTTGTGGGTGAAAATAACATTACACTATTTAACTTTTGAGTGCATATAACAATTTGATGCGTTAAATGACCCGAATCTCCAAAATGTTGCTTAAAATGGTCCATAACTCTTCCCAAAAAATATGACAATTTTTGTTGATTTATCTGATTATTTTCGAGAGTGTCAATGTATGCTCTGGCCAACATCATTTTTTTCCTGTTTGGATCATTGTATGCATCTTTCGAGAGGCCTAGGAATAGCATCCAATTTAAATGAATCGGATTAAAAGCGAATGAAATTCAAAGAGTGGAATGAAATTGAATGAAAAAATAGACGTGGTTTTGAAATGATATAAAGGCTCGTTAAATGATTTTTTTTTGAAAGAAGAGAGAGAGAGAGATTACACATGCTTTACTCAACCAACTAATCACCCCTTTTTCGATACCACAACATTGCCAGAATCGTTGCCACGACAGTACCACACTGTCGGCCATTATGTCGGGTCCGCGAGGTCCACTCTAATAGGTTATAGCAAGAAACATAAAGTTTTATTAGAATCTACATAAACATTAATTTGGTTGTAAGCTATTGTATTTTCAAATCATTTAAAGAATACTAAGAGGCATGAATATCTTGAATTTGTTACTATATTGTCAAATCCACGTTAGGGAAATCAACCGACAAGCATTGGAATCTTTAACACTTCTTTGCGTTATCAACCCGAATTAGTATATGTAGATGGTTGGTGATTCAATTAAGCATTTAAAATGATATGAACTTGGCTCAAGCGAAAGTAATAATGGTAGACGATTAAAATTTTAAGAAAGGCAAGGTAAATCGTATAAAAGGTATTATGTTTTTACAATAATTCAATTTAAAATTATGCTATTTTATGTTATAATTTTGTTATTTAGTTTTAAAATTTCGCAATTTTGACTATTTAATCGGTCAATCCGGTTATCCGTTGATGTGGCCCGATAACTTGTCTTTAATGATATAACATACTAAAATGCACTACATGCTCTCAATATGACAATATCTCTCAAATGTTACATATTCCACAATATAAATTATCATAGTAAATTTGTAATCTTAAAATTGTAAAATATAAATTTGTAATCTTAAAATTTAAAAATATTTAATCAATAAGCATAATTTTTTTTTTATAAAGTAATAAATTTCTTAAAATTGTGAGTTGTGACATCCATATTCCAAGGACATATATAAAAACGCCCAAACCCGGTACTCAATTCACACACAAACGACTCAGCGATGGAAGCTAAACTACGTAGACACGTAGTCATGGTACCATTCATGGCGAAAGGTCATCTCCTACCCTTCTTAGAATTAGCCCATCGAATCCTCCATCACAACGCCAACCTCACCATCACCATCGTCAGCACCCCTTTAAACATCAATTACCTCCGCTCCGCCATCGCCAACGACCCCACTCCGCCCCCTCAAATCCACCTGAGATCTCTCCCCTTCAACAGCTCCGACCACGGCCTCCCTCCTAACTCTGAAAGCACCGAAGGCCTAACCTTCACCCAAATCATCAAACTTTTCTATGCCTCCACCACCCTCGAAGCTCCACTACGTGAGTTCATCTCCGATGTCATTGTAAAAGAAGGAACTGCTCCCGCTTGTATAATTTCTGATAATTTCATGGGTTGGGCTAATGAGGTAGCAAGATCTTTCGGAACTGTTAATTACACATTCACCACCGGCGGTGCTTATGGCACAACCGCATTTTGTTCCATTTGCATGAATCTTCCTCAACGGAATATTGCAGATGGAGGCACCCACGACCATTTTCCGGTTCCGGGGTTCCCGGAATCTTTTCAATTTTCGATCACGCAGCATCATCCGTATTACAGAGCTGCTGATGGTAAAGATGAATGGTCAATATACTTCCTACCTCAGCTCTCTCACTGTCTTCAATCCAACGGCTGGTTGTGTCATACAGTTGAAGAGATAGAAACCACGGGATGTGAAGCCTTGCGAAACTTCACAAAGCTCCCTCTTTGGTGTACTGGCCCACTCCTCCCATCAAAAATGTTAAAAACAAACTCGGGTATGGATACGGCTTCGGGTGTCAATGTTATAGGTAACCCCGAAAAATGCATCAAATGGTTGGATTCGCATGCTCGAGGCTCAGTGCTCTACGTTTCATTTGGATCTCAAAACACACTTAGTGAAACCCAAATGATGGAATTAGCACAAGGGCTTGAAGAGAGCAAGAAGTCTTTTATTTGGGTGATTAGGCCACCAATAGGGTTTGATATCAAAAGTGAGTTCAAACCCGAATGGTTGCCTTCGGGTTTTGAGGATAGAATTAGAAACCAAGGATTGTTGGTGCACAATTGGGCACCTCAATTGGATATACTATGCCACCAGTCAACCGGAGCTTTCTTGAGCCATTGTGGATGGAACTCGGTGATGGAGAGTCTAAGCCAAGGGGTGCCATTGATAGGGTGGCCGTTGGCGGCAGAACAAGGGTTCAATGCAAAGATGTTGGTGGAGGAGATGGGTGTCTGTGTGGTGTTAAGGACAGGGGTGGTGGATAGTACGATCGGCAAGGAGGAGGTGAAGAAGGTGATCGAGGTGGTGTTGGATAAAAATGAAGACGGAAAAGGGAATGACATGAGAAAGAAAGCAACTGAATTAAGAAAATTGATGCATGCAAGTGTTAATGGTTCTTCTTACAAAGCAATGGCTGACTTTGTGTCAACCTTTTCTTCTATTTAAATGATACTTAAACTATATAACTTAATTACTATAATAAAAATGGATTGATTATTGATGTTATGTATAATAATTAATCCAAGTTTTTACGATTTATCCTAGTGTACAACAAGTTTTAATAAAAACAAGTTTGTCCAACCTATTTAATTAAGATTTTCAATAGTCACATATGATTAATATTAATATTCAATTGTATTCAACACATACATATACCCCTAAGTATCAACTAGAAACCAAAATCGCCAAATTGTACTACTTACATAAATTTTCATGTGTAAAACACGCAAATACAAAAAAGTAACTAATGGTTTCAGACTTCATGTTCATATTCAAATTGTACTACTACAAAATTACAACTGACAAGATCCCAAAATATTAGCTATAAACCAACATCATCTCTCTGTACTACTAAAATACTACTAACATGATGATTGATTTGTAAAACTCACTACTAGAAAATTGGTGCAATAGCTACAACACAATCGTAGCTACTATATAGCTACGAAAATAAATACCTACGGATTTCCTATAGAAAGCTACGGAAATGGATAACTACAGAACTAAATAGCTACGGATATAAATAGCTACAGAAATCTGTAGCTATTCCGTAGCTAATTTCGTTTAATTTAAAAAAAAATTAAAAATTTAAATATTTCCAATTTTTTGTCAAATACCATATTTAACTCGCATTTATCCCAAATTATATATATATATATATATATATATATATATATATATATATATTAAATCTAAAGGAGCTTAGGAATAGTACCTTTTTAGGCTTTAGGTTTTTGCCATAAAAATTTACTGAATTTGACACTTTTAGTCCCTAAAGTTAAAATTTTTACATTTTTGCCTTTTAATTAAGTTTTTGTGTCTTAAGGTTTTTGCCACAAATCTTTAATGAATTTGACACTTTTAGTCCTTGCAGTCAAAAGTTTTACATTTTGGTGTTTTTGCCACAAATATTTAATGAATTTGACACTTTTCGTCCTTGTAGTCAAAACTTTTACATTTTGACATAAAAAACACAGAAAACTTCCTTTAAAATTTTGCCACCATATTTTCCTAACTTTGACAACTTTAACATAATTGCCACAACATTTTTGGATTTTCTCCACCAATGTCCCTTCTTTTCGTTGTACACTTTTGACATCTAATTTTAGGGGTTGTCGACTTTCTCCCCTATTTATTGTGATTTACAATTTCAGCACATATTTTTTAAAGTTGGCCGATTTTTTCCATATTACCCGAAAAGCGGCGTAGCCACGGGTTCTTTACTAGTACCATATAAAATACACCAAAAAAACATCTCATCATGCACCAAACGTAGCTACGGAATATGCTTTCCGTTAGAATTTCCTAGCTAACTAGCTAAAGATTTTCCTTATTTTCGATTTTTCGGGTATCAAACGTCGTTTTTTTCGCTTCGTTTTTTTCACACCTCTATTATACATGATGATACATATTTTCACCAACTTACAGCTATTAGTATCATTCATAAAGTCCTGTGCACCTTCGGAATCAAATACTCGTTTCACGGTTTAACATTGTAATGTCTATACTTTTCACCAACTTGTGATGAGTTTATGTTTGTATATTTATATTTATATGCATGAATGAGTTGTGGTATATGTGTACGTGTATATGTGTATGTAAACGTGTTTGTGAGTATTTGTATGTGAATGTATTAATAAGCATTATAATGTTAAACCATTAAACGAGTAATGGGTCCCGTAGGTGCACACGACTTTATGAACGATATTAATAGCTATAAATTGGTGAAAATATTGATGATCATGTATAATACAAGTTTGAAAAAAACGAAGCGAAAAAGAAAACGACGTTTGGCGCTCGAAAAATCGAAAAAAAAAAAATCCTTAGCTAATCGACATTATATGTTAGGTAACACCATCTTAAAGAAAATTAAGATTCTTAGCCTTTTTAATTTTTGATGGTACATGAGCATTACTTGGATGGTAGATGAGCATTAATTTGGCTTGATATAAATTCATATCATAATAAATCCATAATTAATTATCCATAGTCTATTTGTAGAATTAATAGCAATAAACTTCTTAGTTTGCTTTAATTGGATTTGACAATGCAATGATGATATCTAACCTTTCCTACAATAAGTATCTAACTTTCCCATTCATCTTTTCGGCCGTTATGATAGACCTCATGTATTCTTATTAATAAACGTATTAATATTTGAAAAACACGTTCATAAAGTTTGACATCCATTCCGTACATTATAAACAAACCTTTGATTGAATTCTCGCACACAGAAACGATTCAACCAAGGATGCTCCACTAAACATATAGTTATGGTACCGTTCATGGCACAAGGTCATCTCCTACCCTTCTTAGAATTGGCCCACCGAATCCTCCACCATAAACCCATCTTCACCATTACCATCGTCAATAGCCCTCTGAACATCAACTACCTCCGCTCAGCCATTTCCAACAGCCCTTCTCCGCCCACATCAAATCCACCTGAAATCTCTCCCCTTCAACAGCTCTGACCACGGCCTCCCTCCCAACTCCGAAAACACCAATGGCCTAACCTTCACACAAATCATCAAACTACACATCGCCTCCATTGCCCTCGAAGCTCCGCTACGTGGGTTCATCTCCTACGTGATTGCCGACGAAGGACGTCCTCCCACATGTATAATTTCAGATGTGTTCATGGGTGGGGATAATGAAGTAGCAAAGTCTTTCGATATTGTTAATTACTTTCACTTGTAGCCTTTTAGACAAGGGATGTAGACTATATCTGATGGGTTGTGACAAAAATTGAGAAAAGGAAAAGAAACAAAACATCGGGGGGAAAAAGCTTCACACTTCTTATTCACTTTTGGGAGATTACAAAAGTGTGCAAATTTTGCCCCACTCTTTTGTTTCTTTTGCTTTTCTCAATTTCTATCATCCCTTTTGTAAAAGGCTAACAATTGGTATTAGGCACAACCTGTGTATGCCTAAGTATCAATCACTAGTGTTAGAAATGACAGGAAACAACAACATTGAGAAGGAGGGGCAGGTCACACTTCATTGCCTAAGTATCAATCACTAGTATCAATCACTAGTGCTAGAAATGACAGGAAACAACAACATTGAGAAGGAGGGGCAGGTCACACTTCATTGCCTGATGTTGTCAAGAAACAACTATGATGCAGGGGCTATAAAGATGAGAGTGTTTATACAAGCTCAAGGTGTATGGGATGTTATAGAACCCAAAATAATAAACACGATTGTAGAAGTAAAGAAAGACAATATGGCTTTGGTAGCCATCTACTGATAGTTTATTTTATTTACTTCTTTTTGTAGTTTATTTTAGTTTATTTCATTCATATTTTAATTAATTTTCATGCATATTTTCCTTTTTGTTATTTTATGACCACTTTCGGGTACTTTCGAATTTTGTGAGCATATTTGCAAGTTTTAAGGCCTAGTGGAGCGGGAATGTTCGGTACGTATGGAAAGCGATTGGAATAAGAGGACGTCGAGAATTATAGGCTTGGTGATAATGAAGTTGATGCATGGAGCGAGCTTGGTGATTATTTGAAGGCATGGAGAAAATGAAGTTTGAATTTGCAAGAACCGGAAGAATATTCGAGCGTGTGGAGATTATTAATCGGGCGAGATTACGAGCTATGGGTGATTTTGAAAAGCCAAATTGGGCTTTAAAATGAAGAAAAATTGAAGAAAAATGGGCTTGGAGATTATTGGACTCGATCTGGGCCAGTGGGATATGCTTTTGAAGCCCAATAAATTAAAGAAGCCCATATCAGGCACCACCCGCGCAACAACATGCGGGTCACGCAAGGCCCTGCAGGGGCATTTCGGGGATTTCTTATTTTGAGCTATATAGGGAAGGTTGGTGTGTCACTTTTCTACACTCTTGGACATCCGATTTTGGAGCATTTTCTCTGGAGTTTTGAAGACTTTTAAAGGCCAAGAACACCTCAAGAACATCATCTTTTCATCTCTTCATTCTTGTTAAATGTTTGGTACAATCTTTTCTAACTTTGTTTCTTTGAGTTTAGTCATGCTTGGCTAAACTAAAATTGATTGAATTTTGTTGAATCCTTTGAAATATTGTTGAATGTTGAAGAATCCATGAACTTGTTCTTCAATCTTTATGGGAATGTTTTGTGTTTTAACATATTATCACTACTTGTATGTTTTTTTTTTCATGAGTTTAAATGTGTTTGTGGTGATTAGTTGGCTAATTTTTTGATTAAGGATCCTCAAATTAGCAAGAAACAAATGATTTTTCTGTTAGTTTTGTTTCACACAACCATAAAAACATTTTCTCCAACATGGTAGTGAAAACATTTGACTCCTCTTAGATTTGGTGACTTTTTGGTTCTTAATGCTAGTTGACTTTCACTAATTACATGCTCAATGGAAATTGTGACTTTGACTAAGGAAATTGTTATGAGTTTCTCTAACCATTTTAACAACTAAGAAAAGTCTAGGTAATCTCAAGCTTCTTGGATTAGTATAGCCAAATTAAGGATTTAAAACAAGTATTGTACCATTGGATTCTAATGATATGTTCATCAAAAGTCAAAGTAAGGAAACTTTAAGTCAACCATCCTTCCCTTATTGATTTTACATCAAACTCTTATTTTTGTTGAATTGTCTATTTAAATCTTAGTTTAATTCTAGTTTATTTCAAGTATTTCAAAAGACCAAACCCCCCATTTTTAATTTATTGTCATTTTACAAGTATTTTTACAAAGAGATTTTTCATAGAGTTATAAAATTGAACCAATCTCTGTGGATTTGATCCCTTTACCACTATACACTATTTTAATGTGTAATATTTAGGGTTATTAATTTTGTTGGCCCCGACAACCACCATCTACCAAGGCATACCTGAAGACTTTCTATTGTCATTGGTTGAGAAGAAAATATCCAAAGAAGCATGGGAAGCCTTGAAGACAATGGTAACAGGAGCAAATACAGTTAAGACAACAAGAATTCAAACCTTAAAGGTTGAGTTTGAAGCATTGAGTATGAAGGAATCATAGGGTGTAGACGAGTTTGCTGTGAAGATAGGCAACATAGTAAGCACCATGCGTACTTTGGGGGACACCGTAGAAGAATCATCTGTGGTGAAGAAGCTACTAGAGAAGTTTGGTGATTTGGATGAGATGACAGTTAAAGAAGTGATAGGGTTTGAAGGCACATGAAGAACGTATGAAAGGTCATGTGGAAAATAAAGAAAGGAAGCTTCATTTGACTCATCAAGAGTGGTTAGAAATAATAAGAAAATTGAAGACGACTCCAAGAACTTGCACAAAGGTAACCATGATGGGTCTAGTGCCTCAAGGGGACGAGGAAAAGATCGCAGAAGAGGCACCACCAGTAACCGTGTTGGTCGTGGTTCACACCTGTAGAAAGGTCGTAAACCATCCGGTAGTAGAGACAAGAGTAAAGTGCAATGTTACAATTGTCAAGAGGATACACACTATGCAATCGAGTGTGGAAATCCAAGATGGGAAAGGGCCCACGAAAACAATTTAATCAAAGACCAAGTTGATAACGAACCAACCTTACTACTGTCAACACTAGTGAAGAGATTGTTGAAGTATTTCTAAATGAAGAAAATATAACCCTACTGTTGAATTCTAATGGTGATAAAGATAATCAAAGAAGAATGTGGTATCTCGACACAGGGGCAAGCAACCATATGACAGGTGATAAGAACAAGTTTTGTGAACTAAACCACATGATTCAAGGTTCTGTCAGATTTGGAAATGGATCCAAAGTAAAGATTGAAGGGAAGGTTCAACTGTTTTTCAATGCAAAAATGTTGAGCAGCGAAAGCTTCAGGAAGTTTAATACATACCAAATTTGTGTAGTAATCATTTTGGGTCAATTGGCAGAAGGTGGAGATGAGATTCAGATAAAAGACCCATTTTTATGGGTTAATGATGTTATAGGAAAGTTTCTTATGAAGGTACAAAGGTCTCAAAATCGACTTTATAAAATCACTCTTAATGAAGTAAGGTCAGATTGTCTACTTGGAGAAATCAGTGACCCAACATGGCTTTGGCACACTAGAATGGGCCATGTCAACTTTGATGCACTAAATTCCATGTCAGAAAAGAAATTAGTAGAGGGAATTAAGGATGAAAGTGGGTCCAAACCCGGACCGGATGGACCCGGACCCGGAAAACCCGGAACCGGTTAACGGGATTTTGAAGAACCGGAAACCGGACCGGTATATAGGAACCGGTTCCGGTTCGGTTCCGGGTATGGTTCCGGGTAAAGTGGGTCTAGAACCGAAAAACCCGGAAACATCAAAGTGGGTAGGTTGTAACCGGATAAAGTGGGTTTAGAACCGGAAAACCCTGAAAAACCAGGATTTTTTGGTAATTACTTACTACTTAGTGGGTTGAACTTTGAAAATTTTCATATTGATATCCCGACTTTGGGGGACTATAACTCATTGAATATGAAACCAAAATTAACAACATTATAGTCTAAAATCATGCACAAACTCTAAAATACACTCTGGAAAAAACCGCATGTCAATTCGCCTTTAAACGAATGAGATATGCATGTGTTAACATTTTCACATAATACATAGTACAAAAACAAATAGCTAAAAAGTTGAAAATTTTCAGTTTTGATATCCCGACTTCGCAGGACTGTAAATCATTGCATGTTAAACCAAAAATGACAAAATTATAGTCTAAACTCATATACAAACTGTAAACTACAAGTTTGAAAAAACCACATGTCAATCCGACTTCAAACGAATTAGATATGCATGTTTTAAAACTTTCACCGAATACAAAAAAACTGAAAAACTAAAAATTTCCAGCTTTGATATCTCGACTTTCGGGGACTGTAAGTGAATGAATATAAAACTAAAAATAGCAAATTTATAGTCTAAAATCATGTACAAACTCTAAACTACATGTTGGAAAAAACCGCATGTCAATCGGAGTTGAAACGAATGAGATATACATCTTTTAAACGTTTCACAAAAACCGGTTCCGGTCCTAAAAGTGGTTCCGGTTCCAAACACCGGTTCCGGTTTTTAGACCCGGTTTACCCGGACCAGATGGACCCAAACCCGGATTACCCAGAACCCGGAGAAAGCCATTTTTTAAACTCGGAACCAGAACCGTTTCTATATATTCCGGTTCTAACGGTTCCGGTTCCGGTCCGATTCCGGTTCCGGTCCGGTTTTCCGGTTCTAAATCTCATCCCTAGAGGGAATGCCAAAAATAGACAAACCCACACATCTCTGTGAAGGGTGTCTAGTAGGGAAGCAGACAAGAAGTCCCTACCCAACACAATCAAATTTTAGAGAAACAAGAAGACTAGAACTTGTATATAGAGATCTTCGCGGGACCGTCACGCCTCCCACACCTTCTAGGGACAAATATTCCACGCTACTAGTTAATGACCATTCAAGAGCTATGTAGGTCTACTTAATAGAATGCTAGGGGTGCGATGCGTGTAATCAACTAAGCTCAAGTAAGTCTTCCCAAAATACCCATACATGTTATATGTTTTACGTTATGATATGAAAATTGCATGCTAGACTAGGGATAAGAATCTGCTTGGGATTACTTGATAGAATGCTAGGAGAGATGTCTTTATGTGCTTATTGTATGAGCTTATAGGTTTGCATGCTAGTATGAGATCAGTTATCTGATAGGATGGCATGTTTATATTGTGTTCTAATTCGAATTGCTTTATGCTCGAATGTTGTGTGCTTTGTTCTTTTAGGTTTAACTTTAGAAGGCTAGGTTTAAGTCTATTGTGTAGCTCTTGTTTGAGTTCAACCGTTGTAGTGTGGGACCTTTCATTCGAAGAATTATCTAGTACCAATGATATATAATTGTATCCGTGTAATAGATAGGTGGTATTAGAGGGAGTTCCTTCTGCAGCTGATAGCAGAGGGTGGGGAGGAAAGGAACCCTAGGAAGTTCCTGGATTATGTCTTGGTGTGTAGGACGCTTTGTAGTAAGAGAGGAGTATTTGATAGAAAAGAAGTGACTTGGAGGATTCGGGATAGTCCTTGAGGAGGGTATTGATAGTTGTGGAATATAGTATTGGGACAGTAATATTGGAAGCACAAGATTAATACCCAAGACAAGGAAGGCCATGATGAATTCAGGAAACTTCGAGAGTGTGAACCTCTTCGTGTATACTGATTGTTTACGTGTTATGTTTCAGCATGGTATTGACAAGCGGTGGGGCAGGAGGTTCAGGATCTGGATCCGGTTCGGGCTCGGGTGTCGAACCAATTGATGTGGGATTACATGAGTTCATCGCATTTGAGATTACGAGATGAATCCTTGATGCAACCCCGATGATGTTTGGGTTGATCAAGGAGGGTATTATCGAGTTGATGGAGGATCGCCTTCGGATATTTAGGGCCAAGATGGCCGCTAGTCAGTCCGGAGCCTGCACTCTCTCCTTCAAGGACTTCAGGGGTTGTGGGGCGTCGAAATTCTTTAGGGCGAAGGACCCCATTGTAGCCAGACGTTGGACAGCAGACATTGAGTGTGCCCAGATGACTAGCTTCTGCCCCGAGGGGTCGAATGTGAAGTTCGCCGCAGGCTGTCTAAGGGAGCGAGCCCGGGATTCGTGGGAGGAGGTCAGCTACACTTTGGGAGCACCAGCCATTAAGGCCATGACCTGGTTAGATTTTGTGACCCGGTTCCGTGTGGAGTTTGCACCAGCTATTGAGGTGCAACAGCTAGCAAGGGAGTTCCTAGATATGCGACATACGAATGAGACCGTGGCGGAGATCACCACCAAGTTCAGAGAGAGAGCCCTATTAGTATCCCAATATGCCACGAACAAGGAGATGCGGAAGACTTGGTATCGTGACATGTTGATATCAGATATTCGGGAGTTTGTAAGTTTTTCCGAATGCTCGACACTGGATGACATGATATCCAGGGCCGGGAACGGGAGATTTATTTGGATCATATAGGGAAGAGGAAGGTAGAGCACGGGCAAATGACGGGGGGTTTCGAAAAAGATACCTAAGGGATTCAATTCTAGATCGAAGGGCCAACAAGGCCAGAGCCGTTGTGAAAAGTGTGGCAGGGCACATGATGGAGTCTACAGAGCGGGTGGTTCGGGTTGCTACCAGTGCGGCAAGACAAGGCACTTTGGCAGGGATTGTACTGCTACTATTACCACCTAGTGATCTGATATGATTTGCTTTCAATGCAGTCAGAGTGGCCATAAGAAGGCCAACTATCCGAGTTTAGCATCAGGAGGACCAGTAGCAACACATGCTCTAGCGATTCTAAGGATCACAGATGGCCGCCAGGGCAAGGCGGAGGCGCCCGTTGTTCGGAGCAGGGTATTTTAGCTGATAGATGAGGAGGCTTGTGCAACACCCGATGTGGTCACCAGTACGTATCTTCTTTTTATCTTTTTATTTATGTTAACTTCATGCTTATGTTTTTGAGTTTGTTCTTAGGGTTGTTCCATGTGAATGGTATCTCTGCCCTGGTTTTATTTGACTTGGGGCCTACCTGATCTTTTGAATCTCTTGCGCTCAACAAGAGGTTCGTCAAAGCTCCAAGGGATCTGGATTATTCATTAAAGGTTGAGATTGCTGATGATCGTTCGGTTCGGGTATCGAGGGTTCATCGGGGTTATGTATTGGAGTTATTTAGTGAGTGATACCCGATTGATTTGGTTCCTATTCCTTTGCATGGGAACAAGGTTATTGTGAGGATGGATTGGTTGAGCCCCAATGGGGCAGTGATTGATTGTGAGCATCAGTTGGTATGTATTCGAACCCCAAGTGGGGGAGAGATAGAAATCTAGGGAGAGGGTGTTCAATGTGGGCCGATTCTATATTCGGTAGCTAAGGCCAGATGCTATCTTCAGCAGGGTTGCTACGGATTTGTTGCCTATGTTATGGATACCCGGGAAAAGGGTAAGGCAATTATGGACGATGTACCTATTGTTCGGGAGTACCCGAATGTGTTTCAAGAGGATTTTTCGGGAGTGCCTCTGGAGAGGCAGGTGGAGTTTCAGATTGACTTGGTTCCAGGTGCGGCTCCGATAGCCAAAGCACCTTATCAATTAGCACCTCCCGAGATGCAGGAGTTGTCTACACAGTTGCAGGAGTTGTTAGATAATGGATTTATTTGGCTGAGCAGTTCACCATGGGGAGTGCCGATTCTTTTGTAAGGAAGAATGATGGGTCACATCGGATGTGTATCAAATACCGGGAGCTGAATAAGCTAACGGTGAAGAACTGTTACCCATTCCCGAGGATCGACGACTTATTTGACCAGCTTTAGGGTGCATCTTGGTTTTCTAAGACTGATCTTTGTTCGGGTTATCATCAGATGAGAGTGAGAGAGGAGGATATGCAGAAGACAACCTTACGGACTCGTTATAGTCATTACAAGTTCGTGGTGATGCCCTTCGGGCTCACCAATGCTCCAGCCGCATTCATGGATCTCATGAATCGCGTATGCAGGCCTATGTTGGATTGGTCTGTGATTGTGTTTATTTATGATATCCTGGTCTATTCCAAGACCGAGGAGCAGCATGAGGAGCGTCTGAGGGAGGTATTGGAGACCTTGAGGAGGGAGTGGCTGTATGCAAAGTTCTCCAAGTGTGAGTTCTGGTTGTGTAAGGTGTAGTTTATGGGACACCTTGTCAACCGGAATGATATTCTAGTCGATCCGGCTAAGGTTGAGGCAGTGATGCGATGGGAGGTTCGAAGATCTCCATCCAAGATTCATATTTTCCTTGAATTGGTAGGTTACTATCGGAGATTCATTCAGGATTTATCCAAGATAGTGGTTCCTTTGAATAGGCTGACAAAGAAGACTGTCACATTTCGTTGGGGGCCTGAGCAACAGGCCGTTTTTGAGACCTTGAGACAGAGATTGTGTGAGGCCCCGATTCTGACCTTGTCAGAGGGTGTTGTGGACTTTGTGGTATATTGTGATGCGTCGATCACAAGTTTGGGTGCAGTATTAATGCAGCGGGGTCATGTGATCGCTTACGCTTCGAGACAACTAAAGCCTCATGAAGCGAATTATCCTACACACGATTTTAAGTTGGGGGTTGCGGTGTTCGCCCTCAAGATTTGGCGAAACCACTTTTATGGATTTCGTTGTACTATTTATATGGACCACAAGAGTCTAAGGTATCTGATGGATCAACCGAATCTGAAGATGAGGCAGTGTACGTGGTTAGATACGATGAAGGATTATGATTGTGAGATCCTTTATCACCCGGTAAGGCCAATGTGGTGGCCGATGCTCTCAGCGGTTGCTGCTCCGATTAGGGATTTTCGTTTGAGGATGACACTGATTACCCAACTCTTGGAGTAGATTCAGGAGGCTCATGTCGAGGCTATGAAGGAAGAGCACCGGAAGAGCGAGCGTATAGTGGGTCAGGTGGCTTCCTTTGATTATGATAGTCGGCAATTATTGACCCTTCACTGGAGGGTGTGGGTTCCATATTGGGGTGGTGTGCGGCAGGTTCCGATGGAGGAGGCGCACAAGTCAATGTTCTCTATTCATCCCGGAGTGACAAATATGTATAGGGATCTCCGGCTCGACTATTGGTGGACATGCATGAAACAAGACATGGCCTAGTATGTGGAGAGGTGCTTGACTTGTAGGAAAGTCAAGGCCGAGCATCAATGACCCCACGGAAAAATGGAGTCGTTGAGTATTCCCGTTTGGAAATGGGAGGAGATTACTAGGGATTTTATTACCAAATTGACTTGGATGCCGTCCGGGGTGGATTCGATATGGGTCATCATGGATCAATTGACCAAGAGCACGCATTTCATTCCGATCCAGGAGAGCATTTCGGTGGAGAAGCTGGTCGATATCTATATCTGGGAGGTTATGGAACGGAATGGAGTGTCAGTTTTTGTGGTATCCGAAAGGGATGTTCGATTTACTTCCAAGTTTTGGAAGAGGTTGCATGAGGAGTTGGGTACTCATTTGTATTCCAGCATGGTTTTTCACCCGCAGACTGATGGTCAGAGTGAGCGGACTATCCAAAATTTGGAGGATGTGTTGCGGGCATGCGTTCTGGATTTTGGCGGTAGTTTGGATACGTATCTTCTGTTAGCGGGATTTTTGTATAACAATAGTTATCATGCCAGCATCGATTGACCTCCTTTTTAGATGCTCTATGGTAGGAAGTGTAGGGACCCGATATGTTAGAGCGAGGTCGGTTAGCGGGTTATGGGGAGTACCGAGGTGGTACTCCAGACGACCGAGATGATTCAACAGGTTCGTGGTAGACTTCAGACAACGCAGAGTCGGTAGAAGAGCTACGCAGAAAGACCTCAGTCAGACTTGGAGTTCCAAGTCGGGGATATGATACTCATGAAGGTGTCACCTTGGAAAGGTGTCATCCGATTCAGGAGGCAGTGAAAGTTAGGCCCTAGATATATTGGTCCTTGTAGGGTTTTAGCTCGGGTGGGCAGTGTGGCGTATCGTTTGGATCTTCCGGAGGAGCTCAGTCAGATTCACAGTACTTTTCACGTCTCTCAGCTGCGGAAGTGTTTGGTTGAGGATTATGTCGTGGTTCCGTTGGAGGATATTCAGGTGGATGACCACCTGAACTATATTGAGAGGTCGGTGGCAATCCTTGATCGAAAGACACAAACCTTGAGGAAAAGGTTGTGGGATTGGTGAAGGTGCGGTAGCAACACCAGAAGGGTTCTGAGTGGACATAAGAGCCTGAGGAAGAGATGAGGGAGCATCATCCATGGCCTAGACTTGAGTACGTTGGACGTACAAAAGGTACGCACGACGTACTCCAATGCTTGCTTGGGGTGGGGAGTTCCCCAGGTACGCTGGGCGTACCCATGCATACGCAGGGCGTACATCGACCAGGGGCAAACCCTAATTTTTAGGGTTTGCACCCTATTTAAGCACTACTATCCCCCCAAGTCCTTCACCTACTCAGCCTCCATTTCCTTTTTTAGCTAAACTCTAAACCCTAATCCATTTTCCAAAGAGATTGAGCTTGTGTGTGTCTTTTGGATGTGTGTGGTGGTTAGTGAAGAAGAAGAAGACTTGTGGAGAAGCAATGGGCAAGAAGGATTTGGTGTTAACTAATTAAGACCATAAAAGGAGGATTTGGTCAGCTGCAACGTATGTCGGGCGTACCTAGACGTACTTTGCACGTACGCGCCTGAGGTCCCGTCAATGCGAGGGTCTTGAGTACGCCGGGCATACTGATGGTACACTAAGCGTACTTACCAAAGTGGGGACTTTGGGGTTTTAACCTCGGCCCATTTTGGACTTAAGAATTTGGGCCTTTGTTGGACCGCAAGCTTTTCTATGATGGGCCTTCTTGATGTTGGACCCATGGTGGGCATGGAATATCTATTAGGCCTTGGGTTTGTTGGATTGGTCCTTGATGTGTATGCCCAGTAAGGGAGGGGTAAAGTAACATTTTCCCCTTAAAGCCGAGACTTAGGGTTTAGACTCTCGGGTTAGGTTATTGACCTAATTTCTAATTAGGGTTTTATTATTTGTGAATTAGTGAGAGGATTTCCCGATTCAGCAGGTCGAGTGTGTTTTGATATCTTCAGTCCGAGGTGAGTTTCCTCCACTGTACACGTGGGTCGAAGGCACCAATGATGACCCACTAGATTATGTTAGCAGGATGATATTTGTCTTTGTGACATTTTCCGACTATGCCTGTTTATGCTTGATGTCTTCGTGACTTTCATTGATATAATTGTATGCTTAGTTGTAGGAGTGAAATAAACCCAGGACCAGTTGAAAGATACCAAAGGGGTGAAATAGACCCAATACCAGTTGAAAGATACCGAAGGGGGTGAAACAGACCCAGTATCGGTTGAAAGATACCAGAGGGGGTGAAATAGACTCAGTTATCCTTTGATTGTTATGTATGTATGTGACGGGTTTTGAGCACTATAACAATCCTATGGTGCATATACAACCCTAAATTCTTTGGATCTAAGTTTTCTCAAGTTATACATGCAATTTCATTTTATCCAAATCATAAAACCTAGCTAGCATACAATTAGAGATTTACAACATAAAAACTAGTTAGATGAATACCTCTTTGTTGTAGCTTGTAGTTCTTGACCTTTCAAGAGCTTAGTGCCTCAAATGTGATACCTCAAATGAGTCACAAACACCAAGAACGATGGAGGACTATAAGAGAGAGGCTAGGAGGCACCAAAAATCAGCTAGGGTTTCTTCTTGGAAGTCTTGGCCGATTTTAGGGGTGCTAGGGGTTACTTTTATAGTGTGGAATTCCTAGGGTTTCAACTTGTAAAGCCATATTCATCATGGACTCTTCACATTTGATAGGCCCTTTGGAATAAACCTTCATGGACTCTCATATAGATTTAGTCCATCCCTAATCAACATGGATCATTAGCCCAACCTATAAGTATTACTGATTTACCTAATCAGTCCCCGTCAATTTAATCAGTCTCTTTTGATCACTAAATTAATTCCAAATTAATTCTTGATCATTACCAATTAAATAATATGATTTCTCAATTAATATATTATTCATATAATATATTAATAAATCACAAATAACCTCTTTCTCAAAAATCCATCCTATCAAATTGCTCCGGTGAAAGCAACCCAAAAGGACCATGCTACTATCGGGTCAAGTACATACCAATTATAGTTATGAGCTTAGACACCTAATCCAATAGTATGGTACAGAGTATTTTAGGAGAGCTCACTAAGCTTTGTGCTTACAGTTTTCAGTTTATGTTTCATGTACTTCCAGCTCGAAATAGAAGGGCACAGCCTGATCGCACTGCATCCACATATGTTTTCCGCATCACGTGATTTTGAGACTTTGTACTCTGATATTATTTTACTATAAGATACATTTGACTGTTTTGGATATGATTGTTGTATGGTTGGAAAGAAACCAAAATGAAAATGTTATCTGAAATTTGGGATGTTATAGATTACAACAGAGAAACACTTAATCCAATAGTAAGCAAAATTAAACATGATTAAACTTATGCAAACCGAATGATTAATTGTAGATCTTCGCTCCAAAGTCTTTAAAACTCTTTCTCAAATCAAAATTTGATCTCCAAGGGTTTATCAGAGGGTTTTGGTTGCTTTCTTTCAAAAATCTCAGTGTCTCTCCCTTTAATTCGACCTAATTATCGGTATTTATACTTACCAAAAGCTATATTCCACGCCGTGGCCATATGCTTGTCACGCCGTGGAAACCATTTAAAACACGTACATTGGAAGTCACCGTCAAATCAGTCGCTAATCTTATATATCGCCACGGCATCGACCATAGTTTACCATGTCATGGAGTCTTCATTATGCATACCATTCTCTTCTCTTTTCTCTCTTTGTAACACCCGTTCCAGGTATTATTTGATTTAGTTAATTTCAGGGTTTTTGGGTGCATAGATCGGCGAGTTGGGAGCCCAACACTTCGAGTAGGGGCATTTAATCATGGACGCGGATCGGGACCAACCCGGCGAGTCGAAAGGCCCGACTCGGCGAGTTGGAGCTGTAAAGAGAAAACCCTAATTTCGGGGTTTGCCCCCTATATAAAGATCATTAACTGTCCTTGTGGCCTCCCCTAGCACCTTATCTCCCTACAGAAAGCAGTTTGCGGCCGTAAACCTCTATTGAGTGAGAGAAATAGCCTTTGTGAGCAATCTTGGAGTAATTATGAAGGGATTTGGAACTTGACGAAGAAGGAGACAGGAGAGGAACATGAGATCCAACATCTACTTCATATTGGCCAGCATCCTACGGTATAAAGTCGTGACCTTGACTTCTAGTTGTGTAGATCTCATTTCTTGGAAGTGAATGACCATTATTGGGAAAAATGGAGTCAAGCTTGAATCTGGACTTATGGTCCCCGATCTGGACCTCTTTAGGTCCCCAATGGCATAAAGTTGCTCCCTTTATGCAGTTCAGCCTCTTTCCATGCACAAGAACCTTGTATGAAGACTAGTTTTGGTGTTATGGCCATGTGAGGCCTTGCATGCACGTAAAGCTTGCAACTTTACGTAACATC
Organism: Lactuca virosa; assembly: GCF_052849685.1. Lineage (NCBI taxonomy): Eukaryota > Viridiplantae > Streptophyta > Magnoliopsida > Asterales > Asteraceae > Lactuca > Lactuca virosa. Next base: position 45,726,826 of record NC_136434.1, read on the forward strand.
TACACTAGGGAAGGCTAGATCTGAAGTTTGGGACCCTGGATCCCACTGGAAAAGGCCGAAAACGAGAAGGACTAAAGGAACTCGCCGAGTTCTTTAATCGACTCGACGAGTCGGCCAAAGAGTTTACAGCCAGGGGTTTGCGGTTAAGAGTTTGAATCTGCGAACATTAAGGAACTCGACGAGTCACGCAAGTGGCTCGGCGAGTTGACGAGTTAAGAAAGGAACTCGACGGGTGGCTGGTTGTGCTCGACGAGTCGAGGTCAACATGGACTGTTGACCTTGACTTTGAACTTTGACCTTGACCTTGATTTTGAACAGGGTTGACCAGGGTTGACTTTAAGGGTAATTATGGGATTATGTCAAGTTAATCACATGATGCTTATAGGCAGTTGAGTTGGAGCAGCACGTGGGACATATCTGATTCTAGCTTGTCGGTTCAGCAGTGCCAGGTGAGTCTCCTCACCATACCAATGGGTTTAAGGCACCAAGGCCGACCCATTTTATGATATGTGATATGCTAGTTGATTATGTGTTATGCTAGTATGACCTTTGCATGGAAGACCTCGGGGGGTTCTCGAGGCAGTAGACTAAGACCATGTGGGGGTTCCCATGCCAATTAGTTATATGTGTTATATGGTATGCTAGCTATTATGTGATATGTGGTATGCTAGATATTTATGTGTTGCTTTCATGGAAGATCTCGGGGGGTTCCCGTGGCAGTTGAATATCAGACCATGTGGGGGTTACCATGGCATTCCAGGCTAAGACCATGTGGGGGTTCCCATGGCATTTGGTGTAAGACCATGGAGGGTTTCCAGGGCATCCTTAGGCTAAGACCTCGGGGGGTTCGCGAGGCACCCGGTGTAAGACCCTGGAGGGTTTCCAGGGCATCCTTATATATTTGCATGTATATCTTATATGTTTGAGTGTATGGTTGATTGGTAGCGGGTGAAGACCATGTGGGGGTTCCCATGGCAGTGGGCTAAGACCATGAGGGGATTCCTATGGCACCCGGAGTAAGACCGTGGAGGGTTTCCACGGCTTCCTTATATGATTATATGCATGGCTTATGTGATTGATATGGCTTATGTGATATATGTAGCTTTTATAGCTAATATGATATGTGTTATGTGGATTGTGTGTGGGGTATGCTCTGGGGAACTCACTAAGCTTCGTGCTTACGGTTTACAGTTTTGGTTTCAGGTATCATTGATTTGGAAAGGAAGGGCTCAGATTGATCGCAGTGCACACACCTATGATTTCCGCAATGAATAATTTTGGGATGAACTCTGGTAAATTTTTTACTTAATGATGATTTGAAATGTTTGAAATAAATGGTATTAATGTTTTAGCTATATTAAAAATGAAATTTTTACCCTTGATTTTTGGGTCGTTACAAGTTGGTATCAGAGCCTTGGTTTGAGGGATTTGGACATACTTTAGGGTGAGTCTGAACTCAAGCTGAGGATCTGTAAAGTTTTCAAAAAGAAAAATGCTTTTAAGGAAATAACTTTCTAAAATAAGAAAAGGGTTTGGTGCATGCAATCAGCCGAGCCCAAATAAGTTTCCCCAGAATACCCATATATGTTATATGTTATGAGTTGGTTTATGAAACTATTAATCGCATGCTAGTTAGGGCTAAGGGAGATGCTTGTATATGTTGTATGAGTTGGTAGACTTGAATGCTAGTGCTGAGTAGTCAGCAAAAGATTGTCCTGAAATGTGGTGCTTGTAGCCTTGGGAATATATGATGCCATGCTAAAATGAGAATGACTATTGGTATTAGTAACTGCTATATGTATGCTTTTAAAATTGTATACGGTTAGGATCTTATAGCCTTAGAATAATTGATTTGGCCTTATTTCCTGTTCCTTGTCTGGTTGTGTTCCTAGGGTAGAGTCTATTATTCGACAGTCTATTAGATCTTGTTCTGTGTATAATTTGTATGCATAAGGCAGCCGACAGTGAGGATGGATGGATGTGGATAGTGTGATTTGCGATATGTGGGCTGAATGTTCTATGATAGTCCTTTGGATTGGAGTGCTACTGCATGAATGCTGCTTGCTTTTTGCTTTGTGGGACTCCTGAGTGATGGGAGTCAGCCACTAAGTGGATATGACGATATCCAGGAAGTGGATGACTGGCATCATGGGGAGTTCTTCAGCAGCTGATGGCAGGGTGAGATTGGGAACCTAGGAAAGCCTAGGATATGCTCCAGTGAGTTAGTGGGGTTGTTCGGTGAGGTTGGGATCCTAGGAGGAGTCAAGGAGTTGCTTTGGTGGATAGTGTGTTGTTGTTTAGCGGATGTTTGGTGCACCAGTAGAGTAGGTGACTTAGAGAATTTGGGAGGATTGCTGAGGAAAGTATGGATAGGTGTGGAAGGTAGTATGTGTTGGATTAGGTGTCTAAGCCCATAACTATAATTGGTATGTACTTGAATTGAAAGCAATACATTCCTTTTGGGTTGCCCTCAAACCTAGCAACTGGACAAGGAAATTATGAAAGGAGAGATATTGATTTATTATAAGATTAATAAATTAATATAAATGATTTATTAATATGTTAAAAGGTTAATATATTAATTAGAAATCATAATGTTTAATTAATAGTTAGCCAGAAATTGACCAGAATTAATTTTGGGGTTAATTGTATTAATTATAAAGTGCATGGACTAGTTTGCAATTATCAAATAGTTGAGTGGAAGGTTCCAGAACCTCCATGGAAGGGGGTGGACGAAATCTATAGGGAGGACCCTAATGATTTCGTCCAAGGGGCTTGGATAAGGCCTTTGGATAAGCTTAGGCCCCAAGCAAAGGAACATTAGGGTTTTCCCTAAACCCTAGATCCCCCAGCTATATAAGGAGCCTCCTGGCTCCCAAAATTGGCACTCCTTCTCTTGAAGAAACCCTAGGCCGATTTTGCATACCCTATCCTCTCTCCTCACAAGTTTCCTTCTTGCTAGCTCTTGGGTGTGATTCCATTAGAGGCATTACAATTGTGGTGCTAGGCTTCCAAGAAGATCAAGATCAAAGGATTACCAATTGTTTGCTATAGCAATTTAAAGGTATGTAACTCTAAAACCCTAGTTGGTTAATTTTGAAAATAGCCTCTCTCCTTAGGTTTCTTATTTTGCAATTCAAAGTTATATGTTCAATAGTTAAAACATAGATCCAAAGTAGGTTGCATGTGAACTTAGGAATTGTTTTCTAGTTTATTTGTTTTACCCAGAACTCATCAGTGGTATCAGAGCCATTGGCTTTGTTTAAATTGAATTGCTATAATATTTGAATTGCAAATTAGGGTTTATGGCTATTAAACCCTAAATGGCCAAGTTTTCGTTTTTTGGGTTTTTTGGCTTGAAGGGTTTTCGAAAAACCCTAGCCTCCATGAACCCTAATCGAAATTAGGGTTAGGGTTTTGAAAAACCCTAGCCTCCTCCCTTGAATTTCGAAATTTGCTTCTTATTTTAGGGTTTTATCTTATTTTGGATAATTATTGCCTCATTGGATAATTATTGCCTAATTGGATAATTGAGAAAAATAAGGAAACTATCCTTTACCCTAATTTTCGAAATCTAGAGGGATAAGGATTAGGATTAAATTAATTGTTTAATTTGATCAGATAATCCTTACAAGATTTAATAAATTAATTAAAAGTTAATTAATAGATAATTATTAAATCTAGTTCTTTGGTTTATTTTAATTTTTTTTTAAAAATTAATGGTTTATTTTTCGAAAATTTATATAAACCTTAAAGTTTTAAAAAGTTTAAAACACACCTTATATATGTATTATAATTAAAAGTTAAATATTATATATATATAAGAATATAGTCAGTCAAATCGCTAGTACGCCTCATTCAGAAGCTAGTCTATAAGGGGGTATAAGGAAACTGCCTATAAAATGGTAGTTGAATGGGTGTCCACTCTCACCCACCGCTTCCTTGATTAGTGGAGGGTCGTTAGCAGAACGGATTTGATAGGACACTAAATCTCCTTAAAAGTATAATGTTATTAAGAAAGTACTAGAACATTATTTTACAAAATCCCAACTCTAGTTACTTTAGGAAAAATGTGAAAAGTATGCTAACCCATAAAAATTGCACATTATGCTTTATTGGTCGTTAGTGGAGCGTGTGTGGTTAACCAGCACACTAATAGGCACTAATAAAGAGTAGTAATGGGTATCTCATAATTATCATTTTGATGGAGCGTGTGTGGTTTACCGACACATCAATAGTTAATGATAAAGACAATGAGGTTACCAATCACATTTGCATGGTTATTCACATCTTGTTTGTGATCCTCAGTATCCCAGTCACAAATTGAAGAGCATAATCCGAGATTTAAACATGTCATTGAATATTTGCAATGTATCTCAAAAGGAATTAGGAATTTCACTTCATTTGTTTCGTCTAATGGTGGAATTGGTGAATCGTCATTCACCTACCTTTGTGAAATTTACACTTGGATCTCGGCATCCCATTTCTGAGTAGTAAATCTTCATAGTTGGATCCTAACCTTAATATTGTATCTTTGGGTTATTATATTGTGGTATCTTGAAATCTAACTAAAACTTTCTTTCTTTTAAGATGTCTACTCCTGGAAACACTTCTGCTTCATCATCCTCCAACCACAACTTCTCTTTGCTTAACATTTGCTCCAAAGTCGTTATGGATGGCTCAAACTATAACGAAAATGGCGCTTCGTTTTGAGGACAAAGAGTATGTCCTTGAAAAGGAGCTCAAAGAAATTGATGAATCCAAGGTCACTCCCGAAGAATATGCTGCCTACAAGAAGCACTATGACGATGCCACCAAGATGGCATGCATCAAGGTCGCAACCATGTCCCCAGAACTGTAGAGGTACTATGAGGACTACTGGCCCTTTGAGATGAACAAGGACCTTATGGAGAAATACCATAAGCGAGCTCGTCAAGAAAAGTATGAGGTAGTCAAGTCACTCATGGCTTGCAAGATAAAGGAAGGGGAGCTGGTTGTTAGTCATGTGCAAAGAATGCAACGCTACATAGAGCGTTTGGTCAAGCTCAACATTCAATTTGATGAGAAATTGGCCGTTGACATGGTCTTGAACTCATTACCCGATTGTTATGGTCAGTTTATCGTAACTTACCATTTGAACAACACTGAACAGACACTGGCCCAATTGCACAACTTGTTGCACACAGCTGAAGCAGGGATGAAGGGTAAAAGTATAGCCTCGACTCCTGGAAGTGCCCCTGTCTTGGCTATTGGACAGGGAAAGGGGAAAAAGAGGAAAGGTCCTCCAAAGCAAAATTGGAAGAGCAAGGCCCAAGCTGGGTCATCTAGTAATGGCCCAAAGGCTAAGCCCAATACTACCATTCCCCATGTTTCTGATCCAAAGGATGCTGATTGCTTTTATTGTAACATCCCAATTTTCAAGGCCAAAAATTTCACTTTTAAGTAAGTAACATATAAACTAGTTTACCAAAAACATTACCAATGTCGATTCAATTTATAAAGTCGTAACAACGTGTTTCAAACCATATCATCGATAGTAATAAAAATCAGAGTACAATCCCAAGAAAACTCATAATGCGGAAATCATGCGTGTGTGTGATGTGCCACTACCGCGCCGACTCCTTCCCCTTCGCTGAAGAGGTACCTGAAACAAAACTGAAGACTTTAAGCACGAAGCTTAGTGAGTTCCCCCATCATACCACACACCATACAATAACATAATGCCAGGCAATTCTGGGGTGCCTGACTACCCAGGTCAAGCCATTCTGGGGTGCTTGACTTACCCTGTTCAAGCCATTCTGGGGTGCTTGACTTACCCAGGTCAATCCATTCTGGGGTGCTTGACTTTCCCGTCGGTCTATTTCGCCCGACTACCGGGGACTATTTCACCCCCTACTACTACTACCATATAACACACATATACTCCCAGGCAATTTTGGGGTGCCTGACTACCCAGGTCAAGCCATTCTGGGATGCTTGACTTACCCGTCGGTCCTTACGACCGACATACGAGGACTATTTCTCCTCCTACTACTACCACATAATATCATAACATAACATACTGTCAGGCATATCTGGGGTGCCCGACCTACCCTTCGGTCCTAACGACCGAACTTGGGGACTATTCTCCCCCTGCTACCTCTATCACACATAACATATCATGCTAGCACATAAACGTATCAAACCTAGATGAATATCACAAAGACAATCATCTAACATACAACTCCTATTGGTGGGCCGGCATTATGGTCGTAGACCCACCACTACTAGAAGGTAACTCACCTCGATGTTGTGTAGTGTCTGAACTGTCCTCGGCGCGAAGGTTGGCCCTCCTCGACTCCTCAATCCCTACACGACAACCTTCAAGTCATCAAACCGGACATACAACCCAACTAGGGTCAATACCAAAACCAGGCAAGTCAACATTGATCAAAGTCAACGCCCAGTTGACCTGACTCGCCGAGTTGGTCTACCAACTCGTCGAGTCCATGCTCCAGTAACCCGATCCAACCCCGTCACCACTCGTCGATCCTTGCGAGAACTCATCGAGTTCTCCTTCATTCAAACCATCAGGACCATCTTCATCCGACTTGCCGAGTTCTTCCTTCAACTCGGCGAGTTCATCTCCCTCATAAGAACGAGTCCAGTCTATGACTCGCCGAGTTGTATGAACAACTCGTCGAGTCCATCTTTAAAGGTTGGGAGATTTCCATGGACTCGCCGAGTCTGTTCATACACTCGTCGAGTCCCATGATTCCCAGGTCCCTTTACGAGTCTAAACATTTACGGGAATTCCTTCCCGAACCACTAGTCCAACCACAGAAGGGATTTAGTGGTCACTACACACCGACTCACCGAGTTCCAAGAACAACTCGTCGAGTTCCTTCTTGAGCCTTACTATACAGTCGATTTGAATGGGTCTTAACATGTCAAAACCATAGATCTGGCCTCCTAATGTCCATTTTATACGTAAAGTTCCAAACTTGGTGCACATGCATGGGGTTTTTGGCTCAAAAATACATAAAAGGTGCTCTACAATGTGCATGGGGCTCTCATGGCCATAGAGTTGGCACCTTTATGCCATGAGACCCCTCCAATGACTCAGATCTGAAAGTAAAAAAATCATGAATCACCTCACACATCCGAAAGTGGCTTAGAAAGCCCTAAATGCACCCAAAATCTAAGCTCTAAAGATGAACAACCAAATGGAAGACCAAAACAGGGGGCATTTACCTTGATTGAGTTGAAGATGGAATAAGATCTCTGAATCTACAAGCCCCAACTCGAATTCCCAAGCTTCTTCCTTCCTTCCAAGCTTCAAAAACCACCCAAAAGCACCAAAAATGGCCTTAGATCACTCAAAGCGGCTAGGGTTTCGATATGAGGTGTTCTGGGAGCATAAGGGACGATGGAGGCTGCAATAAGACGTTTAAATAGGGTGCAAACCCTCAAATTTAGGGTTTCACCCAAACAGCACCTACTCGCCGAGTCAGTCCCCGACTCGTCGAGTAGGTCACTTAAACTTCCCGCGGATCCCGTCTCTACTCGACGAGTTGATGGCCATCAACTCGTCGAGTCCCAGAGTAAATACATAAAATTCATAAATAAAATACATACCAGTAATCCGGTGTTACAAATCTCCCCCACTTATTTTAAACTTCGTCCTCGAAGTCTGCTGCTGAACCTGGAAAAAGCTCGGGGTAGTGCTCCCTCATATCTTCCTCCAGCTCCCAAGTCCATTCCGATCCCTTGCGGTGCTACCATTGCACCTTCACCAGCTCCACCCTCTTGTTCCGTAGGTCCTTCGACTTCCTATCGAGGATCGCCACTGGCCGCTCGATGTAATTCAGGCTAACATCCACCTGAATGTCCTCCAAGGGTACCACCGCCGAGTCGTCCACCAGGCACTTTCTTAACTGGGAGACGTGAAACGTGTTGTGGATCTGACTGAGTTCCGCTGGCAGATCTAGCCTATACGCCACCTTGCCCACCCGGGCCATAACCCTAAAGGGTCCAATATACCTGGGGCCCAGCTTGCCCCGCTTCCTGAATCGGATGACGCCCTTCCATGGCGACACCTTCAGGAGGACCATATCCCTGACCCGGAACTCCAGGTCCGAGCGGCGCTTGTCGGCATAACTTTTCTGCCGACTCTGAGCAGTCTGAAGCCTGCTCCTGACCTGCTGAATCCTCTCTGTCGTCTTGAGCACCACTTCGGTGCTCCCCATGACCCTCTGGCCCACCTCACCCAAACATATCGGGGTCCTGCACTTCCTCCCCAATAACATCTCAAAGGGAGGACGATCGATACTCGCGTGATAGCTGTTGTTGTAAGAGAACTCAGCTAATGGAAGATAGGTATCCCAACTACCACCGAAGTCTAGAACGCATGCCCGCAGCATATCCTCCAAAGTTTGGATGGTCCGCTCACTCTGACCGTCCGTCTGCGGGTGGAACGTTGTGCTGAAGTGTAGACGAGTACCCAACTCGTCGTGAAACTTCTTCCAGAACCTGGAAGTAAACCGCACGTCTCGGTCTGAAATCACCGAAAAACTGGCACTCTGTGCCGAGCTACTACCTCTCGGATATAGATGTCGGCCAACTTCTCGGCCGAAATGCTCTCCTGGATCGGTATGAAATAGGCACTCTTGGTCAACCGATCCACGATCACCCAAATCGAATCCACTCCCCGTGCAGTCCTGGGAAGCTTGGTGATGAAGTCCGTGGTAATATCTTCCCATTTCCACATGGGAATGTCTAACGGCGCATCTTGTCGTGTGGCCTCTGGTGCTCGGCCTTGACCTTCCTGTAGGTTAAGCACCGCTCTACGTACCAAGCTACGTCCCACTTCATGCAGGGCCACCAGTAATCGGGTCGAAGATCTCTGTACATCTTTGTTGCCCCGGGATGAATCGAGAATCAGGATTTGTGCGCCTCCTCCATCAGAACCTGGCGCACACCCCCATGGTAGGGAACCCATACCCTACGATGTAGAGTCAATAATCCTCGACTGTCGTAGTCGAAGGAGGAAACCTGTCCCACAATACGCTCGCTCTTCCGATGTTCCTCCTTCATAGCCTCCTGCTGGGCCTCTCGGATCTGCTCCAACAGTGGAGTCACTACTGTCATCCGCATGCAGATGTCTCTGATCGGTGCTGCCTTACGACTAAGCGCATCGGCCACTACATTGGCCTTCCCCGGGTGGTAAAGGATCTCACAATCATAATCCTTCACCACATCTAACCACCGACGCTGCCTCATATTCAGATTCGGCTGATCCATGAGGTATCTCAAACTCTTATGGTCCGTGTAAATGGTACATCGAACCCCATAGAGATAGTGTCGCCAAATCTTGAGGGCGAAGACGACCGCCCCCAACTCCAAATCGTGTGTCGGGTAGTTCGCCTCGTGGGGCTTCATTTGCCTCGAGGCGTAGGCGATGACATGCCCTCTCTGCATCAGTACTGCGCCCATGCCCGAAATAGACGCGTCACAGTATACTACAAAATCCTCCACGCCCTCTCGCAGGGCTAAGATCGGCGCCTCACACAATCTCTGTCTCAGATTCTCGAACGCTGCCTACTGCTTAGGCCCCCAACGAAAGACTACGGCCTTCTTCGTTAGCCGGGTTAAAGGTACGGATATCTTGGAGAAATCCTGGATGAATCTCCGATAATAGCCGGCTAATCCCAGGAAACTCTGAATCTCAGATGGAGACTTCGGAACCTCCCATCTCATCACGGCCTCCACCTTGGTCGGGTCGACCAGAATACCGTTCTGGTTGACAAGGTGCCCAAGAAACTGCACCTCACGCAACCAGAACTCGCACTTGGAGAACTTGATGTACAAGCTCTTCCTCCTCAGAGTATCCAAAACCTCTCGCAGATGCTCCTCATGCTGCTCCTGCGTCTTGGAGTAGACCAAGATATCATCAATAAAAACTATCACAGACCGATCCAGCATCGGTCTGCACACACGGTTCATAAGATCCATGAACGCGACAGGAGCATTGGTGAGCCCGAAGGGCATCACCACGAACTCGTAGTGGCCATAGCGAGTCCAAAAAGCAGTCTTCTGTACATCCTCATCCCTGACTCACATCTGATGGTAGCCTGATCGCAAGTCTATCTTGGAAAACCAAGATGCTCTCTGAAGTTGGTCGAACAAATCATCTATCCTCGAGAGTGGGTAATGATTCTTCACCGTTACCTTGTTCAGCTCCCGGTAATCTATACACATGCGATGCGACCCGTCCTTCTTCTTGACAAACAGAATCGGGGCTCCCCAAGGCGAGCTACTCGGCCTGATGAATCCCTTGTCTAGCAGTTCCTGCAGCTGCGTAGACAACTCCTGCATCTCGGGAGGAGCCAACCGATATGGTGCCTTGGCTATCGGAGTCGCACCAGGGACTAGGTCGATCCTGAACTCCACCTGTCGTTCCGGAGTTATCCCAGGCAGCTCCTCTGGGAATACATCCGCGTAATCTCGCACCACCGGAACATCTATCATCGTCGTCTTACCCTCCTCTCGGGTATCCATAACATAGGCGACATACCCAGCACAACCCTGCTGAAGGTAGCGCCTGGCCCTCGTTGCTGAACATAGTGCTGGTTCGCGTTGTGGCCTCTCGTCCTGAATCACCAGCTCTCCCCCACTCGGGGTCCTGATCCGAACCAACTGCCGCGCGCAGTCGATCACTGCCCTGTTGTGGCTCAACCAATGCATGCCTATAATCACCTTGTTCCCACGCAGCGGAATGGGAACCAAGTCTACCAAATAACGCTCCTCGAACAATCTCAAAACATAGTCCCTGAAAACTGCCGACGCTCGTACTGATCGGTCATCGGCAATCTCGACCTCTAGAGGGCAATCCAACATGCCCGAAGACTCAGGGAACCTCTTGCTAAGTGCAAGAGAGACAAATGATCGGGCAGCGCCCAAGTCAAACAACACCTGAACTGGGATACCGTTCACATGGAATGATCCCATTACCACATAGGGTGCGGTGCGTGCCTCCTCGGTAGTCAACTGGAAGGCTCGGCTCCTCACCACTAGAGCCTCTATCTTGCCCTGCCGACCATCGGTGATCCGCAGGGTTGCTGGAGCTGGCGCCTTCACTGGCGCTGCTGCTGTCAACTGAGGGCAATTGGTCTTTTTATGGCCTCGCTGGTTGCAGTGAAAGCACAACAACTCCGATGTCTGGAAAGTGGGCGCAGGGGCGGTACAATCTCTACTAAAGTGCCCCGTCTTGCCGCACTTGTAGCAGCCCGATGATCCCATCCTACAAACCCCCTCATGAGCCCTGCCGTATTTCCTGCAGCGGCCCTGTCCTGACTGGCCCTTCGTCCTAGTGTCTGCTCCCTTGGGCTTCTTCCCCGAAGCCCCAGTAACCTGTCCCTCCTCTGCCTTCCTCTTCCTGAGGTGCTCCAAGTCTATCTCCCTCTCACTCGCCCTGGAAATCATGGAATCCAGGGTCAGGCATGCCGAGAAGCTGACATGCTCCCGGATGTCTACCCTCAACATATCATGATAGCGGGTTTTCCGCATCTCCTCATCTCCCGCAAACCGGGGCACCAACAATGCCCTCTCCCGGAACTTGGCGGTAATCTCCGCCACTGACTCCGTCGTCTGCCTCATATCCAGAACTCCCTGGCTAGCTGCTGAAGCTCTACAGCTGGCGCAAACTCAGACCTGAACCTGGTCACAAAGTCCGACCAAGTCATAGCCTCAATTTCTGAGGCTCCTAACGAGTCACCAACCGACTCCCACCAATCCCTGGCCCAGTCTCTCAAACAACCTGCAGCATACCGCACCTTCGACCCCTCAGGGCAGAAGCTTGTAAGCTGTGCAGACTCAATGTCCGCAATCCATCTCCTGGCTGCGATGGGGGTCCTTGGCCCCGTGGAAATCCAGCGCACCGCTGCTCCTGAAGTCCTTGAAGGACAGTGTGCGTGATCCTGACTGACTGGATGCCATATCTGTTCTTAGGATCATCCAAGTCTTCACGTGTTCATCAAGTGCTCTTGACTTGATATTCCTTAACTTCAACCTTCCACTCTTCAAGTCATCACTCAAGGTGAGTTCATACCCCTACATGTTCAAGTTTTCTTCAGTTTTCAGGGGGGGAATACAAGTTAAAACACCAAAACATATTCAAAACTCAACTTGACAGCTTACTACAGACTAGTTGTGACTTGTTCACGCACTGTTTTACCCAACTTAAACTTAATATTTTTCAAAAATGTTTAATATGCAAGTAGTTTAGGTTTATACCTTTAAAATGACTACTTGCACATCTCCATACGATTTTTCTACAATTTATGGTGATTTTTACAAAACTGTCTATCATTTCAGAAACGAATTCGGACCAGTCTATGAATATGAACGTTTTCACACAAGTTAAAGACTTCTAAAAATCATAGTAAAATATATGAATAAATTAGACACATTTTATGAACTCTCAGAGTTTACGGATTCAGTTTTCGACTTTGTATGATTTTTTCTATGATATTTTCAAAACAGTGTAGAAAGAGTAAAAACTAGTTACATAGCTTACCATATTAATAACACTTTGTAGTATGTTGAGCAAAGTGAATAACAATAAGTTTCTAAATGTTTGGATGCATTCTTGTTATTTTACCATCATAAACAAAAATTAGTCATTCATGTTAAGGTTTTTCCTCCATTATTTTCGAACACATATAATAAACTACCTTAAGTATAGTTTATGAATTTTCGATAAAAGCATACTACATGGAAAAGGTTTTACTCTCAAAACAAATGGGTTTTTCATATACTACTTGATAAACTATAATAGTAATAGTTTATGGATACATATCACTAATGTATTTTCATAAAAGGTGATTTCACTTCCACCACGGAAGGGGCTTTATACTCAAACTATATGTAAACTAGTTAACGTAAGTTGTGAGACATTCTCATAGTACTCTTTGAGTACTGGTTAAAAATCCTGAATTAGTTATAACCAGAGTCTCTTGTAGGGAGAGTGTGATAATTGTGTATAGATCTATATTGGGATTGACAACCCACACCCATGCTGCTTGCATAAGTCCGATCGGCCGATCGTGGGTGACAAATGTCATTTTGTTTCCGACGTCTGAAGACCGTCGCAGCAGGTCATCCGGTCGTAGTATGGTTATAACGACTCACATAGGGAGTTAACAATCTTTCCAGTTTATAGGGAAAATTCTATTTTGAAAAGGGGTTAAGACTACATGACTTTTTACAAGGAAAATAAGGGAGTTAACAATCTTTTCGGTCGTAGTATGGTTATAAAACACTCACATATTCTCGGTCTTGGGATTTAAGACTACATGACTTTTTACAAGGAAAATAAGGGATTTTTCTTGAAGTATACATTTTAAAGTACCAGGTTTATACTAAATAGCTTTCATGATTACAAAACTTCGTTTCATCTAGAATTGTTAGACTTCAGCTATAATGGCAAAGTGTACATGTTAGAGTTATATATGAATTATTAGCAATCGACTTAGAATTGGTGGGCCCGCCTCACTTCCTGTTCCTTGTTTGGTTGTGGATCTAGGGCAGACCCACTATATTCGACGGTTTATTTAACTAAAATTTTATATAACTTATATACACTGGGTGATTATAGAAGGAATCTACAGATCTTTCTAGGGTAAATTCTTGCATAACATAGGAGCATTCATGTCACACTTACTAAAGAAAATATTGGATTTTCTGGAATCATACTCTATCGCTTTTAACAAGGAAAACGATTTCTTTCTCAAATAAAACTCTTATGAACTCACCAACTTAATTGTTGATACTCTTTCCAAAACTACTTGTATTCTCAGGAAAACAGTGAAACAGGAAATCAACAAGCTTTTGAGGATGGGACGTTAAATCGTCAAACATTTCAATTTCGTCATCATAGTGTAATTGAATTGAAACATGTAAAAACACACTATGGCATAACTTTTTCAATTATATTTATGATGATTGTATTTACTTTGAGCACTATTATACTCGTTGTTGTGATACTATACATGAAGTCCTCCACCCCCGGACGTTTCCGCCATCCTTGGTTTGGGGGTGTGACAATATCGCTCTTGAATGCCCTGAGGCGATCCTCCATCAACTCAATGATCCCTTCCTTTGTAGTATGTTGAGCAAAGTGAATAACAATAAGTTTCTAAATGTTTGGATGCATTCTTGTTATTTTACCATCATAAACAAAAATTAGTCATTCATGTTAAGGTTTTTCCTCCATTATTTTCGAACACATATAATAAACTACCTTAAGTATAGTTTATGAATTTTCGATAAAAGCATACTACATGGAAAAGGTTTTACTCTCAAAACAAATGGGTTTTTCATATACTACTTGATAAACTATAATAGTAATAGTTTATGGATACATATCACTAATGTATTTTCATAAAAGGTGATTTCACTTCCACCACGGAAGGGGCTTTATACTCAAACTATATGTAAACTAGTTAACGTAAGTTGTGAGACATTCTCATAGTACTCTGAGTACTGGTTAAAAATCCTGAATTAGTTATAACCAGAGTCTCTTGTAGGGAGAGTGTGATAATTGTGTATAGATCTATATTGGGATTGACAACCCACACCCATGCTGCTTGCATATGTCCGATCGGCCGATCGGGGGTGACAAATGTCATTTCGTTTCCGACGTCTGAAGAACGTCGCAGCAGGTCATCCGGTCGTAGTATGGTTATAACGACTCACATAGGGAGTTAACAATCTTTCCAGTTTACAGGGAAAATTCTATTTTGAAAAGGTGTTTTATCTATTTAAAACTACTTGAACGTTATAAGTATAAAACACTCACATATTCTCGATCTTGGGATTTAAGACTACATGACTTTTTATAAGGAAAATAAGGGATTTTTCTTGAAGTATACATTTTAAAGTACCAGGTTTATACTAAATAGCTTTCATGATTACAAAACTTCGTTTCATCTAGAATTGTTAGACTTCAGCTATAATGGCAAAGTGTACATGTTAGAGTTATATATGAATTTATTAGCAATCGACTTAGAATTGGTGGGCCCACCTCACTTCCTGTTCCTTGTTTGGTTGTGGATCTAGGGCAGGCCCACTATATTCGACGGTTTCTTTAACTAAAATTTTATATAACTTATATACACTGGTTGATTATAGAAGGTATCTACAGATCTTTCTAGGGTAAATTCTTGCATAACATAGGAGCATTCATGTCACACTTACTAAAGAAAATATTGGATTTTCTGGAATCATACACTATCGCTTTTAACAAGGAAAATGATTTCTTTCTCAAATAAAACTCTTATGAACTCACCAACTTAATTGTTGACACTCTTTCCAAAACTACTTATATTCTCAGGAAATCAGTGAAATAGGAAATCAACAAGCTTTTGAGGATGGGACGTTAAATCGTCAAACATTTCATTTTTGTCATCATATTGTAATTGAATTGAAACATGTAAAAACATACTATGGTATAACTTTTTCAATTATATTTATGATGGTTGTATTTACTTTGAGCACTATTATACTCGTTGTTGTGATACTATACATGAAGTCCTCCACCCTCGGACGTTTCCGCCATCCTTGGTTTGGGGGTGTGACAGATTGGTATCAGAGGATTGTTTATAGTGAACTAAGTATATCGAACCACATAAGATATACAAACTATAAATGCATTGGGACTAAAGTCTCTGGTTAAACATTATTAATTAACTATACTTTTAGAAATAAATAGTTTCTTGTTAAAAGTATGAGTGCATGCATACATACTAGTACAATATCATACCTAGGATAACACAAAAGTTAAAAATAGAGGAGTTGTACAATGTGAATATGCCCTGGGATATGTAGTCAAGTCTGGGAGGAATATAGCCTGATCAACTATATTCGTCTGAGAAGTGACTAGTATGTGCCGGGAGATAGTCATAGTGGGCAACAAGTCTATCAACTTACCAACACCCATACTAGAAAATCGTTAACAACCAAACATAACATTTAAAATACTATAGGAGTATTTTGTGGTGCTATAACTTATGTGAAAACTAAACAGATTCTTGCTAGTAGGTCTACAATCACTAAATGGATACGCTAAAGTTATATATAACTTAGATATGTAACTGGTATGCACCATGTCATCATAAAAGTAACTAAGGAGGATCAAACCTCTATAAGTATTTCTAGGAATATGATTATTATATGCCTCTTACCTCAACCCTATTCTCGCACGGACATCATGACAAGATCTTACTTACCAGGAGGCCCCTACTTTCCGAACCCGGAGAGTTAGTGGGTGATGAGGAAAAGAGTCGGGGGTCGAGCCAGAGGCCGACAACTCTCCATACATAGCCAGGGCTCTCGCAAACCGTCTCGACTACATCAAACCTATGCCCCGTTGGGCAGCATTGATCAAGGGGTGGAGTCGCCATCAGCAACAGCAATCACCATTTGGGGATGTATTGTCGTGAGCAGAGTTCATTTTACTCACAAGACCTTGTAGATTAGGTCTATGAGTATGCGTCGGTGCTACTCCCCTCCATGTGTAGGCCCGACCCCGCGAGTTAGTGATGACACTAGTCAAGATATTTATTTGTGGTCCAAACTTTTTCTTGCAATAATGTGGTGTGGACCTACATCAGGCTCAAAACCTTTCTCTAAAAACTAAATATACTAAAATCATACAAATGAAAGGGGCATGCGTATTATTTCATTGGGAGCAATACTACTAAGAATTCATAAGTTTATCATATATAGACTCTCTTTATGAATTGCTTTCAGAACACCAAAAAAAAAAATTGGAACACGATACACTCAGAACTAAGATAAAATAACTCCCGACGTATAAACTCTTATTCGATACTCATTATCATCTCGCCTTTTTAAAACCTCATGGTTGAAAGGTGCCTTTCCATAGACCTATAGGGTGCGGTCATACCAGCACTAATGCACCGGATCTCATTAGAACTTCTCAGCTAAGTGTGTTTGGACAAACATAATCCCAAGATAGGTAAAACTTAACGCCCGTACGAAACCTACCCACTACCATAACTCCGTCTCAGGAACGTTAGCAGAAACATCAAGAATAGTTCGGTAAAGTGCGAAATTTATATATGTGTATATAAATGATAAGGGTATAACTAGAATCATCCCCACTCACGAAAT
Organism: Lactuca virosa; assembly: GCF_052849685.1. Lineage (NCBI taxonomy): Eukaryota > Viridiplantae > Streptophyta > Magnoliopsida > Asterales > Asteraceae > Lactuca > Lactuca virosa. The sequence goes on from NC_136434.1 coordinate 45,744,001, forward strand.
AGTTTCTCCCCATGCAACAGAGTTATGTATTCACAAGGAGGTAACCAGCCAGCAAGCAAGGCAGCAATCCTGCAGATAGACTCTGCTACTTTTCAAGCTGCGGTCACGACATCCATGACAGCCGTCATGGCGCAACTCAATGCTAACAACGCCCACAGAGGTGAAGGCAGTGTTGGCAATTCTAACCGCAGTAACAGTCAAGAACACCAGCGGGTGTCTACCCACGAAGACGTCTCAGACCACAAACCTAAGAACAAGAAACAAAAATTTTGGGACAAAAATAAGCGCAACCTATCTCAAAAACGCGCTAAAAGACAACAATCCGTGGCAGCCCCTATAATTACAACATCAGTCCCGACTCATGTCTCGACACTAGCCACAACGTTTGTCACTCAAGCACCGGTCAGACAATATATGGGAACACTTCCAAAGTGTAACAAGTGTGGCTACCATCACAATGGGGTTTTCCGGGTGTTGCACTTTAAAAACTGCAACAAGAACGGACATACTGCCCATTTCTGCAGGACCCGGACCCAACACATCGCTTCAATCACCAACACCAGTGTAAGTCCAGTATGCTACCTATGCGGTGAAACGGGACACTTCAAGAGAGACTGTCCAACTGAGAGGAATGACGGGGGAGCAGGAGGAGTGTGGCAAACAAACTAGCAGGAGCAACAAGGAACCTTATTAGGACTTTTGTAATGATTCCAACAACAAAAACGTTTAAGTACCATATGGTTGTAATGAATTTGGTATGTTTGCTAAAATTACCGTATATCAAAAAGTAGTTAAAATACTCTCTCGTTCAATCAAATCAAAGACACTTATATATGATCTTAGGATCATTACCAGTGATCTGGGATAACTTGGTATATACATCAGGGTTAATCATAATCAAAATACTACAGACTTAAAGCGAATAATTCCGTCCTAACTCCTGTTCCATGTCTAGTAGTGGGGTTAGCGTAGAGCCACTCACTCGACGATTTCATCCATACCAAATTACATACGACTTGCATATACCGCTTGATCATAGAGTGACCTGTCGAGGATCATGATATAAAGTATCATTACTAGCTATCAGAACACACTTACTACCAGTGTTGGCTGTTGTGGTATGAATCATTTGCAGTAACAATAACATCGATCAAAATGGAACACACTAACAAGAATCACAGGATACTCTATTTCCCTAACGAATAATTCGTACGAATACAACTTAACACATATATTACTAAAAAGATCTGTTGTCGTCATTCGATGTCGATTGGTATAGTCCTCACTTTCCCGATTAAACGACTACGAAAAGACCCTCCACCTAACCTCGAAAACCTTCGTCTCTTATAAACGCAAATCCAACACGGACCTCCGGGTCATCTCTCGCTGTGAAACCCCAAAACACTCACCAGAGGATTATTATACCTTCCGAACCTTTTCAAATTATTCCTAGTAAACCCTTCGAGAATACCACTCGTATAACAGGACAAGATCAAGCACAGAAGCTTAGGACGGGTATGGTTAGTCTATCACTACGAAGTGTATACGCGAGGATAATAAATAATTAAGATTCTACAGACATTGGATGTGTGTTTCCGCCCTATTTCCTATTCCTTGTCTAGTTGTGGACTTGGGGCGGAGTCACCCATCCAACTGTCTTACCAACCCTAATTACATACGACCTATATGCACAAGTTAATGATAGATGGACCAGGTACGAGTCCTACCATGAACCTCGGGACAACGCTACCCAGGAGTGCGAGTGAACGTTCTACCATCCAAATAAGTCTAGTCTCGCGAACCGAATCTATATGCTCCCTACCGACCTAATCAAACGAGAAACACTAAAGCAGACCCTATGCAGCGCTCCGAGGGGAAGTTATTACTTATGACCTAGTATAAATTCGAGAAAGGCTGAAAGCATCTCGAAACCGAAAAAAGAACTACACGGATAAGCGACGCAAACCCTCAGAATTTCGGGTTGGTGACCGAGTTCTACCGAAGGCCTCACCGTTCAAAAGAATGATATGTTTCGGTAAACATGGGAAACTAAATCCAAGGTGCAGCGGACCATTCGAAATCCTCACTAGGATTGGCCCGGTAGTATACAAACTTCGACTGCCTCAAGAACCTAATAACGTATATCCAACCATCCACGCGTCAAATTTAAAGAAAAGTATGACCGACGAGACTCTTGTGATACCTCCCGACGAAATCAAAGACGCATCCCTGTTGTGAAGGTCTGTTGGATCGTAAAACAAGGACCCGAGTTCACCTGGGAACGTGAAGACCAAATGAAGCAAAAATACCCACATCTATCCCCCAACCTTTGATGTCCCACTCAAACTGTTAATTTCGGGAAGAAATTCCTTCTAACGGGGGGATAATGTGACAACCGTCAAAGTGAACAATGTCAAACCGGTCAAACTTAACCAATACTTGTATAAGAAAATATATTTTAAAAATGTGTGTTGGCATGCCAAGAATTCAAGTGTTTCATATATTCTATGTGAATAAAAATGTAAAAACCCTAAAAAGGGAGTTAAATGCATCAAAACACGACTAAGGACCCTTTCGGGGACTTAAAACAATCATAAACGAAGTATAACGGGGTTCACGAACCTTACATTACGAGATTATGCGATAATAATGGCTAAGATCAAATCTCTCCCAAATCTCTCCAAGTATGTGAAATCTCTCCAAGTATGTGAAATCTCTCCCAGATCTCTCCAAGTATGTGAAATCTCTCCAAGTATGTGAAATCTCTCCCAAATCTCTCCAAGTATGTGATCCCAAATCTCTCCAAGTATATGAAATCTCTCCAAATATGTGAAATCTCTCCCAAAATCTCTCTCAAACTTTTTATAGTCATCCGGGTCATCCCGACCCTTAACTTGGTCAAAAATCACGCAAAACGGAAAGATTTCTCGAAAAATATCCATATAGAACCGAAACCCCTCTTAGGAACTGAATCTCTTAGGAACCGAACCTCTTAGGGCCGAACCCTTCTAATAGGACCGAACCCTCTCGGAGCCAAGCATGTCAGAAGCGAACCCTCCTCAGGACCGAACTTGCAAGAAGCAAACATGTGCATCTCGGACCGAAGATCAGCAGACCGAACCGAGACCCTTCGGTCCCTCCCCCTCGCACCTTCGGTCCCTTCTCCTCCTCTCGGTTCCTTATTTCCCTTCTCTCGGTTCTGACTCTCTTAGAGACGAACCTCGCAGGTTCGGTCCATATTGCCCGGTTTTCAACCACTTTCGCTTCCTAAGCCCGTTTTTGACGTTTTTGATGGGATTTTTTCACCAAATTCATATTTTTATCATTTTTAACCCCCATAACTCATATTTTATTTATTTTTCAAGGATTTATTAATTAAAATCATTATTTTATGTTAAGAGGAGTATTCTACCCCACAAGTGGGTCAAGTGTGCCCACTTGCCTCCATGGGTCATCCTCTCATTAGCCACCTTATCCACGTCACACAAACCAAGGCACACATCACTTCAAACTCACAAGTTGCTCCAACTACCTTCATTATATATAGAGATCCATGGAGCATTTCTTGGCTTACTTGCTCATTTCAAACACATACACTTCTCATACCACCCAAGAAGGCTTCTTTCTCTCTACTTCCCACCACTTTGTGCAAGTGTTCTTGAGTTGCTACTGCACTTTTTGGTAAGTATTCCATCTAAACTCAAGTGTTATTCCAAAATTTCATAACACTCTTGGATCATTGACTCATATCTCAACGCCAAAAATCGTTCTTAGGATCATCCAAGTCTTCACGTGTTCATCAAGTGCTCTTGACTTGATATTCCTTAACTTCAACCTTCCAATCTTCAAGTCATCACTCAAGGTGAGTTCATACCCCTACATGTTCAAGTTTTCTTCAGTTTTCAGGGGGGGAATACAAGTTAAAACACCAAAACATATTCAAAACTCAACTTGACAGCTTACTACAGACTAGTTGTGACTTGTTCACGCACTGTTTTATCCAACTTAAACTTAATATTTTTCAAAAATGTTTAATATGCAAGTAGTTTAGGTTTATAAATTTAAAATGACTACTTGCACATCTCCATACGATTTTTCTACAATTTATGGTGATTTTTACAAAACTGTCTATCATTTCAGAAACGAATTCGGACCAGTCTATGAATATGAACGTTTTCACACAAGTTAAAGACTTCTAAAAATCATAGTAAAATATATGAATAAATTAGTCACATTTTATGAACTCTCAGAGTTTACGGATTCAGTTTTCGACTTTGTATGATTTTTTCTATGATATTTTCAAAACAGTGTAGAAAGAGTAAAAACTAGTTACATAGCTTACCATATTAATAACACTTTGTAGTATGTTGAGCAAAGTGAATAACAATAAGTTTCTAAATGTTTGGATGCATTCTTGTTATTTTACCATCATAAACAAAAATTAGTCATTCATGTTAAGGTTTTTCCTCCATTATTTTCGAACACATATAATAAACTACCTTAAGTATAGTTTATGAATTTTCGATAAAAGCATACTACATGGAAAAGGTTTTACTCTCAAAACAAATGGGTTTTTCATATACTACTTGATAAACTATAATAGTAATAGTTTATGGATACATATCACTAATGTATTTTCATAAAAGGTGATTTCACTTCCACCACGGAAGGGGCTTTATACTCAAACTATATGTAAACTAGTTAACGTAAGTTGTGAGACATTCTCATAGTACTCTTTGAGTACTGGTTAAAAATCCTGAATTAGTTATAACCAGAGTCTCTTGTAGGGAGAGTGTGATAATTGTGTATAGATCTATGTTGGGATTGACAACCCACACCCATGCTGCTTGCATAAGTCCGATCGGCCGATCGTGGGTGACAAATGTCATTTTGTTTCCGACGTCTGAAGACCGTCGCAGCAGGTCATCCGGTCGTAGTATGGTTATAACGACTCACATAGGGAGTTAACAATCTTTCCAGTTTATAGGGAAAATTCTATTTTGAAAAGGGGTTAAGACTACATGACTTTTTACAAGGAAAATAAGGGAGTTAACAATCTTTTCGGTCGTAGTATGGTTATAAAACACTCACATATTCTCGGTCTTGGGATTTAAGACTACATGACTTTTTACAAGGAAAATAAGGGATTTTTCTTGAAGTATACATTTTAAAGTACCAGGTTTATACTAAATAGCTTTCATGATTACAAAACTTCGTTTCATCTAGAATTGTTAGACTTCAGCTATAATGGCAAAGTGTACATGTTAGAGTTATATATGAATTATTAGCAATCGACTTAGAATTGGTGGGCCCGCCTCACTTCCTGTTCCTTGTTTGGTTGTGGATCTAGGGCAGACCCACTATATTCGACGGTTTATTTAACTAAAATTTTATATAACTTATATACACTGGGTGATTATAGAAGGAATCTACAGATCTTTCTAGGGTAAATTCTTGCATAACATAGGAGCATTCATGTCACACTTACTAAAGAAAATATTGGATTTTCTGGAATCATACTCTATCGCTTTTAACAAGGAAAACGATTTCTTTCTCAAATAAAACTCTTATGAACTCACCAACTTAATTGTTGATACTCTTTCCAAAACTACTTGTATTCTCAGGAAATCAGTGAAACAGGAAATCAACAAGCTTTTGAGGATGGGACGTTAAATCGTCAAACATTTCAATTTCGTCATCATAGTGTAATTGAATTGAAACATGTAAAAACACACTATGGCATAACTTTTTCAATTATATTTATGATGATTGTATTTACTTTGAGCACTATTATACTCGTTGTTGTGATACTATACATGAAGTCCTCCACCCCCGGACGTTTCCGCCATCCTTGGTTTGGGGGTGTGACAATATCGCTCTTGAATGCCCTGAGGCGATCCTCCTTCAACTCAATGATCCCTTCCTTCATCGACCCGAAAATCACCGGGGTCGACTCAAGGATACCTCTCGTGATCTCAGAAGCAATGAAATCATGTAGTCCCTCATCAACTGGCTCGGTACTTGCTCCCGAACCTGATCCCGAGCCGGATCCTGATCCTGAACCTCCCCCTCCGTGACGTGTGATCATCACCATTCTGAAACATAACACATAATCGTCAGAATCATACATAAACCTCGGGTGGTATCATACACTGTACAAGTTTCCTGGTTCTATCTCGGCCCTCCTTGACTCGAGTACGGATTCTTTGTTTTCAGTAGTACGGGCCCATACTACCTTCCACATCTATCCGTACTTTCCTCAAGGATTGCTTCGACTTCACCAAGTCCCTTCTACTACTGTTGCACTCTTATCCAATCTCGTCCTAGGCTTACCCTAGGGTAACTCTCCAACCTACTCTTCGCCATCAGCTGCATAAGGAACCCCGGCTACCTTTACCTAACTAGCTTGCGAATACCATTACATATTACTAAGACCAGATAATTCTTCGAATGAAAGGTCCTACCCCACAATGGTTGGACTCAAACAAGAGCTGCGCAGTAGAGCCAAACCTAACCTTCTGAAACTAGTTCGTCCTTGCAATATGTTGTTGGATTAGATGTCTAAGCCCATAACTATTATTGGTATGTACTTGACCCGAGAGTAGCATGGTCCATTTGGGTTGCATATCATCAGGACAATTTGTTAGGATGGACTTTTGAGAGAAGGTTATTTATGGTTTATTAATATATTATAAGTTATAATATATTAATATGAAATCATATGTTTTAATTAGTATCGATCAAGAATTAATTTGGAATTAATTTAGTGATCAAAAGAGACTAATTAAATCTATGGGGACTAATTATGATAATTAGTTATATTTATATGTGTTGGGCTTATGATCCATGTTGGACCAAGTTTATGTATGTATACATAAAGAGTTGGGCCACATGAACCATGGATCATAAAACCCATGGGTATGGATTATGGGTTATACCCATGACCCTTGGAATCCTACATATAAATAGGTTACTCCATAGCCAAAATCACCACTTCTTTTCTTAGAGAAATATGGAGGTGTTTTGGTGCATGGAATTCTCTCTCAAGAGCCACCTTTGTCCTAGGTGTGTTGTGATTCCATTTGAGGCATTTCATACTATTGGTGCTAAGCTCTTAAGGCCAAATACATCAAGACTTCAAGCCACATAAAAGGTATGTTTCCCTAACTAGTATATTATATGGTTTATGTCAAATGCATGCTAGTTATAGGTTTAATGCCTTGGAAACCATTTGCATGTATAATAGAGAAAACATAGATCCAAGGTATTTAGGGTAGTATGTGCACCATAGGATGTTGTAGTATACTAAAACCCAACAGTGGTATCAGAGCCATGGGTTGTTTTCTATTATATTTGATGCAAATTTTTTTTTTTCAAGTTGAAGGAAAAAAAAAGAAAAGAAAACATGAAGTTTGTCAAATTTTATGATAATTACTTGATTTTATGAAAAACTAATTATTTATAAAATTTGAGTCACTTTACTACAAGAGTTGAATTAGGTCAATTTATTAAAAGATAGAATGATATGATTGTTTTATTTGTTTTAAAAGTTTGATCTAAATGGTTTTAAGGAGTTACAAATTTTGTCATAAAATTTTGGAACTCAAAAGTTTTTTTTTTAAAGTTACGATCTTAAGAGTTTTGAAACTTCCATAAGTTATGGATGTGAAATGTCTCATTTATTAACTCTTTAGGTTATGAATTCCAAGAGTCTTCAAAGGATAATTGTCAAAGTTTCAAGATTTGTATTAGTTTATATGATTATCTAATTTCTTGAAAATTGTTGATGTGAATTATCTTTACTTATGAGTTTAATCTAGATCATAGAAAAATTATTTGATTATTGTGTTAATTGGAATATTTGATCTTAATGGTTTTTATGAACTCCATAACTTGTCCTCAAGTTATGGAAAGTGAAGAGTTTTTCTTTTTAAAGTGTCATTAAGTCTCATAGGTTATGAAAATATAAGAGTCACTATTTTTAATGTCATCATTAAATAAGTTAATGTCTTCCATAACTTGTCCTCAAGTTATGGAACATGAATTTTTTTTTTCATTAAACCTTAATTAAACTCATAAGTTATGAAAAATCCAAGAGTTTTGAAAGGTTTCAAAACTTGTCCTCAAGTTTTGGAATTTGTAAAGTTACCCCCATGTATACTTTAATTCCAAACTAGACCTTAGAATTTTAAAAGTTTAAAATTCAACCCTTATACTATTATTATAATTTTAATTATATAGATATGTATAAGATAAAGTCGTCTTACCATTAGTAGGCCTCATTCACGAAGCCGGTCTATAAGGGGGGTATAAGGTTACTGCCTATAAAATGGCAGTTTAATGGGTGTCCACTCTCACTCACCGCTTCCTTGACCGGTGGAGGGTCGTTAGCCGAACAGGTAGGACAAGGACTATAATTCTCCCTTCATTATAAGTATAATGATAAATACTAAGTAACTAAACACTTATAAATTCCCAATCTTAGTTACTTAGGAAAATGTGAATAAGGTGCTAATCCATGAAATTACACTTTGCACTTTGTTTAAGCTGTTAGTGGAGCGTGTGTGGTTAACCGGCACACTAACCTGGACTTAACAAGGTAGGCAAAGGGTAACTTAATGTTTATCATAGTATCGTTGGAGCGTGTGTGGTTAACCGGCACATCGATTGAGGGGTAAATATTAAGGGTACCAAGTATATTTGCATGGTTACTTCACACCTTGTTTTGTGATCCTCGGTATCCCAGTCACAAAACCTGAAGGGCACACTCGAGATTGAAACATGCCATTGAAAAGTTCAATGAATCTCAAAAGAATCTAGGAGTTTCAAAACCAATTAAAACCTAATAATACATTTCGTTTATCTTGGTGGAAATTGGTGAATCGTCATTCACCTACCTTCAAATATTTTATAGCTTGGATTACGGCATCCCTCTTCCAAGTTATAAAATAGTTTGTTGGGTCCTAGCCTTAATATATCATATTGGGTGTTATATTAAGGATTTAAATCAACTTTACGTGAATTTCTCCCATTGTTGATGTCTGGTTTAGACAACAATGATCTTCCCAAACCAATCTTTCCTAATGAATATGACTTCCCGAGTTTGGCTCATGGAAGTCATACTTCTCTTCCTCCACCTCCTCCAATTATTCTCCCTAACCCACAAGTTCAAGGTCACTCAAGCCCTAATGGCAAGCAAGGTCTATGTGTGATCACATCTTAGAGATGAAGTCACATATTGACAACCCGGGAGAGTTGGGTGTCAAAGTCTTGAGAAAGTTGGATGTTCAATCACTTTCTAAGTCACATAGTGAGTTCGTTTGGGACTACTATGAAATAGACTATGACATGAACCTTAATGATCATATCTATTTGCTTGGTGCTGCTGAATCAGCAATGATTTGGAACGATAGTAAAGTAAATTTGATTAGAAGATCAACTTCCAAAAAACTTTATGGACAGTGACAATGGTGACACTGGAAATCCAGAAAAAGCATTCTCTTCCCAATGGAAAGGGATTGGCCATAGTCAACCCGGTTGACCAAATGATAAAGAGAAAGGCTAAGTCTGAGATAGTCCCATTACCAAAGGGTCCATATGTTTATTTTGCCAAAGGAAGGGGCGTTGATTGCAAAGCTGCCAAATTTACCTAAGGATGTTAAAGTCAATAAGTTTGACTCCACATCAGGTAGAGCCCATTATCTAACTCTGTTAAGTTCTATTCTGAGATCCTCATTACATGATGTGACTGGGTCACATGTTGATGTTTTAAGAATCAAAGAATAGAGAGAAATCTTAAAGGAAGTATATGTTGATTCTGATCGCGAAGGTGGATTTCGATCGCATCAGAATTTTGAGCAGTTGCTTAAGAAGTTATGATATATTGCTAAGGAATAGATAACAACAATTTTCCATGTGGATTGTAAGGATAAGTTTTTCCGCAAAGTTTTAAAATAAAAGAAAATTGTTTAATTTTATTTATTTGAAGTATCCTTACAATGGCATTTGTGGAAAATTGTTGCTTATATGATTCCACTGACAGCAATATTGGAAAATGGATTTGATTCTTTCATTTGTGGTAGTGTCTAAATTTACCAAATCAGGAAAGTTCCTCATCACCCAAGTTTCAACTGGACCGAAACTTGGAATCATGCAAGTTGATTAGTATGATGAATGAGAACTTTCAAGCATTGGAAAATCAAGACTAATTACTTGTTCACATAGATGTGTGAGTCAAGTGAAGGACTAAAGGGATCGAGTACACATTCTTGTGCACTGGTCATGTCCACCACAAAGCTCGTTAAGACTATTTGATTTACTAAAGTTTAGTAAATATGGTTATACTTACAAGTTTAAGTATAATTCTGAAACATTGGAAATGTCTCAATGTATGGTAGAACGAATGGGAAGAATCAAATTAGGCAGAAAGATAAAAGTTTCTCAAATCTAAAAAGATGGGAGAGTACTTTAGTATCATGTTTGTGATCATCTTAATGATTTAGAAATCATATCACAATTAGTCCTATAAAGGTCATCTTAGTGCATTCTTATGACTAAGAAGAGGAGTCATGAATTGTTGAAATGGTTAGATCAAGAAGATGAGTCATACTTCGTTCCAAAACAATTCTTAGAGTCATACTCCAAGATTGTAACTCGAGTGACATATCTTAAAGAAAGGTTTAAAACACTTGTCAAATGTAAGAGTAAAAGTGTCCTACTCTTGTACATTTGAAATTGGTAAGTTGTGATGTTTTGGATAAAACAAAGACCAACTAAGGCCAATTGTGTGAAGTGTTTGTCTTGATAAAGAATCTGCACTATCTCTTGAATATTTGGCAAGATATTCTTATATGTCAAGAGGATAGTGGGAGTCTTAAAGATCCTAAAAAGAATTTCAAGAACTAATCAAGAATAAAACCTGAGGTTCTTCACTAGCACACGACTTGAGGTTTATAACCTATCGTGTTGACATATTCTGTGCCCATTCCAGTTAAAGTTGGCTTTGCATAGGAGTTCTGAAAGTTCTCAATTGGTTGCATAACAACTTGGAAGCAATGACAGGCCCTGTACTGCCAGGTGGCAAGAAGTTAAGATTGCATAAGTTTAGTCCATATGAGTTTGGATTTGTCATTATCCTTGTCTTATGACTATGGTTTTGACGATTCACATGGATAAGAACACATACACCATAAAATCTAAGGGTCATAAGGTTTCTCTCCGATTCATGAAAATGATGGTGAGGAAACACTTCCACCAAGTAGATTTGAAGCAGATGGCAAAAGGTCTAAACAATTGAGACTATGATTACGGCATCCCTTTTCATAGTTCTGAAATTGTTTAGACACACATGCATGCTATCTAAGTAAAGGTGTATGATTTTGATAAAGTTTTATCAAAGCATCTCGTATCAGAAATCTGAACTTTGGTAAGAAAGTCAATAAAATATTGATTTCTAAAAGTCCAGCTGATTTCTGAGTACATGTCAAAGCTAGTGGGAGCATAAGTGTTATGCTAATAATAATCATGTTAGTGGGAGCATGATAATTATTGTTAGTGTTGCAATTTAGCAATGTTAATTATAGAAAACAAAAGTTTCAATTCGTGAGGCTGCAGGGATTGAAAAAGTTGTTTTGCTATAATTAAGGGAGAGGATATACTTCATTTCAGTTCTAAAGGCTTAGATTGAGACCTTAATCATCTTTAGTCAAGAATATATATATGAATTTCATGTTGGATTGGTTCAACTTAAGGAAATTCTATATATTGCGTTCTCAAAATTCGATTATGATTACGGCATCCCTCTTCATAGTCAAATTTTGAAAACATGGCAAATAAAAATATTGTAGCAAAAGACTGGTCTAGAATCATGTCTTTATGTGAGACATCATGAATCGTGTACCATTTGCTTTGGGTACAGGATCGATTGCATGTGCAATAATATTTGTCATTTCTAAATTTTTCCAAATGCCCAGAGGCATTAAGAAGGGAAAAGGTCTACAATTGGATATGACTAAAATGATTAAGCAATTGTCGAGGACAATCCGAGGTTTACCAAAGATTGGTTGCTTAGGGACAGTTGGAAGTATAGTGCTAATTTTGGAAGGACCATATTGACATATTCTGAAAAGAGGCATCTCTTATTAAGAAGTGATAGTTAAAATGAGAATATGGTGTTGTCTCCATAGGTGGAAGTTATCTGTGTAAGATTAGAAAACTTAATGCAAGAAGCATGTCCAAAGCAATGTACTTTGAATATGAGACTTAGTTTCCATGGAGTTGATCTCCATTGGAATACCTTATAATGACTGTTGACAAGTCTTTGTGACTTTGTACATATTCATTACAGAAGGGTCAGTGCATATAAGTTTAAAATCTAAACAGATTTCGATAAATGATAGGAATTTGAAGTTCTCACATTTTTCGATAAGGATTTGGGAGTGTGAAATTAGAATCATTGAAATGATGTTCAATTGGTTTATTTCACAAAGTAAGGATCATAGACAAACATAGAGTGCATACTTGGTGTATGGCAAAGCTATTGTTTAGAAAAACATAGTATACATGCTTGGAGCATGGGACAACTAGTGTTTTTAATTCAGGTATAAAGTTGATAAAACCGAAACAATGAAATAATGAGTAATCAGTATGGTGATAAATAAAAGTGGTCTATTTATATTCATAGGGTTTGATACCATATTTGATTCATTTATTCTTGTGTTTCACTTTGCATGTTTTGACTTCCAGAATAACTAAGTCGCTCTTCCTGAATGATTAAGTTATTCAAACCATCCACAGTCGGTCATATGTTGGAAGTAGATATGAATCAAGACTGTCATGGGTTGGTTTGTAGAGGTCCAAGTTGGTGGACAAAGTGATGCTACAACACTCATGAGTGCTCATAAGTTCTGAGTATTGGATTCAACCCGCGCTCATTTGAATCACTTCATGGATTTTATCACGAGTGATCATGAGACGATAATATCTTATATTCTTCAAACCTAGAGATATGAGTTGTTACTATGAGTCGGTTATACATTGATTGCACGAAAACGCATTTGGTAACTCGATGTTATAAAACGTGCCTTTGTGTATGATTCAACAAGTAGTAGAACAAGCCATATGAGTCGAAGTTTATCCATTCCTTTTACCTTCGGGATAAAAGCGATATCTGTGGGCCCCTCGATGATTTAGCGATGACACATGTGAGTGCTTGGCCAAGCCAGGACTGATTTGATTTGTTCAATCAGTCAGTCATCATAAATCGAAAATCGGGAAACAACAAATGGACAGAGAGAATGATTATAATCCATGTCTCAGTCCATATGATATCTAGAATGGAGGAATATATGATCCCTTATCTAATGGACGCGTCATTGATTTGTTCAGAGTTCGACAGCGGTTGTAAGAGCTACGATTGCTAGTCGGGTTATGAAGTCATACTTGCAATAATAGTTTTAGACTTATCCAAGTGGGAGACTGTTGGATTAGATGTGTAAGCCCATAACTATTGTTGGTATGTACTTGACCCGAGAGTAGCATGGTCCATTTGGGTTGCATATCATCAGGACAATTTGTTAGGATGGACTTTTGAGAGAAGGTTACTTATGGTTTATTAATATATTATAAGTTATAATATATTAATATGAAATCATATGTTTTAATTAGTATCGATCAAGAATTAATTTGGAATTAATTTAGTGATCAAAAGAGACTAATTAAATCTATGGGGACTAATTATGATAATTAGTTATATTTATATGTGTTGGGCTTATGATCCATGTTGGACCAAGTTTATGTATGGATACATAAAGAGTTGGGCCACATGAACCATGGATCATAAAACCCATGGGTATGGATTATGGGTTATACCCATGACCCTTGGAATCCTACATATAAATAGGTTACTCCATAGCCAAAATCACCACTTCTTTTCTTAGAGAAATATGGAGGTGTTTTGGTGCATGGAATTCTCTCTCAAGAGCCACCTTTGTCCTAGGTGTGTTGTGATTCCATTTGAGACATTTCATACTATTGGTGCTAAGCTCTTAAGGCCAAATACATCAAGACTTCAAGCCACATAAAAGGTATGTTTCCCTAATTAGTATATTATATGGTTTATGTCAAATGCATGCTAGTTATAGGTTTAATGCCTTGGAAACCATTTGCATGTATAATAGAGAAAACATAGATCCAAGGTATTTAGGGTACTATGTGCACCATAGGATGTTGTAGTATACTAAAACCCAACATATGTAACTTAACGTATTCGTTTACTAGTTAGCTAAAGATAACTAGAACTCCCGAAGCACAAAGCAACAGCATTCGGGCATTGAGTAACCCATTCCAATCATCCTCTATCCGAGCTATCACATAACTGACTAATCAGTAACATCTTGCAGCTCAAAACACATATAGCAGGCATATCAGGCATCTTCCTAGATCCTTAGCCCTAATCTAGCATGCAGTTCTCATTCATATACAGTAGGCATACAAGGTATCCTTCCAAGATCCTCTAGCCCTAATCTAACATGCAGTTCTCATAATCATATCATATCATAACATGTATGGGTATCTTGGGGAAAACTTACTTGAGCTCGGCTGGTCGCGCACATCACACATCTTGTTCTCTTTCAAAGTTCTTTTCTCTTTTCAAACTTCTTTTATAAAAATGATTTTCCTTTTTCTGAAAAATTTTATACCAAGTCCTCAGTTTGAGTCCAGACACACTCAAGAGTGTGCCCGAATCCCTCAAACCAAGGCTCTGATACCAACTTGTAACATCCCAATTTTCAAGGCCAAAAATTTCACTTTTAATTAAGTAACACATAAACTAGTTTACCAAAAACATTACCAATGTCGATTCAATTTATAAAACTGTAACAACGTGTTTCAAACCATATCATCGATAGTAATAAAAATCAGAGTACAATCCCAAGAAAACTCATAATGCGGAAATCATGCGTGTGTGTGATGTGCCACTACCGCGTCGGCTCCTTCCCCTTCGCTGAAGAGGTACCTGAAACAAAACTGAAGACTGTAAGCACGAAGCTTAGTGAGTTCCCCCATCATACCACACACCATACAATAACATACTGTCAGGCAATTCTGGGGTGCCTGACTACCCAGGTCAAGCCATTCTGGGGTGCTTGACTTACCCTGGTCAAGCTATTCTGGGGTGCTTGACTTACCCAGGTCAAGCCATTCTAGGGTGCTTGACTTACCCGTCGGTCTATTTCGCCCGACTACCAAGGAATATTTCACCCCCTACTACTACCATATAACACACATATACTGCCAGGCAATTATGGGGTGCCTGACTACCCAGGTCAAGCCATTCTGGGGTGCTTGACTTACCCGTCGGTCCTTACGACCGACATACAAGGACTATTTCACCTCCTACTACTACCACATAATATCATAACATAACATACTGTCAGGCATATCTGGGGTGCCCGACCTACCCTTCGGTCCTAACGACCGAACTTTGGGACTATTCTCCCCCTGCTACCTGTATCACACATAACATATCATGCTAGCACATAAACATATCAAACCTAGATGAATATCACAAAGACAATCATCTAACATACAACTCCTACTGGTGGGCCGGCATTAGGGTCGTAGACCCACCGCTACTGGAAGGTAGCTCACCTCGATGTCGTGTAGTGTCTGAACTATCCTCGGCGTGAAGGTTGGCCCTCCTCGACTCCTCAATCCCTACACGACAACCTTCAAGTCATCAAACCGAACATACAACCCAACCAGGGTCAATACCAAAACCAGGCAAGTCAACATTGGTCAAAGTCAACGCCCAGTTGACCTGACTCGCCGAGTTGGTCTACCAACTCGTCGAGTCCATGCTCCAATAACCCGATCCAACCCCGTCACCACTCGTCTAGCCTTGCGAGAACTCGTCGAGTTCTCCTTCTCCTTCATTCAAACCATCAGCACCATCTTCATCCGACTCGCCGAGTTCTTCCTTCAACTCGGTGAGTTCATCTCCCTCATAAGAACGTGTCCAGTATATGACTTGTCACACCCCCAAAACCAAGAACGGCGGAAACGTTCAGGGGTGGAGGACGTCATGTAAAGTATCATAACAGTGCAAATTAGTAAACAAGCAACAACATCATCCATTGCATTAAAAGTAAAGTTTTAATACATGAGTGTTCTTTCATAGTAATAAGACACCAAAATATGTAATCAAAATAAAAGACGAGTCTTGTCTGTGCTCCGTCTTCTCAAAACCTGGTCATCGTACCTGTCTACTGGTGACCTGAGAATACAAGTTATTTTAAAAGTGTAGATCAACATAAAGCTGGTGAATTCATAAGTATTATGGTGTCATTAATTAGGAAAGCTGATATGAAAGACATGCAATTGATGATGAAACATTTGATATAAGTGTGAAAACCCTAGAAAATCCCATATTTCCTACTAGTATAAAAGTTAGTCTTCTACCAAGACCCGAATGCTTTGAAGTTTGCATTTATGTGTAAATGAAAGTTTTTCCCATGTGACTATTATTATCAATATATAGTCTACCTCATCGTTTATGTGAATGTGTCACAAAATAAAAGTAAAAGGGAAATTATATAATCATTTAAGTATTATCCTTTGGAACTAGGATAAACACGACATGGAAGATGCCGAATAGTATTAACCGTAGACATCCGTCGATGTGCATTTTCCCTCTGTAGCTAACAGCTGGGTGTAGAATGGTTAGTCCCGTACATATATAATAGTATCTACACATATAATATGTAAATTTATCTCATCATATAGTATCTATGTAACAGTATCCATGTAGAAGTATCTATGTAAAAGTATCCATGTAATAGTATCTCTTCATATTGATGTATTAGTATCTCTTCATATTGATGTATTAGTATCTCTTCATATTGATGTATTAGTATCTCTTCATATTGATGTATTAGTATAGACTCATGAATGAACTGACTATGGTGTAATTCCTTGTAGTAGGAATAATGTTTTGTATCCCCTAAACTATACCTATAATAGTTTACTGGAATGTAAGTTGAGTGTCCAAGTAGGTTTATACACCCTTGCTACCCAAGAGTGTTGGAACTGAATGAAGAATGGAAGCTCTCATATCAATACATATATACATGAAACATAAGTGTATAGATATGGTTTAAACAATAAGTTGAAAGAGGTTTTGTAAAACATTTAAGAGTTTTGAACAATAATAATGATGACTTGATGTCATTTTATAAAACCTTTCAAAAGTAATTCATTTGATAAGAAAGTATAACAGGACTGAAAACCATTGTGTTTATCACATTTTGAAGTATGTGAAATCAGTTGGTTGAAAACACAGTTATAAATCACATGTGGTTGATTCTATAACATGTTGTTTTCTACTTGTATTCCCCCCCCCTATTAAAGCATTTAAAATCATTTAAAAGGTTGATTAAGGGGTATGAACTCACCTGTAGTGGGTGGTTGTGGATGAACTGAATGAAGTAGGATCCTAATGTTGGGTTTTGAGCATTCTAACACTCCTATGGTGTACATGCAACCCTATAAACCTTGGATCTATGTTTTCTCTATTATACATGCAAATATTAACTATTCCAAGGTTTCATCCTAACTAGCATATTATGAAGCACCTATACTACAAAGTTCTAGTTAGATGCCATACCTTTTGATGTAGCTTGATGTCTTCAAGCTTTAAGAGCTTAGCCCCAATAGTGTGGAAGCCTCAAATGGAATCACAAATCACCAAAACACCTTGGAAGAACTTGAGAGAATATGTATGCACACAAAAATCGGCCCACTCTTATTTTCACACACTTGTTTCAATTTTGTGAGCCAAGGACCCCTTTATATATTATGGAGGATTAGGGTTACATTCATGTAAACCCTAATACCCATGACCTTTCATTTACATAGGATCCATGGGTTAAAAGCTCCATGGACCATCCATGAAAGCTTAGCCCAACCTAAATGAACTTGGCCCATTCCATATATATAAGAGTCCATATTTAATTAGTTCTTTTTGATCACTTAATTAATTCTAAATTAATTCTTGATCAATACTAATTAAATAATATGATTCCATATTAATATATTAGAACTTATAATATATTAATATAAATCATAAATATACTATTCTTAAAAGACTATCCATATAAATTGTGCCGGTGAAGTGCAACCCAAATGGACCACGCTGGGTCGGGTCAAGTACATACCAAATATAGTTATGGACTTAGACATTAATCCAACAGTCTCCCACTTGGATAAGTCTAAAACTATTATTGAGTATGACTTCAAAACCTAACTGGCAATCGTAGCTCTTAAAGTCGTTGTCGAACTCTGACCTTGTCAATGACTTGTCCATTAGATAAGGGATCATATATTCCTCCATTCTAGATATCATATGGACTGAGACATGGATTATAATCATTCTCTCTGTCCATTTGTTGTTTCCCGATTTTTCGATTTATGATGACTGACTGATTGAGCAAATCAAATCAGTCCTGGCTTGGCCAAGCACACACATGTGTCATCGCTAAATCATCGAGGGGCCCACAGATATCGCTTTTATCCCGAAGGTAAAAGGAATGGATAAACTTCGACTCATATGGCTTGTTCTACTACTTGTTGAATCATACACAAAGGCATGTTTTATAACATCGAGTTACCAATGCGTTTTCGTGCAATCAATGTATAACCAACTCATAGTAACAACTCATATCTCTAGGTTTGAAGAATATAAGATATTATCGTCTCATGATCGCTCGTGATAAAATCCATGAAGTGATTCAAATGAGCGCGGGTTGAATCCAATACTCAGAACTTATGAGCACTCATGAGTGTTGTAGCACCACTTTGTCCACCAACTTGGACCTCTACAAACCAACCCATGACAGTCTTGATTCATATCTACTTCCAACATATGACCGACTGTGGATGGTTTGAATAACTTAATCATTCAGGAAGAGCGACTTAGTTATTCTGGAAGTCAAAACATGCAAAGTGAAACACAAGAATAAATGAATCAAATATGGTATCAAACCCTATGAATATAAATAAACACTTTTATTTATCACCATACTGATTACTCATTATTCATTGTTTCGGTTTTATCAACTTTATACTTGAATTAAAAACACTAGTTGTCCCATGCTCCAAGCATGTACACTATGTTTTTCTTAAATAATAGCTTTGCCATACACCAAGTATGCACTCTATGTTTGTCTATGATCCTTACTTTGTGAAATAAACCAATTGAACATAATTTCAATGATTCTAATTTCACACTCCCAAATCCTTATCGAAAAATGTGAGAATTTCAAATTCCTATCATTTATCGAAATCTGTTTAGATTTTAAACTTATATGCACTGACCCTCCTGTAATGAATATGTACAAAGTCACAAAGACTTATCAACAGTCATTATAAGGTATTCCAATGGAGATCAACTCCATGGAAACTAAGTCTCATATTCAAAGTACATTGCTTTGGACATGCTTCTTGCATTAAGTTTTCTAATCTTACACAGATAACTTCCACCTATGGAGACAACTCCATATTCTCATTTTAACTATCACTTCTGAATAAGAGATGCCTCTTTTCAGAATATGTCAATATGGTCCTTCCAAAATTAGCACTATACTTCCAACTATCCCTGAGCAACCAATCTTTGGTAAACCTCGGATTGTCCTCGACAATTGCTTAATCATTTTAGTCATATCCAATTCTAGACCTTTTCCCTTCTTAATGCCTCTGGGCATTTGGAAAAATTTAGAAATGAAAAATATTATTGCACATGCAATCGATCCTGTACCCAAAGCAAATGGTACACGATTCATGATGTCTCACATAAAGACATGATTCTAGACCAGTCTTTTGCTACAATATTTTTATTTGCCATGTTTTCAAAATTTGACTATGAAGAGGGATGCCGTAATCATAATCGAATTTTGAGAACGCAATATATAGAATTTCCTTAAGTTGAACCAATCCAACATGAAATTCATATATATATTCTTGACTAAATATGATTAAGGTCTCAATCTAAGCCTTTAGAACTGAAATGAAGTATATCCTCTCCCTTAATTATAGCAAAACAACTTTTTCAATCCCTGCAGCCTCACGAATTGAAACTTTTGTTTTCTATAATTAACATTGCTAAATTGCAACACTAACAATAATTATCATGCTCCCACTAACATGATGATTATTAGAATAACACTTATGCTCCCACTAGCTTTGACATGTACTCAGAAATCAGCTGGACTTTTAGAAATCAATATTTTATTGACTTTCTTACCAAAGTTCAGATTTCTGATACGAGATGCTTTGATAAAACTTTATCAAAATCATACACCTTTCCTTAGATAGCATGCATGTGTGTCTAAACAATTTCAGAACTATGAAAAGGGATGCCGTAATCATAGTCTCAATTGTTTAGACCTTTTGCCATCTGCTTCAAATCTACTTGGTGGAAGTGTTTCCTCACCATCATTTTCATGAATCGGAGAGAAACCTTATGACCCTTAGATTTTATGGTGTATGTGTTCTTATCCATGTGAATCGTCAAAACCATAGTCATAAGACAAGGATAATGACAAATCCAAACTCATATGGACTAAACTTATGCAATCTTAACTTCTTGCCACCTGGCAGTACAGGGCCTGTCATTGCTTCCAAGTTGTTATGCAACCAATTGAGAACTTTCAGAACTCCTATGCAAAGCCAACTTTAACTGGAATGGGCACAGAATATGTCAACACGATAGGTTATAAACCTCAAGTCGTGTGCTAGTGAAGAACCTCAGGTTTTATTCTTGATTAGTTCTTGAAATTCTTTTTAGGATCTTTAAGACTCCCACTATCCTCTTGACATATAAGAATATCTTGCCAAATATTCAAGAGATAGTGCAGATTCTTTATCAAGACAAACACTTCACACAATTGGCCTTAGTTGGTCTTTGTTTTATCCAAAACATCACAACTTACCAATTTCAAATGTACAAGAGTAGGACACTTTTACTCTTACATTTGACAAGTGTTTTAAACCTTTCTTTAAGATATGTCACTCGAGTTACAATCTTGGAGTATGACTCTAAGAATTGTTTTGGAACGAAGTATGACTCATCTTCTTGATCTAACCATTTCAACAATTCATGACTCCTCTTCTTAGTCATAAGAATGCACTAAGATGACCTTTATAGGACTAATTGTGATATGATTTCTAAATCATTAAGATGATCACAAACATGATACTAAAGTACTCTCCCATCTTTTTAGATTTGAGAAACTTTTATCTTTCTGCCTAATTTGATTCTTCCCATTCGTTCTACCATACATTGAGACATTTCCAATGTTTCAGAATTATACTTAAACTTGTAAGTATAACCATATTTACTAAACTTTAGTAAATCAAATAGTCTTAACGAGCTTTGTGGTGGACATGACCAGTGCACAAGAATGTGTACTCGATCCCTTTAGTCCTTCACTTGACTCACACATCTATGTGAACAAGTAATTAGTCTTGATTTTCCAATGCTTGAAAGTTCTCATTCATCATACTAATCAACTTGCATGATTCCAAGTTTCGGTCCAGTTGAAACTTGGGTGATGAGGAACTTTCCTGATTTGGTAAATTTAGACACTACCACAAATGAAAGAATCAAATCCATTTTCCAATATTGCTGTCAGTGGAATCATATAAGCAACAATTTTCCACAAATGCCATTGTAAGGATACTTCAAATAAATAAAATTAAACAATTTTCTTTTATTTTAAAACTTTGCGGAAAAATTTATCCTTACAATCCACATGGAAAATTGTTGTTATCTATTCCTTAGCAATATATCATAACTTCTTAAGCAACTGCTCAAAATTCTGATGCGATCGGAATCCACCTTCGCGATCAGAATCAACATATACTTCCTTTAAGATTTCTCTCTATTCTTTGATTCTTAAAACATCAACATGTGACCCAGTCACATCATGTAATGAGGATCTCAGAATAGAACTTAACAGAGTTAGATAATGGGCTCTACCTGATGTGGAGTCAAACTTATTGACTTTAACATCCTTAGGTAAATTTGGCAGCTTTGCAATCAACGCCCCTTCCTTTGGCAAAATAAACATATGGACCCTTTGGTAATGGGACTATCTCAGACTTAGCCTTTCTCTTTACCATTTGGTCAACCGGGTTGACTATGGCCAATCCCTTTCCATTGGGAAGAGAATGCTTTTTCTGGATTTCCAGTGTCACCATTGTCACTGTCCATAAAGTTTTTGGGAAGTTGATCTTCTAATCAAATTTGCTTTACTATCGTTCCAAATCATTGCTGATTCAACAGCACCAAGCAAATAGATATGATCATTAAGGTTCATGTCATAGTCTGTTTCATAGTAGTCCCAAAGGAACTCACTATGTGACTTAGAAAGTGATTGAACATCCAACTTTCTCAAGACTTTGACACCCACCTCTCCCGGCTTGTCAATATGTGACTTCATCTCTAAGATGTGATCACACATAGACCTTGCTTGCCATTAGGGCTTGAGTGACCTTGAACTTGTGGGTTAGGGAAAATAATTGGAGGAGGTGGAGGAAGAGAAGTATGACTTCCATGAGCCAAACTCGGGAAGTCATATTCATTAGGAAAGCTTGGTTTGGGAAGATCATTGTTGTCTAAACCATACATCAACAATGGGAGAAATTCACGTAAAGTTGATTTAAGTCCTTAATATAACACCCAATATGATATATTAAGGCTAGGACCCAACAAACTATTTTATAACTTGGAAGAGGGATGCCGTAATCCAAGCTATAAAATATTTGAAGGTAGGTGAATGACGATTCACCAATTTCCACCAAGATAAACGAAATGTATTATTAGGTTTTAATTGGTTTTGAAACTCCTAGATTCTTTTGAGATTCATTGAACTTTTCAATGGCATGTTTCAATCTCGAGTGTGCCCTTCAGGTTTTGTGACTGGGATGCCGAGGATCACAAAACAAGGTGTGAAGTAACCATGCAAATATACTTGGTACCCTTAATATTTACCCCTCAATCGACATGCCGGTTAACCACACACGCTCCAACGATACTATGATAAACATTAAGTTACCCTTTGCCTACCTTGTTAAGTCCAGGTTAGTGTGCCGGTTAACCACACACGCTCCACTAACAGCTTAAACAAAGTGCAAAGTGTAATTTCATGGATTAGCAACTTATTCACATTTTCCTAAGTAACTAAGATTGGGAATTTATAAAAAGTTTAGTTACTTAGTATTTATCATTAATACTTTTAATGAAGGGAGAATTATAGTCCTCGTCCTACCTGTTCGGCTAACGACCCTCCACCAGTCAAGGAAGCGGTGGGTGAGAGTGGACACCCATTAAACTGCCATTTTATAGGCAGTAACCTTATACCCCCCTTATAGACCGACTTCGTGAATGAGGCCTACTAATGGTAAGACGACTTGCTCTTATACATATAATATATTAAACTTTTAATATTATAATAGTATAAGGGTGTATTTTAGACATTTAAAATACTTGGTGGTTTAATCTATTAATTAAACTATACTCTTAATTTAATTAAATTTAAACCATGTCATTATGGAATTATTAATTCTCTTTTAATTAAACACTTTAATTATGTATTAATAAAGTCCATAAGAGTTAATTGAATTATTCAATAAAACATCATAATTCCAATTATTAAATTCAAAATTAAAACCATTTAATTAATTGTTTAAGTTATGAACCCAAGAGTTTTAGAATTCAATTCTTTTTTTTTTATCATAAAAAAACTTTTTCCAAATTCCAAAACTTGAGGGCAAGTTTTGTAACTCTTGAAAACTTTTGGATTCCATAACTTATGGAGTTAAATACTTGTTTTATGATGAAACTTTTCATGTTCCATAACTTAAGAACAAGTTATGGAATTCTTTAAAACATTAAGACCAAGTTTTGTAACTCCATAAAAAACTTTGAATCAATTTTTTTTTAAAACCTTTTCATATCCATAACTTATGGAGGTTTCAAAAAACTCTTTAGATCAAACTTTTAAAACTAATAAAATAATCATATCATCTTTTACTAAATTTGACCTAATTCAACTCATATAGCAAATGATACAAATTTTACAAATAATTAGTTTTTCACAAAAACAAGTAATTATCTTAAAATTTGACAAACGTCATGTTTTTTTTTCCTTTTTTTTCAACTTGAAAATAAAACATTTGCATCAATATAACAGAAAACAACCTGGCTCTGATACCACTGTTGGGTTTTGAGCATTCTAACACTCCTATGGTGTACATGCAACCCTATAAACCTTGGATCTATGTTTTCTCTATTATACATGCAAATATTAACTATTCCAAGGTTTCATCCTAACTAGCATATTATGAAGCACCTATACTACAAAGTTCTAGTTAGATGCCATACCTTTTGATGTAGCTTAATGTCTTCAAGCTTTAAGAGCTTAGCCCCAATAGTGTCGAAGCCTCAAATGGAATCACAAATCACCAAAACACCTTGGAAGAACTTGAGAGAATATGTATGCACACTAAAATCGGCCCACTCTTATTTTCACACACTTGTCCCAATTTTGTGAGCCAAGGACCCCTTTATATATTATGGAGGATTAGGGTTACATTCATGTAAACCCTAATACCCATGACCTTTCATTTACATAGGATCCATGGGTTAAAGGCTCCATGGGTTAAAAGCTCCATGGACCATCCATGAAAGCTTAGTCCAACCTAAGTGAACTTGGCTCATTCCATATATATAAGAGTCCATATTTAATTAGTTCTTTTTGATCACTTAATTAATTCTAAATTAATTCTTGATCAATACTAGTTAAATAATATGATTCCATATTAATATATTAGAACTTATAATATATTAATATAAATCATAAATATACTATTCTCAAAAGACTATCCATATAAATTGTGCCGGTGAAGTGCAACCCAAATGGACCATGACGGGTTGGGTCAAGTACATACCAAATATAGTTATGGACTTAGACATTAATCCAACACTTAAGTGTCAAGTGAAGACTTGTACACACACAATGATCCTAGTTAACATATAATCACATATATGTATCCAATTAGTCATAAAACAACTAATTATCCAAGTTTAAGACATCCTAAGACATGTAAAACACTCGATTTAAGTGCTATAAGTCATAAGGATTGCATCTAAGGGTGGTAGGACCTTGCTATTGAGTTTGGGGTTCAAGGGTAAACTTCCTTGGAGTTTACGGTTTTGTGACCATAACTCCTTGAGTTTACGGTCGTAAACCCATGAGTTTACGGCCGTAAACTCATGTTTCTTTGACCATTTGTTGTTTTGAAGCTCTACAAGTCCATAGAAGCATTTCCACTTGAAGTATAAGCCTATGGAAGTGATTAGGGCACCATTTCACTCCTAAATGGAGTTTACGGTCCTTGGACCATTTCCCTTTGGGTTTACGGCCGTAAACCCATATGGTTTTGGTCTTTTGATTGTTTTGAGTCCCAAGCATAACGAGGAAAGGATCTATGCAAGTTTCCAAGGCTTAGAAGGGACTAGGGCACACTTTGGCACCCTTTTTAGGGTTTACGGTCCAAGAACACCTTGGACCGTAAACACCTTGATCTTGTGTTTCCTTCATGATTTCTTGATGTTTAGAAGTGTAACAAGCCTTATACTACTCTAGGATAGAAGTACTTACTAGTTAGAAGCTTGAAAAGGTGCTAAAAGTCCAAGAACACTAGTGTGTGTTATTGGTGAAACTTGAAGATCTACACTTTTGGAATGATTTCACGGATGGAATCATGTTAGATCACTAGATTAAGGTAGATATCAACTTATTAGGGCTAGAAACGCTTACAAGTTGAAGATCTAGAAGGAAAACTCGGATGCTACTTGAGAGGATTTGAGTTTTGTTCTTGAAAAGTGAAAAAGTGAATAAAATGGCTAAGTGCCATATATATACTCTTGGGGTTTACGGCCGTAAACACCAAGTTTAGGCCGTAAACTCCAAACTTTTGAAGTTTTGGGACTTTATTGTTGCACAATAAACCCTAATGCATCCTCTCTCCTGTTATCTCCTGAAGTACTAATCTATAAACCCTCAAACTTATTCCTAAAAAAAACTTGAAAGTTAGCAGAAACAGTTTTGACTTCTATTGAAGTGAATGGTTGTACAGAATAGAAATTTCGGGTTGTCATATGACTCGCCGATATGTATGAACAACTCGTCGAGTCCATCTTTAAAGGTTGGGAGATTGACTTGGACTCTCCGAGTCTGTTCATACACTCGTCGAGTCCCATGATTCCCAGCTCCCTTTACGAGTCTAAACATTTACGGGACTTCCTTCCCGATCCACTAGTCCAACCGTAGAATGGATTTAATGGTCACTACACACCGACTCGCCGAGTTCCAAGAACAACTCGTCGAGTCCCTTCTTGACCCTTACTATACAGTCGATTTAAATGGGTCTTAACATGTCAAAACCATAGATCTGGCCCCCTTGTCCATTTTATACGCTAAGTTCCAAACTTGGTGCACATGCATGGGGTTTTTAGCTCAAAAATCCATAAAAGGTGCTCTACAATGTGCACGGGGCTCTCATGGCCATAGAGTTGGCACCTTTATCCCATGAGACCCCTCCAATGACTCAAATCTGAAAGTAAAACCCGATGCATCACCTCACACATCCGAAAATGGCTTAGAAAGCCCTAAATACACCCAAAATCTAAGCTCTAAAGATGAACAACCAAATGGAAGACCAAAACAGGGGGCATTTACCTTGATTGAGCTGAAGATGGAATAAGATCTCTGGATCTACAATCCCCAACTCGAATTCCCAAGCTTCTTCCTTCCTTCCAAGCTTCACAAACCACCCAAAAGCACCAAAAATGGCCTTAGATCACTCAAAGCGGCTAGGGTTTCGATATGAGGTGTTATGGGAGCATAAGGGAAGATGGAGGTTGCAATAAGATGTTTAAATAGGGTGCAAACCCTCAAATTTAGGGTTTCACCCAAACAGCACCTACTCACCGAGTCAGTCCCCGACTCGTCGAGTAGGTCACTTAAACATCCCGCGGATCCCGTCTCTACTCGACGAGTTGATGGCCATCAACTCGTCGAGTCCCAGAGTGAATACATAAAATTCATAAATAAAATGCATACCAGTAATCCGGTGTTACATTTATTGCAATGACAAAGGGCACTGGAAGAGAAACTACCCAAAATATTTGCAAGATATCAAAGATGGCAAAGTGAAGCCATCTTCAGCAGGTATTTACAATATTTCTTCTAATAACTCATTATCTTCTCGTTCATGGGTCCTTGATACAGGATGTGGTTTTCACATCTGTTCTGATTTGCAGGGGCTAAAAGAAAGTGAGGAGGTATAGCGAGGGAGGATAAACTTGATCATGGGGAACAGAAAGTCTTCACCAGTAACCAAGATCGGAGTTTATCAACTTTTGCTTAATAATGATGCTAGATTAGATTTATTGAATTGTTGCTATGTGTCTGACATGACGAGAAACATTATTTCATTTCATGCATTGTTCAGACAAGGTTTTAAGTATTCTTTTAATGATTTGAATGGTTCAATTTCTGTTTATAAGAATGGTGTCTTTGTGTTTTAAGCTTTACCTTGTGATGGTGTGTATAAAACAGTGAATTGTGTTGATAGCTTAGGTAATAGTGTGTTTAATATTGACTTGTATAATAGTGTAGACAAGGCATGCTTGTGGCATTGTCGTCTTGGACACATTAACAAGAAATGCATAGCCCAACTCCAAAAGGATGGAGTGTTGGAATCATTTGACCTAAAATCAAATGATATGTGTGAATCTTGTCTTTTGGGAAAGATGACGAAATCACCATTCACAGGGTCTTGTGAAAGAGGTGAAGGTCTGTTGGACCTCATACATACAGATGTATATGGGTCCTTCAGATCAACTACAAGGGATGCTAATCGATTTTATGTGACTTTCACTGATGATTATAGCAGATATGGCTATATCTACTTAATCAAACATAAGTTAGAAACCTTTGAAAAGTTCAAAGAGTTTAAGCATGAGGTCAAAAATCAATTGGGCAGGAAGATAAAGGTACTTAGATCCGATAGAGGCGGAGAGTATGTTAGTATCGAGTTCAACGACTATCTAAAAGAATGTGGGATAGTCTCACAATTAACTCCTCCTAGGACACCACAGTTAAATGGTGTAGCTGAGAGGCGTAATCGAATCTTGTTAGACATGGTTCGTTCTATGATGAGTCATGCTTCGCTTCCTATTCATTTCTGGGGGTATGCCTTAGAGACAGCCGCCCACATCCTCAATCTTGTCCCTACAAAGAAGGTTGCGAAAACACCTCACGAAATATGGACGGGGAAAGTTCCCTCGTTAGCACATATTAAAGTCTAGGGTTGTGAAGCTTTCGTAAGACGAGAGACTCACGACAAGCTAGCGGCTAGAAGTGAGAAATGTGTTTTCATTGGTTACCCAAAACAGTCCTTTGGATATTTGTTCTACAGACCTAGTGAAAACGTGGTCTTTGTAGCACAAAGAAGAGTCTTTCTAGAAAGAGAGCTCATATTCAAAGAGGACAGTGGAAGCACCATTGACCTTGAAGAAATTCAAGAGTTAGCCAATGAAGGAACCTTAGATGACACTAGCACTCAACCAGAGGAAACAGTTCCTATTGAACCGGTTAATAACTCATTACCTCTTCGAAGATCCACTAGGGTGAGTGTGCCACCTGAGTTGTATGGTTTTCATATTACTTCAGATGGTGACACATTCATCAGTGATAGGACACTAGTAAATTTAGATGAACCAGTTACTTACAAGGAAGCAATGGCAGTCCCAAAGGCTTCCAAGTGGAAAGAGGCAATGGACAGCGAGATTAAGTCCATGTATGACAACCAAGTTTGGAATTTGGTTGATAGTGCACCAGGTCGTAAGACAGTTGGGTGAAAATGGATCTTCAAGAAGAAGACAGACATGGATGGAAATGTGCACACATTTAAGGCTCGACCAGTTGCAAAAGGTTTCACTCAAACCCCAGGGGTTGACAATGATGAGACATTATCTCCAATAGCTAAGATTAAATCTATTAGGATATTGCTCGCCATAGCTGCCTTTCATGATTATGAAATATGGCAGATGGATGTCAAGACTGCTTTCCTTAACGGCAAGTTGGATGAGGATGTTTATATGAATCAGCCAGAGGGTTTTGTTGATGCAAAGTTTCCCAATAGAGTGTGCAAGCTTGAGAAATCCATTTGTGGATTGAAACTAGCGTCTCGCAGCTGGAATCTTTGCTTCCATGAGAAAGTCAAAGAGTTTGGTTTCTCTAGAAGTGAAGATGAGTTTTGTGTGTATATCAAGGCTAGTGGGAGTATAGTAACTTTTCTGGTTTTATATGTCGATAACATATTACTTATTGGTAACAACGTTCCAACCTTGAAAGATGTTAAGTCTTGGCTTGGAAAGTGTTTTGCCATGAAAGACCTTAGAGAAGCTGCCTATATTCTTGGGATTAGAATATTGAGAGACAGAAAGAAGAGACTAATTGGACTTAGTCAGAGCACATACTTGGATAAGGTAATAAAGAGGTTTAGTATGGAAAATTCCAAGAAGGGAGAGCTGCCTATCCAGAGCAATACCAAATTGAGTAAGACTCAATGCCCGAGTACAGATGAGGAAATAGCTGATCACATGAGTCGTGTACCTTATGCTTCCGCTGTCGGATCGATCATGTATGTTATGACATGTACTCGCCCTGATGTGGCCTTTGCTTTGAGCATGGTCAGTCGCTATCAGGAAAACCCGGGTAGAGCTCATTGGATAGTGGTTAAGAATATACTCAAGTATTTGCGAAGGACAAAGGACTGGGTCCTTGTACTTGGTGGCAAAGATACTTTGAGAATAGATGGTTATAGTGATGCCAGTTTTCAAACGGATAGAGATAACTTCCGTTCTCAATCAGACTGGGTATTTTTACTGAATAGAGGAGCAGTTACTTGGAAAAGTTCCAAGGAAGATACGGTGGATGATTCTACTTGTGAATCAGAGTACATAGCAGCGAGTGAAGCATCGAAAGAAGCAGCTTGGTTGAGGAACTTCATCGGAGATCTCGGAGTTGTTCCAACCATCCAGGAGCCTATGGAACTGTTCTGAGATAATGAAGGAGCGGTTGCCTTAACAAAGGAACCCAAAGATCATGGTAAAACCAAACATATCGACATAAAGTACCATTTCATAAGACATAGAGTAGAAGAAGGCCATCTTGTTGTAAAGAGGGTATCATCTGAAGACAACCCAGTAGGCCCCCTCACAAAGGGTCTGAGTAGGGTTAAGCATATTCAGCATGCTCGGAGCATTGGACTGAGAGATGATATTAGTTTTAGTAGTTAGATTACTTTTATTCTGAAACTTGTAACAAAGTAAATGTAATTGACTTTTGGTGATTAAATAATAAAGTATTATTTATGAGTTTGGTTACTGCCTTTTGTCAATTGTTTATTATTGTGTTTCATATTTTGCATGTTTTACTTTCTGAATAATATGATTATTCAACTCCACGGTTGCTTGTACTTTTGGAAGTAAGTAGTTAATTAAGACTATCATGAATTGGATTGCAAATTGTCTAAGGATAGACATAGCAATAGAATTGATGCAATGATTCATGAGTACTCAGAAATTGAGATTTGAGTATTGGATAAACCCTCGCTCAGAGTATTACTTCATGGAATTCATCACGAGTAATACTGAGACGATAATATCTTATAATCTTGAAACGAAGATATATGAGTTGTAATTTGCAAATTCGGTTATACATTGGTGATACGAAAATGCATCAGTAACTTGGTGTTATAAAACGTATTGTCATGTATAGTTTGATGAGTAAAAGGTACAAGAATATGAGTCAACGTTTATTCATTCCTTTTTCCCTAACCGGAAAAGCGATATCTATGGGCCCCTCGATGATTTGGTGTTGACTTATGTGCTGGGCCCAGCCAGGACTAAATTGATGTGTTCAATTAGAAGTTCTATATCATCACAAATCAGAAATCGGGAAACATAGATTATGGACAAAGAGATTGATTACATTCCATGTCTTATGTCTGGGGATATCTTGCAGAACGAAGGATTATATGATCACTTATCTTAGGACACGTAACTGATTGGGTCAGAGTTCGTCAATAGCTTTTGGAAGCTACAATTTGCTGGTCAAATTTAAAAATCTTACTAGCAATTATAGTTACAGACTTATCCAATTAGGAGACTGTTGGATTATGTGTCTAAGCCCATAACTATAATTGGTATGTACTTGAATTGAAAGCAACACAGTCCTTTTGGGTTGCCCTCAAACCTAGCAACTGGACATGGAAATTATGAAATGAGAGATATTGATTTATTATAAGATTAATAAATTAATATAAATGATTTATTAATATGTTAAAAGGTTAATATATTAATTAGAAATCATAATGTTTAATTAATAGTTACCCAGAAATTGATCATAATTAATTTTGGGGTTAATTGTATTAATTATAAAGTGCAGGGACTAGTTTGCAATTATCAAATAGTTGAGTGGAAGGTTCCAGAACCTCCATGGAAGGGGGTGGACGAAATCTATAGGGGGAACCCTAATGATTTCGTCCAAGGGGCTTGGATAAGGCCTTTGGATAAGCTTAGGCCCCAAGCAAAGGAACATTAGGGTTTTCCCTAAACCCTAGATCCCCCAGCTATATAAGGAGCCTCCTGGCTCCCAAAATTGGCACTCCTTCTCTTGAAGAAACCCTAGGCCGATTTTGCATACCCTAGCCTCTCTCCTCACAAGTTTCCTTCTTGCTAGCTCTTGGGTGTGATTCCATTAGAGGCATTACAATTGTGGTGCTAGGCTTCCAAGAAGATCAAGATCAAAGGATTACCAATTGTTTGCTATAACAATTTAAAGGTATGTAACTCTAAAACCCTAGTTGGTTAATTTTGAAAATAGCCTCTCTCCTTAGGTTTCTTATTTTGCAATTCAAAATTATATGTTCAATAGTTAAAACATAGATCCAAAGTAGGTTGCATGTGAACTTAGGAATTGTTTTCTAGTTTATTTGTTTTACCCAGAACTCATCAGTAGTATCAGAGCCATTGGCTTTGTTTTAAATTGAATTGCTATAATAGTTGAATTGCAAATTAGGGTTTATGGCTATTAAACCCTAAATGGCCAAGTTTTCGTTTTTAGGGTTTTTTTGGCTTAAAGGGTTTTCGAAAAACCCTAGCCTCCATGAACCCTAACTGAAATTAGGGTTAGGGTTTTGAAATACCCTAGCCTCCTCCCTTGAATTTCGAAATTTGCTTCTTATTTTAGGGTTTTATCTTATTTTGGATAATTATTGCCTCATTGGATAATTATTGCCTAATTGGATAATTGAGAAAAATAAGAAAATTATCCTTTACCCTAATTTTCGAAATCTATAGGGATAAGGATTAGGATTAAATTAATTATTTAATTTGATTAGATAATACTTACAAGATTTAATAAATTAATTAAAAGTTAATTAATAGATAATTATTAAATCTAGTTTTTTGGTTTATTTTAAATTTTAAAAAAAAATTAATGGTTTAATTTTCGAAAATTTATATAAACCTTAAAGTTTTAAAAAGTTTAAAACACACATTATATATGTATTATAATTAAAAGTTAAATATTATATATGTATAAGGAACTGCCTATAAAATGGTAGTTGAATGGGTCTCCACTCTCACCCACCGCTTCCTTGATTAGTGGAGGGTCGTTAGCAGAATGGATTTGATAGGACAACTAAATCTCATTAAAAGTATAATGTTATTAAGAAAGTACTAGAACATTATTTTACAAAATCCCAACTCTAGTTACTTTAGGAAAAATGTGAAAAGTATGCTAACCCATGAAATTTCACATTATGCTTTATTGGTCGTTAGTGGAGCGTGTGTGGTTAACCAGCACACTAATAGACACTAATAAAGAGTAGTAATGGGTATCTCATAATTATCATTTTGATGGAGCGTCTGTGGTTTACCGGCACATCAATAGTTAATGATAAAGACAATGAGGTTACCAAGCACATTTGCATGGTTATTCACATCTTGTTTGTGATCCTCGGTATCCCAGTCACAAATAGAAGAGCATAATCCGAGATTTAAACATGCCATTGAATATTTTCAATGTATCTCAAAAGGAATTAGGAATTTCACTTCGTTTGTTTCGTCTAATGGTGGAATTGGTGAATCGTTATTCACCTACCTTTGTGAAATTTACACTTGGATCTCGGCATCCCATTTCTGAGTAGTAAATCTTCATAGTTGGATCTTAACCTTAATATTGTATCTTTGGGTTATTATATTGAGGTATCTTGAAATCTAACTAAAACTTTCTTTCTTTTCAGATGTCTACTCCTGGAAACACTTCTACTTCATCATCCTCCAACCACAACTTCTCTTTGCTCAACATTTGCTCCAAAGTCGTTATGGATGGCTCAAACTATAACGATTGGATGCGCAACATCAAAATGGCGCTTCGTTTTGAGGACAAAGAGTATGTCCTTGAAAAGGAGCTCAAAGAAATTGATGAATCCAAGGTCACTCCCGAAGAATATGCTGCCTACAAGAAGCACTATGACGATGCCACCAAGGTGGCATGCATCATGGTCGTAACCATGTCTCCAAAACTGCAGAGGTACTATGAGGACTACTGGACCTTTGAGATGAACAAGGACCTTATGGAGAAATACCATAAGCGAGCTCGTCAAGAAAAGTTTGAGGTAGTCAAGTCACTCATGGCTTGCAAGATGAAGGAAGGGGAGTCGGTTGTTAGTCATGTGCAAAGAATGCAACGCTACATAGAGCGTTTGGTCAAGCTCAACATTCAATTTGATGAGAAATTGGTCGTTAACATGGTCTTGAACTCATTACCTGATTGTTATGGTCAGTTTATCCTAACTTACCATTTGAACAACACTGAGTAGACACTGGCCCAATTGCATAACTTGTTGCAGACAGCTGAAGCATGGATGAAGGGTAAAAATATAGCCTCCACTCCTGCAAGTGCCCCTGTCTTGGCTATTGGACAGGGAAAGGGGAAAAATAGGAAAGGTCCTCCTAAGCAAAATTGGAAGGGCAAGGCCCAAGCTGGGTCATCTAGTAATGGCCCAAAGGCTAAGCCCAATACTACCATTCCCCATGTTTCTGATCCAAAGGATGTTGATTGCTTTTATTTCAATGACAAAGGGTACTGGAAGAGAAGCTACCCAAAATATCTGCAAGATATCAAAGATGGCAAATTGAAGCCATCTTCAGTAGGTATTTACATTATTTCTTCTAATAACTCATTATCTTCTCGTTCATGGGTCCTTGATACAGGATGTGGTTTTCACATCTGTTCTGATTTGCAGGGGCTAAAAGAAAGTGAGGAGGTAGAGCGAGGGAGGATAATTTTGATCATGGGGAACAGAAAGTCTTCACCAGTAACCAAGATCGGAGTTTATCAACTTTTGCTTAATAATCATGTTAGATTAGATTTATTGAATTGTTGCTATTCGTCTGAGATGACGAGAAACATTATTTCATTTCATGCATTGTTCAGAAAAGGTTTTAAGTATTCTTTTAATGATTTGAATGGTTCAATTTTTGTTTATAAGAATGGTGTCTTTGTGTTTGAAGCTTTACCTTGTGATGGTGTGTATGAAACAGTGACTTGTGTTGATAGCTTAGGTAATAGTGTGTTTAATATTGACTTGGATCTGAAAGCGAGGGATTGACTCAGGGCACCTTAAGAAAAGGGGACCAGATCGGGTATATATATTAGAGGGTCCCGGAAGGAGACCCAATAAATTCGGATCAGCTTTTGAGAGGCCAGCAGATCGGGTTCAGTGCAACGCTTGCGGAAACTGCACGATGGAGGTTCGTTCAAAGAGTTGGGACTGTCGTTGGGACTAGAAATAAGTGTTACACCATGTCCTCGGTGTGGTCGAGGTAACACGGGAGGAGGAGGTCAGGATTCCTTCAGATGTTTTCGGAAATGCTATTTTCTTCCATTTCCAATGGCTACCAGGAATTTGCATCGCTTTGGAATTGTGATAAGTTAGATCCCGGGTCGGTTATCTGCTATTGTCTTAGTTAGCAAGGGTTGTCAGATGCCAGTCAGCATGTCGAGGAATCTTTGAGAGATATTCAGACGGATGTATCTCGTGGAGTGGGTTCCGCATGTATCGTGATTGCTCCGAGTCGTTGTCAGGATCTGTGCAGTGAACTGGGTTGCTACATGCGTAGCAGGTTCGGCTACGTCAGCAGGAATTGCCCACAGGGGGCAAGCCCGTTATATTTACGTTGTGATCGAATGGGAGACGAGGAGTTCGACTGTCTGATGATCAGAGAGGAGCAGTGAGTACAGCTGCTCCAGTTATTTTGGGGTTGTTATCTCTGTTGGTGGTTGAGTTGATTATATTCAAGAAGAGTCATAAGTCATCTGCATACCATGGATCTTTTGTGGAGTAGCACGAGGTCGTCTCCTTATATACAACAGATTCCCAGTGTTCGAATGTCATCTTGGGTGTAGTCGGGGTTGGTTCAAGGGTTTTTATGAGGGAGTTATGACTAGGACTCAGTAGCCTTAACAATTATGTTGGAAGAGTTTTCGGGGTTATCAAAGGAAGAGAGTTGTTGCTGAAGTTTTTCTTAGAGCATCCGACCTTTGTACTTCGAGGTCTGGGTACAGTATCAGTTTAAATATCTAGAGTCGTTGATGTCGTTGGGATACAAGAAGTGTTAGCTGGTTTTCAGGAGTTGTGTTGTTTTGGGAAGAGTCACTTATGGTACACTCGTTTGGTAGGCACCGGTCGTCAGCAGATGGATCAGTGGAACGAAAGAAGGACTGGGAATCCTCCAATTCTTTATGTGACAAGAGGACTTAATGGAATCTAAGTAGGGGAGAATCGTTCAGGAGCAGGAGCAGTTATGACAATAGAATAAGTTTAGCATCCCCTTTGGGGAGGAAGGCGACCCAGGAGGCTGATTGGCTAGAGATGTAACATCCCAAATTTCGGGTCCAAAAATTTCATTTTTAATTAATTAATTTATAAAACTTTCATAAGAAAAAATAGTGAAGACATATCATTTCATAAAACTAATATCTCATGTCTGAAAACCAAACCATAAACGTCACAATGTCAGAGTACAATCCCAAGAATCTCGTAATGCGGAAAACCAACGTGTGTGTGTATGATGTGCAGCTACCGCGCCAGCTCCTTCCCCTTCGCTGAAGAGGTACCTGAAACAAAACTGAAAACTGTAAGCACGAAGCTTAGTGAGTTCCCCCATCGTATCGCATACCATACAATCACATAACATGCATATACTGTCAGACATATCTGGGTGCCCGACCTACCCCTTCGGTCCTCTCGACCGGATACTGCCTAGCATGTCTGGGTGCTGGCCTCTCCTTCGGTCCTCTCGACCGGATACTGCCTAGCATATCTGGGTGCTAGCCTCCCCTTCGGTCCTCTCGACTTGATACTGGGGACTATTTCACCCCTCTACTACTACCACATAACATGTAACACATAATCATATTATATCTAGCATGATTGGGGTATGACTACCCCCCCTTCGGCCCTATCGACCAGAAATCTTGGGGACTATCTCCCCTACTGCTACTAGCATACAACATCATATCATACTAGCACATAACATATCAGGTAGTAGCAAATCTAGATGAATATCACAAAGACAATCATCTAACATACGACTCCTACTGGTGGGCTGGCATTGGTGCCTTAGACCCACTTCTACTGGAAGGCAACTCACCTCGACGTCGTGTAGTGTCTGAACTGTCCTCGGCGTGAAGTTCGACTCTCCTCGACCCCTTAATCCCTACACGACAACCTTCACGTCATCAAACCGAACATACAACACAACCAGGGTCAATACTAAAACCAGGCGAGTTAAAATTGGTCAAAGTCAACGCCTAGTTGACCTGACTCGCCGAGTTGGTCTACCAACTCGTCGATTCCATGCCCCAATAACCCGATCCAACCCCGTCACCACTCGTCGAGCCTTGCGAGAACTCGCCGAGTTCTCCTTCATTCAAACCATCAGGACCATCTTCATCCGACTCGCCGAGTTGTATGAACAACACGTCGAGTTCACCTTCATCCTATGAACATATCCAGTCTGCGACTCGCCGAGTTGTATAAGCAACTCTCCGAGTCCATATTCAAGGGTTGGGAGATTGCCTTGGACTCGCCGAGTCTGTTCATACACTCGTCGAGTCCCATGATTCCCAGGTCCCTCTACGAGTCTAAATATTTACGGGACTTCCTTCCCGAACCACTAGTCCAACCACAGAAGGGATTTAGTGGTCACTACACATCGACTCGCCGAGTTCCAAGAACAACTCGTTGAGTCCCTTCTTGACCCTTACTATACATTCGATTTCAATGGGTCTTAACATGTCAAAACCATAGATCTAGCCTCCTAATGTCCATTTTATACGTAAAGTTCCAAACTTGGTGCACATGCGTGGGGTTTTTGGCTCAAAAATCCATAAAAGGTGCTTTACAATGTGCATGGGGCTCTCATGGCCATAGAGTTGGCACCTTTATGCCATGATACCCCTCTAATGACTCAGATCTGAAAGTAGAACCCCATGAATCACTTCACAAATCCGAAAATGGCTTAGAAAGCCCTAAATGCACCCAAAATCTAAGCCCTAAAGATGAATAACCAAATGGAAGACCAAAACAGGAGGCATTTACCTTGATTGAGCTGAAGATGGAATAATATCTCTGGATCTACAAGTCCCAACTCAAATTCCTAAGCTTCTTCCTTCCTTCCAAGCTTCACAAACCACCAAAAGCACCAAAAATGGCCTTAGATCACTCAAACCGGCTAGGGTTTCGATATGAGGTGTTCTGGGAGCATAAGGGACGAAGGAGGCTATAATAAGACGTTTAAATAGGGTGCAAACCCTCAAATTTAGGATTTTACCCAAACAGCACCTACTCGCCGAGTCAGTCTTCTGACTCGTCGAGTAGGTCACTTAAACTGTCCGTAGATCCCGTCTCTACTCGACGAGTTGGGCCATCAACTCGTCGAGTCCCAGAGAAAAATGCATAAAATTCTTGAATTAAGGACATACCAGGAATTGGGTGCTACAAGAGAGTTGTGTGAGTTGGGAGTTCGGTAAAACTTCCCAGCATGTGAATCATGTCTCATTGGTGCTTGATAGCAGAATGCGGGGAATCAAGTTGGGGTTCAGGTCATGGATTGAGTTCAATTTGGGGTTTTCAGTCGAGTGTGTGCTCCACTCTGTATGGAATTCGAATTGATAGGTTAGGGGTAAGGGATTGGGTTGTGCTGGTGTTAAGGCGAAATTGTTGTAAGACTACGGGGGTTCCGTAGCATTCACCAGCAGCCAGATAGTGTTGGAAGTGTTGTAAGTCTGCGGGTGTAGCCGTAGCATTCACGAGGTTGGTGGATAGTGTTGGAAGTGTTGTAAGTCTGCGGGTGTAGTCGTAGCTGATGGGTTTCGAGCAATACATCATTCCTATAGTGTACATGCAAACCCTAATAGCTTTTGGATCTAGTTTGACTAATGAACATGCAATTGAATATCCAAAGCTATAAACCCTAGATCTATCATATAAGAACTGAAATAAGGGTTTAGATCTTACCTTTGATTGTTATGTAGCAATAACAATCAATCCTTGGCTTCAGAAAGTTTAGTGCCTCAATTGTTGCACCTTTAATGGAGTCACAAACACCACTAAGCAATTAGATGAAAGAGAGAAGAGAGAGGAGGCACCAAAAACGGCTGGAAACCCTAATCCAAGTGTTAGCCACGTTTTTGGTGCCCAAGGGTTCCTTATATACTTAGGCTATTAGGGTTATCCAACAAGGAAACCCTAATTTGACTGCTTAAGCCCTAAGCAGCCCATGGACCCCTTCTGGAACATGCCTTGCACGATTTCTAATGGGCTTCCCCATAGAATTCGTCCAACCTATTATTCCAAGGTGATCCATAGCCCAATTGCAATTATCCTATAATTACAATTCCAGTCCCCTAAGTTTAATTAATCTCTTTTAGCCACAAAATTAATTCTTAATTAATTCTTGACTAATATTAATTAAACTATATGATTTCTCCTTTAATATATTATTCTCATAATATTGTAACAACGTAAATTTTCAAAACAATTTTTCATTTTTAAATCATACTTTCAATCACATGACAATCACAAAACGTAATGTATCCACTGTGTCATAACAAAACATGTCCCCAGAATCTCAATAACATAAACTCTATAAGTGTGTACGGATCATGCTGGCGCCTTCCCGCGATCCTCGCTAGTACCTGAAACACATAACACAACAACTTTAAGCATAAATGCTTAGTGAGTTCCCCAAAATACCACATGCAACACATACGCCACTCGAGGCTACAATACGACCCTCCGGTCGATGTGTCTCAGCGGGACCCTCCAGTCCCGTAGCTCGTTGGACCCTCTGGTCCGGTCATAGCTCGTCGGACCCTTCGGTCCAGTCTGTGTCGTTGGACCCTTCGGTCCGGTCTATATCGTTGGGCCCTCCGGCCCGGTCTGTTCAACACATAGCATACATATAATACAATGCACATAACTCATATATATATATATATATATATATATATATATATATATATATATATATATATACACATAGCATACAAGACCCTCTGGTCTACACATAAATACCACTCTAGGTAATGTATAGTGAGAAGACTCACCCCAATGAAGTCGGATAAACTCTCGTGCTCAACGTCCCGATCTAGCCTCCTCCTATTATTCAATTAGCATTCCCGATCAATATTCTCTCATAGCCTCATCTCTACAGATTGGGTAGAAGGCCATTCTACCCTTCCCTAAACTCTCTTGAATCACTCTTGACCAGAACCCTAAAGTCAACAAAAGTCAACGGTCAAACTTTGACCCGACTCGTCGAGTGCACAAGGGCGACTCGGCGAGTCCATGCGGGTCCTCTGAATCCTTTCAGCCTCTCTTGGCTCGTCGAGTCATCCTTCCACTCGACGGGTTCCTCCGGTTACGAATCGCGGGGCAACCCCGACTCGACTCGTCGAGTCCACATATGGACTCGGCAAGTTGCCTCCATGTTCATACTCAAATGACCTTCTAAGGTCAGATCTGCTTCCCTAACTATCAGATCTACCCTTCAAATTCTCAAATGTCACGTAAAGGTGCAACCTTTACGTGCATGCAATCCACAACAAGTCATAAATGGAGAAATAACTCTAAATATGGCAACCTAGTCTCCAATCCTCCATGAACAAACAAAAAGCAGAATGGGGAAGGTTCTCTGGACCTCTATGGGTCCAGATCTGAGGCCTAACCCAGCAAGGGACCATAAACTCAACTCTTCAAGCCTTCAAAGGTTATAGAAAACCCTAAATCATAGATCTTAACCCAAAACAGAAAGGAAGTTCGATTTGATACCTCAATAGTGTAGATCTGAACTTGAAAACCCTGGATTCACAGCTCCCTTGACCTCCTCTTGTTGGAAACCACTTCTCTTTTGCTAAAACACTCAAGAAATGGTGAATTAGCCTTCCTCTAGCACCACAAACGCTCTCTCTCTCTCTCTCTCTCTCTCTCTCTCTCTCTCTTTCTCTCTCTCTCTCTCTCTCTCTCTCTCTCTCTCTCTCTCTCTCTCTCTCTCTCTTTCTCTCTCTCTCTCTCTCTCTCTCTCTCTTCTTAGGGTTTCTCAGGGGTGAAGTGGCCGCAATGGAGGCTATAAAGGCCTTTAAATAGGGCACAGGCCCCGAGAATTAGGGTTTCACTTAACAGCGCGGACTCGCCGAGTCCACGCATCGACTCGTCGAGTCCTTCATTAAATCAGACAAGAAATGCGCAGTCCTACTCGGCGAGTCTGAGCGCCTACTCGCCGAGTCCCTCCTTAAAACTCAAGATAAATACTTAAAATAAGATACCTGGGAATCCGGATGTTACAATTCTCCCCCACTAGAATCAGACTTTGCCCTCGAAGTCTTGCTCGGCAAACAACTATGGATGCTGCTCCCGCATCTCCAACTCCCGCTCCCAAGTCAGCTCGGACCCTTTCCGATGTTGCCACTGGACCTGCACCAGGGGCACTTCCTTGTTCCTCAGAACCTTGATCTTCCGATCCCGGATCGCAATTGGTCTCTCAGCATAATTCAGGCTCGCATCTACCTGAATATCCTCCAGTGGTACCACCGCCGACTCGTCGACTATACACTTCCTCAACTGAGACACGTGGAAGGTATCGTGAATCTGGCTCAACTCCGCAGGTAGCTCCAACCGATATGCTACCTTGCCCACCCTCGCGGTCACCCTGAATGGACCGATGTATCGGGGCCCCAGCTTGCCCCTCTTCCTGAATCGGATCACTCCTTTCCAAGGAGATACTTTCAGGAGTACGAAGTCCCCCACTTGGAACTCCAGCTCGGATCGTCGCCGATCCACATAACTCTTTTGACGACTCTGAGCCGTCAGTAACCTCTGTCTAACCTGTTGTATCTGCTTTGTCGTCTGAAGCACTATCTCAGTGCTACCCATCACACGCTGCCCTACCTCTCCCCAGCAAATGGGAGTCCGACACCTCCTCCCATACAACAACTCGAAGGGAGGCATACCAATACTCGAATGGTGGTTGTTGTTGTAGGAAAACTCAGCCAACGGCAAGTACGTGTCCCAACTTCCCCCGAAGTCCAACACACATGCTCAAAGCATGTCCTCGAGTGTCTGAATCGTCCGTTCACTCTGTCCGTCCGTCTGGGGTGGTAGGCGGTACTGAAATGCAGCCTCGTGCCCAACTCCTCGTGGAACTTCTTCCAGAACCTGGAAGTGAAACGTACATATCGATCTGACACAATCGAGATTGGCACCCCATGCCGCGATACCACCTCCCTCACATACAATTCTGCCAGCCTCTCAACAGAAGAGCTCTCACTGATAGCAAGAAAATGCATGCTCTTCGTCAGCCGGTCGACGATCACCCAAATTGCATCGACACCCCTCGCGGTCCTCGGCAATTTGGTGATGAAATCCATGGAAATTTGTTCCCACTTCCACTGGGGAACCTCAAGCGGCTGCAACTTGCCATGCGGACGCTGGTGCTCAGCCTTAACCCTGCGACAGGTCAAGCACCTCTCAACAAACCATGCTACATCCCTCTTCATACAGGGCCACCAATAATCTTTCCTTAGGTCCAAATACATCTTAGTGACCCCGGGATGGATCGAGAACCTCGATCTATGCGCCTCCTCCATCAAAGTGGTGCGCGTCCCGCCTGTATACGGCACCCAAATCCGACCCTGAAAGGTCATAAGCCCACGACTATCGGTAACAAACTCAGGTACCTGTCCAATCACTCGCTCCCTCTTGCGGTTCTCCGGTCTCACGGCCTCTGCCTGGGCCTCCCGAATGGTGTCCAACACCGGAGTCATCACTGTCAATCTCATACAAGCGCCTCGAATCGGGGCACTCTCCGCCCTACGACTCAGCGCATCAGCTACAACATTAGCTTTGCCCGGGTGGTACAGGATCTCACAATCGTAATCCTTTACCACATCCAACCATCTCCTCTGGCGCATATTCAGGTTGGGCTGATCCATCAGATACTTCAAACTCTTGTGGTCCGTATATATGGTACACCGAACCCCATACAAATAGTGACGCCAGATCTTGAGGGCGAACACCACTGCCCCCAACTCCAGATCGTGGGTGGGATACCTCGTCTCATGAGGCTTCAGCTGCCTCGATGCATACGATATCACATGCCCCCTCTGCATAAGCACTGCACCCAACCCTGATATCGATGCGTCACAATACACCACAAAATCCTCCATCCCTTCCGGGAGGGCTAACACTGGGGCTTCGTATAACTTCTGGCGAAGTGTCTCAAACGAGGTCTGCTGCTCCGGACCCCATGAATAAGCAACACCCTTCCGGGTCAACCTGGTGAGAGGCACGGCGATCTTGGAGAAATCTCTGATAAATCTCCGATAATAGCCGGCCAATCCCAGAAAACTCCTGATCTCGGTGGGTGATCTTGGCACCTCCCACCTCATAACCGCCTCAATCTTGGCCGGATTGACCAAAATCCCATCCTGGTTGACGAGATGCCCCAAGAACTGGACCTCCCGTAACCAGAACTCGCACTTGGAGAATTTGGCATAAAGCCTCTCCGTCCTCAATACCTCGAGAATCTCTCTCAGATGCTCTTCGTGTTGCTCTCTAGATCTCGAATACACCAGTATATCGTCGATGAACACGATCACCGAACGATACAACATCGGTCTACACACCCTGTTCATGAGATCCATGAACGCTGCTGGTGCATTGGTGAGCCCGTAAGGCATCACCACGAACTCGTAATGCCCATAACGAGTCCTAAACGCCGTCTTCTGGATATCCTCATCACGCACTCTCATCTGATGATATCCAGACCTCAGATCAATCTTGGAGAACCAAGATGCTTCCTGCAACTGATCGAACAAATCGTCGATCCTCGGTAATGGGTAACGGTTCTTGACCGTCAACTTGTTCAACTCCCGGTAATCAATACACATCCGGTGTGAACCATCCTTTTTCTTGACAAAAAGGATCGGCGCTCCCCATGGCGAGCTACTCGGTCGAATAAACCCCTTCCCCAGCAGCTCCTGAAGCTGCGAGGATAACTCCTGTATCTCTGGCGGCGCAAGGCGATAAGGCGCCTTGGCGATAGGCGTTGCCCGGGAACCAAATCAATGCAGAACTCTACCTGCCTCTCGGGAGGCACACCCGGTAACTCCTCGGGAAAAAAATTCGGGAACTCACGCACTATCGGAACGTCATCCATCGAACTTGGCCCCTCGGCGGCCACTCGTGAGTCCATCACATATGCCACAAACCCGCTATAGCCCTGCTGTAAACTCTGTCTCGCTCTAGCTGCCGAACAAAACGCTGAACCACATCGGGTACCCTCACCGTACACCGTAAGTACTCCCCCACTGGGGTCTCGTATCATCACCAACTGTCGCTCACAGTCTATGACAGCCCCAAATCGGCTCAACCAATCCATGCCCACTATGACACATACGTCCCCATCGCTATCGGGACCAGATCTATCGGGAACTCAACACCGAA
Source organism: Lactuca virosa (assembly GCF_052849685.1). Classification (NCBI taxonomy): domain Eukaryota; kingdom Viridiplantae; phylum Streptophyta; class Magnoliopsida; order Asterales; family Asteraceae; genus Lactuca; species Lactuca virosa. The sequence continues at coordinate 45,788,212 of NC_136434.1, forward strand.
GATCTCGAGTACACATCCTCGAATCACATCCGTAGCATACACCGCTCGCTCGTCAGCTATGGAAACTAGTAAACGTCGTCTCAACGCCTCTCGTCGGCTACTGATGTGTCGACTAAACGCTATCGACACAAACGATCGACTCGCACCCGAGTCAAATAACACTAAGGCACGTACAGAACTCACAAGAAAAGTACCTAAGCATAACACAATATAAGCACAAAATCTCAAACTCAAAATAGGTAAGTAAAAGAATACATACCGGCCACGACATCGGGCGCTGCGCGGACCTCCTCCGCTGTCAACTAGAAGGCTCTCTCGCGAGCCTTCGGTGCCTCGGCCTTCGCTGGCCGGACCTCGATAGCTCTAGCAGCATGTGTAGACCCCTGTGCTGATCCCTGTAGTAGCTGAGGGCACTCGGCCTTCCGATGGCCGGTCTAGTTGCAATGAAAGCAAACCGAGAATCCCTTAGGGCAATCCCTCGCGTAATGCCCCTCCTTCCCACACTTGTAACACACCCCAGCTCTGCACACCCCCTCGTGACTCTTGCCGCACTTCCCACAAGTGCGGCCCTTCGGACCCCCAGATCTCGAATCAGCGGGCTTTGCCCGCTTGGCTGCCGGTTGCGCCTGTGCCGGTCGCCTGTCCCTCCTCTGAGACTCGGCCTCCTCCCTGACCTGAGTCTCCAGCTCAATCTCTCTCTTCCGGGCATTTGCCTGAAGCTCGGCAAATTTCCGGTATGACGAGTTCGCCACGAACTCATGGATATCCCTCCTCAGTATGCTCAAGTACCGGCTCATACGTGCCTGCTCAGTCGACACGTGCTCAGGGCAAAACAACGCCCTCTCGTGAAACATCCTCGTAATCACCGTCACAGACTCAGTTCCCTGCTTGAGGGATAAGAACTCCTGGGCTAGACGTTCCCTCTCCACAGGGGGAACATACTTATCTCGAAACATCGTGGTGAACCTCTCCCAGGTCACCGCAGTAAGCTCTGCCGTAGTGAAGTCTGTCGTCACAAACTTCCACCAATCCTTCGCTCCCAAGCGAAGCTGGTTAAGCGTAAACCTAACCCTCAGATGCTCCGGACACGAGCATGTGTAGAAGCATCCCTCGATGTCAGAAACCCACCTCATCGCAGCAATCGGGTCCTGCGTCCCATCAAACTCTGGTGGCTTCGTGTTGCTGAACTCTCGGTACAACAACGAGTCACCTCCCTGGGGCCTGGCAGCAGCGACAGCTGCGGTGGCTGCAGCAACAGCAGCCTCAGTAAGAGCAGTGTATCGCTCATCAAAAGTCTCGATCAGCGTGGTCTTGATAGACCCGAACATCTCTGGTATCTCAGCTCGAATGGCCGCAGCCACCTCCTCGTGAATCAACCTACGAATCTCCTCATCGCTGGTACCACTGGTACCACTGCCTCCTGGGTGGTGGCGCGTCCCAACCATGATGTCTCTGAAATACAACACAAAAGAATCAGAGACTCGTTCGAGTATACTCGCACTCGATACTCAACCCTACTTGTTCTTTAGTACCCTGAGGATTCTTACTTGGACTGCTCACTGATCCGGTGTTTTCAGTAGTACGGGCCCTTATACTACCTTCCACAGCGCCTCGGTATTCACCCCAAGTCCTCTTCCTAGGATCCCATATCACAAGTACTCTATATCTCACTAAACTCAGGCTACTCTCTGGTAGACCACTCATAAGTTCCTTGCTGCTACCTACTTACTCTCAAAGTATATCATAGTAGCAGTAACTCCTAGGCTAAGGCATCACAAATCAGGCCCACTCTAGTCCTAACCATGAATACCTAGCCTACTCTAGCATGCATAACATATCACATAATATCTCATAACACATAATGTAAGGGTATTTTGGGAAATCACCGTTCGGGCGCTGGCTGATCGTACACACTGCTCCGTTCCGCTTTTCTCAAAAGTCCTTTACTCTTTTGGAAAAATTGTTTCTTTTATGAAACATTCTCTCAAATCCTCAGTTTAAGTTCAGATACGCCCGGATGTGTATCCGAGTCTCTCAAACCAAGGCTCTGATACCAACTTGTAACAACGTAAATTTTCAAAACAATTTTTCATTTTTAAATCATACTTTCAATCACATGATAATCACAAAACGTAATGTATCCACTGTGTCATAACAAAACATGTCCCCAGAATCTCAATAACATAAACTCTATAAGTGAGTACGTATCATGCCGACGCCTTCCCGCGATCCTCGCTAGTACCTGAAACACATAACACAACAATTGTAAGCATAAATGCTTAGTGAGTTCCCCAAAATACCACATGCAACACATACGCCACTCGAGGCTACAATACGACCCTCCGGTCGATGTGTCTCAGTGGGACCCTCCAGTCCTGTAGCTCGTTGGACCTTCTGGTCCGGTCATAGCTCGTCGGACCCTTCGGTCCAGTCTGTGTCGTTGGACCCTTCGGTCCGGTCTATATCGTTGGGCCCTTCGGCCCGGTCTGTTCAACACATAGCATACATATAACACAATGCACATAACTCATATATATATATACATATAGCATACAAGACCCTCTGGTCTATACATAAATACCACTCTAGGTAATGTATAGTGAGAAGACTCACCCCAATGAAGTCGGATAAACTCTCGTGCTCAACGTCCCGACCTAGACTCCTATTATTCAATTAGCATTCCCGATCAATATTCTCTCATAGCCTCATCTCTACAGATTGGGTAGAAGGCCATTTTACCCTTCCCTGAACTCTCTTGAATCAGTCTTGACCAGAAACCTAAAGTCAACGAAAGTCAACGGTCAAACTTTGACCCGACTTGTCGAGTGCACAAGGGCGACTCGGCGAGTCCATGCGGGTCCTCTGAATCCTTTCAGCCTCTCTTGGCTCGTCGAGTCATCCTTCCACTCGACGGGTTCCTCCGGTTACGAATCGTGGGGCAACCCCGACTCGACTCGTCTAGTCCACTTATGGACTCGGCGAGTTGCCTCCATGTTCATACTCAAATGACCTTCTAAGGTCAGATCTGCTTCCCTAACTATCAGGTCTACCCTTCAAATGCTCAAATGTCACGTAAAGGTGCAACCTTTACGTGCATGCAACCCACAACAAGTCATAAATGGAGAAATAACTCTAAATATGGCAACCTAGTCTTCAATCCTCCATGAACAAACAAAAAGCAGAACGGGGAAGGTTCTCTGGACCTCTATGGGTCCAGATCTGAGGCCTAACCCAGCAAGGGACCATAAACTCAACTCTTCAAGCCTTCAAAGGTTATAGAAAACCCTAAATCATAGATCTTAACCCAAAACAGAAAGGAAGTTCGATTTGATACCTCAATAGTGTAGATCTAAACTTGAAAACCCTAGATTCACAACTCCCTTGACCTCCTCTTGTTGGAAACCACTTCTCTTTTGCTAAAACACTCAAGAAATGGTGAATTAGCCTTCCTCTAGCACCACAAACGCTCTCTCTCTCTCTCTCCCTAGGGTTTCTCAGGGGTGAAGTGGCCGCAATGGAGGCTATAAAGGCCTTTAAATAGGGCACAGGCCCCGAGAATTAGGGTTTCACTTAACAGCGCAGACTCGCCGAGTCCACGCATCGACTCGTCGAGTCCTTCATTAAATCAGAAAAGAAATGTGCGGTCCTACTCGGCGAGTCTGAGCGCCTACTCGCCGAGTCCCTCCTTAAAACTCAAGATAAATACTTAAAATAAGATACCTGGGAATCCGAATGTTACAAATATATTAATAAATCATAATTAAACCTTTCTCTCCTTAATTCATCCTACATATTGCTATGGTGAAGGCAACCCAAAAGGACCATGCTCATAATCGGGTCAAGTACATACCAAAATAGTTATGGACTTAGACACTAATCCAACAGTCTCCCACTTGGATAAGTCTAATAACTATTCTGTATAACTTCAGAACCTGATCAGCAATCGTAGCTTTCAAAAGCCGTTGTCAACTCTGATCTTATCAGATACGCGTGTCCTTTAGATAAGGGATCATATATTCCTCCATTCTATATGATATCGTATAGACACAATACATGGATTTAAATCATTCTCTCTGTCTATGTATTGTTTCCCGACTTCCGATTCATGACGACTTACAACAGACTACAATTGAACACAACAACTTAGTCCCGACTTGGCCAAGTGCTTAGGGTGTCATCACTAAATCATCGAGGGGCCCACAGATATTTATCCCACTTTGGGTAAAAGGAATTGATAAACTTCGACTCAAATGCTCGCTTGCATTTACTGATCGAATCACACACAACAATAAGTTTTATAACACCAAGTTACTGGTGCGTTTTCTTATTATCAATGCGCAACCGACCAACAAATAACAACTCACACGTCTCGGTTTCAAGAATATACAATGTTATCGTCTCACTAATCACCCGTGATAAATCCATGAAGTGATTCAAGTGAGCTTGGGTTTAATCCAATACTCTAATCTTATTAAAGCACTCATGAACTCTGCAGCAAACTTGTGCTATGTCTAAACACTTAGACAATCTACAGACAGATTCATGACAGTCTTCCTTCATACCTACTTCCAACGTATGACCGACTGTGGAGGTTCGAATAACCCAGTTATTCTGTAAGTCTGTTGAGCATCAGCGCTACCGGTTGATCTAAAACCAATTGGTGTTAGAAAGGGTGCAACCTTACCCGTATAGCGCATTCAGCCCTCCAGGACCAGGCATTCTATTGCGGCACTCCAGGCCATCGTGCGAGGACTTGGTCGATGCCATTTCTGACCCCCAACAATCCCCCCCTCAGAAATTGCTCCCTGAGAGAATAGAACCCTCGCCACTGGCTCTGATACCACTTGTTGAGCATCAGCGCTACCGGTTGATCTAAAACCAATTGGTGTTAGAAAGGGTGCAACCTTACCCATATAGCGAATTCAGCCCTCCAGGACCAGGCATTCTATTGCGGCACTACAGGCTATCGTGCGAGGACTTGGTCGATGCCATTTCTGACCCCCAACAAAGTCAAAACATGCACAGTGAAACACAATAATAATATTAATCCTATATGGCCCCAAAACTTTTGAGCGTAAATAAAAACACTTTTATTTAAACACCATATTGATTACTCATTATTCATTGCTTACTGTTTCAGAAAATCAACTTATTACTCGAATTATAACCACAATTGTCCCATGCTCCAAGCATGCACACTTTGGTTTCCTATGGTCCATACTTTGTGAAATAGATCAATTGAAAAAACTTTTCCAATGAAACTCATTTCACAAACCCCAGTCCTTATTATTAGTATAAGAATACCAAATTCTTGCCACTTTTAGAATATGTCAGATTCTAACATTTTATGCAATGATTCTTTCGTAATGTCATAGCACAAAAGTCACCAAGACCCGGCTAATGAAATTACAAGGTATTCTATCGGAAATTGTTACAAGACAATTCCATAGACGTGAAGTCTCACATTCAAAGTACATTCCTTTGAACATCCTTCTCGCATAAAAGTTTCTAATCTAGACATATTTCTTAATATCCAACTCCCATTAATGGAAACATTTCCATATTTACCATATGACAACTCATTCTTAATAGAATCTTATCTATTCATAATAATGTCGATATGGTCCGTCCAATACTATACTTCCAACTACTCACAAGCGACAAATCGTCAGTGAACCTAGATCGTCCCTTGATAGTTGTTTAATTATTTTAGTCAAAACCAGTTCTAGTCCCTTTTCCCTCTTAATGCCCTAGGCATTTGGAAAATTTTAGAATGGTCAAATATTATAGCATATGCAATCGATCCTATACCCGAAGCATATTGGACACGATACATAATGTCTCACATAAAGACATGATACTTTATCATCCTTCTGCCATAATATTTTATATGCTCTGTTCCCACAATTCGAACTATGAAGAGGGATGCCGTAATCATAATCGAATTTTGAGAATGCACTATGTATCCTTGACTAAATATATTAACATTTCTCGATCTAAACTTTAGAATTTTGAAATGTAGTATAATATTCTCTCCCTTAATTATAGCAAAACAACTTTTCAACCCTTGCAACTTTGCAAAGTGAATCTTTGTTTTCTATAATTAATATTGCTAACTTGCAATACTTACCATAATAATCATGCTCCCACTATCATGATGATTATTTTCTTACCAGCATAACACTTATGCTCCCACTAGCTTTGACATGTATTCAGAAAACAATTGAACTTCCAGAAAACAATGCTTATTGAATTCCTTAAGTTCATATTTCTAATACCTAATGCTTTGATAAGCCTTTATCTAAGCTTTGTAAGTTCATACACCTTTGCCTTAGATATCTCACATGTGTGTCTAAAGAAATTCAGAACTTATGTTACTAAGTCCCAAATGTTCAGACTAATTGCCAAATCTCACAATTCGAACTATGAAGAGGGATGCCGTAATCATAATCGAATTTGAGAATACAATTTTCACAATTGCAATCTTCTTAAAATCTCTCTTAGTGAAAGCATTTCCTCACAATCATTTTCATGAAGGAGGGAAATCTCATGACACTCAGATTTTAAAGTGTATGTGTTCCTACCCATGTAAATTTGCCAAAACCAAAGTTTGCGACAAATCCAAACTCATATGGACCGAACGTGCTCAATCTCGATTTCTTGCCTCATGGTAACATGAATGCCCACCATGTCTTCCAAGCAACTCATCCTTTCATATCAATGTACTTTCCATTGATCAAGGTGCTTTGTCTTTATGCATTCAAATGAGAACTCATAGAACTCACATGCATAATTAACTCAATTAGAATGGCACAGAAAAAGAGTATGTCATCCACTATAGGCTTTAAACCTCAAGTCGTGTGCTAGTGATGATTAACTAGGTTTACTCTTGATTTGTTCTTGAAACTTTTCAAGACCATTAAGACTCCCACTGACTCCTTGACATATAAGATTTTCTTGTCAAGAAACATTCCTTGACAAAACAAATATTCAAGAGTTACTGTAGTTTTTATCAAGACTATCACTTCACATAATTGGTTCTAGTTGGTCTTTGTCTTATCCAAGACATCACAACTTACCAATCTCAAATGTGCAGGAATAAGAAGACTTTTTCCAATTCCACATTTGTTGAGTGTTATAAACCTACTAAAGACTTGTCACTCAATTCACAATCTTGGAGTATGACTCTTAAGACTTGATATTGGAACGAAGTATGATTGACTTATTGATTTAACTATTTCCATAATTCTCGATTCCTCTTCTTAGACATACAAATGCACTAAAACTCACTTAGAGGACCAATTGAGAAATAGTTCTTAATCATTAAGACTTATCATAAAACACAATAAAATGTACTCTCCCTTCTTCTTAGAATAGAAAAACTTTTATCTTTCTACCTACTTGATTCTTCTTATTCGTTCTGCTATTGATTGAAACTCTTTCGATCAACTCAGAATTATACTTAATCTTATAAGTATAACCATATTTACTAAACTTTAGTAAATCATGACGAATATCTTTATCACTCTTGTGATGGACTTGATCAACGCACAACCTAGTGTACTCGATCTCCTAGTCCTTCTCTTGACACTTTGTCAAAGAATTAGTCTAATTTCCAAATATGAAGTTTCTCATTCATCACGCAACCAAGTTGCATGACTCCAAGTTTCTGTCCAACTGAAACTTGGGCGATGAGAATCTTCCCTTATTTGGAAAATTCTCGACATTTCCACAAATAACATAATAAAGAATCCATTATTGCTAACAATAGAAACAATCAAACATCAATTTTTCATACACACCATTGCAAGGATAAATAAATAAGACAAAATCAAAATTTATTTTATTGCGGAAAAAATTGTCCTTACAATGCAATTCAACTGAAAAACTATGCTATTTCATATTTCTTATCATTCTATCCTAACTCTAGAGTAGCAGCTCAAAAATCTGATCCTCGAGTCCATGCGATCGAAATCCATTTCTTCATGATCAGATTCAGCACGCTTCTTCCTTAAGCTTCGTCTCTTTTCTTCGATCCTGCAAAAACATCAAAATGTAATCTTATCACATCATGTATTAAGAATCAAAGAATAGGAACTTATAGAGTTAGTTAATAGATTTTACCTGAAGTAGAGCCATACGTCTTGACTCTCCCATCTCTTAGATCTCTCAGATAAACAGGGCAGCTTCGTCTCCAATGCCCCTTCTCTTAGCAGTAGAAGCAGATGGACTCTTTTGGAATGGCACTATATGATTCAGGAAGTGACTGAAGAACCCAGTCAACAGCCAACATTTCTGAGATATCGACACCCATCATCCTTAACCTATCAATGTGTGATTTCATCTCTAAGATGTGTGCACACACAGGTTTTCCATCTTCGTGTTTACTTACCAAAAGGGCCTGAGTGAGCTTGAACTTTTCAAGCCTTTGAACTTGTGGGTTAGGGAGAATAATTGGAGGAGGTGGAGGAAGTGAAGCATGACTCTCATTTCCTTGATCGTATCATGGAATGTCATCTTCATTTGGAAAGCTTGTTCCAAGGGACTTGGGAAGACCATTGTAAGATTTAGACATCTACAAAATGGGAGAAAATTCAAGTTAGTTGATAAGAATCCTTGATGTAACACCCAAATGAAACATCAGGGCTAGGATCCAACATAATACTCTACAACCTAGAAGAGGGATGCCGTAATCTAGTTGCAGAATATTTGAAGGTAGGTAAATGACGATTTACCAATTCCCACCATGAAAAACAAAAAAGAAGTTTAAGTTTTAAATGAATTGAAACTCCTAGATCTTTTGAGATTCATTGAGCTTTTCAATGGCATGTTAAATCTCGATTATGCCCTTCTATTTGTGACTGGGATGCCGAGGATCACAAATAAGGTGTGAATAACCATACGAATCTATGTGATGCATTCAATGATACTATCACCCAATCAATGTGCCGGTTAACCACACACGCTCCATTGATCTATGATAAACATCGAGCCACCCTTCACAACCAATGTCAACCCCAAATCAGTGTGCCAGTTAACCACGCACGCTCCACTAATGTTTGGCAAGGGTGTGAAGTGTAATTCCATGGATTAGCGTACAATTTCACATTTTGCCTAAAGTAACTATGATTTGGGAATTTATAAAAGCATTTAGTTACTTTGTACTTCATTATACTTATAATGGAAGGTTTCGTCCTATCCTACCCGTTCGGCTAACGACCCTACCACTAGTCAAGACTGCGATGGGTAAGAGTGGATACCCATTCAATCGCCATTTTATAGGCAATTTCCTTAAACACCCCTTATAGACCAGCTTCGTGAATGAGGCCTACTAACGGTAAGACTGACTGTTTACTCATACATGTATATAACATTAGACTTTTAATTTTATATATAGTATAGGGTGTATTTTACACTTTTAAAATACTAGGTGGTTCAATTTAATAAATTATATTTTTAATTTAATCAAATGTAAACCAAAACTTTATGGAATTATTAAATCTCTTTTAATTATACACTTTAATTAATTAATAAAACCATAAGGGTGTAATTTGAACTTTTTCAAAAATACGAGGGTTTTAGAATTTAACATTTCAAAATTAAACTTTTAATTAACTTTTAAATTCCAAAACTTGAGGGCAAGTTTTGAAACATTTCAAAACATTAGAGTTTAGAATTTAAATCTTTCAAAATTTAAACAATTAATCAAAAATTTAAATTCCAAAACTTGAGGGCAAGTTTTGAAACTTTTCAAAACATTAGGGTTTAACTATTTAAATTTCAAAAACAAAACTTTTAAGTTCAAATTTAAACTATAAAACCTAAAGGGGAAAATTGAAACTTTTTCACAAGATAATTCAAATCTAAATTACAAATAATCAACCTTTATCTAATAAAACAAAAGATTATCTAAATTTTGACAATTATCTTCTATTTTGGTAAGGATAATCACCCAATATCAATAAAAATCGGATTTTATGAATTAAAAACGTTTATGGTAAGTATCCCAAGCCAAAACAGCAACAAAATCGCCAAAAAACGCTGCCAGATCCATGGACTCGCCGAGTCGGCCTGACTCGCCGAGTTCATCCACTGACTTACCGAGTCGGAGATTCAGAAGGCAAAAAAACTTCGTTTTTTATGCAAAAATCGATCAAACAAGCATCAAATTCACTAACAAACAGCCCTAGGCTCTGATACCACTGATGGGTTTCGAGCAATACATCATTCCTATGGTGTACATGCAAACCCTAATAGCTTTTGGATCTAGTTTGTCTAATGAACATGCAATTGAATATCCAAAGCTATAAACCCTAGATCTATCATATAAGAGCTGAAATAAGGGTTTAGATCTTACCTTTGATTGTTATATAACAATAACAATCAATCCTTGGCTTCAGAAAGCTTAGTGCCTCAAGTGTTGCACCTCTAATGGAGTCACAAACACCACTAAGCAATTGGATGAAGGAGAGAAGAGAGAGGAGGCACCAAAAACGGCTGGAAACCCTAATCCAAGTGTTAGCCACGTTTTTGGTGCCCAAGGGTTCCTTATATACTTAGGCTATTAGGGTTATCCAACAAGGAAACCCTAATTTGACTGCTTAAGCCCTAAGCAGCCCATGGACCCCTTCTGGAACATGCCTTGGACGATTTCTAATGGGCTTCCCCATAGAATTCGTCCAACCTATTATTCCAAGGTGATCCATAGCCCAATTGCAATTATCCTATAATTACAATTCCAGTCCCCTAAGTTTAATTAATCTCTTTTAGCCACAAAATTAATTCTTAATTAATTCTTGACTAATATTAATTAAACTATATGATTTCTCCTTTAATATATTATTCTCATAATATATTAATAAATCATAATTAAACCTTTCTCTCCTTAATTCATCCTACATATTGCTATGGTGAAGGCAACCCAAAAGGACCATGCTCATAATCGGGTCAAGTACATACCAAAATAGTTATGGACTTAGACACTAATCTAACAGTAGCATTCATAGATTCGTACAGATGACTTAGGCTAGGGTAGGCCAGTTCGCAAAGATTGTGGGAAGCCACAACATTATAGAATTAGGATCGGAGGTGGTTATTCGATCGGTAATCCTTGGGCGAGCCCGGATGGATATGGGAATTCGGAATGGAACTGGTAGAGACTGTTGAGTCAAGGGTTTGGATCTTGAGTTGCAGGATCATGTGGATAAGTGGTACGTCACACAGTGGGGCTACGGCTGGGTAGCCTTGATATTGGACCTCTTGGGAACCTGGTGGTTGGACCGGGTGCGAGAATGGTAGTCTCGGGGATCGGCTAAGGGTATCTATTATCGATAAGGAAAGGGATGTCAGAAGTTATGTTGAATTATGGATCTTGAGGTAGTAGCGGGGTATCGACCCATTTCGGAAAGGATTCTGAATCGGGGTTCATGCATATTCAGTACAAGATTTTGTTTTAGTAAGATGAGTTTTGGGAGCATAAGGATGCCAAGGGCATCAAATGTAGAATTCCAGGGTAATGAATGGGTTTGGTACGACGGTAGCTTAAGCCATCGTGATGTGATTCGGACTGGTTCTATCTGTAATAGAGCCACGATAGGTTGGGATCAGGAAATGGCAGATGGAAGGATATCAGGAACGAGGTAAAACTACCGTTATTCAGGAAGCGCAAACGTTTGCATTGGATTCAGTGGCGACAGGCTGTCATCCTATCATGATCGGATGGATCAAAGGATTGAAGGAGCCATGAGTGGCGGAATAGATAGGGAAATTAATGTCGGTCAAGGTATACTTCGGAGGTCATGAGGGTATGTTGCACATGTGTCCTAGCTCAGCAATCGGTCAGGTGTCCGATGTTTTGAGCTGTTGATAGATAAGGTAAGATCAGGGAGGTCTCGGCTGTCTTTAGAGAGCAGTAAGTGGTAGCAAGAAGGGTTGAGATGGGTTCAGTGGCTTGGGACTCGTGTGTCGAGTCGCTTGTGTTTGGGTGTTCAGCACCGGCACATAGTAAGTGGGAGCAATCAGTAAGTAGCAAGAAGGTGACCAGCACTGGGCGTGGCTGGAGATTTAGTTAAGTGAAGGATTTATCCTTCACATGGATAGGAAAGGTTGTTGCATATGAATAGCTACCTTGGGAAGGTCGTGGACTGCGCAGGGTAAAGGGTGGACCCCTTGGATGTCAAGTGTAAGTACTCAGGGAATGCCAGAAGGATTGTCGGTTGGGTAAGAGTGATGTATCCAGGATTAACAGTGATTAGAGCACCCTCAATATTTTTAACTCTAAGGGTTAGCTTTCGCTCAGGAAGAACGGACGGAAGACCAATTGAAGCAGTCTTTCGAGGATTTGACCGAGCAGATGGAGTTATGCATTGTATATAACTGTTGTGAGATGTATGCACGGTGGGTGATAGATGGCGGAAGCCGAGTGAGTGACGCGTGGGGAGTATCCGAGATGGGTAACCGCAGAAGACTTCGAGGACGAAGTCTAGCTCAAGTGGGGGAGATTTGTAACACCTGTTCCAGGTATTATTTGATTTAGTTAATTTCAGGGTTTTTGGGTGCATGGACTCGGCGAGTTGGGAGCCCAACTCGTCGAGTAGGGGCATTTAATCATGGATGCGGATCAGGACCAACTCGGCGAGTCGGAAGGCCCGACTCGGCGAGTTGCAGTTGTAAAGAGAAAACCCTAATTTTGGGGTTTTCCCCCCATATAAAGATCATTAACTGCCCTCGTGGCCTCCCCTAGCACCTTATCTCCCTACAGAAAGCAGTTTGCGGCGGTAAACCCCTATTAAGTGAGAGAAATAGCCTTTGTGAGCAATCTTGGAGTAATTGTGAAGGGATTTGGAGCTTGAAAAAGAAGGAGTCAGGAGAGGAACAGTAGATCCAGCATTTACTTCGTATTGGCCATCATCCTACGGTATAAAGTCGTGACCTTGACTTCTAGTTGTGTAGATCTCATTTCTTGGAAGTGAATGACCATTATTAGGAAAAATGGAGTCAAGCTTGAATCTGGACTTATGGTCCCAGATCTGGACCTCTTTAGGTCCCCAATGGCATAAAGTTGCTCCCTTTATGCAGTTCAGCCTCTTTCCATGCACAAGAACCTTGTATGAAGACTAGTTTTGGTGTTATGGCCATGTGAGGCCTTGCATGCACGTAAAGCTTGCAACTTTACGTAACATCTACACTAGGGAAGGCTAGATCTGAAGTTTGGGACCGTGGATCCCACTGGAAAAGGCCGAAAACGAGAAGGACTAAAGGAACTCGCCGAGTTCTTTAATCGACTCGACGATTCGGCCAAAGAGTTTATAGCCAGGGGTTTGCGGTTGAGAGTTTGAATCCACGAACATTAAGGAACTCAACGAGTCACTTAAGTGACTCGGCGAGTTGACGAGTTAAGCAAGGAACTCGACGGGTGGCTGGTTGTGCTCGACGAGTCGAGGTCAACATGGACTGTTGACCTTGACTGTGAACTTTGACCTTGACCTTTATTTTGACTAGGGTTGACCAAGGTTGATTTTAAGGGTAATTATGGGATTATGTCAAGTTAATCACATGATGCTTATAGGCGGTTGAGTTGGAGCAGCACGTGGGACATATCTGATTCTAGCTTGTCGATTCAGTAGTGTCAGGTGAGTCTCCTCACCAAACCAATGGGTCTAAGGCACCAAGGCCGGCCCATTTTATGATATGTGATATGTTAGTTGATTATGTGTTATGCTAGTATGACCTTTGCATGGAAGACCTCGGGTGGTTCCCGAGGCAGTAGACTAAGACCATGTGGGGGTTCCCATGCCAATTAGTTATATGTGTTATATGGTATGCTAGCTATTATGTGATATGTGGTATGCTAGATATTTATGTGTAGCTTGCATGGAAGACCTCGAGGGGTTCCCGGAGCAACTGGATATCAGACCATGTGGGGGTTCCCATGGCATTCCAGGCTAAGACCATGTGGGGGTTCCCATGGCATTTGGTGTAAGACCCTGGAGGGTTTCCAGGGCATCCTTGGGCTAAGACCTCGGGGGGTTCCCGAGGCACCCGGTGTAAGGCCATGAGGGGGTTCCTATGGCACCCGGAGTAAGACCTTGGAGGGTTTCCACGGCTTCCTTATATGATTATATGCATGGCTTTTGTGATTGATATGGCTTATGTGATATATGTAGCTTTTATAGCTAATATGATATGTGTTATGTGGATTGTGTGTGGGGTATGATCTGGGGAACTCACCAAGATTCGTTCTTACGGTTTACAGTTTTGGTTTCAGGTATCATTGATTTGGAAAGGAAAGGCTCGGATTGATCGCAGTGCACACACCTATGATTTCTGCATTGAATGATTTTGAGATGAACTCTGATAAATGTTTTACTTAATGATGATTTGAAATGTTTGAAATAACTGGTATTAATGTTTTAGCTATATTAAAAATGAAATTTTTACCCTTGATTTTTGGGTCGTTAAACTCTTTATGCATGCTTAAACCTTCAAGTTTCCACCTTCTTCAGTTTTAGTCCTTTTTCCTTAAGATAGTCCATTTTGGCTACAAAGTATAATTTAAACTAATAAATAACCAATATCTTTGTATTTAACGAAATTATAGCCCACATGTATTAAAATATCACATAAATATATGTATAGATATGATAATATCATTCATGTTGAGTAATCATTCACGGTGAAATCAAAATGATCAAAATCAAGAGATATATTGTTATTAATAGTTGGATGACGTATAATGGAAAATTAAATTGTTGACAATACAAATGAAATAAATAACGTTGTTTAAACGAAATTGAGGATGTGGTGAAGAAAAAGAGAATACTCATATCAAAAAAATTAGAAGTTTATGTCCATTACCCATAACAGTGTGACGATATAAAATGCTTAAATTTTATTAACGATAAGCCTAGATAATGTAGTTATCTAGCTAAATTCAAGTTGTATTCCTAGAAATCAGCTTTTGTTTGTTATCTTATATTATAAGAGTTTATTGAACTAACCTCAAAAGGGTATAAAAGAATTACAAGGATATATAATATAAGATAACAAACAAAATTTGATTTCTAGGAATACAACTTGAATACAACTAGATAACTACATTATCTAGGCTTATCATTAATAAGTTCAAATATGGAGGAATTTAACCTTAGGTACTCATAATGTGAGATGAGGCTTTGATATCCATGTCCAATTGTCATCTGGAGAAGGGAAAGAACTCATTTTCATAGTATTAGCAAGATCCATCAGAGTCAGAGTATAATTGGTAAAAGTTTGCATGTAAGCATTGTTATGGAAGTGGTCTTGGAACACCATATATGGGTGGATATTGTGAGTTTAGAGGTCTAGCCCAATATGACGGATATAACAAGGTAGGGTAGCTCATGACTTCCAACCCAATAAAAAGGGCATTGTTGGGTGATGAAGTTGATTCCCTTGCCTTGGCCTCGACCCTTACCATGTCGTTGATAGAAGGTGGTGTGGGCTAGTTGTATGGATGTAGCGGTAGCGGGTGGTGGTGATTTGGTATTGTGTTAAACTTGTACCAAAACAGAAGTTATAATTCTCACGTGAAATTCCAACATATCTTCAAAATTACATTAACAAGACGTCTCATACAAGGGCGGTTCCAGTATAGGGCACACAGTGGTCTGTGTAACCCTTGATTTTTCCGGTCGCAGTGCAAAAATTTTCGAATTCTTTTTTTTTACTATTGTGCAACCCTTACTATGAAATCTTGTGTCTGCCCCTCGTCTATAAACATTTGTATCATTAGTCAGGCAAAAGAAACTTTATGGCATACATTTTTGTCTATAAACATTTGTATCATTAGTCAGGCAAAAGAAACTTTATGGCATACATTTTTCTCTTATATGATACAAGTTAATGATACACGTAAGCACGAAAACTTTATACCAAATTGTCATGTGACTAAAACATTTGCAGCTTTAGCCGGGGGGAAAAAACTTTATGCATGCACCATCTCTTATATGATACAAGTTAAATGATTCACACAAGCACTAAAACCTAGTATAAGATTTTCATGTGATTACCCAATAGGAGAAAAAGGTACTTTAGCTAAATCATTTATCAAACTCCCAACCAAGAGGATATATAATCTTGAATGAATTTTTAATTACTTTGACATAAAAGGTTCTATCAAAGAATTTATTATACAAAAGATTTAAATGCCTACTAGCCATTATTTCTTGATTTACACTAGCTATATTTTATATACTTTATTAAATTAAATTTTGATTAGGCACCAAGAAATTTAATGATGGTCTATGATTGATCTTTTATTATTTTTGTCGGTTATGACAAATATTTGTAATATACAAAATGTGAGTTGATTTGTATACAACAATATTTCTTTATATACAACAATTTATTTTTTAAAATGTTGTATTGTACAACTATATGTAAGATAAATTGTTGTGTATGAAAAAAAACTGTTGTGTACGAATCACTTCCCGTATAAAAAATAAGATATGTTGATTTCCGTATAAAAAATAAGATATGCTGATTGTTGAGTGTTCATTAGTTTTTTATTTTACAACTCTTATTTTACAAAAGATAATTGGTCATTTAAAAAAAAGCCACCATTTATAATCCTATGGCCAAACCTTATGACCGACTATGTGAAAGTCATTTCACATAAATAAATAAAACAAAAAAAAAAACAAACTGTTATTGCATTAAACACATAAAAGGTTCATTGTAACACTAAAATTTTATCACAGATAAAAAAAATTAAAAATTAGAAAAAGAAGGCATTTTCATGGGCTTTTCTTAATAAGCGACAGTAATCAAGGGCCTCAAATCATCTATCTGTTTTTCTATACTTTTGTACCATTTAACAAAGACAAAACTGCATAAATGGTCCCTGTGGTATGTCGAAAATCATCACTTTGGTCCAAAAAGGTTTGGACTAGCACCAGAGGTCCAAATTTTTCATTTTGTTGCTTGTTTGGTCAAATCTGTTTTGATATTTTTCAAAATGACTGATTTGCCCCTGTTAATATGATTTTTTTTTATTTTCTTTTTCTGATTTTCTGATTTAAAAAAATAAAAATTAAATTAAAATAAAATAAAAATAAATCAATCTCTCTCTCCCTCCCTTCCTCCCTCCCTCCCTCCCTCCCTCTCTCTCTCTCTCTCTCTCTCTCTCTCTCTCTCTCTCTCTCTCTCTCTCTCTCTCTCTCTCTCTCTCTCTCTCCAACATCCTTCCCCTTTAATCTGTCATCATTCCCCTTTAATTTGCAGTCCAACATCACCACTCTTGAAACAAACTTCGACCGCCGGCCAACAACATCGCCAATAATCACCGATACCAAATCTAATGACACTAAATCAAAAGGATAACTTAAACTTGGAATTAAAAACAAAGCAAAATCAAACTTGAATCAAACCTAGAAAATAAAAATAGATTAAATGAAATTCAGATTCCAACCATCACTTAACACCACGAAAAATAACGATTCAAACCGGAAAAAGAAACCTAAACCATTTTTCTAAGAAACCGCATCAATTCCCAAATAAAAGACTTGATTTCAGTCCTCGATTTCAACCTGTATCAAACCAGGAAAAGAAATCAATACCTTGTTTATAAAAAACCTTCATAAAACCCAAAAGTCCTGATTTCAAATGAAAAAAACCTGAAAAGCCCTACATCAAATCCAAAAAAATCACATTACCGATTGGAGATCAGGGTGATGGCAGTGTATCACAGAGATGATGTTGGAATCGTTTTTTGTAAGAGAGAAATACATGGGTTGTGCAGTCATGAACAAAGGTTGGATTGTCGGTGGGTTTGCACATGGTGGGAAACATATACGAACAACCACCACCACTCGAAAAAAACGGTGGTTGAGGGAGAAGGAGACACGAGTCACACGACAAACAGATCTGCTCCAACTCGACCACGTACCCCATCGATCTTGTACATGGAAAACTCCAAATGTTGCCTGAAACCGGAATCTACCACCGCCATCGTCTTCTTCACCACTGGAAACCGGAATCCACCACCGCCACTGGCGATGCTAAATGATCTGCTGAAAACCTAGATCATCGGCGGCTCGCTGGATAAGGAGAAAGACGAAGGTAATAGAGAGAAGGCGGTGATTTGAGAGAGAGGAGAGAAGGGTAGCGGTTCGAGATGGTGAAGTTGGGTAGGTTGGGTTGTTGGTGCACAGAATTCATAGTCATCGGTTTGTGGGGGAAGGAAGGTGAAGTTGGGTGAGCGTGTGAGTGTGAGAGAAGTCGGTGCCGACAAAAAATTGAGGGTGGGGTTCATATTTTTCCGACAGTAGAGAGATAATGAGTTGGTGGAGGGAGTATGGATGGGGTAGGGTTATATTTGTTTTCTTTTTTCTTTAATTGTTAATCAGAAAAATTCAAAATTAATAAAAAGAAAAGGGAAAATCAAATAGAGAGGGCAAAAATGTCATTTCATATACTTCCAATTATGAAATGAACCAAACAAGCAACAAAATGAAAACTTTGAACCTCTGGTGCTAGTCCAAACATTTTTGGACCAAAGTGACAATTTTCGACATACCACGATGACTATTTGTGCAGTTTTTGTTAAATCTTTAAAAAAAAACTGATAAAACTTTATGCGATTTGATCAATACCAAGGAGAAGATATTTTGCAATATAAATCTAGCAATTCAATAAATACAAGGACT
Organism: Lactuca virosa; assembly: GCF_052849685.1. Classification (NCBI taxonomy): domain Eukaryota; kingdom Viridiplantae; phylum Streptophyta; class Magnoliopsida; order Asterales; family Asteraceae; genus Lactuca; species Lactuca virosa. Next base: position 45,806,898 of record NC_136434.1, read on the forward strand.
ACAATACAATTTTTTAGTAAAATATTATAATCATACATCATATCATATTATTGAATCACCGACATAAAAAGAAATTTATATCTTAATTGATTGATTGTTTGATGTTTTTCTTAATAAAGACCTTTATTATTTCTTCAATCAAGCGATCAAGATTGTATAAAAAGTATTTTGTGTATCTATATATTTTGTTATACTCAGAATATTAGTGTGCTTATTAAACTTTAATAATGTCCTAATTATGACATTTAATTTAATAATAAAGAATCTTATATAGTTTACAAATATAAACAGGAAATCGGTAGAAAAGTCTCTGAAGTTTAGCTCTATTAACGGAAAAGTCATTTTTAATTTTATTTTTTACAATTAAGCTCAAGATACCAGTAAACGTTTTCAAAATAACTCTTATACCCGATTAAACAAGTTTTAATGCCGGTTTATAATTATATCAGTTACAACCCTGAAAACCAACATTAACTAGGCACAAATGTTATTTTGCAAACGTTTGCCGGTATCTTTGGCTTGACTGTAAAAAGAAAATTAATAATGACTTTTGTGTTAATAGAGCCAAACTTCAAGGACTTTTTTTTTTACAGATTTCTTAATATAAATATTTGTCTTAATAAATAATAAATTCTGTATTCGTATATTTATGGGAAATCTCTAGAAAAGTCTCAATATTTTGGAATAGTTTATGCATAAGTATTTTTTTAACAAAAAATATCGATTGTTGGATAAAAAATTCAAATCAACCATGTTTTATTGGTAAACTATTTTTTACCCAGTTACCTCCAGCAAAGTCTCATTATTTTGCCCATTTTATGAAAAGTTCTTTTTTTTTCCAGTTTTACCTTTTTAATAAAATTGAAAAATTTCTTGGTTGAAATTATGAATAAGAATAAATATCATTAAGCTCTATAAAACTAAGGATTAAAGACCTCTATAAACAATTATTTGCCACAAAACAATGACATAGCATCATTTTGAACTCATGATCGTCTATATAATCTATTTCCCATACAAATTTATGTTACACGTATTATAAGATATTCAAATTATGCGTTTAACACCTTAGTACAATCTACCTAAAAGTATGTTAAAAGAAAATCAATTGTTCTGTTCATATAAGAAACCATTGACTAATGACAAACCAATCAATATCATAGTATGTTAGGTGAGGATATACGGATTATAGAAAAAAATATGAGTTTTATCCTTAAATCTTAAGCATATATGAACAATTCCTCCATGGATCAATTACTTTATGAACATAAAGTAATTGATCCATGGTGGAATCGTAAAGTAATTGATCCATGGAGGAACTGTTATGTTCGTAAAGTAATTGTTCATATATGTTTAAGATTTAAGGATAAAACTCATATTCTTTTCTATAATTCGTACAACCTCACCTAACCTACTATTGTATTGATTGGTATGTCATCATTAAATGGTTTTGATGCGTCATTGCACTCAGTCTTTGATTTGCTCTCTTGTTGGATGTTTGGATGTATCTGCAAGGCCACACGAAAGAACAGTCGTCAGCCGCTTTCCGGGAGGAGGCTCCCGGAAGAACGCTCTGACGGTCAAGTTAGATAGGGTATTCGGTGTTTTAGGGTTATTGCACTTAGAGAAGATGGCTTACCCTTAGGGCTCCTGAGCGCGTCCTTTTATACCTAGCGACCCTGCTCGTCCGTACGGGACAAGATCGCTTTTAGGGGACAAGGTCAGAGGCGCTGATTGGAGGGTTGTGCGCCTCTTTATGTCAGAGTTCTGCCATTGGCTCAGGCGGTAATGCTCTGATCCTCTGCCTTGTCGCTTGACCGTATCCTTTGTCTTGACGTTGGGAGCGTTTCTGGCAAGCGCGAGCCTTTTGCCGGGGCGCCCTGCTCTTAGGGGCGCTGGCGGGCGCTGAGCCCGCTCCTTTTGGCTCGGCCGAAGCGCCAGGTATCTTGGGTAGGCGTGACTCTTCCGTGCCGGCCTAGGCACGTCATCAGGTTTCTTATATGAACATAACAATTGGTTTTCTTTTAACCTACTTTTATGTAGATTGTACTACGGTGTTCAACACATAATTTGAAATCTTATAATACTTGTAACATAAATTTGTATGAGAAATGGATTATAAGGATGATGATGAGTTCAAATTCAAGAAGTGATGCTAACGTTATTATTTTGTGGCAAATAATTGGTTGTAGAGGTATTTAATCCTTAGTTTTATGGAGTTTAATGACGTTTATTCTTATTCATAATTTCAACCGAGAAATTTCCAGATTTTTAGTGAAAGGGTAAAAGAGTTTGAAAAAAAAAACTTATGACTTTTCCATAAATCGAGCCAAATAGTGAGAACTTTTTTGGAGGTAACCGGATAAAAAATAGTTTCAGGTAAAATTGGGTTGATTTAATTTTTTTTGGTAATCGAGACTTTTTTGTTAACAAAATAAAATTTAGGACTTTTGCATAAATTGACCCAAATTATTGAGATTTTTTTAGGGACTTCCATATATTTATTATTAGAATAGGAGAATGTTTAATATAACATCACCTTCGATCACAAGATCTAAATAAAAATATTTAATAGAGTACATTACAGTCCTTGTGATTTAATTAAATTCATAGGTTTGGTCCTTAAAGTTAAAAAATCGATAGGTTATAACCATGTGGTTTGGATAAATTACATCATTGGTCCCTCCATACATATTAAAAGACTACTTTACCCTTTCTAATTTCTTTTTTATTTTCTAACTCTTTTTTATACTTAATAAATATAAAACCACAAGGACCCACCGCCTTACCTGTGACATCCCTATTTTCACGACCAGAAAAGACCGATTTTGTTTATGCTTTATAAAAATTAGAGTACTTCTTTTGATAGGACTTTGTTCCCAGTAAAACATGATAAATACGTTATCAAAGCATTTCCGAAGAAATGTATTTTTATTCATTTTAAAGCATTTGGGATGTCATCGTCAATACAGAAACATAAGCATAAACAAAACTTACATTCATTATCACTAGTGATCTACACATCTTTAATCTCTCAGTGTAATGTAACTTCATATCAACACATGTGATAGAAATAAGCTGGAGTGGGTCAGGTTGGGAAACCTGGTGAGTACATAGGGTTTTCAACCCACAATAATATAATTATTATGTTTAAACATCAAACAATCAACCCAATTACCCGTCCCCATTATCTTCTTTACTCTTAAGGATCTACCCTAAGAATCAACTATTCCTCGTTCATTCATTCCTAAGGATCATCCTAAGGAATCGGCACGAAGTCCATCGTCACCGGTATTTAGGCACTAAGTCTGCATAGTCGCCAGGATTTATACAACAGGCACTAAGTCCGCATAGTCGCTAGGGTTTAGGCACTAAGTCTGCATAGTCGCCAGGGTTTATACAACAGGCACTAAGTCTGCATAATCGCCAAGGTTTTGGCACTAAGTCTGCATAGTCGCCAGGGTTTATACAACAGGCACTAAGTCCGCATAGTCGCCAAGGTTTTGGCACCAAGTCTGCATGATCGCCAAGGTTTAGGCACCAAGTCTGCATGATCGCCAGGGTTTAGAGTACACCGGGTGAACACATCGTTCATAACACCTACAGGTTGCGAGCCTACTAGTGTTCCACTGGACTGTCTAGAATAGTCTGTGGTTGTCATCCATACTCTGCTAGATGACGGGGCCATCATTTGGGAAAGGCTTCTCACATCGTCCACCTCTCACACTCACCTCGTGGTCTATAACACCTCTCAACTCATCATCCAACTCATATTTCATCTATTACATCTACCCATGTTTTACCCAACATATTATCGTAGATATATATATATATATATATATATATATATATATATATATATATATATAGTTTAAATCATTTAAAACATGTATAAAATCGTTCATCCAGCATAGACAGCAAGTACTCAGATAATATGCACACATAGCACGTAGTTTATATAAAATACTTCATATCTATGTGTAAGATGAAAGTAACTAGGCACTCACTTGAAAAGGTGGTGATTCTGAACTCAGACAGCGCTTTGCTTCTTAAAAAAATAATTTCCTTCGACGAAACCTAGTATTATTACCACTAGAGTTTAGTCTATTATTCGCCGAGACTAATTAATAGTCTAGCTATTATTACTATTATATAAGCGTTAAACAATACTTATATAACCGATAATAATAGCCCAAGTACTTATTTTAAGTTCCTAATAACGTTACTATAATTAATAAAAGCTATATTAAAAATAGCGTAGGCGTAGCTCACTTACAGCGTGTTTTATAGAAAACTGGGCTTTGCTTGGAGCAGCGTTCCCGAGCCGAAAAGCTCTTCTTCTCGGAGCCTTCGAGCACTCCGGGGCTTCCGCCTCGTGCTAGGGAGGTTCCCTAGGCTTTTTGGGGGGTTTCGGGCTAGAGAGAGGTTCTAGAGAGAGAGTAAAGAGAAGAAATAATGGGAAATGTGTGAAGAAAATGAGGGTGGGAGAGGTTCAATTTATAGGGTGAAAAATGGTTGAACTTGGTGCCACATGTCACCATCTAGTGGCTAGACTTGGGGAGAAAGCAATGGCCAAGATTGTGCCACATCACCCATTTTCGCACAACACACTTCTGACTTCTAAAATCCGTAACTTTCATATACGACCTCCGTTTTTGACGTTCTTTATATCCACGCGTAGGATCTACAACTTTAATTTTGACTCCGTCGGCTAATTCTCGACCGATCTTAAATTTAACAGTACGAGGAGATTATACTGTTAAATGTCCACGTAAAATTCATAACTTCTACATATGGACTCTGTTTTCGTCTGTCTTTTTACCGTTGAGTTTCTATTAATGAGATCTTCAATTCTCATTTAGGTCGCGTAGGCCAAAAACCGCTCGATCTAAAATTCGAGTTTCGGGCTATGCACTGCTAAACCAAATATTAGAAAATTCATAACTTCCTCATACGAAGTCAGATTTGGGCGTTCTTTTTTTGTATGTTCTCGGTTTAACGTATACTACAACTTTTGTTTAGATTTCTAAGGCTAAAAAGTCCTCCATCGTAAATTCACAATTTACGTCTCCCGGTGTTGTGCCGGTTTTGCCATAAAACTTCGACGGACCATAACTTCTTCGTTATAACTCGGATTTCAACGTTCTTTATATGTACGGAACCCTTGAGACGTATTCTACAACTTGGTTAAGATTATTTATTCTAAATAATCTTTTGTCAAAAAGTCGTTTTCGACCCCTATTATCTCTATATTGACTAGCCTAGCCCGGATCTACGGGCGTTACATTACCCCTACCCCACCCACATCATTTATTTTTCCTTTATTTCTCATTTTAAAAACTACAACCTTCTCACAATCTCCAACCACCCTCATTGCCTTCGACCACCCCTACAGCGCTCGGAGACCTCTACCTCACGTATTTCTTATCTTCATGCCACTAAATCCTTTCAATAGGGTTTTTTCTTTCTCTCAAGAAATACGGATCAGTGAGAGTTCTTTCAATCATCGGTTGCAATTAAATGGTGTACATTTATACATGGAGAAACAAGAACATGATAAAAGATCTTGATCTTGAAACACTAACATTAACAAATCGATGGAATTATTTCAATTATCGGTCCCATCTCCACACCATACAAAAAATCCCAAACCAACCAAAATTGCTCTTTTCAAAGTTTGGTATCTGAAACAAATCAAAACAAAATGATAACCTTAATCTAAAAACATAGATAGGAATCGTTTGAAACCAAAATCAAAACCTAATAACAATACCTAAATTGAAAGTAGTGGTGAGTGGTAGGTTGCCGGTTTAAGTCAATCAGCAGTACGAGGCTCACCAAAATGAGGCTTATCGGAAGGAGGATGAGTCAGTGTGTGGTTGGTGCTCGGCGCACAATTACAAGAGGGAAGTTGAGCTTGTAGCGTTGGAGTGAGTGTCGTTCACCTGTGTTCTTAAATGTGGAACCGTCGACGGTGATTCTTGTAGTAAACAACGATGAAGAAGGAGTGAAAGGAAATATTGTGAGGAGGGGCGATGTCAATGGTGGATGACAGCGCAATCTCGCCGAAAAGTCGAAGAGGAGAAAGACAAGAGAATAGAGAGACGATGGTTGCATGGGAAAGAAAAAGGGGGGGGAGGGTGGGGAGATAAAGGTGGGTCCCATGACATTTCAATTATGTAAAAGGTATAAATAAAGAGAAAATAAAAATGATATTAGTAAGGGTAAAAATGTCTTTATATATGGATAAGGGATGGGAAGTGTAATTTCTTTAAACCACAAAGATGTATTTTGTCTATTTTTCAAAAGTTGGACCAAAAGTACAAATCTGATCAAACCATAGGGACCAAAACTATAATTTACTCTAATTTATATAACATTGTCATCGTACTCAACTTAAACATCAACTTTATGAAAGTGATGTGCTCCCTTTTACTATATCCAGTTAGTTGATTACTGGTCAGCATTCTTCACATACTTTGCTCCATTTTTATACCCATTCTTAAAAATAAAAAAATAAAAAAATAAAAAAAATCACACTTTTGAACTCAAAAATATATGTTAAAAATTACAATATGTTAGTGTGTTTGTTGGAACAAACACTCCTTCATAGTTAAAATCAAGGGAAAATGACTTATATGGGTAACTATGTTTCAAAATCGTTCAAAAAATATCATTCAAGTTTGGTGTGTCCAAAAAACATCATTCAAGTAAAGCATTTGTACAAAAAAACACCAACGAAGTATATTCTTTGTTCAAATTTGACCTTGTGGTAACCGACAATTATCGGTAAAAAATAAGTAAAAGAAAAAAAAAACAAGAGGAAATGACTCAAAGGGGTAACTATGTTTCAAAATCGTTCAAAAAACACTATCCAAGTTTGGTATGTTCAAAAATATCATCCAAGTAAACTTTTTGTACAAACAACACCAACAAACTATATGTTTTGTTCAAATATTACCCACCGGTAACTGGCTCTTACAGGTTAAATGATGACTTGGCTTAACTATTATGACATGACATAATAATTATTGACAAAACAATAAATGATATATTCCTCATTTAAAAATCGATTTAGGGTTTCTTCATGAACGAATGACTTCTTCTTCTCCTATGATTGCTCTTCTTCTTCTAAAGTGATGATCTCGAATTCAAGTCCAAAACTCTAATTCTTGACTTATGGCAAAAAGGGCTCCTTTACCCCTGCCTTAATGGGCCTCCCTCCCCCTAAGGCACAAATCCATAAAAATCCCAAAAAGGCATCCAAGCCTAACTACAAGGCCTCTAAGGCCCAATATGGCCCAAGAACCCCCAACATGACCTTAAGCCCAAAAAATGACCTGCTACAATCAGGTGGGCCCGAGGCCTAACTTAAATACGTCCATGCATACGCCCAACATATGTTGAAGCCTCTACGATCCGGATTTCAAGCCAGTACGCCCGACGTACTCCTAGCGTACGCCTAGAGTACTCGGCTAGGGTCAAGAACCGCCAATCTTCCGAAGGCCATAACTTCTTCATTCTAAGTCCGATTTCGTTATGGCCATCGGAAGAAGTTATGGCGTTCGCCCAGCGTACTCGGCTAGGGTGAATAAGTTATGGCCTTTAGAAGATTGACGGTTCTTGACCCTAGCCGAGTACGTTGGGCGTATGCTAGGAGTACGTCGGGCGTACTGGCTTGAAATCCGGATCGCAGAGGCTTCAGCATATGTTGGGCGTATGCATAGACTTGTTTAAGTTAGGCTCTGGCCCATCTGGTTGTAGCAGGTCATTTTTTGGGCTTAAGGCCATGTTGGGGGTTCTTGGGCCATATTGGGCCTTAGAGGCCTTGTAGTTGGGTTTGGATGCCTTTTTGGGCTTTTTATGGATTTGGGCCTTAGGGGGAGGAGGCCCATTGAGGTAGGGGTAAAGGAGCCCTTTTTGCCATAAGTCAAGAATTAGGATTGTGGACTTGAATTCGAGATCATCACTTTAGAAGAAAAATAGCAATCATAGGAGAAGAAGAAGTCATTCGTTCATGAAGAAACCCTAAATCGATTTTTAAAGGAGGAATATATCATTTATTGTTTTGTCAATAATTATTGTGTCATGTCATAATAGTCAAGCCAAATCATCATTTAACCTGTAAGAGTCAGTTACCGGTGGATAATATTTGAACAAAACATATAGTTTGTTGGTGTTTTTTGTACAAAAAGTTTACTTGGATGGTGTTTTTTGAACATACCAAACTTTGATGGTGTTTTTTGAACGATTTTGAAACATAGTTACCACTTTCAGTCATTTCCTCTTGTTTTTTTTTTCTTTACTTATTTTTTACCGGTAATTGTCAGTTACCACAAGGTCAAATTTGAACAAAGAATGTACTTTGTTGGTGTTTTTTGTACAAATACTTTACTTGGATGGTGTTTTTTGGACACACCAAACTTGAATGATATTTATTGAACGATTTTAAAACATAGTTACTCATATAAGTCATTTTCCCTAAAATCAATTATTAAGAACCCATCAAACAAGATATGTGATGATATTTTGTAAAAGGAACAAAAGTTCCAACTTAACTTTAAGAACACACCAAAGCAAGAAACACACACAAGACCATAAGGTTACTCGGAGTGGTCAACGCTCACTCCCGTTATTATGCCTAATAACACCTAATAACGCCAATGAACACCGCCCCTCTCCTATGTTATCCCATGTTATTGCATGTTAAAGGCATCCCGTTACTTCCCGTTACCACCATAACATTTGGTAACAACGTTTCCTTTATTTTTCTCCTAATAACATCCACACCCACATCTCTAAATGTTAATTACAAAGCAAAACAAAACAAGAAACAACCCATAAACAAAAAGAAAACGACAAAAAAAAATGTATTCATTCTCAAATTGAACGTTGTTTCTTTGGTGTTAGAGATAGACACATAGTCATGGTGCCATTAATGGCCTAAGGTCATTGGAAACTCCACTACATAAACACATGCGATATTTATTATTCTAAAACAAAAAACTTGGTGCATTTTTTCAGCCATGGAAGCTCAAGTGCATAAACACATAGTAATGGTGCCATTCATGGCGCAAGGTCATCTGATACCCTTCTTGGAATTAGCCCACCGAATCCTCCACCACAACCCCATCTTCACCATCACCATCGTCAACAGCCCTCTCAACATCAACTACCTCCGCTCAGCCATCGCCAACGGCCCTTCTCCGCCCCACCAAATCCACCTTAAATCTCTCCCTTTCAACAGCTCCGACCACGGCCTCCCTCCCAACTCTGAAAACACCGATGGCCTACCCATCACCCAAATCATCAAACTGTTCCACGCTTCCACAGCCCTTGAAACCCCGCTACGTGGGCTCATCTCCGATGTCATTTCCGACGAAGGAAGTCCGCCGGTATGTATAATTTCGGACGTGTTCATGGGTTGGGCTAATGAGGTAGCAAACTCTTTTGGTACTGTTAATTACTCATTCACCACCGGCGGCGCGTACGGCTCAGCCGCATACAGTTCCATCTGGATGAATCTTCCTCACCGGAACCTCACAGATGGCGGAACCCACGACGAATTTCCGGTGCCCGGGTTCCCGGAATCTTGCCGGTTTTCAATCACGCAGCTACATAGTTATCTTATTGCTGCTGATGGTAAAGATGAATGGTCTACATTCTTCCAACCTCAAATCTCTCTTTCGCTCAAATCGAAAGGCTGGTTGTGTAATACAGTTGAAGAGATAGAGATCATGGGATGTGAGACCTTGCGAAATTACATAAAACTCCCTGTTTGGTGTATTGGCCCACTCCTTCCACAAAAGATGTTGAAAAACAATCCGGGTTCGGGTATTGTCGGTCGAAGATCCGGAAAACAACCTGTTATCCGACCCGAAGAATGCATTGAATGGTTAGATTCTCACCCTCAAGATTCGGTGCTTTACATTTCATTTGGATCTCAAAACACAATAAGTGAGACCCAAATGATGGAATTAGCAAAAGGGCTTGAAGAGAGCAAGAAGCCTTTTATTTGGGTGATTAGGCCACCAATCGGGTTTGATCTCAAAGGCGAGTTTAAACCCGAATGGTTGCCTTTGGGTTTTGAGGATAGAATTGGGAAACAAGGATTGATGGTGCATGGTTGGGCACCACAGTTAGAGATACTTTGCCACCCATCAACCGGAGCTTTCTTGAGCCATTGTGGGTGGAATTCGGTGATGGAGAGTCTCAGCCAAGGGGTTCCGATGATTGGGTGGCCGTTGGCGGCAGAACAAGGGTATAATGCCAAGATGTTGGTGGAGGAGATGGGTGTTTGTGTGGTGTTGACAAGAGGGGTGCATGGGAAAATTGTGAAAGAGAAGGTGAAGAATGTTATAGAGGTGGTGTTGGATAAAAGTGAGGAGGGAAAAGGGAATGATATGAGAAGAAAAGCAAGTGAAGTTGGGAGATTGATAAGAGCAAGTGTTGATGGTTCTTCTTACAAAGCAATGGATGATTTTTTGTGGACGATTCTTTATAGTTAAATTCTTGATGTATGTAAGTGACAATGCTAAACGAAAGAAATAAGAAGGGACTATTTATCTATTTGTTTATAATAATGTTTTGTATCTATTTATTTCTATCATTGCATTATATTTTTATTTTTTATTAAAAGTGGTATTTTGAAATTATGGTTTTTGACTTTGCAATCATGACGTTTAACATATTAAGTATCCATATAATTAAAAAGTATAAATTACCTAACTGGTAACGTATTTTGCTATGTTTTGGCCAGAATCGACAATGGTTTTAATATATAATTGTTTAATAGGTTGATATAATATGTTTGAATAAGCTGTCATTTCAATTTGGGTTTTAACCCAAATGGTGGTTTTGAGCAGTGGTTTTGACCATTTCATTAGGTGTCAATGGCAACATCTCATTAAAATCCCCCATCGACAATGTTTCTCCAATTAAATGGATTAAGTTTGAAATAATATATCAACTTTACTGTTTGGTTTGATCACATCTAGGTAATTTTTTTTTTACACATCTAGGTAACAAACTTGTTGGAAGTGTTCACATATGACCATTATGACCTGCTGTAGCAGGATACATCCTAGATGTGAACATTTTTAACAAGTTCGTTATCTAGATGTTTAAAAAAAAATAGTTACCCAAATATTAACAAAACGAAAAGTAAGAGTAAATTACACGAATGGTCTCTGTGGTTTGAGGAATTTGTGTTTTTGATCCCTATCTTATTTTTTTAACTCGGATGGTCCCTACTGTTTATTTTTGTTGCGCGTTTGGTCCCTGTCTTACCTAAAAAGACTATTGTGACCTTATTAATTTATTTTTTAATTAATTTTCTTATTTATGTATTTATTTTTTATATATTTAAAAAAATTAATAGACCCCACATATATGTATCTCCTCACCGTAAACCTGAAACCACATTTGAGAAATTTAATTTGGGTCTCGTCAGTCACCATCTCATCTCTCATCTTCCTCAACTTCTATTTCTTTTCCATCTTTAATGACATCGACGTCTTCACCGGCCTTCTTTTTTTGGTCCTTCAACTCTAGCGAACCAACAGCATAACCCACTGTCTCTTCATCTTTAGTGGGTTGTGGTGTTGATTCGACGGAGTTGAACGACCGAAAAAAAAGGGATGGTGAAGACGTCGATATCACTAAAGATGAAAAATAAATAGAAGTTGAGGAGGATGAGAGATGGGATGGTGAGAAGATACAGATATGTGGTATTTATTAATTTTTTTAAATATATAAAGAATAAATACATAAATAAGAAAACTAATTAAAAAATAAACTAATAAGGGCACAAATAGTCTTTTTAGGCAAGACAGAGACCAAACACGCAAAAAAATTAAACAGTAGGGACCATCCGAATTAAAAAAATAAGTTAGGGACCAAAAACACAAATTCCCTCAAACCACAGGGACCATTCCTGTAATTTACTCTTACTTTTCGTTTTGTTCATATTTGGGTAACTATTTTTTTTGTACACGTCTAGGTAACGGACTTGTTAAAAGTGTTCACATTTAGGATGTAACCTGCTATAGCAGGTCATAATTGTCATATGTGAACACCTTCAACAAGTTTGTTACCAAGATGTGTACAAAAAAAAGGTAGTTACCCAGATGTAAACAAACCGAAAAGTTAATTACCTTAATAAGTAATATTCCCTAAAGAATATGATGATGTTTTTGAATATAGATGTTACATAAACATTTGTTATTATTGTCAATATTTGCTTATAAGTGGAGTACGGTGATGTTCTAACCTATGAATATTACTCCTTCCGTCCCAAAATTATTGTCTACAGACAAAAAACACAGATTAAGAAATCATTAATTACCACTAACTTTATATTATAAAATGACAATTTTGTCCTTACTTTGCATTTAATGTTCCATTAAATGCTTAGTTGTTTAAGTAATAATAAGGGGATATTTTGGTAAAAATGTTATTTATTTTTAAAAGTGAACTATTATTTTGGGACAAACCAAAAAGGAAAGATGAACTATAATTTTGGGACGGAGGGAGTAATATTAGCATTTAATAAAAACCATTAATATTAATTAAAATAAAACATAAATTTTATTATAAAAAATTAAAAGTTACGTTTTAGAAAAACGAAAAGAATAACAAGAAAATTACATGTATGTTTGCCGTTTAATTTTTTAATATTTGTCTTATTTGAAATACCGCTTAATTCTATTTCGTTGTATAATTTATTATATATTATATATAATATTCAGCTTTTATTATTTTGAAATTTTTTAAAAACAAGTTAAAAATAACATAGAAGTTATATACGAATGTACATTAAAAATAAAAAGAAGGAAGTCAAGTCAGGATTGAGAAATATTGTTTATAATCTTCGGTTTTTAAATCAGAAAGGAAGAAAAAAAAACTTTTAATATATGTTAAAAGAGAAGAAAGAACCCTTAGGCCGTCCGGTATACAACCCACGAACACGTCCGTGGTTGAGGTGGCAACGGACCACGGCGGTGTAAACCATCCCGACGGGTCGTGGTTCGTCCGTTTCGTGGTAATTCCTAGTGGCCATCACGATTCTAAACGCCCAATGAAATCGATTGTGAGTAACGGCTCATTCAAACGTTCATATTTTTTCTTTCTTTCTTTCTTTCTTTTTTAATTTTCACCTTCCAAACACTATTAAACATCTTCTATAGATACCACAATTTTTCTTTCATTTTACTCACACAATTCCTCTTTCATTTTATTCACAATCAAACATTTGTTTTGCTTGATAATTCAAAACCAATGGCTCCTAAAAAGATGAATTGGTCAGAAACAGGTCCGACCTGATACCTGGGCGGGATGGGCTATGGCCCAGGGCAGCAACTAAGAGTGGGCATAAATTTAACCCATTAATTAATACTATATATCATTTAGGCCCATAATTTTCTTCATGTCGACTGGAGGAGTCTAGATGCAATGAGTATGAGTCGCAAAATCAAATTAGTTGAAGCGGCCTTGAGAGTGTAATCGACGCCTAGAAAACAAATATTATGGAATCGAGGAGTCGACTGCCATCTTTAATCCAAATCGGTAATCCCTAATTCCTATAATAAGTTTCTGATTTCTTTTTTACAATCTAAGCTAGAAAAAAGATTGATGTAGAAGTCGACTGTTCCTTTCCAAGTCGACTGTCATCATCTCTCCTCTCGTAGTCGTATTCTTCTTTTGAAATTGGTATCAGCTCTACAACGGGTGTTGTCGTACTTATCTTGTCGACTGTTAATAAGCGATTTGTTTGTGGGAGTTAGAGTTCAACATTTGCTTTTGTGTCTGAGAAAGTATTTTTCTTATTGAAATTTGTAGCTTTGTTATCATATTTATGTCTTTTGATTCAAGAGTTTGCTTATAGGTCTGATTTTTATGTTTACAGCTTTGCTTTAGGATTAGGAGTTTGAAATATCAAAAATTCGTTCTGAAGTTTGAATATCCAAGATGAACATAAGAGTAACAGACTAACAACACATTTCATTGTTAGTTTTCAATTATTTAGTGTTTTTATCTTTGTTTTTTTAGCATATTTTAGATTTCAAAGTCAATTCACAATTGAGTATTTCAATCATACCATCTTTTTGTTTATTTTCCAATAAGTAATTTGTTGAATCCTTTGGTAGAAGTAGTGTTCACTATTTAATGTAGATAAACCGAGTTTCCAACACCAATGGAAAACGATAAACGCAAAGTGAATACTGAGAAATTGGGAAGAAAACACCAAGAATACTAAGAGAGCCTTGAATGTTCGTGTGTGGAATACGGATCCTAGAGAGTTGGATTTATAGGTGTTGAAACCCTAGAAGACAGAAAATGGCCCTCATAGGTCGGCCCATAGAAACCCTAGGGCGACGAATTGCTCTCCAAGCAAGCCATTTTCTGAGCCTCCTAGAACATTTTGTCACCTTAATTATCCACAAAGTCAACCATTTGACGGGATTGGTCAAACCGACTTGACCCGAACTCGTCAAAAGAAAAAGCTCCTCAGCTCCCAACGACTGATGTGTCGTGTGAAGTTCCAAGTGCGCCTAATTGCGCCATTTTGCGCACTCGCGACGTCGGCTAGTACTAGGCTAGGCTAGGCGTGCGTGTGTGGTCTTGGCACATTCCTTTGATCCAATAAAGCCTTTGAAGGCCTATCAAGGGAAAAACATTATAAACATACTAAATGTTTCTTCCCCCGTCAATGTGTGATAGAGGAAACTTTCCAACTTGCAATATTTTCTCTACAATTTCCAACAATCCCCCACCAAGTTGGAAAGTTTCCTTTCACTCTAACACATGAAGTCATTTGGGTGTCACAAAGATTAAACCCTAGTTTAATGAGAACAAACAAGAAGAGACCATTTCAATGGTATCCTTATAGGTTTAAACCATGAACCTTGTGACTTCTCCGGTTTACCCTCACACATCACATGTCGTCTTTGTGTTCTCCCTGAGCGCTAATATGGCTATGCGCTATAAATCATTTTCATGACCCTTTAGAAGATAAACCACTAATCTTCACTTGAGGCGGCACTACCTCTAGATCATATAGGCAAAGTTTTACAACATCTTCTTTGCTTAGGTGCCTCCAAAACTTTGTTAAGAGTCGTAACTCAACCTCACTCTTCGCAACAACGTACTATCCTACCTCACATGGATCTATCATTAATGATAGTACCTTCTATCGTTAGTGACTTCATTGTTACCCTTTAAACTTGAGAATTAGGAGCACTAATGCCAAGTTGGGTTTCCATCAATAAGCGGTTCTATTGTGGTTTTAGACCCATGACTTTCGTGGTAGATGTGACCAAATCTCTCATCAGAGGTTTGGTAAACGGATCTGCTAAGTTCCTACTTGTCTTGACATAGACAACCTTGATGGTACCACTTTCAATTAGTCGTCTCACGAAATTATATCGTAGACCTACATGTCTCGACCTCCCATTATATACCAGATTATATACTTTAGACAATGTGGCCTCACTGTCACAGTACATGGGTATAGATGGCATTGGAATATCCCACATACAGATATCCATAAGTAGATCTCGAATCCACTATGCCTATTTACATGCTGCTGCTAAGGCAATTAGCTCTACTTCCGTCGTTGAATGAGCTATGCATGTCTGTTTCTTGCTCGCCCAAGAAATAGCACCGCCAACTAGAGTATAAATCCAACCACTTGAGGATTTTGAGTCATCGGTGTGATCTATCCAGCTAGCATCAGAATACCCTTCTAGTATTCCATTTGATGACGAATACTTCAACTCAAAAGTACTTGTCCTTTTCAGGTATCCCAGTACTCTACCCACTGCCTTCTAGTGCTCCGTATTTACAGTATAATGACTCATTTTGCTTACAGCGAATGCGATGTCAGGTCGAGTGCAATATGTTGCATACATCATTCTTCCAATTGCAATCACATATTCTAGTTGATCCACTGCCCGGCCAAAGTTCACATTTAGTTTCACACTTGAATCAAAAGGAGTGTTGAATTCCTTAATATTCAAATGTTGAAACTTTGTCAGAATTTTCTCTATGTAATGAGATTGAGTCAAAGAAATCTGACCGCCTGTCCTTTTCACCTTGATACCAAGAATTGTATCAACTTCTCCAAGATCTTTCATCTTAAAGTTCGAGGATAGGTATTTCTTCATCTCAAGAATACCTTCTAGGTGAGTTCCAATAATCAACATATCATCAACATAAAGACATATAACAATTATGTATTCGGAAGTGCATTTGGAAGAAATACACCTGTCAGCACTATTATGATGAAATTCAAAAGCAGTCACAGTGGTGTCAAATCTCTCATGCCACTATTTAGAAGCTTGCTTCAATCTGTACAAGGATTTAATAAGTCTACACACTTTATTTTGCTATCCAGGTCTCACAAAACCTTCAGGTTGCTCCAAGTAAATTGTAACACCTGATTCCTGGTATGTATTTTATTCAATAATTGTATGTACTTTCTCTGGGACTCGACGAGTTGGAGGCCCAACTCGTCGAGTAGAGTCGAGACCCGCGGACAGTTTAAGTGACCTACTCGACGAGTCGGAAGACTGACTCGGCGAGTAGGTGCTGCTTGGGTAAAACCCTAAATTTAGGATTTGCACCCTATTTAAACACCTTATCTCAGCCTCCATCGCCCCTTATACTCCCAAAGGACATCATATCGAAACCCTAGACGTTTTTGTGTGTTCTAAGGCCATTTTGGTGCTTTTTGGTGGGTTGTGAAGCTTGAGAAGAGGGAAGGAACTTGTGAGACCAAGGGGAAACAAGACGTTCCAGAGTTTGAAGCTCATTTTCAGCTTATTGGAGGTATGAAGCTGAACCTTTGTCTATAGATCTTGATTTTTGGGCCTTTTCCTTCATATTTCTAAGCCCTAGAGAGGTTGTATTTGGGATTTAGTGTTGGAAGTCAGTGTATGCTTTAGATCCAGGTCTATTGGGGGTTTTATGGCACAAAGGTGCCCATTTTGTTGCCATGAACACCCCATGCACTTTGGAGGCCATCTTTTATGGCTTTTTGGGCCAAAGACCCCTTGCATGTGTACCAAGTTTGGAGCTTTACGTATGAAATGGACATTAGGGGGCCAGATCTATGGTTTTGAGGTGTTAAGACCCATTTAAATCGACTGTATAGTGTTGGTCAACGATGGACTCGACGAGTTGTTCTTGGGACTCGGCGAGTCGATGTGTATGGACCACCAAATCCTTTTTGTTGATGGACCAGTTGTTAGGGAGGAAGTCCCGTGGATGTTTAGACACGAAAAGGGACCTGGGAATCATGGGACTCGGCGAGTGTATGAGCAGACTCGGCGAGTCCAAGGCAATCTCCCAATCTTTAAAGATAGACTCGACGAGTTGTTCATACAACTCGGCGAGTCATAGACTTGACACATTCTTATGAGGGAGATGAACTCGATGAGTTCAAGGATGACTCGGCGAGTCGGATGAAGATGGTCCCGATGGTTTGAATGAAGGAGAACCCGTCGAGTTCTTGCTAGACTCGACGAGTGGAGTCGGGGTTGGATCGAGTTAGTGGAGTATGGACTCGACGAGTTGGTAGACCAACTCGGCGAGTCAGGTCAACTGGGTGTTGACTTGGCCTGGTTTTGGTATTGACCCTGGTTAGGGTTGTATGTTCGGTTTGATGACTTGAAGGTTGTCGTGTAGGGATTGAGGAGTCGAGGAGAGCCGACCTTCACGCAGAGGACAGTTCAGACACTACACGACATCGAGGTGAGTTACCTTCCATGTGACATCCCCAAAATCACGGCCAGAAAAGACCGATTTCATTTATGCTTTTAAATAAAATCAGAGTAATCCTTTGATTAAAAGAGTTGTGGAATTTGTTCCCAAAACAAAATATGATAAGAATTTATCAAAGCATTTCATAAAGAAATGTATTTTTCATTATATAACAAAATCTCGGGATGTCATGTTCCGATACAGACCAAAAGCATAAACAATACAAAATAGACCTTGCAACAATTACATAACTACAGGTCTATAATCCAAAAATATATTGACAATGTCATCCAACTTATGCCCTTGCGTCACTACCTGTAATACAAAGAAACTGGGTGGGTCAGGCTTGGGAGCCTGGTGAGCATATAGGGTTTTCAACCCACAATAAATAATTATATTTAATTTCACCAACCAACAATAACCCGATTACCCATTCCCGTTATCCTCACTTTATGTCCCTAAAACAACAACTATTACAAGGGACCTAATCTAGGATTTTCATCGGGACGGACATTACTGCAAAGGGGCTTCCTTAGCAATAGATGTCCTAAAGGCAGCTATGAGGGGGATAGAGTACACCGGTGAATACATCGTTCACAACACCTACAGGTTATGAGCCTGCTAGTGTTCCACTGGACTATCTAAAATGAGTCTGTGGTCGTCATCCATACTCCGCTAGATGACTAGATCAACAACGACATCGAGGCCTCTCATCATTTTATTTCTTCGCACACCAACTGTCTACCCATGTTCTACCCAACATATTAGTAGATAAAAATATATACATTTATATTCAGCTTAAAAACTATACAAAACATCCATTCAACAACTAGTTCAAATAAACAAATAATATGTAAACACATAGCACGTATTTTATAAAGAATACTTCATATCTATGTGTTAGAAGAAAACAAATATACACTCACTTGATAACACGATGATCGGACAGTACCTCGTCTCTAAAAAAACAATAATCTTCGATGAAACCGGGATGTTTTCTCCAAAACCGGGCTTTACGCGGGGCAGAGTCTCGGCTCGGAAACTTTACTTCTCGGGATCTTCGGGCTTCGGAACTTGCCTCGGGTCTCGGGAATAATACCGGGGCTTCGGGGTATCTCTTGCACGCAAAACGAGGAAAATATGGGAGAGAAAGATAAGAAATGAGCAACAAATCCCGGAGACCTTGCATTCTATTTATAGGGGGAGGCTGACCCTCCGAACGCAGCGCGTTCCGCCGTGCGTCATTGCTTACGAACTTCAGACTTGACAGGTGACGAGACAGGCTCTGGGCTCCGAACGCGGGGCGTTCCCCATTTGAACGCGAGGCGTTCCCCCTGTGGGATGCGCGCCTTGAACTTCAGAAATTCATAACGTTCGCATACGATCTCCGTTTTCGACGTTCTTTATATCCACGCGAAGGTGAGATTATGCTCTACAACTTTCGTTTAGACTCCGTCGGCTAATTTTGAATTTATTTTTTTTATTATATTATTTTTAGTAGGCCGGGACAGGAAAACTTCGTTATAAAATCATAACTTCTTCATCCGACGTCCGTTTTCGTCTGTCTTTTTACCGTTGGACTACTAACGACGAGATCTTCGATTCTCGTTTAGATTGTTTTGACCAATTATCACTCGATCTCAATTTCGAGATTTCGGGTTGCATACCGCTAAGTCGAAACTTAGAAAAATCATAACTTCCTCATGCGAAGTCAGATTTAGACGTTCTTTTTATGCACACTTTCGGTTTAACGTATTCTACAACTTCCGTTTAGATAACTAAGGCTAGATATCGCTCTATCTTAAATTCATATTTTACGTCCTTCAGCGTCGTGCCGGTTCTGTCGCGAAACTTCGACAAGTCATAACTTCTTCGTTATAACTCGGATTTCAGCATTCTTTATATATTCACAAACCTCGTCACAACCACTACGCCTGTATGCATAAATATCGGTTTTATCTAACATTTTATTTTTACGCTTATTTTTATTCTTAATTCAATTAAATCACACGATTAAGCATAAAACACATAATACTCAAATAACACATTCTTATTATTTCAAAATGAGTTTACAAAGGTTAATCTAGACTATTACAACAACATTAATGCCTAGCCCATAAACACGGGCGTTACAACTCTCCCCACCTTAGAATGATTTCGTCCCCGGAATCACACATCAACAAACAAATGCAGATAGCGACTCATCATGTCACTCTCCGTTTCCCAGGTGAGATTTGGCCCATTCGCATGTTTCCAACGGACAAGCACTAATTTGACCATCTTACGTCGTAACTTCTTAGTCTTTCGGTCAACGATTGCCTCCGGTTCTTCAATTAACCTTTTGTTCTCATCAATTCTCAACTCCGAAAGTGGAATCATGTCGGGAACTTCTCCCGTGAACTTCCTCAAATAACACACATGGAAAGTGTTATGAATTCCACTCAGTTCTTCTGGTAGTTCGAGCTTGTAAGCTTGGTTCCCAATCCTCTGAAGAACTTTAAACGGTCCAATAAACCTTGGACTTAACTTTCCCCTTTTTCCAAACCTTATAAGTCCCTTCCACGGCGAGACTTTAAGCAAAACCGAATCTCCAACTTCAAAAGTCATCGGTCTTCTTTTCTTGTCAGCATAGCTCTTTTGACGATCCTGAGCTGCTAACATTCTCTCCTTAATTATTTTCAACTTTTCAGCAGTTTGATGGACTATCTCCGGTCCCATAAACTGCTTTTCCCCAGCCTCAAGCCAACAAGACGGCGTACGACACTTTTGTCCGTACAAAGCTTGATAAGGTGCCATCTTAATGCTCGAGTGGAAACTATTATTGTAGGAAAATTCTACAAAAGGTAAATGTTCATCCTAGTTACCATGGAATTACAGGGTACATGCTCTCAGCATATCTTCAAGTGTTTGTATCGTTCTTTCGCTCTGACCATCAGTCTGTGGATGGTAAGTTGTACTCAAACACAACTTGGTACCCAACTCCTCTTGTAGACTTCTCCAAAATCTTGAGGTGAAACGACTGTCACGATCTGATACAATCGTTAACGAAACACCGTGAAGCCTCATAATTTCCTTCACGTAAGAATTCGCAAGCTTATCCATAGACCATTTTTCATTGGCTGCTATGAAGTGCGCACTCTTAGTGAAGCGATCAACAACCATCCAAATCATGTCGTGACCATTCTTTGTTCTGGGCAGTTTAGTGACGAAATCCATAGTGATGTCTTCCCACTTACCCATAGGCACATGTAAGGGTTCTAAACTCCCGTATGGTTTCTGATGTTGTGCCTTGACTCTCGCACAGGTCACACACTCCGCCACATACTTCGCAATGTCAAGCTTCATTGTCGGCCACCAGTAATAGGGTTTTAGGTCCCTATACATTTTACTGCTACTGGGATGAATCGAGTACATGGTTTTGTGAGCTTCTTCCATCAGAAGATCTCTTATTCCTCCTGACTTAGGTACCCAAATACGATCTTGGAATACCTTCAGTCCATGACCGTTTGTACCAAACACTAACGTTTTGCCCAAACGTTCCTCCTTTCGGTCATTCTTCTCTGAAGCTTCTTCTTGAGCCTTCTTTATACTCTCCACAATTGTCGAGACAACTTCTATTCTCAACGCTCTTGGCCTTTTTCTTTCAAGATTGACTTTCCGACTGAGAGCATCAGCGACAACATTTGCTTTACCGGGGTGGTAAAGTATCTCACAGTCGTAGTCCTTAAGTAATTCTAGCCAGCGTCGCTGCCTCATATTCAATTCCTTCTGACTAAAGAGATATTGGAGACTCTTATGATCAGTGAAAAGTTTGCACTTCGAGCCATAGAGGTAATGCCTCCATATTTTCAGAGCAAATACTACCGCTGCCAACTCCAAATCATGAGTGGGGTAGTTCTCCTCATGCTCTTTCAGCTGTCGAGAGGCATATGCTATCACCTTTTCTCTTTGGGTCAAAACACAACCCAACCCAACACCAGACGCATCGCTATAGACATCGAAGTCTTTAACTCCATCGGGTAGAGAAAGAATCGGTGCCTCACATAGCTTCTTCTTTAGCAACTCGAATGCTTCTTTGTGCTTATCACTCCAAGCATAAGTAGCTCATTTGTGAGTCAAAGCTGTTAATGGAGTAGCGATCGAAGAAAATCCTTGGATAAACCTTCGGTAGTATCCGACTAATCCCAAAAAGCTTCGGACCTCCGTGGGACTTTTTGGTTGTTCCCACTTCATCACAGCTTCGATCTATGCTGGATCGACCATTATTCCTTCTTGGTTGACCACGTGACCCAAGAATTGGACTTCTCGGATCCAAAAATCACATTTGGAGAACTTAGCATACAGCTTCTCCTTCTTCAAGACTTCTAACACTTCGCGCAAGTGTCTGCCATGCTCCTCTTGGCTTTTCGAATAAACCAGAATGTCATCTATGAACACTATCACAGATTTATCAAGGAACGGATTACAAACTCTGTTCATTAAATCCATGAATGCTGTTGGAGCATTGGTTAGTCCAAACGACATAACCAAAAACTCGTAGTGTCCATATCGTGTTCTGAATGCAGTCTTCTCGATATCCTGCTCTCTCACCTTCAGCTGATGATATCCTGACCTTAGGTCAATCTTTGAAAAATAACTTGAACCTTGTAGTTGATCGAACAGGTCATCAATCCTCGACAATGGATATCTATTCTTTATCGTTGCCTTATTCAGCTCTCTGTAGTCAATGCACATTCTCATACTCCCGTCCTTTTTCTTTACAAATAACACCGGGGCTCCCCAGGGTGATGAACTAGGTCTAATGAAACCTTTGTCCAATAACTCCTGAAGTTGTGTCATAAGCTCTTTCATCTCTGTTGGCGCTAGTCGGTACGGTGCTTTTGCTATTGGTGTGGTTCCTGGTAACAAGTCAATACATAATTCTACTTGTCGATCAGGCGGTAATCCAGGAAGATCTTCGGGAAAAACTTCTGGATACTCACACACGACAGGAATGCTCTTCATCTCCTTTTTCTCCCTCTTTGCGTCAATCACGAATGCCAAATATGATGCACATCCTTTGGCCAAACACTTTTTGGCTTTCATTAGAGAAATGATTCCAGAACTTACCCTGCGTTTGTCCCCGTACACCATAAATGACTCCTTCCCTGGTGGGTTTACTTTTACTATCTTCTATCGACACAATATTTCAGCATCATTGGCGCTAAGCCAATCCATTCCCAGCACGATGTCGAAACCATTTAGTTCGATAGGCAACAATTCCTCGTGGAACTTATTCCCATTCAGGTCGATTAAGATATTTTTCATACGATGGCTAACAGGTACAAACTTGCCACTAGCAACTTCGACTAATAAAGCATTATCTAATCTATCGACAGGAAAAGCTAATTTTCTACCAAATTCATGCGAAATAAAGGAGTAGTTGGCTCCAGAATCAAATAAAATTTGCGCATGCAATTTGTTTACGATAAAGGAACCTGAAGCGACATCGGCTTCTTCCTTTCCAGCTTCCAGTGTCATCTGGAAGGCTCTCGCCTTCGGCTTTAGTGGAATGTTGGGTTTTGCTGCTTCCTTCTTTTTCGGACAATCCCTCGAGATGTGCCCCTCCTCCCCACACCCATAACAAACTTTCTTGGTGAGGGTGCATTCATTGGCATAGTGCCCTGGCTTTCCACATTTGAAGCATGTGACTTCCCCGTCGCATTTCCCATGATGCTTCTTCTTGCATTTGTCGCACCACTTCGCTTCGCCTCCTCCTCCTCTCGAACTAGACTTCGAGAATTTCTTTTTCTTGTTGGACCCTGAAGGCCCATCAGACTTCCTCTTCTCACCAACCTCTGATCTCTCCAGACCCTTCTCCCTGATCTGAGTCGCAACATTCTTAGCAGCCCAGATGGCGGCTTTCAATGTGGTTGCTTGCTTAACCATTGGACCATAGTCCGCTGGTAGTCCGAGGGCAAACTTATTGACCTTTGAGAATTCTGTTGGAACTAGGTATGGGATAAGCTTCATCTTTTCTGTGAAACTTGCAGCGTATTCAGTAACGCTCATTTTTTCCTTTTTCAAATTCTGAAACTCATTATTGATTTCCAGAAGGTCCTGCTCGGAGCAGTATTGCAGTTTCAATTGTTCCACAAAGTCTTCCCAAGACATCTTGCTCGCTTCTCCCTTGGTCATAGAGTCAACTAACAGCTTCCACCAACTCAACACGCCAGATTTCAACAAAGGGATCGCAAGAGCGGTCTTCTGCCTGTTGCTGCATTCGCAACTTTCAAACATTGTCTCCATTTCGGAGATCCAATCCATAATTTGCACCGGCGTCGGGCTTCCGGATAGACACGGTGGCTTAGATGCCATAAAATCCTTGTATTTACATCCTCTTCCATCATTTCCTCCATCGCGATTATCTTGTCTAACAATTGGTGGGTTGGCTTGACCAATGGTACCACTGAAGTTTCCACCTTCCGACGGCCCTCCATTCACTTCGGGCTCTTCAACTTGGATTGAAAGTTCTTCACGATTTTATCGAAGCAGACGTCTAGTTTCTTCCATATGACAATCCAACATCGTCTGAATCATCAATTGCACACCAGCCATTGTCACCGGCTCAGGTGCTGCTGCTACAACAGGTATTTGCTCGATTACAGGTGGTTGATTCCTGTTTTCGTTCACGTTTCCAGCGCCACTTCTTGTTCTTGCCATCGTTGATCTATACACCGAACAAGGTGAATTTAGATCCTCCTTCATGATAGATAATTATCCAAATCACTCTGAAACGTTTATATGCTAGTTCTAATATCGTCGACGCACGCTTAGAATTCTAAACACATAAGGTTTCCAGATCCGGTCGGCAACAGACCATATATCCGAACAAACAATATCATATATAGCAAACATATAGCATTTAGCACATAAAAGC
Organism: Lactuca virosa; assembly: GCF_052849685.1. Classification (NCBI taxonomy): domain Eukaryota; kingdom Viridiplantae; phylum Streptophyta; class Magnoliopsida; order Asterales; family Asteraceae; genus Lactuca; species Lactuca virosa. Next base: position 45,831,580 of record NC_136434.1, read on the forward strand.
ATTTTAGGCATCTTTCCTAAAATAAACTAGTGCTCGTGTCTTAAATATAACAGACACTCATCTCTCAACCTTCACTTAGCATTCTAAGTTTAAGTATAGAAATCCTACGAATTCCTAGTTCGCTTAAACTAATGCTCTGATACCAACTGCGACATCCCCAAAATCACGGCCAGAAAAGACCGATTTCATTTATGCTTTTAAATAAAATCAGAGTAATCCTTTGATTAAAAGAGTTGCGAAATTTGTTCCCAAAACAAAATATGATAAGAATTTATCAAAGCATTTCATAAAGAAATGTATTTTTCATTATATAACAAAATCTCGGGATGTCATGTTCCGATACAGACCAAAAGCATAAACAATACAAAATAGACCTTGCAACAATTACATAACTACAGGTCTATAATCCAAAAATATATTGACAATGTCATCCAACTTATGCCCTTGCGTCACTACCTGTAATACAAAGAAACTGGGTGGGTCAGGCTTGGGAGCCTGGTGAGCATATAGGGTTTTCAACCCACAATAAATAATTATATTTAATTTCACCAACCAACAATAACCCGATTACCCATTCCCGTTATCCTCACTTTATGTCCCTAAAACAACAACTATTACAAGGGACCTAATCTAGGATTTTCATCGGGACGGACATTACTGCAAAGGGGCTTCCTTAGCAATAGATGTCCTAAAGGCAGCTATGAGGGGGATAGAGTACACCGGTGAATACATCGTTCACAACACCTACAGGTTATGAGCCTGCTAGTGTTCCACTGGACTGTCTAAAATGAGTCTGTGGTCGTCATCCATACTCCGCTAGATGACTAGATCAACAACGACATCGAGGCCTCTCATCATTTTATTTCTTCGCACACCAACTGTCTACCCATGTTCTACCCAACATATTAGTAGATAAAAATATATACATTTATATTCAGCTTAAAAACTATACAAAACATCCATTCAACAACTAGTTCAAATAAACAAATAATATGTAAACACATAGCACGTATTTTATAAAGAATACTTCATATCTATGTGTTAGAAGAAAACAAATATACACTCACTTGATAACACGATGATCGGACAGTACCTCGTCTCTAAAAAAACAATAATCTTCGATGAAAGCGGGATGTTTTCTCCAAAACCGGGCTTTACGCGGGCAAAGTCTCGGCTCGGAAACTTTACTTCTTGGGATCTTCGAGCTTCAGAACTTGCCCGGGTCTCGGGAATAATGTCGGGGATTTGGGGTATCTCTTGCACGCAAAACGAGGAAAATATGGGAGAGAAATATAAGAAATGAGCAACAAATCCCGGAGACCTTGCATTCTATTTATAGGGGGAGGCTGACCCTCCGAACGCAGCGCGTTCCCTGAACGAACGCAACGAGTTCCCGAACGTTGCGCGTTCCCTGAACGAACGCAGCGCGTTCTGCCGTGCGTCATTGCTTACGAACTTCCGACTTGACAGGCGAAGAGACAGGCTCTGGGCTCCGAACGCGAGGCGTTCCCCAATTGAACGCGGGGCGTTCCCCCTTTGGGATGCGCGCCTTGAACTTCAGAAATTCATAAGTTTCGCATACGATCTCCGTTTTCGACGTTCTTTATATCCACGCGAAGGTGAGATTATGCTCTACAACTTTCGTTTAGACTCCGTCGGCTAATTTTGAATTTATTTTTTTATTATATTATTTCTAGTAGGCCGGGACAGGAAAACTCTGTTATAAAATCATAACTTCTTCATCCGACGTCCGTTTTCGTCTGTCTTTTTACTGTTGGACTACTAACGACGAGATCTTCGATTCTCGTTTAGATTGTTTCGACCAATTATCACTCGATCTCAATTTCGAGATTTCGGGCTGCATACCGCTAAGTCGAAACTTAGAAAAATCATAACTTCCACATGCGAAGTCAGATTTAGACGTTCTTTTTATGCACACTCTCGGTTTAACGTATTCTACAACTTCCGTTTAGATAACTAAGGCTAGATATCGCTCTATCTTAAATTCATATTTTACGTCCTTCAGCATCGTGCCGGTTCTGTCGCGAAACTTCGACAAGTCATAACTTCTTCGTTATAACTCGGATTTCAGCATTCTTTATATATTCACAAACCTCGTCACAACCACTACGCCTTTATGCATAAATATCGGTTTTATCTAATATTTTATTTTTACGCTTATTTTTATTCTTAATTCAATTAAATCACACGATTAAGCATAAAACACATAATACTCAAATAACACATTCTTATTATTTCAAAATGAGTTTACAAAGGTTAACCCAGACTATTAGACCAACTCGGCGAGTTAGGTCAACTGGGTGTTGACTTTGACCAATGTTGATTTGGCCTGGTTTTGGTATTGACCCTGGTTAGGGTTGTATGTTCGGTTTGATGACTTGAAGGTTGTCGTGTAGGGATTAAGGAGTCGAGGAGAGCCGACCTTCACGCAGAGGACAGTTCAGACACTACACGGCATCGAGGTGAGTTACCTTCCAGTAGGATTGGGTCTACGGCCACAATGCCGACTCACTAGTAGGAATTGTTTGTTAGATGATTGTCTTTTGTGATAATCATCTGGTGTGTTGCTATCTGATATGCTTTATGTGCTAGGATGCTATGATATATGTGTTAGTAGTGGTAGGGGTGATATTAACCCTAGTTACCGGTTGAAAGATACCGAAGGGGGAAGATAGTACCCATGCATGCCTAGCAGTATGAATATGATATGTTATTATGTGATAGTGGTAGGGGGTGAAATAGTCCTCGGTTACCGGTTGAAAGATACCGAAGGCAGTTACCGGTTGAAAGATACCGAAGGGGAGGTTAGTTCCCGATTACCGGTTGAAAGATACCGAAGGGGAGGTTAGCTCCCGGTTACCGGTTGAAAGATACCGAAGGGGAGGTTAGCTCTCTGTTACCGGTTGAAAGATACCGAAGGGGAGCCCAGCTCCCAGTTATGCCAGACAGATACCGGTTGAAAGATACTGAGGGATAGACATTATGTGGTATGTGGTATGATAGGGGGAACTCACTAAGCTTCGTGCTTACAGTTTTCAGTTTTGTTTCAGGTGCCTCTTCAGTGAAGGGGAAGGAGCCGGCGCGGTAGCGGCACATCACACTCACGCATGATTTCCGCATTGAGTTTTCTGGGATTGTACTCTGATTATTACTATTATCCGATGATATGTTTTTGAGACACGACGTAATTGTTTTACGAATTAATATAATATTAGCAATGTTTGATAAATGATTTCACATGATTACTTAATTAAAAATGAAATTTTTAGTCTTGAAAATTTGGATGTTACAAGTTGGTATCAGAGCCTTAGTTTGAGGGATTCGGATACACTCTCGGGTGTGTCTGAACTCAAACTGAGGACTTGATAAGAAAATTTTCAAAAAGAAAATCACTTTATGAAAAGAAGTTTGAAAAGAGAAAAAGGGAACTTTGAAAAAGACCAAGATGTGTGATGTGCGCGACCGGCCGAGCTCAAGTAAGTTTTCCCGAAGATACCCATACATGTTATGTTATGATATGATATAATTATGAGAATTGCATGCTAGATTAGGGCTAGAGGATCTAGGAAGGATGCCTTATATGCCTATTGTATATGTATGAGAAATGCCTGCTAGATTAGGGCTAAGGATCTAGGAAGATGCCTGATATGCCTGCTATATGTGCTTTTGAGCTGCAAGATAATATTGATTAGTCAGTTATATGATAGTTGGATAGAGTACGATTGGATTGGGTTACTCAATGCCCGAATGATGTTGCTTTGTGCCTCGGGAGCCCTAGTTATTTTTAGCTAACTAGTAAACGAATACGTTACGTTACATATTGCAAGGACGAAATAATTCCAGAAGGTTAGGTCTAGCCCTACTGTGCAACTCTTGTTTGAGTCCAACCGTTGTGGGGTAGGACCTTTCATTCGAAGAATTATCTGGTCTTAGTAATATGTAATGGTATTCACGAGCTAGTTAGGTAAAGGTAGCAGGGGTTCCTTATGCAGCTGATGGCGGAGAGTAGGTCGAAGAGTTACCCTAGGGTAAGCCTAGGACGATATTGGAAAAAAGTGCAACAGTAATAGGAGGGACTTGGTGAAGTCGAAGCAATCCTCGAGGAAAGTACGGATAGATGTGGAAGGTAGTATGGGCCCGTACTACTGAAAGCAGAGGATTCGTACTCGAATCGAGGAGGGCCGAGATGGAATCAGGAAACTGTTGGATATAGTGTCTAAGTCCATAACTTTATTTGGTATGTACTTGACCCGACCCGGCATGGTCCATTTGGGTTGCATGGCATTGCAATACTTGGATAGACTAAATGAGAGAATAAGGCACTTATGATTATTAATATATTATAAGTTCTAATATATTAATAATAGTATTATTTAATTAGTATTGATCAAGTATTAATCTAGGATTAATTTGGTGATCAAAGTGAGACTAATTAAATATATAGGGTTGATTATGACAATCATCAATTCTTTTATGGTGGATTAATGATCCATAGTTTATGGGTTATGGATGTAACCAAATGGAGCTCCATGGATGGTCCATGGGAGTTACAAATCCATGGGTCATGGGAAATCAAGAGTCATGACAATTAAGGGCATTCATGTGTAAACCCTAATTGTGACAACACTATAAAAGGAACCCTATAGCTAGCAAAAAGTGGAGCTAGTGGACATAGTGTTACTAGAGAGGGCATAACCAATTTTGAGTGCTAGAAGTATTCTCTCAAGTTATTCCAAGTCTTGTGGTGTTGTGTGAAGCATTTGAGGCACAACATTTGGGGTGCTAGGCTCACAAAGTCTTGAAGGAATCCAAGCAACAACAAGGTATGTATTTCTACTAGTTTTATGTTTTATGTAATCCCCATGTCATGCTAGTTAGGAAATAACCTTGAAAAAGTAATTTGCATGTATATAGAGAAAACATAGATTCAAGGTTATTAGGGTTGCATGTACACTTAGGAAGTGTTAGAATGCTCAAAACCCATCAGTGGTATCAGAGCCTAGGACTGTTTTCTGTATACTTGATGCAAAACTGCTTAAAAATCGAAAATTCTGCATTCTGACGACTAGACTCGCCGAGTCCATGGGGAGGACTCGCCGAGTCCATGAACAAATTCATCCTACTCGGCGAGTAGAATAATGCACTCGGCGAGTAGGAGCGTGCTGGGCAGTTTTTTTGAGTTTTGTTGCTGGAAATGGATTAAGATCATTATCCCAATCTGTTTTGGACTTGTAAAATCTGTTTTTCAAAATGATAATGATTATGTTAACCCATTTTACATGGCTTTTATCAATTTTCAAGTATTGTATATAGTTATATGATTTCTTGAAATTGCTTAATATGAATTTGTGTTCTTATGAGTTTTTAGAAGATCATAGGAATTATGTGTAACCACCATGTGTGTTTAATTCATGATCTTAATGGCTATGATGGTGTCCATAACTTGTCCTCAAGTTATGGATAACCAAAAGTCACTTCTTTTAATTATGATTAAAGAACTAAAGAGGTTTCATAAAATGAAGAGTCTTCATTTTTATGAACCATTAAAACTCATAAGTTACAAATTGAAGAGACTTGGAATAGTTTCAAATCTTGCCCTCAAGTTTTGGAATTTGAAAAGTCTTATACTTTAATACTTTAATTCCAAATTAAACCTTAGATTTTTAAAAAGGTTTAAAAATCAACACTTATACTATTATTATAATTTTATTATATAGATATGTATAAGAATATGTCATTCTTATCGTTAGTAGGCCTCATTCACGAAGCCGGTCTATAAGGGGGGTATAAGGTTGTTGCCTATAAAATGGTGACTTAATGGGTGTCCACTCTCACCACCGCCTCCTTGATCGGTGGAGGGTCGTTAGCCGAACGGGTAGGATACGACTTTAAATACTTGTTAAAAGTATAATGAATTATAAAGTAACTATACATTATAAATTCCCAATCTTAGTTACTTTAGGAAAATGTGAAATTGGTGCTAGCCCATAAAATTACACTTTGTACCTTACCAAGTCGTTAGTGGAGCGTGTGTGGTTAACCGGCACACTAACATGGACTAGTAAGAGTGGCAAAGGGTAACTTGACTTTATTATAGATCGGTGGAGCGTGTGTGGTTAACCGGCACATCGATTAGGTAATATTGTTGAGGGTACCAAGTCAATTTGTATGGTTATTCACACCTTGTTTGTGATCCTCGGCATCCCAGTCACAAACTTGAGAGGGCACAATCGAGATTCAAACATGCCATTGAAAAGTTCAATGTATCTCAAAAGATCTAGGAGTTTCAAAACCAATAAAACCTAATAATAAAATATTTCGTTCTTATGGTGGAAAATGGTAAATCGTCATTTACCTACCTTCAAATATTTTATAGTATGGATTACGGCATCCCTCTTCCAACTATAAATAGTTTGTTGGATCCTAGCCTTAATATTTCATTTGGGTGAATTATTAAGGATTCCTAATCTAATGAAACTTGTCTTTCTTTCCTTTCAGATGTCTTCCAACAATGCTTCTGGCTCAAACCCAACAGGCTCCTTTTCCCTTATGAACTTGTGTGGTAAGGTCATCTTTGATGGATCCAATTTCAATGAGTGGATCAGAAACATCAGAATGATTACCCGCTACGAGGACAAAGAATATGTCCTCGATAGGGAGCTTAAGGTTGTGAATGAAGCCACTGCTACTCCTGAAGAGTTTGCGGAGTTTGTTGCACATGAAAAGGATGCTACTAAAGTAGCATGCATCATGATGGCCACCATGACTCCTGAACTTCAAAAATCCTATGAAGATTTCTACCCCTATGAGATGCACCTGGATCTGATGGAAAGGTACCATCAGAGCGCGCGTCAGGAGAGGTATGAAATCATCTCCTCCATGATAACCGCAAGGATGAAGGATGGTGAACCCATCACCGGTCACTTGCAGAAGATGCAAAGGTTCGTTGACCGGTTGCTGAAGCTAAATGTTGACTTTCCTGAGGAAATGGCGATTGACATCATTCTCCATTCCTTACCTCCAAGTTATGATCAGTTTCGTATGACTTATCATATGAACAAGGAGGAAGTCACACTTAGCAAACTTCAAGGACTCTTAAGGACAGCTGAAAATGGCCTTAAGGGTAAAGCGGTTGCTACTTCTACTCCTTCAACAGCCCCTGTTCTGGCTATTGGGCAGGGAAAGGGTAAGAAAAGGAAAAACCCTTCGAAGGGTACCAAGGGTAAGACTCTTGATGGTTCCTCTTCAAGTGGGACAAAGAAAGGTCCCATTACTCCTTCTTCAAACCCAAAGGAAGCACAATGCTTCTATTGCCAGGATAAGTGACACTTCAAGCGAAGCTGCCCCAAATATCTGCAAGATCTAAAGGATGGGAAGGTTAAACCCACCCATGCAGGTATTTACACAATATTGTCTAACAACTCATCTAATGCTAATTCTTGGGTGCTTGATACAGGGTGTGGTATTCACATTTGTACTGATTTGCAGGCACTAAGAAGAAGTGAGCAAGTGGAGCACAGGAAGATAAACTTAGTCATGGGCAACAGGAAAGCATCACCTGTTACCAAGATAGGAGTTTATTCTTTATTGCTTAATAATGGGTTAATGTTAGATTTGAATAAGTGTTGTTACTCGCCCGAAATGGCGAGAAATATTATTTCCTTTCATGGCTTGTACAAACAAGGTTTTACATTTTCATTTGATAATAAAAATGGTGCTATTAATGTTTATTACAATGATGTATTTTACTTTAAAGCATTACCTTGTGATGGTGTATATGAAGCCGTGAATGTTGTAGACAATCTAGGAAATAATGTGTTGTATATTGATTCTTCAGATAGCTTGGATAAAGCATCCTTGTGGCATTGTCGTCTTGGACATGTTAACAAGAAGCGCATAGGCCAACTCCAAAAGGTTGGAGTCTTGGAATCATTTGACCTCAAGTCAGATGATAGTTGCGAGTCTTGTTTACTTGGAAAAATGACAAAGTCACCCTTCACAGGTACTTGTGATAGGGGTGAAGGTTTGTTGGACCTTGTACACACGGATGTGTGTGGGCCCTTCAGAGTTGCTACAAGGGATGCTAATCGCTATTATGTGACTTTTACTGATGATTACAGTAGATATGGATATATTTACTTAATCAAGCATAAGTCAGAAACCTTTGAAAAGTTCAAAGAGTTTAAGCAGGAAGTTGAGAATCAATTGGGCAGGAACATCAAGATGCTCCGATCCGATCGAGGAGGAGAGTATCTTAGCATTGAGTTCCTTGACTATCTTAAGGAATGTGGGATTGTCTCACAATTGACACCTCCCAGAACACCACAGTTGAATGGTGTAGCTGAGAGGCGCAATCGAACCTTGTTGGATATGGTTCGTTCCATGATGAGTCGAGCTTCATTACCAATCTCTTTCTGGGGGTATGCCTTAGAGACTGCCGCCCATATCCTTAATCTAGTCCCTACTAAAAAGGTTGCCAAAACACCTCACGAGATGTGGACTGGGAAAGTTCCCAATTTGGACCACATCAAGATTTGGGGTTGTGAAGCTTTCGTGAGGCGTGAGACTCATGATAAGCTTGAACCTCGAAGTGAGAGGTGTTTTTTCATCGGCTACCCACAGAGATCCTTTGGTTACCTCTTCTACAGACCCAGTGATAATGTGGTTTTTGTAGCAAGAAGAGGAGTCTTTCGTGAGAGAGAATTCATAAGCCAAGGGGACAGTGGGAGGCAAATTGACCTTGAAGAGCTTCAAGAGTCAAGTGGTGAAGGAACCTCTAATGCTATCGACCAACCTGAGGAGGAAACTCCTGTTGATCCGATAGATGAGTCTGTACCTCCAAGACGTTCCACTAGGGTGAGGAACACACCTGATTTTTATTATGGTTATCACATCACCACTGAAGGTGATACATTTATTAGTGATAGTACACTAATAGATTTGGATGAACCTAATAATTACAGGGAAGCCATGGCAGGCCCTGAGTCTGCTAAATGGAAGGAGGCTATGGACAGCGAGATTCAGTCCATGTATGACAATCAAGTTTGGAACTTGGTTAACAATGTACCAGGTCGTAAGACAGTTGGGTGCAAATGGATCTTCAAGAAGAAGACCGACATGGATGGGAAGGTACACACTTATAAAGCGCGACTGGTTGCGAAGGGCTTTACTCAAACTCCGGGAGTTGACTATGATGAGACCTTCTCACCAGTAGCTAAAATTAAGTCTATTAGAGTATTGTTAGCCATAGCTGCATTTCATGATTATGAAATATGGCAAATGGATGTCAAAACCGCTTTCCTTAATGGAAAGTTGGCTGAGGATGTTTACATGGCTCAACCAGAGGGTTTTGTCGATACAAGATACCCTAATAGAGTGTGTAAGCTTGATAAATCCATTTATGGATTGAAACAAGCATCTCGCAGATGGAATCTTTGCTTTGATGAGAAAGTCAAAGAGTTTGGCTTTTCTAGGAGTGAGGATGAGTCTTGTGTGTATGTCAGGGCTAGTGGGAGCATAGTTAGCTTCTTGGTGTTGTATGTGGATGACATACTTCTCATAGGAAACGACGTCCCAACCTTGCAGGAGGTTAAGTCCTGGCTTGGGAAGTGTTTCGCTATGAAGGACCTTGGGGAAGCTGCCTATATCCTAGGGATAAGGATATTGAGAGATAGGAGTAAGAGACTAATTGGACTTAGTCAAAGTACTTATGTGGATAAGGTACTGAAGAGGTTCAGTATGCAAGATTCCAAGAAAGGAGAATTACCAATCCAGAGTAATGCCAAGCTGAGTAAGACTCAGAGTCCGAGTACAGAGGCTGAGATAGCTGAAATGAGTCATATACCATATGCTTCTGCTGCGGGCTCGATCATGTATGCTATGACTTGTACTCGCCCTGATGTGGCCTTTGCTTTGAGCATGGTCAGTAGATATCAAGGGAACCCTGGCAAGGCACACTGGACAGCGGTAAAGAACATTCTCAAGTATCTGCGGAGGACTAAGGATTGGGTCCTTACCCTCGGGGGCAGTGATGACTTGAGAGTGGAAGGATATAGCGATGCTAGCTTTCAGACTGATAGGGATAATTTCCGCTCTCAGTCAGGCTGGGTCTTTATCCTAAATGGAGGGGCAATTACTTGGAAAAGTTCCAAGCAGGAGACAGTAGCTGGTTCTACTTGTGAATCAGAGTACATAGCAGCAAGTGAAGCAGCTAAGGAGGCGATATGGCTAAAGAACTTCATCGGAGACCTTGGAGTTGTACCAGCTATAAAAGAGCCAATGGAAATTTTCTGTGACAGCGAAAGTGCGGTTGCTTTGGCTAAGGAACCAAGAGATCACGGGAGATCTAGGCACATTGACAGAAAATACCATTTCATAAGACATCGAATAGAAGAAGGACTCCTCGTGGCTAAGAGGGTATCATCAGATGAGAACCCGGCAGATCCCCTCACGAAGGGACTGAGCAGGGTTAAGCATTTACAGCATGCGAGGCGCATTGGGCTGAAGGATGATATTAGTTTCAATAATTAGATTCCTGAAACTTGTAAAATGTAATTAACTTTTGATGATAAATAAAAGTTGTTATTTATTTATGAGTAAGGTGTTACTATCTTATGTTGATTGTTTACTATGTTTCAATTTTGCATGTTTTTACTTCCAGAATAATTATGTTATCATTCAAACCATCCACAGTCAGTCAAACTTTGGAAGTAAGTATTGATTTAAGACTGTCATGAATTTGGCTTGTATGATTTGTCTAAAAGTGCTTTGGACAATGCAATGGTTGCTACAACATTCATGAGTACTCATAAGGGCTGAGTATTGGATCCAACCCACGCTCACTTACATCACTTCATGGAATTTATCTCGAGTGATCGTGAGACGGTAATATCATATAAATCTTCAAACCTAGAGATATGAGTTGTTGACTATGAGTTGGTTATTCATTGATTGCACGAAAACGCATTGGTAACTCGATGTCATAAAACGTGCCTTTGTGAGTAATTCAACAAGTAGTTAGTACAAGCATATCAGTCGAAGTTTATCTGTTCCTTCTAGAAATAGAAGCGATATTTGGGCCCCTCGATGATTTGGTTTTGACCTATGTACCGGGCCCGGTCAGAACCTAATTGATGTGTTCAATTTAGTTCTATGTCGAAACAAATCAGAGATCGAGAAACAAATGCTGGACAATAAGTAAGACCATGTTCCATGTGTTTGTCCGGCTGATATCATGAGAACAGAGGATTATATGATCACTTATCTTAAATGGCGTATCATCATCATCTCAGTTCCGAGAGACTTTGAAAGAGCTACGATTGCTAGTCGGATTTTGAAGTCATATTCGCAAATATAGTTATTAGACTTATCCAAGTGGGAGACTGTTGGATATAGTGTCTAAGTCCATAACTTTATTTGGTATGTACTTGACCCGACCCGGCATGGTCCATTTGGGTTGCATGGCATTGCAATACTTGGATAGACTAAATGAGAGAATAAGGCACTTATGATTATTAATATATTATAAGTTCTAATATATTAATAATAGTATTATTTAATTAGTATTGATCAAGTATTAATCTAGGATTAATTTGGTGATCAAAGTGAGACTAATTAAATATATAGGGTTGATTATGACAATCATCAATTCTTTTATGGTGGATTAATGATCCATAGTTTATGGGTTATGGATGTAACCAAATGGAGCTCCATGGATGGTCCATGGGAGTTACAAATCCATGGGTCATGGGAAATCAAGAGTCATGACAATTAAGGGCATTCATGTGTAAACCCTAATTGTGACAACACTATAAAAGGAACCCTATAGCTAGCAAAAAGTGGAGCTAGTGGACATAGTGTTACTAGAGAGGGCATAACCAATTTTGAGTGCTAGAAGTATTCTCTCAAGTTATTCCAAGTCTTGTGGTGTTGTGTGAAGCATTTGAGGCACAACATTTGGGGTGCTAGGCTCACAAAGTCTTGAAGGAATCCAAGCAACAACAAGGTATGTATTTCTACTAGTTTTATGTTTTATGTAATCCCCATGTCATGCTAGTTAGGAAATAACCTTGAAAAAGTAATTTGCATGTATATAGAGAAAACATAGATTCAAGGTTATTAGGGTTGCATGTACACTTAGGAAGTGTTAGAATGCTCAAAACCCATCAGAAACTTGTAGAGTGTATGAAACCTCTTGAGGTTTATGTATGATTCTGACAGTTATGTGTTATGTTTCAGAATGGTGATGATCACACGACACAGAGGAGGAGGTTCAGGGTCAGGATCCGGTTCAGGATCAGGTTCGGGAGCAGGTACCGAGCCAATTGATGAGGGACTACGTGAGTTCGTTGCTTTTGAGATCACAAGAGGTATCCTTGAGTCGACCCCGGTGATTTTCGGGTCGATCAAGGAAGGGATCATTGAGTTGATGGAGGATCGCCTCAGGGCGTTCAGGAGTGACATGGCACACAGCCAGTCAGGGTCACGCACACTGTCCTTCAAGGACTTTAGGGGCAGTGGTGCACTGGATTTCCATGGGGCTAAGGACCCCATCGCAGCCAGGAGATGGATTGCAGACATGGAGTCTGCACCGTTGACGAGCTTCTGCCCTGAGGGGTCGAAGGTGCGATATGTTGCAGGTTGTTTGAGAGATAGGGCCAGAGATTGGTGGGAGTCGGTTGGTGACTCGTTGGGAGCCTCGGCTATTGAGGCTATGACTTGGTCGGACTTTGTGACCAGGTTCAGGGCTGAGTTTGCACCAACTGTGGAGCTTCAGCAGTTGGCCAGGGATTTCCTTGATATGAGGCAGACGACAGAGACGGTGGCGGAGATTACCGCCAAGTTCCGGGAGAGGGCATTGTTGGTGCCCCAGTATGCGGGAGATGAGGATATGCGGAGGACCCGCTATCACGAAATGTTGAGAGCTGATATTCGAGAGCATGTCAGCTTCTCAGCATGCCCGACCCTGGATTCCATGATTGCCAGGGCGATGGAGAGAGAGATAGACTTGGAGCACATCGGGAAGAGGAAGGCGGAGGAGGGACAGGTTACTGGGGCTTCGGGAAAGAAGCCCAAGGGATTCGACTATAGGTCGAAGGGCCAGCAGGGCCGGGGCCGCTGTGGGAAATGCGGCAGGTCACACGAGGGGGTTTGTTGTACTGGGTCGGGACCAGGCTGCTATAAGTGCGGCAAGACTGGGCACTTTGGTAGATATTATACTACCCCTGCCCCCACCTTTCAGACATCAGACCTGATTTGCTTTCATTGCAATCAGAAGGGCCATAAAAGGGCCAATTGCCCTCAGTTGTCAGCAGCAGCGCTAGTAAAGGCGCCAGCTCCAGCGACCCTGCGGATTACCGATGGCCGGCAGGGCAAGACAGAGGCTCCAGTGGTGAGGAGCCGAGCCTTCCAGTTGACTACCGAGGAGGCACGCGCTGCACCCGATGTGGTGACGGGTATGATTTCTTCTCCCTAGCCTTTATTTTATGTTGCTTATGATATTGATGTGCCATATGTATGTGCTCTGTTTAGGATCGTTCCATGTGAACGGTATCCCAGTTCAGGTATTGTTTGATTCGGGTGCTACCCGATCGTTTGTCTCTCTTGCGCTTAGCAAGAAGTTTCCTGAGTCTTCGGGCATGTTGGATTGCCCTTTAGAGGTCGAGATTGCGGACGACCGGTCAGTGCGAGCATCAGAGGTCTACTGAGATTGTGTTTTGAGGCTGTTCGAGGAGCGCTACCTAGTAGATCTGGTTCCCATACCTTTATGGGGGAACAAGGTTATTATTGGTATGGATTGGCTAAGCCCCAATAGGGCAGTGATTGACTGCGCGCAGCAGTTGGTGCGGATCAGGATCTCAAGTGGGGGAGAGCTGGTGATTCAGGGCGAGAGGCCACAGCGAGGACCAGCCTTATGTTCGGCAGCGAGAGCTAGGCGCTACCTTCAGCAGGGTTATGCAGGATTGGTCGCCTATGTTATGGATACCCGGGAGGCGGGTAAGGCGACTGTGGGCGATGTGCCAGTAGTACGAGAGTTTGCAGATGTATTCCCCGAGGAGTTGCCTAGGATACCTCCGAAGAGGCAGGTAGAGTTCAGGATCGACCTAGTCCCTGGTGCGGCTCCGATAGCCAAGGCACCGTATCGGTTGGCTCCTCCTGAGATGCAGGAATTGTCTACACAGCTGTAGGAGCTGTTAGACAAGGGATTCATTAGACCGAGCAGTTCACCCTGGGGAGACCCGATTCTGTTTGTGAAAAAAAAGGACGGGTCGCATCGGATGTGTATAGATTATCGGGAGCTGAATAAGGTAACGGTGAAGAATCATTACCCACTTCCGAGGATTTATGACCTCTTTGACCAGCTACAGGGAGCATCTTGGTTCTCCAAGATTGATCTGCGTTCAGGATATCATCATATGAGGGTCAAAGGGGAGGATGTGCAGAAGACTGCGTTTCGGATACGTTATGTCCACTATGAGTTCGTGGTGATGCCTTTCTGGCTCACCAATGCTCCTGCCGCATTCATGGACCTCATGAACCGCGTGTGCAGACCGATGTTGGATCGGTCTGTGATAGTTTTCATCGACGACATCTTGGTTTATTCCAAGACTCGAGAGCAGCATGAGGAGTGATAACGTCTATTTTATGCATATATTTATGATGTTTTCTTATTACTCTATACTATGTTTTTATGTTATTTAGAACTAAAAGATACTTAATATGCTTTGAAATATTCAATTACAGTTAAAATGGGAGCTGGAATGCAAAAGAAAGAGAATGGAGCTAAAAAGATGCAAAAAGGATATTGCTGGCAGATTGACCCATCTTCAGTGTTTCGGGTATATCTAATGACACATAAGTCCAATTGACGAGACTCAAAATGTTCTGAAAACTAGATGAAAGTTCCTACAACTTATGTGAGAGGGCCTTTTTGCTAATTCGGGATTTATCGTATCCAAAATCGGCCTTGAAGATGAAGCATAAAAGCTGGACGGAAATTCCCTCCAAGTTACTTATTCCCCAAGCACCACTTACCTTATTTTTATTTGCTTAATCCCTAAGCCACCATTAGTTTCCTTATTCCTATCCAACTCTAATATTCCATATTAATTCCATCTCCATTCAACTATAAATACCCCATATCATTCACCCATTTTCATAATCTATGATATTCCACTTCAACTTGTGCGACAAGAAAACTTCATAACTCCCGTTTTGAGGGTCTAGAAGGCGGCCGGAAGGCCGTTAAGCTGACAGGAGCGAAGATCTGAAGGATTAGAGAGCGGATTTGTGTCAGTAATCATGTGGTTTGTTATCGTGACCATGTTTAGCATTCCACTGTGATACTACTCTGTGTTTACTTTCTGATTTTGGTGTTAAAACCGTTTGCTTTGTGTTTATGATTATATTAAACCTTGATTTATGGATTAATTGCTATTTGGATTGTTTTATTCTTGTTTAATTTATCTTGTTAAGCTTGTTAAAGATCCTTATGTATTGATGATAATTATTTCTGTTAAATATCAAGTTATTGAGTTGCATGAACATCTTCTTAATTGCTTGAATCATATAGTTTTGTGAACATAAGATTATATGCCTAGGAATAATGAACATGAAACTAGGGTTAACTAGAAAATAAGTAAGTTAATGTGTAAGCATGTGTGATGACCAACCACATATAAGTCGATTGAATTGACAAATTTAAGTCTTGCTTGATACGAACTGAACACTAGGAAACATGTTAGTTTAATCAATTGATCACTGCTTGAATTGACTTGTTTGCTAAAGGATTAGTAATAATGAACATGAATCTAATCATTTTAGAAATCGGTGAACATGAATAAATAAATCTGTGTGTGCAATTATCTATGATTTTAAGATGTAATCT
This sequence comes from Lactuca virosa, assembly GCF_052849685.1. Taxonomy (NCBI): domain Eukaryota; kingdom Viridiplantae; phylum Streptophyta; class Magnoliopsida; order Asterales; family Asteraceae; genus Lactuca; species Lactuca virosa. The sequence continues at coordinate 45,847,487 of NC_136434.1, forward strand.
GTCTAAACCAAAGTACCTAAAGAGATTTGTCTTCCTGTCAGTTTATCGAGATTTACCATTTAGTTGTTCGTTTGAGATGTAATAAACCCTTTCTTTACTGCTTTTGTGTGTTTTGTGTAACCTATAATCAAACATTTTAAATTAATTCACTACCGTTCCCCTTGAGTTCGACACCCTTGCTTATCAAAGCTATACTATACTCGATCGAGTTCACTGCCTGTAAGGTGTGGTTTAAATGCGATAAAATAGGAATTATAAATAAAAAACTAGTGCATTAAAAATACACATCAAGGAGCACTTGCGAGAGGTGTTGGATACTTTGAGGAAGGAGAGCTTGTATGCTAAGTTCTCTAAGTGTGAGTTCTGTTTGCGCGAGGTGCAGTTTCTTGGGCACCTTGTCAACCAAGACGGGATTTCGGTTGATCCGGCCAAAGTGGAGGCCGTGATGAGATGGGAGGTTCCGAGGTCTCCATCCGAGATTTGGAGTTCCCTAGGACTGGCAGGATATTATCGGAGATTCATTCAGGACTTCTCCAAGATAGTCGTGCCCCTGACCCGATTGACAAGGAAAGTCGTGGTCTTTCGCTGGGGGCTTGAGCAGCAGGCCGCATTTGAGACGTTGAGACAGAGATTGTGTGAGGCGCCAATCTTGTCCCTGCCAGAGGGTATGGAGGAATTTGTGGTATATTGTGATGCGTCCATCTCCGGCTTGGGCGCGGTATTGATGCAGAGGGGGCATGTTATTGCTTACGCTTCGAGGCAGCTGAAGCCTCACGAAGCGAATTATCCGACGCATGATTTGGAGTTGGGGGTTGTTGTTTTCGCTCTCAAGATTTGGCGTCGTTACCTCTATGGGGTTCGTTGTACCATTTACACGGACCACAAGAGCTTGAGGTACCTCATGGACTAGCCAAATCTGAATATGAGGCAGCGTCGGTGGCTTGATGTGGTAAAGGATTACGATTGCGAGATCCTCTACCATCCGGGGAAGGCTAATGTCGTGGCCGACGCGCTTAGCCGCAAGGCAGCGTCGATCAGGGATATCTGTATGAGAATGACTGTTGTGACTCCGTTGTTGGAGCAGATTCGGGAGGCCCAGCAGGAGGCCATGAAGAAGGAACATCGGAAGAGCGAGCAAATTGTGGGTCAGGTTTCCTCCTTCGACTATGATAGTCGGGGATTGTTGACTCTTCACCGTAGGGTGTGGGTCCCTTATCATGGGGGAGTGCGCCAGGTATTGATGGAGGAAGCACACAAATCCAGGTTATCTATCCACCCCGGGTTGACGAAGATGTATAGGGATCTTCGTCTTGATTATTGGTGGCCCTGTATGAAGAGGGACATAACTTGAGTTGTGGAGAGGTGTCTGACCTGCAGGAAGGTCAAGGTTGAGCACCAAAGACCTCACGGCAAGGTCCAGCCGTTGGATATCTCGCTGTAGAAGTGGGAGGATATTACTATGGATTTCATCACCAAACTTCCCAGGACTGCACAGGGAGTGGATTCGATTTGGGTCATCGTGGATCGGTTGACCAAGAGTGCCCATTTCATATCGATCCAAGAGAGCATCTCGGCCGAGAAGTTGGCTGATATCTACATCCGAGAGGTTGTGGCTCGTCACGGAGTGCCAGTCTCCGTGATTTCGGACCGAGACGTGCGGTTCACTTCCAGGTTCTGGAAGAAGTTTCACGACGAGTTGGGTACTCGTTTGCATTTCAGCACAACATTCCACCCACAGACGGATGGTCAGAGTGAGCGGACCATCCAAACTTTGGAGGATATGTTGCGGGCCTGCATTCTAGACTTTGGTGGTAGCTGGGATACGTACCTTCCATTATCTGAGTTCTCCTACAACAACAACTATCACGCGAGTATCGATCGTCCTCCCTTCGATATGTTGTACGGGAGGAAGTGCAGGACCCCGATATGTTGGCGCGAAATCGGACAGAGAGTCATGGGGAGAACCGAAGTGGTGCTCAAGACGACAGAAAGAATTCAGCAGGTTAGGAGCAGGCTTCAGACTGCTCAGAGTCGGCAGAAAAGTTACGCCGACAAGCACCGATCAGACCTGGAGTTCCAGGTCGGAGATATGGTCCTCCTGAAGGTGTCGCCTTGGAAGGGCGTCATCCAATTCAGGAAGCGGGGCAAGTTGGACCCCAGATACATTAGACCTTTCCAGGTTGTAGCCCGGGTGGGCAAGGTGGCATATTGGCTGGATCTGCCAGCCGAACTCAGTCAGATTCATAACACTTTTCACGTCTCCCAGTTGCGGAAGTGTCTGGTGGACGATTCGGCGATGGTACCTTTGGAGGATATTCAGGTTGATGATAGCCTGAACTACATCGAGCGGCCAGTGGCAATCCTTGACAGGAAGTCAAGGGATCTGAGGAACAAGAGGGTGGAGTTGGTAAAGGTGCAGTGGGAGCACCGCAAGGGCTCTGAATGGACCTGGGATCCGGAGGACGAGATGAGGGAGCATTACCCCGAGCTTTTTTAGGACCCAGTGGCAGACTTCGAGGACGAAGTCTAAAATAAGTGGGGGACATTTGTAACACCTGATTCGTGGTATGTATTTTATTCAAGAATTGTATGTACTTTCTCTGGGACTCGACGAGTTGGAGGCCTAACTCGTCGAGTAGAGTCGAGACCCGCGGACAGTTTAAGTGACCTACTCGACATGTAGCTGCTGCTTGGGTAAAACCCTAAATTTAGGGTTTGCACCCTATTTAAACACCTTATATCAGCCTCCATCGCCCCTTATACTCCTAGAGGACATCATATCGAAACCCTAGCCGTTTTTGTGTGTTCTAAGGCCATTTTGGTGCTTTTTGGTGGGTTGTGAAGCTTGAGAATAGGGAAGGAACTTGTGAGACCAAGGGGAAACAAGAAGATCCAGATTTGAAGCTCATTTTCAGCTTATTGGAGGTATGAAGCTGAACCTTTGTCTATAGATCATGATTTTTGGGCCTTTTCCTTCATATTTTTAAGCCCTAGAGAGGTTGTATTCGGGATTTAGTGTTGGAAGTCAGTGTATGCTTTAGATCCAGGTCTATTGGGGGGTTTTATGGCACAAAGGTGCCCATTTTGTTGCCATGAACACCCCATGCACTTTGGAGTCCATCTTTTATGGCTTTTTTGGGTCAAAGACCCCTTGCATGTGTACCAAGTTTGGAGCTTTACGTATGAAATGCACATTAGGGTGCCAGGTCTATGGTTTTGAGGTGTTAAGACCCATTTAAATCGACTGTATAGTGTTGGTCAAGGATGGAATCGACGAGTTGTTCTAGGGACTCGGCGAGTCGATGTATATGGACCACCAAATTCTTTCTGTGGATGGACCAGTTGTTAGGGAGGAAGTCCCGTGGATGTTTAGACACGAAAAGAGACCTGGGAATCATGGGACTCGGCGAGTGTATGAGCAGACTCGGCGAGTCCAAGGCAATCTCCCAATCTTTGAAGATGGACTCGACGAGTTGTTCATCCAACTCGGCGAGTCATAGACTTGACACATTCTTATGAGGGAGATGAACTCGACGAGTTCAAGGATGAACTCGGCGAGTCGGATGGCGGAAACGACCGGGGGTGGAGGACTTCATGTAAAGTATCACAACAACGAGTATAATAGTGCTCAAAGTAAATACAACCATCATAAATATAATTGAAAAGGTTACACCATAGTATATGTTTACATGTTTCAAAATCAATTACATTATGATGACAAAATAAACTGTTTGACGATTTAACGTCCCATCCTCAAAGTGCTGATGTTTTCCTGTTTCACTGATTTCCTGAGAATACAAGTAGTTTTGAAAAAGTGTCAATAATTAAGTTGGTGAGTTCATAAGAGTTTTGTTTGAGAATGAAACCGTTTTCCTTGTAAAAGCGATAGAGTTTGATTTCCAGAAAATCCAATATTTTCTTTAGTAAGTGTGAAATGAATGCTTCTAAGTTATGCGATAATGAACCCTAGAAAGAAACATAGATCCCTTCTATAATCACTTAGCGTATATAAGTTATATAAAATCTAAGTTAAATAAATCGTTGAATATAATGGGTCTGCCCTAGGTCCACAACCAAACAAGGAACAGGAGATAAGGCGGGCTCACCAATTCTAAGTCGATTGTGACTAGATTCTTATATAACTCTAGCATATACACTTAGCAATTATAGATGAAGTCTAACAATTCTAGATGAAATATAGTTTTAATATCATAAAAACTATTTTGTGTGAACCTGGTACTTTGTATTTGTACCCCTTTTTGGTATGAAACTGGTACTTTGTATTTGTACCCCTTTTCGTATGAAAGTCTGGTACTTTGTATTTGTACCCGTTTTTGTATGAAACCGGTACTTTGTATATGTACCCCTTTTCGTATGAAAACTGGTACTTTGTATTTGTACCCCTTTTTGTATGAGACCGGTACTTTGTATTTGTACCCCTTTTCGTATGAAAACCTTTTGTAATGTAAATGAACATAAACTATACCTATTATAGCTTATCAAAATGTTTGTAATGTATATGCAACCTAACTATACCTATTATAGTTTAGTATGTTTGTTTGTGGTGTATAAGAACCCTTTTCTATGTAAGTCGAATGTATGGCAAAATATAACTATGTTTATCCTTCTTGTTTTGTACTAATGGTAATGGTGGAGGATTCTTACACTTCAGTGAGTGTTTATGTGTTATGTAATTATACCACATCAAGAAACACATGTAAAATATGAAATCTTCAATATTAACACTTTGCTCAACAAGTTACAAAGTGTGATGAAAGTTATAAATTGTTATCTAGATTTTTACCTTTCTACACTGTTTTAGAAAAATTCTAGAAAAATCATACGAAGTCGAAAACTGATTTCGTAAATTCTGAGAGTTCACAAAATGTGTCTAGTTTATTCATAATTTTTATTATGATTTTTAGAAGTCTTTAACTAGTGTTAAAATGTTCATATTCACAGACTGGTCCGAATTTGTTTCTGAAATGATAGGCAGTTTTGTGAAAATCACCATAAATCGTAGAAAAATCGTATGGAGATGTGAAAATATTCATTTTAAAGGTATGAACCTGAACTATTTGCACCTAATACAGTTTTGAAAACTAAAATGTTTAAGTTGACCAAAACAGTCCGTGAATGGAGTTGAACTATTCTGATGAAGGCTGTTAAATGAGTTTAGTTGTGTTCTTGGTGTTTTAACTTGTATTCCCCCCCTTAAAACTTAAGAAAAACATGAAAAGATAGGGGTATGAACTCACCTCGAGTGATTTCAGTAGATGGATGATGGAGAAAGGTAGTGTTCAACTCAAGAACACTAAGAAGATGCCTTGAAGATTTGAAGATCTAACACAAATGTGACGATATTTGTGTAAGCAAGCTATGATTTGGATGAAGGATGTTAAATAATCATAAGGAGGATAATATCACTTACCAAAAGTGAAAGAAAACTTGATGATCAGCCCTTGAATCTCGAATTTGAGAGAGAGAGAAGTGAGAGAAAAAGTGTTTGTTCTTTGGAGGAAAAATGAGAGAAATGAGAGAAAGATGAGGAGAGATAATAGTTTTTAGCCTTTGACCAAGAGTATGGCTGGTCAAATGGTGGGGAAAGTACTCTTGAATGACCAGGTATGGTGGAAGGACAATAGTTGGTCATGGAGTGGGCATGGGAGTGGTTGCTTGTGTTACACACTAAGGTAAAGTCAACACTCCACCTCAAATATTCACCTACTAGATTTTATTCTTAAATAAATATTTCCATAAAAATATGTTTAAATTATGAATACTTAGGGTCTTATATGTTAAAATATGATTTTTGGAGAAAATCCCGCGTTAAAATAATTAAAAACGGGCTTAACGGAGTCGTGGTCGAAAACCGGGTGGAAAGTGGAAAATCCGAAGTCAGGAGGGTGACTCCGGCCTTAACAACATTAGATCCGAAGTGAAGGCTTGGTCGCGGATGTGGATTCGAAGAGAAAAGGCGCTGCGGTCCGAGCAGGTAGGCCCGGAGGCGACTTCGGATGCAGTGCTCCAGGTGGCTGCGGTCGGTGGCTGCGGCTTGTTGGCTGCGGCTCGCTGGCTGCGGCTAGATGGTTGCGGCTACTTAAGGAGACTCCGGTTCAAGGAGGGTTTGGTCCCTATAGGGGGACTTCGGCCCTAAAAGGCTATTTTCCAAGGCATCGTCCCGTTTCGAAGGGTTTTTCACCAAGTCAAGCGTCGGGATGCCCCAAATGATTACAAAAAGATCAAAAGAGGTTTTGAGAGAGATTTGGGAGAGATTTGACATACTTGGAGAGATTTCACATACTGGGAGAGATTTGGGAGAGATTTCACATTCTTGGAGAGATTTCTCATACAGAGAGAGATTTGGGAGAGATTTCACATTCTTGGAGAGATTTCTCATATAGAGAGAGATTTGGGAGAGATTTCACATTCTTGGAGAGATTTCTCATACAGAGAGAGATTTGGGAGAGATTTCACATTCTTGGAGAGATTTCTCATACAGAGAGAGATTTGGGAGAGATTTCACATTCTTGGAGAGATTTCTCATACATAGAGAGATTTGGGAGAGATTTCACATTCTTGGGGAGATCTGGGAAAGATTTCACATACTTGGAGAGATCTGGGAGAGATTTCACATACTTGGAGAGATTCCTCCTACTTAGAGAGTTTTGGGAGAGTTAGAGTGAAAGAGATTGGGAGAGACTTCTTTTGTGACCTTTTTGAGTGTTTGGCTCCGTACTTCAAAGTTTGTAAACCTCGTTAAGTCTTGTTATGATTGTTATATGCTCCCGAGGGTTAAGGATTAATGTTTTATCGAGTAGTTTCATCACTTGCCCTTATTAGGGTTTAGAGTTTCCGAACACGTGAAAACTCTAAGTAATACTTTGTATTAAGATTGCGAGTTGTTCGATAAGAAACATAATGGAAACCCTAATATACAAGGGTTAGATGAGTTGACCGGTTTGACTTGTTGACTTTAGTTGACTTTGACTTGGCCAAAATTGACGGTTGTCACATCATCCCCCCGTTAGAAAGAATTTCGTCCCGAAATTAGCGTTTCGACTGGGACTTCAAGAATTTGGAGGAAAGATGGGGGAAACTTTTCGTAGTACAAGAAATTGATTATGGTGAGGAAGAACCCGCCTGATGTCACATGACGATCTTGGAATTTCTTATTGTAACTTGAGCTGAGTCAATTTAAAAGGAGTTTATTGTTTTGGAATGATAGAGTATTCTATGTGTGCCTTTATGCTCTCTGCTTTATATTTGGCATTACCACTATGAGTATCCTATAATGTAGTTAGCGAGTTCCAGTATTACGAATGTTTCAACAAATTGTGATGAAATTTGCAATATAAGTCCTACCAGTTCTTTTATAATCGCTTGGTGTAAACTAGTCGTATATCATTAAGATTGCAAGGGCATTCGGATGGGTGACCCCGCCTTAAGCCCACAACCAAACAAGGAACAGGGAATGAGGCGGAATCACACATTCTAAGTCCATAGAATCTTAATGATATAGGACCATAATGTTTACACTAGCCATCATAGATTCAGTAGCAAAAACCCCGCGTTTTTATATAGGAGATAAGACTTATTTGGGTTTTGTAGTGGTCTCGAGATTTATGGTTGGTATACTTTAATCGATGCTAGTTTTAGTAATAAAATAAATTTAGAATTTAAACGTCGATGTTAGAAACACGTACTGATATTTACGGGCGGTTCTGGGGCGGTCTCTCCTGCGGTGATCGCAAGCACCCTTCCACCATCACCAGCATTTTGTGCTCTTGGGCAGTCCCTTTTAAAGTGTCCCGTTTCGCCGCACTTGTAACAGGCTGGGCTTACTCCAAATCCAGGGACCTGGTTGATGGGTCGTGCTGGTGCCTTACAGAAACGGACAATGTGCCCCTCTCTGTTGCAATTTTTGCAATGCATCTTCCGGCAAGCCCCAGTGTGATGGAAGTTACACTCGTTGCATTTCGGAAGGGTTCCAGTGTATTGTTTTATGGGCGTTGGCGTGGCGAGGGTTGTGGCAGCATGAACAACAATGCTCTGTTGCTTCTTAGTGAAGTCCTGAGCTGGCTGGTCCTTTTTGTTGTCGCAGAACTTCCTTTTGTTGTTTCCTCCTCTTGCTTGATCAGGGGTGGTTGTTGCAGCGTCATGGCTGACACGATGGTCGATGAGTTGTTGTGCCAATTCCTTGGCACTCTCAAAGGTAGTTGGTCTTGAGGCCAACACGCTATCTTGAATTTCGGAGGACAATCCCCAGAGGTATCGCTCCAACTTTTTGTCTTCCGGGGTGACCATAACGGGACAAAGGAGTGCTAGATCACAGAATCGGGCGGTATAAGTCGCAAGGTCAAAGCCTGTCATTTTGAGGTTCCACAGTTCTTGCTCTAGCTTTTGCACCTCGCCCCTTGGGCAATACTCTTTCAGAACCCTTGCCTTCAAGTCCTCCTAACTCATCGAGTTAGCCACTGCAAACGTCAGTGACTTAACGTGACCGTTCCACCAAGTAAGGGCCCAACCGGAGAAAGTGCGAGCTGCGAACTTGACTTTGATCGCTTCGGGGCACGCACAGATCTCGAAGACAGACTCGGTCTTTTCGAACCACTGCATCAAATCGATGACTCCCCCGCTGCCATTGAATGAATCGGGTCTGGCATTGGTGAAGTCTTTAAAGGAGCATTCTCTAGAACGCCCTTGGCTATCTCCTTGAGTGGAGTTATTAGTACCGCTCCCTGTCCGTCCTGCACCATCAGTGCTGATTTGGGACATAGCAGCTGCCACCGCGGTCGTGACCGCAGCTTGGAACATAACAGGATCATATTGGGGAGGCGGCGGTGGTGGATTTGCTTGCGTTCCGCTAGTGCGTCTAACAGACCTTCGAGGCGGCCTCTTTCTGTTATAGAATTTTAAAGACGTAATGAGTACAAGTCTTTTGGTAATGGTTATTAGTTTTTAACTATAGCATTTCCTGATTTTTCGAATGTGGAAAACAATTCATACCAGAGGTCTATATAAATAAACTTATGAATTTAGTAGAACTGACTCGATTATAATCTTGTGATTTGTTCCATGCCCGATCCACTCCTAAGATCACCCAATGTATACCAGTTGTGTGTAATTAAGGTCCAATAGGCCGTTGAACTTAATGAGTCTGCCCTAAGCCCACAACCAAACAAGGAACAGGACCTAAGGCGGACTTACCATTTCTAAGCCGATCGTCTCTTAATCACACATAACCTTGAGGTATACATTAAGTAATCTTAGAGTTACCATAGGCAAACCGTTTGTAATACAGGTTATGAGGTATGTGGTAACTCCCACTGAAATAAAATGCACACCAATTTTTATTGATATGCTCTAGTTATATCCTTACCATTTATATACATACGTATAAATTTCGCACTTTACTGAACTATTCTCGGTGTTTCTGCTAACGTCCCTGAGACGGAGTTATGGTAGTGGGTAGAAGTAGGTTTTGTACGGGCGTTAAGATTTACTCATCATGTTGCTCGCGCGAGAATAGGGGTAGAAGGGACAGTTAATAGACGTCTAATCCTATAATTACTTATAGGGGTGATCCTTATTAGTCACGTTTATAATCACATAGGGCATACCAGTTATACATAATCTGAGATAGAATAGACCTTCGAATAAATGACTCTACTCTAAGTCCACAACCAAACAAGGAACAGGAAGTAGAGCAATAGTCATAGATTCTGAGTCTATAATATCTTTAATCATGTATAACCTTGGCGTATGCACTCAGTCATTATAGACCTACTAATAGGGGTCTTTAGTTTTCACGTAAGTTGGTTATAGTATCACAAAATACTCCTATAGTATTTTAATGTTTGACTTATTTTTTTTTCAATGTTTGTTTGTAAATAGAATTGGTAAGTTTTTATACTTGTTGCAACGCCACAACCATTCCCGGGCACATGCTAATCACTTCTGGGTTAGACATAGTTGATCAGGCTATGTCCTTCCCAGACCTGACCATACATCCCCAAGCCTACTTGTGCCATTCAACAATCACAACTTTTGTTTTGTTCTAGAATGATGCTGACCTTAGTATGTATGCATGCATGTATACTTTTAACAAGAAACTAGTTATTTCTAAAAGTATAGTTATTTGAAAGTGTTAAATCAGAGACCTTAGTCCCAATGCATTTATAGTTTGTATATCTTATGTGGTTCGATATACTTAGTTCACTATAAACAATACTCTGATACCAATCTGTCACACCCCCAAACCAAGGATGGCGGAAACGTCCGGGGGTGGAGGACTTCATGTAAAGTATCACGACAACGAGTATAATAGTGCTCAAAGCAAATACAACCATCATAAATATAATTGAAAAGGTTACACCATAGTATATGTTTACATGTTTCAAAATCAATTACATTATGATGACAAAATAAACTGTTTGACGATTTAACGTCCCATCCTCAAAGTGCTGATGTTTTCCTGTTTCACTGATTTCCTGAGAATACAAGTAGTTTTGAAAAAGTGTCAACAATTAAGTTGGTGAGTTCATAAGAGTTTTGTTTGAGAATGAAACCGTTTTCCTTGTAAAAGCGATAGAGTTTAATTTCCAAAAAATCCAATATTTTCTTTAGTAAGTGTGAAATGAATGCTTCTAAGTTATGTGATAATGAACCCTAGAAAGAAACATAGATCCCTTCTATAATCACTTAGCGTATATAAGTTATATAAAATCTAAGTTAAATAAACTGTTGAATATAATGGGTCTGCCCTAGGTCCACAACCAAACAAGGAACAGGAGATAAGGCGGGCTCACCAATTCTAAGTCGATTGTGACTAGATTCTTATATAACTCTAGCATATACACTTAGCAATTATAGATGAAGTCTAACAATTCTAGATGAAATATAGTTTTAATATCATAAAAACTATTTTGTGTGAACCTGGTACTTTGTATTTGTACCCCTTTTTGGTATGAAACTGGTACTTTGTATTTGTACCCCTTTTCGTATGAAAGTCTGGTACTTTGTATTTGTACCCCTTTTTGTATAAAACCGGTACTTTGTATTTGTACCCCTTTTTGTATGAAACCGGTACTTTGTATATGTACCCTTTTTCGTATGAAAACTGGTACTTTGTATTTGTACCCCTTTTTGTATGAGACCGGTACTTTGTATTTGTACCCCTTTTCGTATGAAAACCTTTTGTAATGTAAATGAACATAAACTATACCTATTATAGCTTATCAAAATGTTTGTAATGTATATGCAACCTAACTATACCTATTATAGTTTGGTATGTTTGTTTGTGGTGTATAAGAACCCTTTTCTATGTAAGTCGAATGTATGGCAAAATATAACTATGTTTATCATTCTTGTTTTGTACTAATGGTAATGGTGGAGGATTCTTACACTTCAGTGAGTGTTTATGTGTTATGTAATTATACCACATCAAGAAACACATGTAAAATATGAAATCTTCAATATTAACACTTTACTCAACAAGTTACAAAGTGTGATGAAAGTTATAAATTGTTATCTAGATTTTTACCTTTCTACACTGTTTTAGAAAAATCCTAGAAAAATCATACGAAGTCGAAAACTGATTTTGTAAATTCTGAGAGTTCACAAAATGTGTCTAGTTTATTCATAATTTTTATTATGATTTTTAGAAGTCTTTAACTAGTGTTAAAATGTTCATATTCACAAACTGGTCCGAATTTGTTTATGAAATGATAGGCAGTTTTGTAAAAATCACCATAAATCGTAGAAAAATCGTATGGAGATGTGAAAATATTCATTTTAAAGGTATGAACCTGAACTATTTGCACCTAATACAGTTTTGAAAACTAAAATGTTTAAGTTGACCAAAACAGTCCGTGAATGGAGTTGAACTTTTCTGATGAAGGTTGTTAAATGAGTTTAGTTGTGTTCTTGGTGTTTTAACTTGTATTCCCCCCCCCCCCTTAAAACTTAAGAAAAACATGAAAAGATAGGGGTATGAACTCACCTCGAGTGATTTCAGTAGATGGATGATGGAGAAAGGTAGTGTTCAACTCAAGAACACTAAGAAGATGCCTTGAAGATTTGAAGATCTAACACAAATGTGACGATATTTGTGTAAGCAAGCTATGATTTGGATGAAGGATGTTAAATAATCATAAGGAGGATAATATCACTTACCAAAAGTGAAAGAAAACTTGATGATCAGCCCTTGAATCTCGAATTTGAGAGAGAGAGAAGTGAGAGAAAAAGTGTTTGTTCTTTGGAGGAAAAATGAGAGAAATGAGAGAAAGATGAGGAGAGATAATAGTTTTCAGCCTTTGACCAAGAGTATGGCTGGTCAAATGGTGGGGAAAGTACTCTTGAATGACCAGGTATGGTGGAAGGACAATAGTTGGTCATGGAGTGGGCATGGGAGTGGTTGCTTGTGTTACACACTAAGGTAAAGTCAACACTCCACCTCAAATATTCACCTACTAGATTTTATTCTTAAATAAATATTTCCATAAAAATATGTTTAAATTATGAATACTTAGGGTCTTATATGTTAAAATATGATTTTTGGAGAAAATCCCGCGTTAAAATAATTAAAAACGGGCTTAACGGAGTCGTGGTCGAAAACCGGGTGGAAAGTGGCAAATCCGAAGTCAGGAGGGTGACTCCGGCCTTAACAGCATTAGATCCGAAGTGAAGGCTTGGTCGCGGATGTGGATGTTGGGTTTTGAGCATTCTAACACTCATATGGTGTACATGCAACCCTATAAACCTTGGATCTATGTTTTCTCTATTATACATGCAAATATTAAATATTCCAAGGTTTCATCCTAACTAGCATATTATGAAGCACCTATACTACAAAGTTCTAGTTAGATAACATACCTTTTGATGTAGCTTGATGTCTTCAAGCTTTAAGAGCTTAGCCCCAATAGTGTGGAAGCCTCAAGTGGAATCACAAATCACCAAAACACCTTGGAAAACCTTTAGAGAATATGGATACTTGGCTCACACTATGAAATCGGTTATTGCCCTCTTTAGTGTATCCACACTAGCCACTAGCATAATTTCATGAACCATAAGACCCTTTATATAGTGTGGAGGATTAGGGTTAAACCCTAATAACCATGACCTTTCATTTCCTAGGATCCATGGGTTAAAGCTCCATGGACTATCCATGAAGACTTAGCCCAACCTAAATGAACTTGGCCCACTACACATATATATATCTAAGAGTCCATATTTAATTAGTTCCTTTTGATCACTTAATTAATTATAAATTAATTCTTGATCAATACTAATTAAATAATATGATTATATATTAATATATTAGAACTTATAATATATTAATATAAATCATAAATATACTATTCTCAAAAGACTATCCATATAAATTGTGTCGGTGAAGTGCAACCCAAATGGACCATGCCGGGTCGGGTCAAGTACATACCAAATATAGTTATGGACTTAGACATTAATCCAACAGTCTCCCACTTGGATAAGTCTAAAACTATTATTGAGTATGACTTCAAAAACCAACTGGCAATCGTAGCTCTTAAAGCCGCTGTCGAACTCTGATCTTGTCAATGAACTCTGACCTTTGTCAATGACTTGTCCATTAGATAAGGGATCATATATTCCTCCATTCTAGATATCATATGGACTGAGACATGGATTATAATCATTCTCTCTGTCCATTTGTTGTTTCCCGATTTTTCGATTTATGATGACTGACTGATTGAGCAAATCAAATCAGTCCTGGCTTGGCCAAGCACACACATGTGTCATCGCTAAATCATCGAGGGGCCCACAGATATCGCTTTTATCCCGAAGGTAAAAGGAATGGATAAACTTCGAATCATATGGCTTGTTCTACTACTTGTTGAATCATACACAAAGGCATGTTTTATAACATCGAGTTACCAATGCGTTTTCGTGCAATCAATGTATAACCAACTCATAGTAACAACTCATATCTCTAGGTTTGAAGAATATAAGATATTATCGTCTCATGATCGCTCGTGATAAAATCCATGAAGTGATTCAAATGAGCGCGGGTTGAATCCAATACTCAGAACTTATGAGCACTCATGAGTGTTGTAGCACCACTTTGTCCACCAACTTGGACCTCTACAAACCAACCCATGACAGTCTTGATTCATATCTACTTCCAACATATGACCGACTGTGGATGGTTTGAATAACTTAATCATTCAGGAAGAGCGACTTAGTTATTCTGGAAGTCAAAACATGCAAAGTGAAACACAAGAATAAATGAATCAAATATGGTATCAAACCCTATGAATATAAATAAACACTTTTATTTATCACCATACTGATTACTCATTATTCATTGTTTCGGTTTTATCAACTTTATACTTGAATTAAAAACACTAGTTGTCCCATGCTCCAAGCATGTACACTATGTTTTTCTTAAATAATAGCTTTGCCATACACCAAGTATGCACTCTATGTTTGTCTATGATCCTTACTTTGTGAAATAAACCAATTGAACATAATTTCAATGATTCTAATTTCACACTCCCAAATCCTTATCGAAAAATGTGAGAATTTCAAATTCCTATCATTTATCGAAATCTATTTAGATTTTAAACTTATATGCACTGACCCTCCTGTAATGAATATGTACAAAGTCACAAAGACTTATCAACAGTCATTATAAGGTATTCCAATGGAGATCAACTCCATGGAAACTAAGTCTCATATTCAAAGTACATTGCTTTGGACATGCTTCTTGCATTAAGTTTTCTAATCTTACACAGATAACTTCCACCTATGGAGACAACTCCATATTCTCATTTTAACTATCACTTCTGAATAAGAGATGCCTCTTTTCAGAATATGTCAATATGGTCCTTCCAAAATTAGCACTATACTTCCAACTGTCCCTGAGCAACCAATCTTTGGTAAACCTCGGATTGTCCTTGACAATTGCTTATTCATTTTAGTCATATCCAATTCTAGACCTTTTCCCTTCTTAATGCCTCTGGGCATTTGGAAAAATTTAGAAATGACAAATATTATAGCACATGCAATCGATCTTGTACCCAAAGCAAATGGTACACGATTCATGATGTCTCACATAAAGACATGATTCTAGACCAGTCTTTTGCTACAATATTTTTATTTGCCATGTTTTCAAAATTTGACTATGAAGAGGGATGTCGTAATCATAATCGAATTTTGAGAACGCAATATATAGAATTTCCTTAAGTTGAACCAATCCAACATGAAATTCATATATATATTCTTGACTGAAGATGATTAAGGTCTCAATCTAAGCCTTTAGAACTGAAATGAAGTATATCCTCTCCCTTAATTATAGCAAAACAACTTTTTCAATCCCTGCAGCCTCACGAATTGAAACTTTTGTTTTCTATAATTAACATTGCTAACTTGCAACACTAACAATAATTATCATGCTCCCACTAACATGATGATTATTAGCATAACACTTATGCTCCCACTAGCTTTGACATGTACTCAGAAATCAGCTGGACTTCTAGAAATCAATACTTTATTGACTTTCTTACCAAAGTTCAGATTTCTGATACGAGATGCTTTGATAAAACTTTATCAAAATCATACACCTTTCCTTAGATAGCATGCATGTGTGTCTAAACAATTTCAGAACTATGAAAAGGGATGCCGTAATCATAGTCTCAATTGTTTAGACCTTTTGCCATCTGCTTCAAATTTACTTGGTGGAAGTGTTTCCTCACCATCATTTTCATGAATCGGAGAGAAACCTTATGACCCTTAGATTTTATGGTGTATGTGTTCTTATCCATGTGAATCGTCAAAACCATAGTCACAAGACATGGATAATGACAAATCCAAACTCATATGGACTGAACTTATGCAATCTTAACTTCTTGCCACCTGGCAGTACAGGGCCTGCCATTGCTTCCAAGTTGTTATGCAACCAATTGAGAACTTTCAGAACTCCTATGCAAAGCCAACTTTAACTGGAATGGGCACAGAATATGTCAACACGATAGGTTATAAACCTCAAGTCGTGTGCTAGTGAAGAACCTCAGGTTTTATTCTTGATTAGTTCTTGAAATTCTTTTTAGGATCTTTAAGACTCCCACTATCCTATTGACATATAAGACTATCTTGCCAAATATTCAAGAGATAGTGCGGATTCTTTATCAAGACAAACACTTCACACAATTGGCCTTAGTTGGTCTTTGTTTTATCCAAAACATCACAACTTACCAATTTCAAATGTACAAGAGTAGGACACTTTTACTCTTACATTTGACAAGTGTTTTAAACCTTTATTTAAGATATGTCACTCAAGTTACAATCTTGGAGTATGACTCTAAGAATTGTTTTGGAACGAAGTATGACTCATCTTCCTGATCTAACCATTTCAACAATTCATGACTCCTCTTCTTAGTCATAAGAATGCACTAAGATGACCTTTAGAGGACTAATTGTGATATGATTTCTAAATCATTAAAATGATCACAAACATGATACTAAAGTACTCTCCCATCTTTTCAGATTTGAGAAACGTTAATCTTTCTGCCTAATTTGATTCTTCCCATTCGTTCTGCCATACATTGAGACTTTTCCAATGTTTCAGAATTATACTTAAACTTGTAAGTATAACCATATTTACTAAACTTTAGTAAATCAAATAGTCTTAACGAGCTTTGTGGTGGACATGACCAGTGCACCAGAATGTGTACTCGATCCCTTTAGTCCTTCACTTGACTCACACATCCATGTGAACAAGTAATTAGTCTTGATTTTTCAATGCTTGAAAGTTCTCATTCATCATACGATTCAACTTGCATGATTCCAAGTTTCGGTCCAATTGAAACTTGGGCGATGAGGAACTTTCCTGATTTGGTAAATTTAGACACTACCACAAATGAAAGAATCAAATCCATTTTCCAATATTGCTGTCAGTGGAATCATATAAGCAACAATTTTCCACAAATGCCATTGTAAGGATACTTCAAATAAATAAAATTAAAGAATTTTCTTTTATTTTAAAACTTTGCGGAAAAACTTATCCGTACAATCCACATGGAAAATTGTTGTTATCTATTCCTTAGCAATATATCATAACTTCTTAAGCAACTGCTCAAAATTCTGATGCGATCGAAATCCACCTTCGCGATCAAAATCAACATATACTTCCTTTAAGATTTCTCTCTATTCTTTGATTCTTAAAACATCAACATGTGACCCAGTCACATCATGTAATGAGGATCTCAGAATAGAACTTAACAGAGTTAGATAATGGGCTCTACCTGATGTAGAGTCAAACTTATTGACTTTAACATCCTTAGGTAAATTTGGCAGCTTTGCAATCAACGCCCCTTCCTTTGGCAAAATAAACATATGGACCCTTTGGTAATGGGACTATCTCAGACTTAGCCTTTCTCTTTACCATTTGGTCAACCGGGTTGACTATGGCCAATCCCTTTCCATTGGGAAGAGAATGCTTTTTCTGGATTTCCAGTGTCACCATTGTCACTGTCCATAAAGTTTTTGGGAAGTTGATCTTCTAATCAAATTTGATTTACTATCGTTCCAAATCATTGCTGATTCAGCAGCACCAAGCAAATAGATATGATCATTAAGGTTCATGTCATAGTCTGTTTCATAGTAGTCCCAAAGGAACTCACTATGTGACTTAGAAAGTGATTGAACATCCAACTTTCTCAAGACTTTGACACCCAACTCTCCCGGCTTGTCAATATGTGACTTCATCTCTAAGATGTGATCACACATAGACCTTGCTTGCCATTAGGGCTTGAGTGACCTTGAACTTGTGGGTTAGGGAGAATAATTGGAGGAGGTGGAGGAAGAGAAGTATGACTTCCATGAGCCAAACTCGGGAAGTCATATTCATTAGGAAAGCTTGGTTTGGGAAGATCATTGTTGTCTAAACCAGACATCAACAACGGAAGAAATTCACGTAAAGTTGATTTAAGTCCTTAATATAACACCCAATATGATATATTAAGGCTAGGACCCAACAAACTATTTTATAACTTGGAAGAGGGATGCCGTAATCCAAGCTATAAAATATTTGAAGGTAGGTGAATGACGATTCACCAATTTCCACCAAGATAAACGAAATGTATTATTAGGTTTTAATTGGTTTTGAAACTCCTAGATTCTTTTGAGATTCATTGAACTTTTCAATGTCATGTTTCAATCTCGAGTGTGCCCTTCAGGTTTTGTGACTGGGATGCTGAGGATCACAAAACAAGGTGTGAAGTAACCATGCAAATATAATTGGTACCCTTAGTATTTACCCCTCAATCGATGTGCCGGTTAACCACACACGCTTCAACGATACTATGATAAACATTAAGTTACCCTTTGCCTACCTTGTTAAGTCCAGGTTAGTGTGCCGGTTAACCACACACGCTCCACTAACAGCTTAAACAAAGTGCAAAGTGTAATTTCATAGATTAGCACCTTATTCACATTTTCCTAAGTAACTAAGATTGGGAATTTATAAGTGTTTAGTTACTTAGTATTTATCATTATACTTATAATGAAGGGAGAATTATAGTCCTTGTCCTACCTGTTCGGCTAACGACCCTCCACCGGTCAAGGAAGCGGTGAGTGAGAGTGGACATTCATTAAACTGCCATTTTATAGGCAGTAACCTTATACCCCCCTTATAGACAGGCTTCGTGAATGAGGTCTACTAATGGTAAGACGACTTGCTCTTATACATATAATATATTAAACTTTTAATATTATAATAGTATAAGGGTGTATTTTAGACATTTAAAATACTTGGTGGTTTAATATATTAATTAAACTATACTCTTAATTTAATTAAATTTAAACCATGTCATTATGGAATTATTAATTCTCTTTTAATTAAACACTTTAATTATCTATTAATAAAGTCCATAAGAGTTAATTGAATTATTCAATAAAAACATCATAATTCCAATTATTAAATTCAAAATTAAAACCATTTAATTAATTGTTTAAGTTATGAACCCAAAAGTTTTCGAATTCAATTCTTTTTTTTTATCATAAAAAAACTTTTTCCAAATTCCAAAACTTGAGAGCAAGTTTTGTAACTCTTGAAAACTTTTGGATTCCATAACTTATGGAGTTAAATACTTGTTTTATGATGAAACTTTTCATGTTCCATAACTTAAGAACAAGTTATGGAATTCTTTAAAACATTAAGACCAAGTTTTGTAACTCCATAAAAAACTTTGAATCAATTTTTTTAAAAACCTTTTCACATCCATAACTTATGGAGGTTTCAAAAAACTCTTTAGATCAAACTTTTAAAACTAATAAAATAATCATATCATTTTATCTTTTACTAAATTTGACCTAATTCAACTCATATAGCAAATGATTCAAATTTTACAAATAATTAGTTTTTCACAAAAACAAGTAATTATCTTAAAATTTGACAAACGTCATGTTTTTTTTCTTTTTTTTTCAACTTGAAAATAAAACATTTGCATCAATATAACAGAAAACAACCCATGACTCTGATACCACTGTTTGGTTTTGAGCATTCTAACACTCCTATGGTGTACATGCAACCCTATAAACCTTGGATCTATGTTTTCTCTATTATACATGCAAATATTAAATATTCCAAGGTTTCATCCTAACTAGCATATTATGAAGCACCTATACTACAAAGTTCTAGTTAGATGACATACATTTTGATGTAGCTTGATGTCTTCAAGCTTTAAGAGCTTAGCCCCAATAGTGTGGAAGCCTCAAGTGGAATCACAAATCACTAAAACACCTTGGAAAACCTTTAGAGAATATGGATACTTGGCTCACACTATGAAATCGGTTATTGCCCTCTTTAGTGTATCCACACTAGCCACTAGCATAATTTCATGAACCATAAGACCCTTTATATAGTGTGGAGGATTAGGGTTAAACCCTAATAACCATGACCTTTCATTTCCTAGGATCCATGGGTTAAAGCTCCATGGACTATCCATGAAGACTTAGCCCAACCTAAATGAACTTGGCCCACTACACATATATATATCTAAGAGCCCATATTTAATTAGTTTCTTTTGATCACTTAATTAATTATAAATTAATTCTTGATCAATACTAATTAAATAATATGATTATATATTAATATATTAGAACTTATAATATATTAATATAAATCATAAATATACTATTCTCAAAAGACTATCCATATAAATTGTGTCGGTGAAGTGCAACCCAAATGGACCATGCCGGGTCGGGTCAAGTACATACCAAATATAGTTATGGACTTAGACATTAATCCAACAGTGGATTCGAAGAGAAAAGGCGCTGCGGTCCGAGCAGGTAGGCCCGGAGGCGACTTCGGATGCAGTGCTCCAGGTGGCTGCGGTCGGTGGCTGCGGCTTGCTGGCTGCGGCTAGATGGCTGCGGCTACTTAAGGAGACTCCGGTTCAAGGAGGGTTTGGTCCCTATAGGGGGACTTCGGCCCTAAAAGGCTATTTTCCAAGGCATCGTCCCGTTTCGAAGGGTTTTTCACCAAGTCAAGTGTAGGGATGCCCCAAATGATTACAAAAAGATCAAAAGAGGTTTTGAGAGATATTTGGGAGAGATTTGACATACTTGGAGAGATTTCACATACTGGGAGAGATTTGGGAGAGATTTCACATTCTTGGAGAGATTTCTCATACAGAAAGAGATTTGGGAGAGATTTCACATTCTTGGAGAGATTTCTCATATAGAGAGAGATTTGGGAGAGATTTCACATTCTTGGAGAGATTTCTCATACAGAGAGAGATTTGGGAGAGATTTCACATTCTTGGAGAGATTTCTCATACATAGAGAGATTTGGGAGAGATTTCGCATTCTTGGGGAGATCTGGGAGAGATTTCACATACTTGGAGAGATCTGGGAGAGATTTCACATACTTGGAGAGATTCCTCCTACTTAGAGAGTTTTGGGAGAGTTAGAGTGAAAGAGATTGGGAGAGACTTCTTTTGTGACCTTTTTGAGTGTTTGGCTCCGTAATTCAAGGTTTGTAAACCTCGTTAAGTCTTGTTGTGATTGTTATATGCTCCCGAGGGTTAAGGATTAATGTTTTATCGAGTAGTTTCATCACTTGCCCTTATTAGGGTTTAGAGTTTCCGAACACGTGAAAACTCTAAGTGATACTTTGTATTAAGATTGCGAGTTGTTCGATAAGAAACATAATGGAAACCCTAATATACAAGGGTTAGATGAGTTGACCGGTTTGACTTGTTGACTTTAGTTGACTTTGACTTGGCCAAAACTGACGGTTGTCATAGGGGAACTCACTAAGCTTCGTGCTTATAGTTTTCAGTTTTGTTTCAGGTACCTCTTCAGCGAAGGGGAAGGAGTCGGCGCGGTAGCGGCACATCACACTCACGCATGATTTCCGCATTGAGTTTTCTGGGATTGTACTCTGATTATTACTATTATCCGATGATATGTTTTTGAGACACAGCGTAATGGTTTTACGAATTAATATAATATTAGCAATGTTTGATAAATGATTTCACATGTTTACTTAATTAAAAATGAAATTTTTAGTCTTGAAAATTGGGATGTTACATAAATCTTCTTCTTGAGATAACCATTCAGAAAGGTTGTCTTTACATCCATTTGATAAATGTACAATCCTTTCAAATCTGATATTTCTATGAGAGTTCTAACAGAACTAATCCTAACAACTGGGGCATATGTATCAAAATAACCGATCCCTTCTTGCTGCCTGTAGCCTTTAGCAACCAATCTTGCTTTATAGGCAGATATGGATCTATCTGGATGATATTTTCTCTTGAACATCCATTTGGATCCTATGGGTCTCCTCCCTTTGGGTAGAGCAGCTAAATCCCAAGTTCCGTTACTCATAATTAAGTCCATTCATCATTGATGGCTTCCTTCCACAAAGGTGCATCTCTAGACGTCATGGATTCAGTGAAGGTCTTAGGTTCATCAACCAAGTTAATGGAAAATATGACCTCTATTGTCACTTTCTTTTGTGTTCCTTCGACCAAATAAGAATAGAAATCGTCTCAAAAGCTTTTCTCTATTCTATCCCTGGTACTTCTCCTTGGTTCCTCCATAATGGGAGGATGTGGGAGTATTTCTCGAAAAGTACTTGTTGTGTTGTGCTATTGGAGTTTTCATCATATCTAGAAAACTTGTCTTCAAAGAATTCAACATCTCTGGATTCTACGACAACATCAGATCCATCATCCAATAATCGGTAAGCCTTGGTATTCCGAGCATATCCAATGGATACACTCTTCATAACTCGAGCTCCCAATTTGGATCTCTTAGGATCAGGCGTCCGATAATAAGCCACACACCCCATACTTTCAAATAGTCTAAGTTAGACTTTCTATCTTTCCACAACTCATAAGGGCTTATAGGAATCATACGACTTGTGATCCTATTATGGACATAGAAAGCAGTCAAAAGTGCTTCCCCCCATAATTTGTTTGGTAGACCAGATTGGTTCGACATGTAGTTGACCATCTCACAAAGGGTCTTATTCTTTCTCTCAGCCAAACCATTTTGTTGGGGGAGTATATGGTGAAGTTCTCTCATGTTTGATTCCATTCTTTTCGCAGAATGTGTCAAACTCTTCATTAAAATATTCTTCGCCTTTGTCCGAGCGAAGAATTTTGATGTGTCTTTTAAGTTGATTTTCGACCTCAGTCTTATACAGTTTAAATGCATCAAAAGCTTCATATTTTGATCTAAACAGATAAACATGTAAATATCGACTGGAGTCATTACAAAATGTGATGAAATACCTTTTTCCTCCTCGACTAAGTATTCCATTTAATTTACATATATCATAATGAATCAACTCAAGTAATGATGTATTTCTCTTAACTGATGGAAATGATTTCTTTGTAAACTTTGATTTCACACAAGTTTCACATTTTTTCAAAATCTTTTGTGTCATATTTTAACATTCCTTTAGTTTGCATTTTTTACTGTTTTTAACATTAGTTTGTGCTAAACGTTTATGCCATAAAGAAATTGAACGAACAAAGTAACCAGAAAAGTTCATTTAATTCACATTAGCAATCATTCCATCATTTACATCATCCATACCCACACAAGACACATTTTCAACATTAGAACCACTATTCTCAGCACTTGGCCTACTTTCACTACCCTCATCACTAAGGGAAAGACGATACATTCATGAATAGTTGTTCGCCCTTCCAACATATCTTCTCCCCTTAGTGGTCACGGTTCTACGTTTCTTAAGCTCTATCTTGAACCTACCTTTGTCAAACTTATCTGCAGAAACGAACCCCTTCGAGATAGTAGGAACATGAAGAACATCTCGAAGGGTAACCCATTCACCACGTGTGAACTTCAAACGAACATCACCTCTTCCTTGAACTTAAGCTCTATGACCATCAACAAATATGACTATTGTTCCTGGTGGCATTGGAAGGTAAGTGTGAAAGCTCTCTCGTTGCCCACAAACATGCACCGTAGCTCTAGTGTCCACAAAAGATCCTCGGGCACATATTGCTCGGGTAAGGGAAGAGATCATGAAAATCTCTCCAAGGTTCACACTTGTCACCATATCTATCACTTGCTCGACTAAATGTGCAACCGGTCCTGATTTGCGATTTTTGCATTCTCTCGTATAGTGCCTAATCTCTCCGCAGACGTGGCAAGGTCTGGCCCTCTTCGAATTTGAGTTAGGATTCTAATTACCTGGTTTCTTGAAGCTTTGTTTCTCGGGTCCAAAGTTCCTTTTGTCTTGTCCCCCATACTTGGTCTTGTGACCAGAACTCCCAACTGACACGTGATGCACACTCGATACTACTTTACCATGCTTATTCCTGATGCGATTTTCATCCTCAATACGTAGATGTTTCATCAGATCATCCAAGGATTAGTCCTCATATTTGTGCATCATTCTCTTAGAAAAGTCTTTCCACGAGGGTGACAGTTTTGTGATGATCGCACCAACCTGAAGAGTTCCAGTATCGAGATAGAGAGTGTTTTGAGCTTGTTGACCATGACCTGGAGCTCATGCACTTTCTCCATGATAGGTTTGTCGTCAGCCATTTGAAACTCTAGGTACTTAGACACAAGGTACTTGTTAGTACCTTCCTCATGTGCCTTGTACTTAAATTCCAAAGCACTCTATAGTTCTCTCAGATCTTTGACCAGCACGTAAAGATCATATAACCGATCAGACAATGATTTCTTGATGTAACTCACACACAGTTCCCCAGACCCTCTACGCAGAGCCCTTTGCTTTTCCAGATCAAAGATGACCCTTGGATCCACATTTTTCCCCGCCTCGGGAATTTGATCATCAGGAATTAGGATCAGTTTCGGGTCCAAAACATAGGCGAGCTTCAGCACATGAAGCATGAACTTGACCTTGTTGGCCCAGCAGATGTAGTTTTGACCATCGAATCAGTCAAGCTTGGCAAACTCTTGGTTTATGTAGTGGAGACTAGCAGTTGGGATTCGGGTGTCCATTAGTCTTAAGATTTATAAACACAAAAAAAAACCTTTAAGATTGTTGAATATCATAACCAATAGACATGCAAGGAAATCGACAAATAATATTGAGAATTATATGTCGATTAGTTGTGAATAATAAATCCAATTATTATTAATATGATTACCAAGTTTCGTCCAGAAACTAGATCAATCCTGGTTGATTAGATATGATTATAAGAAAGATAGAAGAAGAGTGTCTTGTTATTGGTCAAACCGACTTGACCCGAACTCGTCAAACATAAAAGCTCCTCGACGTCGTGCGAAGTGCCAAGTGCGCCTAAATCGCACACTCGCGACGTCGGCTAGTGTTAGGCTAGGCAAGGCACGCGTGTGGGCTTGACCCATTCCTTTGATGCACTAAAAGCCTTTGAAGACCTATCAAAGGAAAAACTTTATAAACACACTAAATGTTTCTTCCCCCACTAATGTGGGATAGAGGAAACTTGCCAACTTGCAACATTTTCTCTATAATTTCCAACATGACACCGATCTCAAAAAATAAGGAAGGTGTGACCTCCAGATACATATCCATCTTTGATGTCCCATACGACAGCAAGTGAAAAAATTATTTCACTCTCAAGGTCAAATATTCATTGCTTTTTTAACACATACGGAAATAATCCTATCGTCTTTTACTTTTAGTATTATTTTTCATCTTATTCAGATTTTGAAATCAAAAGTCAGAAGAAAGCGAAAGGCACTGATAATTTGCATATTTTTGTGTGATTTAAGTCAACATTATTTATCAGATATGGAAAGCTTATCTAATATGACTGTTCAATCTGATAAATATGGCCTCCAAGTATTTTATTTTGTTGTTTATCTTTACAAATGTGATTATAAATATGTAAATGTATGGTGTTTTTTTTCTGTAAAGGGCAATATACTTTATTTTTTTGGGTTTCAACGATTATGATTGTGTGTTAAAGAGCAATGAACTTTTATTTCACCCGTTTTAGAGTTCGATATACATAACCACCAAACAAAATGTTGACACAACGAAATAAAGAAGAAAAAAAAATTATGACCCGTACAACGTACGAGTCTTTTACTAGTTAAAATAAAATGACGGAAAAGGAGTGAAAACCTCTTTTTATATGACAAAAAGTTTAGACACTTAATTTTTTGATACCATAAAAACTTACTACATGAGAAATGAAATCACTTGCGCCAAAATAGTTGTCACGAATAAGCCTGCTTTGAAAAATCATATGGACTGATTGTGTTTTTTTATTTAATAACAAAAATTAGTTTTATTTATGTTACACGTTTTACTTTTTTTCTTTATATAACAGTTTTTTTCTTTTTAATTTTCAGAATTACGTTATATTTTAAAATCAAAACATAAAAAATAATATCAACCTTAAAATTTAGGCTACATTTATCCATACCCCTCAGTACTTAATACTACCCCTTAATAGTTAGCTTTTAATCATTACGTTATGATGACACATTTTTTTATTAATTATGATTACTTTTAAAAATTATATTATAAAGATATATGTATATTTTTTAATATATGAATAATTAACATTTATAATTAATAGTTTTTTTTAATCAAGTATTTTATAAACAACGACCCATTTAAAATATAATCTAAATGGTTTGTATACAACATTAAATATATTTAATATATTATTCTAAAAAAGTTATTTTAAACATTGTAAACAAACATTAACTAAATAACTTAATATATTATTCTAAAAAAGTTATTTTAAACATTGTAAACAAACATTAACTAAATAACTTGACTTCCACTTATAAATACTAAATTTGCGTCTTACATGTAGCATAACATATTTTTTTTACTTCAAAAAATAATAAAGATACTACGAAATAAATGATAAATTTAATTTTGAACATAAAGCTTAGTTTTATATGATAATAATACAAAATAATTAATCGTGAACATACATTTGTGACAAAAACTAGGAAATAGGTAGTCCGACTAAGGGGACGATGGCAGTGGTTAATGGAAGACGACGC
Source organism: Lactuca virosa (assembly GCF_052849685.1). Classification (NCBI taxonomy): domain Eukaryota; kingdom Viridiplantae; phylum Streptophyta; class Magnoliopsida; order Asterales; family Asteraceae; genus Lactuca; species Lactuca virosa. The sequence continues at coordinate 45,873,989 of NC_136434.1, forward strand.
CGATTAATGGCAACGTTCCTCTCTCTTTTGTTCGGACTCTCTTCTGTTTTTCCGGTAGCTACCGGCGGCAGCTGACCGTCCACAATTGTTAATTGTTGTATTTAGAGGGGTAAAGGTATTCAGCCCCCTCTTTCTATTTAATATCCCCTCCCCCTATTTGATGTATATATATATATATATATATATATATATATATATATATATATATAAGAAAAAATTAATATATTTCAATTATAATATAAGATTTTTATGTAGGTGTAAGGTTCAAAAATAAAATATTCCATGTAAAAAATATTACTATAAAAGAAAATAAAATAAACAATAAACAATAAAAAGAAAAAAGTAGAAAATAATGGAAAGTTTTAATTTTGACAAATTCTAAAAGTAAAGGGTCCCTAATGCAAATTAGAAAGTTTATTTGAAAAAGAAAAAGGAATGTCACTACAAAAAGCACGTGAATATAAGGTTTGTAGAGGGGAGGGTGGGCCGAATAATAGAACCTTATTTAGAGTTGTGTAATTTTCAATGTAATACAGTCACTTTTTTTTAATACTAAAGCATTACATGCATTGGATATATTTTTCAGTGTGTTAAGAGAATATGTTTTTTTATTGGTTAGAATTCTGAAAAAGTTTTATAAAATTTAAAACTAAAAAATCTGTACAAACTTGTAATTATTAAAAGGATACAGTTATACAAAAGGGGTATTAATAACGTATCCTAAAATTTATTCTACAAATAATATATATAATCAAAAAATTAGTTTTATTTATGTTGAGACACGTATTGACAGTGCTTTTAAAGTTAATGGGCCTGACCCGACGCAACGCGAGCAACAACAACAACCAGTTATTGGTTTAAAGCTGAATGGCAGAACTGAGAAGGAAGTACAAAGGGCTAAATTTGTAATTTTAGCATCGAATAGGCACTTTTTTCTGTTGATTCTCCCAAAGAGGAAACGGAAACAGAGAGCAAGAAGAAAAAATGGTTTGTTTAGAACAGAAAACAGTGACCCGAAAAGGAGCGATAATATTCACATATGTAATTGAAGGTACTAAACATTTAGCACAAAGTACCACCTGTTAGCCTTGCTTCACCCTAAACCGCAACAAAAATCCAATCTTGATCCCTCCAAAACTTTCTTGTCAATAAGCTAATCATCAGCTGGAGGCACCAAGAGTCTTGTCAAAATACCAGTACTTCCCTTTTACTTTCTCTCTCTATATATCTGATTTTTTCTTTGATTTTCGTGTATGTATGTATGTATGTATGTATGTGTGTGTGTCTGCCTCTCTTTGTTGTTATATATAATCATATATTGAAACTTTTTAATTAAAAGTACTGTGTATTGGACCCACAAAAAGACGATGATTGAGCTCGACAACAACTAGCAAAAGAGGGCAGCATCACCTACCACCCAAAGACTATGGAGATGGGTGGTTCGAGTGGTTCTTCGGAGTCGCAACTGCTCAAAATTGGTTTGCAATTTGGGAAAGAAATCTATTTTGAGGATGTGGGAGTTGGAGCTCAGGTTAAATCCGATGATGGGTTGTCTCCGGCGAGCGGCGGCGATGGTGCTGGAGGGCCGCAGAAGAAAGGGAGGACTGGTGGTGGGGTGGTGAGTGGTTTTGGACAACAGCAACCACCGAGGTGTCAGGTGGAAGGTTGTAATCTGGATCTGAGTGATGCTAAGAGTTACTATTCAAGGCACAAAGTGTGTGGTGCTCATTCGAAAACGGCTAAGGTCATTGTTAATGGCCTTGAACAGAGATTCTGCCAACAGTGCAGCAGGTCAACTCGCAAACCCTCTTTCGGTTATTATTATTATTTTTGTATTTTGTATTCTCTTATCTTTTTAGAGCTTTCTCTATAACAGGAAAGTTAAGGTAAATTTGTTGTTGCCTAAAATAAGAAACCGATCAATAGGAAGGAAGAAACATTATGTGTTGTCATGTTGATTGCTAATGAGAATGTTTTTGTCCACTATATACATTTTGTGATTGGGTGTTGCTAAGATGAAGATGTTAATTGTAGGTTACAAAAAAGCAATATATGAGAGCTACTCCCTTAAAAGCAAAAACCTTTCTATTTTAGGTTGCCAGAAATTGCTAAACGCTAACATTCTTATTTAGGAAATATGCCTTTTCCAAATTTACCTATTTGATTATTGGTAATAATTGATTGTGATCCATTAGGTCTCTCAAACCTGTGTTATTAGGGGATGGGTATTTAAGGTATTTGATCATTAGTCAAAAAAAGATATATATTTGTTTAGGAAGGATCTAATGCCAAGAATTAAGATACTAGATCTTAAAAAGCATATGTAGCTAATCTTGTTGGTGATTTTGGTTTATTATTAGGGTTTTTAAGGTTCTATTCAATATGACCATAAGACATTGTATGCTTTATGTTTGTTTTGATCTTTAGGCACCAAGTTTGGCTATCCATCTTTATAATAATTAAAAAAAAAAAGTGAATGGTAGACTAGATATACAATGCAAGTACAATAACTTAGTACATAAGAAAAAAAAAGTTGCATGAAGGTGGGATAAATGAAAAAGTACATTCCTTTTCTATGACCTTAACCCTTTGATGATCATGCCACCTAGACGCCATGTCAGCAAAACTTACGAATCAAACAAGTTAATGAGTGAAGTGAGTAGAATGCATTTTGCAAGTACATTGACTTTAGTAAGTACAAAAAAAATAATAAATAAAATAAAATAATCGGTGGGAGTAATGAAAAGGTATGTTCCTATGCTATTACCTTAACCCTTTGATGATGTGTCAAATGCATGCCACCTAGATGCCATGTCAGCCAAACTTACGAATTAAAGAAGTGAACAAGTTAACGAGTGACCTAAGTGGGGATAAATGAAAAAGTACATTGCTATTTCTATAACTTCAGCCCTTTTCCCCCATTTTTTGGAGTTCCTTTTTTCAAGCACTCATCATATGAGAACATAAAACTTGTATGCAATCTTCTCCAAGAGGTTATGAAGAAGTTTTCATTCTCCTTTCTTCTCCATCCATTTGCATTATCATGTGTACTCTATGCATGAACAATAGTACATTATAAGTACTAAACAAAAAAAAATGGCTTCAAATAATTTATTATCAGGTTCCATCAACTACCAGAGTTTGACCAGGGAAAAAGAAGCTGCAGGAGACGATTGGCTGGGCACAATGAACGTAGAAGAAAGCCATCTCTGCTATCCACTCGCTATGGAACTGTCTCCTCCTCAATCTTTGGTTTGATATTCTTTTAATTCTTTTCAACTTTCAATTTTAATCCATTGTTGTTGTACAACTTTTTTATGTTGACATATTGTGGACATGTGGTAGGTTTATTGAAACAGTTTCATTAAATAATAACCGAGTTTCAGTTTTGTTTCAATGTCGTAACATTAAAAGAAGTTAAGAACAGTAACATTAAAATTCCATTTGTTTGCCTTCTAATGGTACTTTTTTTTTGAAAAAAAAAAAAAAAACAATGGTGTTTTGTGAAAAAAATAGCATTGTCCCATGTTATGTACGTTTTTTTTTTTTTTCTATAACTTGTTACTAATGGTTTAAAGGTGGAATGACAGAAAACAATGGGAATTCTGGAGGCTTTCTAATGGACTTTTCTTCATGCTCAAGAGGAAGGATTCAGTGGCCAGGAACAAGGGTGGCACCACCGCCTCGAGCCGCCATCGACCTCCCAATTGCCGGAGAAAAGTTCCCACCGCTTCCATGGCAAAGCAACCTGGATAATCCACCTCCTTATGTTCCACCAGGAGGGTGTTTTAATGGAGTCCATGACGACTCCAACTGTGCTCTCTCTCTTCTGTCAAATCACTCATCTGGCTCAAGGAACCAATCCCTGAGCCATGAGTACTATATCAACCCTGAAGCTGGTGCACATGTGCACCAGCTTCATCAACCAACAACTGGTTCCGGAACCATGGTTGAGGTTCACTACTCAACCACCACCACTGATTGGGTTTACGAGACCCATGATGCCCATTTGGGTTTGGGTCACGTCCCACAGTCTGGTGGTGGCTACTCTGGTGAGGTTGGACTTGGTCAACATGGTGGGGGAAGGCGATATGACTCATCTGTTGACCACATTGACTGGTCACTTTGAGTGATGTGTATCATTAGACTATGTTATGTAAAACGTTTCAACTCTGACCTGTTTATTTGTTTTGTTTTGTTTGTGTTGGGACATGATCATGACTAGCATGTATGATGTGTTGTAGTTGAAACTGATGAATGGGGCCTTTGGCTTTTGTCTAAATAAGAAGGAAATGTTTCCTGGGTTTGGATATTCGGTTTTTTATTTTTTATTTATTTATTTTTTTTTTTTTATGTAAATTTGTGCTAAATGGGGACCAGATTAGATCGGTTGTACCAATTCAAACATTTTTGTCTCAAAACTGAATAAGGACCGACTCTGTTAAAAACCGGTACGGACTAATTCAAAATCTGATTTTGTGCATCTCTATTGTAAGTTATGTGATACAAGTTGTTTATTATTAGCAATTCAATTCAACTCAATCTAGGATAATAAGAAATATAAAAAAAGTTATTTCATTTAAAATGGAACTAACCATTGTTAATTGTTTGTTATCTATTTTTTCAGATTATAATATTTTATCATTTTCTTTACATGTATAGAATAAATATGCAAATTTTAATTTTTTTTTATTTAATTTATACAGTATATCTTACAATAAATTGGTTTTCCTAAAATAAATAAAATAAATCAACTAATCATAATCAATGTTTGACATGTAAGCCAACCAAAGGTTGGCCAAGTTAGGTCTCAACTAATATTTTAAAAATCGGTTTTTTAGTTGAACCGTTCAGATGATCGATTTTCGGTTCAACTAGTTTAACCGTCAGTCTACATGTAGCAGTGGTGTGTATTGGTGGTACACTTCGAATAACCTGATCATTTAAGCCATTCAATTTTCTTTGAAAATTGACTATTTTTTTAATGGGTCAAGTAAAACCTAGCCATCAAAGTCCAATAAACCGGATCAAAATGGTTTTTGACCGGTTCTATGACATAGGTTCAACCCGGTTTTTGGAGAAACCGGCCAGTTCGATCCGTTTTAGAAATTCACATAAAAACTGATAGTTGTTGAACCGCTCTCGTTCCCGTTCCAGCCAGTTCAAACTGATTTTTATAACATTGGTCACAACATTATGTAAAAATATGTATTTTTTTTCTTAATTTATTGTGTTTTTTATAGTAAAGAGAGGTAAAGTATTGAATTGAAATAGAAAACACAAATTAAGAGAAAGAACATACTAAGATCTCTTTAATGCAAACTTTTTTTATAGCTAAATGTTATTTGGTTGATCATTTATATGCATGGGAGAGTATGTTTTTTTGTTATTGACCACTCAATAATCAATATAATAATATGTTTTGCACACTTAACATTTTATTCTTTAATCATGTTTTATTTTTACCTCTTTAATTATATTTTAGTTTTAAATCTTTTTTATTTTGTAACTAGCTAATTATTTCTATCATAGTTTTTCATTTATGAAATGTTTATATAAATATCTAATTGTAATATTTATTTAAAATACTTCGTATTAAAACATGACATGTTTAATAAACGACTAAATATTATACTCATTAAAAAAAGTAAGGTGACAAAAATTTTAAATTATAATAGATGAGACTCAATAAGTTATATTCATTAAAAAAAGACTATTGAAAGAGTTGTACCATTGCAAATATCGATAAACTTAATAGAATAATAAAGTGACAAAAATATTAAATTATAATATGAAAGAGTTGTACCGTTGCAAATATCATTTAATTAGAAGACAAACTTAATAGAATAATAAAGTGACAAAAATATTAAATTATAATATAAGTTTACTATTAGACATGCTCTAAGAACAATTTATTTGAATCAACAAATATTGTTTAAATAGGTTATATAATCATAATAAATTAATAAACACTTTAAATAAGTAATCTTAAAAAATAGGGATGAAAAAAAAAACCCATACATGATGGGAAACCCGAAATTCGTAATTGGTTTGACCGGGGAATCCCCAAGTTGACTGAGGATGAGGCTAGGAACAAGAAATCCCCAAATAAAAAATTAAGGTTACGGATACCCCTAGTCTCTTACCCTGAACCCGACCACGATAAATATTAATATATATATAAAAGTAATACAAAACAGAAATTTAAAATACATAAAATTTGATCCAAGTAACCAACTCATTAATAATTATTTGGTTAAGTTTATATTGCTCTTTATTCATTTATCTAATTTAACCTCGTGTATAGTTTTTTCCAATGTTTTGAAAACCGGTTTGAATCGGTTGGACCAAGAACCGGGGGAGGGAGCGGTTCAACTATCACTGGTTTTTACATTGATTTCTGAGCCGGATTGAACCGGCCGGTTTTTAGAAAAATCCGGTTGAACCGGTCAAAATAAACCGGTTGAACCGGTTAAACCGAATAAAAACACATGAAAAAGAATCATTTACATAATAATCTTTGGTGATTTTTTTTCAGTTCTATTTAGTTTTTTCTAAATAAAAACATATGGTAAATGTTATAAAGGTTTTTGCTGTTGTTGTATTCATCTAAAACTATATTTCGTTTTGGTATTAAATTTGATTTTCTTTTTGGCGTATATGGATTGATGTAAAACACTAAAACTTATGGTTATATGTTATTTTAGTGTATTTGGATTCATTTACAACTTATTTTTATGTGTATTTTTAATGTTTGAACTTGTAAACATCAAATTCATAATTTGTATATGTATGTATGTGTAGGAAAATAGAAAAAAAATATGAAAAATATAAAAACCGGTTCACTCGGCGGTCGAACCGGTTAAACCGGTTGAACAGGGAACCGGTCACCATACCGGTTCAACTAAAAAATCGATTTTTAAAACATTGGTTTTTTCTCCTTAATATACTATTGTTTCCTCAAATATCAGATAGTTTTTTTTCTACTTGATTTTCCATATATGTATTTGATAGAAAAATCGTTTATAATTTTTATGCAACCTATGAATATCTTTATGTTTTGTAAAATATTTAAACTTATGTTGGTAAAATTGCAATTTATAGTTTTTTCTTTATGTGAAAATTTTCATATTAAAATAGAAAATAAATTTCCAATTCCACGTTGGGATCCCTAGTCCCTATTGGGGAGTGAGGATGATGATTCTTTTATACTTCTCTATGGGGATGAGCGTGAGGATTGGGGTCCTGATATTTCTCGACCCCGTTTCCATCTCTATTAATAAAAATGTAGACAAAATTGCAAAAATGGTCAATATGTTGTCAAAATTATGTGGTATTGGTCCAAAAAAATTTAATGGTGCATCAGTGGTCAAATTCTGGATACCTTGTGTGATTTTGGTCCTTATGGTTGACATTTTTTGTGGTTTTGGTCTACACCCAACCTAAAATGACCAATATACCCTTAAATAAATCTTTTTAATTTCTTTTATTTATTTTCTTATTATTTTGATTAAAAAAAGAAAAAAATATCATCCACCCACTCACTTACTCTCTCTCTCTCTCTCTCACTCTCTTTCTCACAACAGTACCATCATCGGTCCATCATCTCCCTTTGCTAATGCTTGCAGATAAGAACACCATCGACCAACATTCCTTTGAATCTCTCTCTCTCTCTCTCTTACTCTCTCTCTCTCTCTCTCTCTATTCTCTGTTTTGTGGTGTGGTCGAAAACTACCACCACCGTACCCCCTCCGTCATAGGGTTTTTCAGATCTTAATGCCCTAACTCTTGAAAGAATCGTGGTACCCTAGATCTAGAGAATACATGTCCCCCTGCATGTTCATCATCGTCATCTCGTTCACCTCTCTACTCCCTAAAACATGAATCAGATAAGAAAGATGTCGGACCACTGTCGCTTGTCGGACACTGCCACCTGTTAGACCACCACCGTCATCATACCACCACCACCTGTCGGATCTGCATCACCAAAAAAATCCCACCCACCCCACCCCAATTATCTCCCTCACTCTCTCTCTTTGTCTCTCTCCTTTAGATTTATGCAAATAATGAACATTATCGAAGAAGAGAACCAGTCAATCTCTTCTCGTCGACAATCATATGCGGTCAACCTCTACCCACTAACCACCATCTCAAACCACCTTTCATGTTTCATCTCCGACAACCACAAATTTTTATCTCTAAATAAAACTCTAAACTACACCAAACCAAAATCAAGAACAAACCTGCAACCTGCAACAAATATCAAAACCTGTAAATCTTTTCAGGTAAAAAATTTGCCCCCTTCGGATCCAAAAATCAGAAATGGTTCTAGAAATCAATTCCCCCGTCGACAAGGCGTCGATAAGTTAAAGGGGGACGAGAGAGGCGATGGGGGAGTTTGCCGACGGTGGAAGGCAATTGTAGATGCACCGATGATTTTGGAGGGTTTTCGATCAAGGTTATAGACGACAACCAAGTTTCTAGTAATTTGAACACAGGATGTAAATATGATCTTGTTATGCTCTATTACGCTTTCGAATTCTTTACAGAGTACAATAGACAAGTCTGTAAAAGTTCTCATCTAACTCTAGTAAATAACCCTATTTATAGGGAACTGAAAGCGTACAAAAAATATACTAAGGCATAGACACTTAAGCTTCGAATAAAAGCGCCCTAGTAAAATACATTACAAAACATCCGAAGAGTCCAAAACATACTTCGACTAATTACAACAATTCGACCCTTACAATCTCCCCCTTTGTAATCATAGTCGAAGTCTTCAATTTTGTAAGAAGCGTGATGGAATACAGTAACACTCTTCGAATCTCCGTGTACCAGGAGATAATCTTTTTCAGTTCTTTCTTATCTCCTTCATTGTTTTTCTTGCAATGATTCATACGAACAATTAAGTTCGTATATTGAGATGTTGAATATCTCTCCACTTCGCTTGCCTGGAATAAGAATCGTTTAGCTTTTCCAGCTTTGTCTTTTCCTGCGAAGACCATACCAAAAGGCTTCAGGCAAATTTCACCATCAGCATACTTCTTCAATTCTGCCTGAGTCTTCGTAGGAGCCATCGGTGCTTTTATTTCCATTCCTTTGGCAGTAGCTAATTCCACATCTGTTAGTGCCAAGTACTCATAATAGTTTTCGATAAAAATCTTGATGTGAGCAACTCCAAGCTTGAATTCATCTGGTTCAGTGTTTTGAAGGAATGAAAATGATTTGTCTTTTAGAAGTAATGCAACTTGTATAAGATCATACATGTTCATCAATGGAAAATCAGCAACAGTGAATTCGCAAATATTTCCATTTGCCCTGGCAACCACATACTTAACATTCTGGACTGTGTTTTCGAAAATCACATCCTTTTTCATACTTATGACCTTCTTGATTTTTATTAAAGACCAAACTTCCTCAGGGGCTTTTCCAAGAACAGCATGAAAACGAATTTTCATGTGTGTACCTTCATCCTTATTTTTAAAATTCCCTTCTGCTTTGAACTGAGGCATGATAAACATCATTTCGTTTATCGGAAAATCTAGCTGGCTTGCATCAGTATTCGTGACCAAATAACTATGCTTTGGTTTCTTCTCGAATGTATACATGTGATTAAAAGCAACCTTGGCCTCAATTGTTTCGTAATTATAGTGTTTGGCTGGATCACCTTTATCCATTCCCTTCGGATCACTAGCACGCTGAGTCATAATGCTTTGAATAATCCTCAGTTTTTCAAGTTCAGCTTTTGCTTCAGCCTTCTTTTCCTCTTTCGACTTTTCCACTACAATTGATTTCCCTTTATCTTTCAAGGCTGGATTGACAATTGTCTCTTTTGGATTCGAACCACTCCCACCAGTCTCTGAAGATTTACCAATCACAATTCCTTTCGAAATTAGTCTTGCAATTGGCATTGTTGTTACAACTGTTGAAGTAACCAGTTCAACAGAAACTATTACTGGTTTTGTTGTTGGGATTTTCGAAGAAAAGACTTTTCCCACAACTTTTGCATCTTCTCCACTAGTCTTCGACTCACTAGTTTTTCTTTCTCCCCCTTGCATCCCTGTGAAAACAGGTGGGGCAATCGTTGTTGGAAGAAGACTTGATATGCGAAAGAGATGAGCAAGTTGCTTGTTGAGAATGGCTTCGAAATGGATAAACTTCTATGATAAAAATTCAGGAGAGATCAAGGAAGAAGAAACCGGCCTGTCAGAAATTTCTTTTAACTCCTTGAGCAAAGTTATCACTTCCTCAAAGCTTGTTCTTTCGGATGTTGAAAGTTGAGTAAGTTGCGGACTCAAATTTTCATACAATTTAACAAATCTTGTGACGACATCACAAATTATATCAACCTTTTGATTCAAGGATGCATAATCTTGTTGAACAGTAGCAACTTCTTTTTGCATGTCTTCACGAAGTTCGTGAGTCTGCAAATTTACATCCTCCCTGACCTTCTTCACTTCTTGCACAAAAAGAACATGCATTTCCTTTGTGACATTCTTCAAATTTTTCACATCACTGGTAAACATTGAATTTTGAGATTTGATCCGAAGTTCATTATTTTGATCATTATAATCAACCTTCTCCAGAATTCGAGACTCAGAGTCAGTAATCATTCTAGATACTTTGCTAACCACTCTGGCTTCGAGCATTTTCAACAGTGAATCAACCTCCAAACTAGAAACAGATGAACCAACCCCTAGATCTGCTTGAGATTGAATTATTGAATTCAATTTCTGATTCAGAATTTTGAACTGCTTCATGGTCATCAACATATGATCGGGAAACTGTTCTTCTTCTTCATGAAATTCCAATTCATCAAACATACCACCAAACCCCTCATTATCAGTCTCTGTCTCCATAAAAACGGTTTCTTGAACAGGTGAAGTTGGTTTGGGTGGCTCAGTAGATTGTGAAGAAAAAATAGAAGTAAAGGGTTGATCAAGAATGTGTTCGAATGTTGGTGAATCTGTGGTTGAAGTAAGAAGAGTAGTGGATAATGGTAAAGAAACAATACTTTCAAAAGGAGCAGAAGTAAAGTGACCTTGAGCTTCATTTTTCGAACCTCCTTCACCCATATCGACATTTGCATCCGTATCAGATACGTGTGTAGGGATGCCTGAAGTTCGAACTGTCACACCCCGATCCTTGTCGGAATAGATCAAGGCGTGATATATTGTTCAAAGTCTCATGACAACTAGGTTATAATGTGATTAGATTCAATTAAGTACTAAGTATGCAAACAAGATCCACAACATACAAGTACAAATACAAATGCAAACCACATTTATTACATCAAATTTAAATTGTCTTGTGGATTTCTAAGGCACAACCTATTTTTCATCATTCTTCATTCTTCAAATCTGCATCATGGGTAAAAACAGGTCAACTACGAGAGTTGGTGAGTAATCAAATTTTAGTAGAGAAAATTGTGAAGTTGAAACATTTATAATTTGAAATCTGTTTTCTTTTGAAGTCGTCAAACAATTGTACTTGAGATAACGGTTTATAAATCAAAAATTGATTAACAATTGATAACAACAACAATAAGTCCTCACCCTATATATATACATATGTATATATATAAATATATATAGGATGGAGCATCTAATCATCATACACACTCAACCACGTATGATCAATCACCTTAGCGTCCCAAGGCGGGGTGGTCAACCCAATAGCGCTATTATTGTCCATAACGTACCTCAAGAATACGGGCATAGTCATGGAGATTAGACTAAAAATGATAATGCACTACAAGTACATGTAGCGTAAACGAACAATAGTTATACAATTAATGACTCACGTATAAATGTCCCAACAATGTCTCAATTGTGATAAAACAATAAAATGAAGTTGGAACATATTAGAACCACATGATACACCCCAAAAGTATTGAAAATTATAAAATATGGGGTAGATTACTCACATTAGTCCCAAAACGAAATGCGTGTGTCGTACGATAGACGATTCGGGTCAAAATGGCGTAGAACCTAATATAATTAATAGTTTTGGTTTAGGAACTGCTAAACGAGAATGGAGTATTAATAAATAATTAGACACATATTCTTATATTAGATGAATTAACAATAATTCATTTTGATTATAATATTAAGGTATTTATTTGTTAAATGAATTTTAAATTGAATTACTTACTTTGCATAATTAATTTATATTTTCAATTTAGGCCAAATTTTAATAATTTCTTATTAAAATAATAACTTGCCCAATTATAATTATTTATAGATTTTAACAATTATTTATATGAAATAATCATTAAAATGCATTTTTACATGCTTAAATACTTAGGAAAATAGTTTTAAATAGTAAACAGTATTGAAAAATTATGAAATTATTAGGAAATCATTATTTCATACAATATGAATTACTGTAAAATTTGTATATTTTTCTGAACTGTTTTAGTATTTATTTAATATTTTAATGATTAAACAACACAAAATTCGGGAAAAATAGTAAATGATTCTCAAAAAATCTGTAAAATTAACCATAGTTGTATAACATGATGTAGAGCCCAGTGTATAAGTTTAAGATATTTGTGACTATGGGAAGTATTTTTTATATATTTCATTATTAATTAATCAATAAAATCATAAATAATAGTAAACAGTAATATAAATGCATGAAACTTCATATATCATGTTTAATCAGTATACAGGTCATCCCAGAATTTTCTCAGAATTTATTGAATGCAACAAGTATTTTATGTGAATTATTGCCCTACTTTATTGCAATAATTATGATAATTCAATAAAAATAAGTTATTTTCTGAAAATTTCCAGAACTTCTTATTTTATTGATGGTATTCTGAGAAAAATCAGGTTTATGCAAAAAATGAGTTTTAGATATTTTGGTGGATTTAATTTGTTTCTTGTATGAATTTGAAACTTTTAACAACATACCTTGATGAATGCTTCAAGAGGGATGAAGATTTGAGTATAATAGATTGTTATTGGATGGAATATGAGTATTCTTGGAGGAAATTTCGAGATTGAGAGTGAGAGAAAGAATAGAGAAGATTTAAGTGGTGAAGAGAATAATGTGTTGGGAGAAAAAGGAAAGGAAAGTGGATGGGAGGTGTGAGTGGGAGACAATGTGAATAATCTTTTTGCTTTTGGTGGTCTTCATAATTTCCCACTAACACAAGCATCTTTTACATAATTAATATAAGAGTTTTATAAAATTTAAAGTAAAGTTTATAAAAAATAGAGTTTTATAAAATTTAATGTAAAGTTTATAAAAATGGAGTTTTATAAAAGATAGGTTATTATTTGATTATAACAATCTACTTTGATTTGAAGTTTAATTAGAGAATTCAAGTTTGATTCTTTTAATTTAATTAGAGCATTATACTTTGATTTGATTTTAATATGGTATCATAATTTACTTTGATTATAGTTATAACGTTGTACAATACTATGTTGCTATTAACGTCAAGTTATATCGTATTGTATGAGTTTTGATCCTATTAGCGTCAAGTAATCTTGAGTAGGGTTTATTAAATTTCCAATTGGGTTGGGTTGACCCGAATCCATTTTAGGCGGATGTCACAGTCTCCCCTACTTTAGGAAATTTCGTCCCGAAATTTAAGAAGAGAGTGCCTTAAGAGAAAAGTTGTGGGTATTTGGTACGCATATGATCCTCACGCTCCCATGTATACTCATGTCCACGTGCCGACTGCCACCTGACCTTAACCAGGGGAATGCGACTTCTTTTGAGTTGCTTTTCCTTTCGGTCAGCAATATCCAAGGGTTTCTCGATAAATTGCATTGTCTCGTCGATTTGGATATCCTCGAGAGGAACATGAAGGTTCTCGTCTGCTAAACACTTCTTGAGGTTGGCTATATGAAATACCGGGTGAACTTTCTTAAGCTCTGTTGGTAGATCCAACTCGTAGGCTACTGGTCCGATCCTTTTTATGATCTTAAACGGGCCTACGTAGCGTGGTGCCAATTTACCCTTGCGTCCAAATCGAACCACACCTTTCCATGGGGACACTTTTAACATGACCATGTCACCTACGGTAAATTCAAGCGGTTTGCGTCGCTTGTCGGCATAACTCTTTTGTCGGCTACGAGCTGCGAGAAGGTTATCGCGAATCTGAGTGATTTTGTCGGTTGTTTCCTGGATAAGCTCAGGACCAACGATTGGAGAATCCACTGTTGCGCGAATCACGTGGGACTCACCGATTTCATGCCAGCAAATAGGAGATCGGCATTTACGGCCATACAATGCCTCAAATGGTGGCATCTTGATGCTAAAATGATAATTGTTATTATAGGAGAATTCCACCAACGGTAAATGAGAGTCCCAGTTTCCTCCGAAATCCAAGACACACGCCCTCAACATATCTTCGAGTGTTTGAATTGTCCTCTCAGATTGACCATCGGTCTGAGGATGATAGGCGGTATTGAGATCGAGGCGGGTTCCCATGGCTGTTTGAAGTGATTGCCAAAACCGAGAGAGAAATCTCCCATCACGATCTGAAATGATGCTAAGAGGAATGCCATGCCGACTAACTATCTCGTTGATGTAAATCCGAGCAAGTTTTTCGACTTTGAAATTTTCCCGGATGGGAAGGAAATGAGCGGATTTGGTCAAACGGTCAATTATTATCCAAATGCTGTCGTGTCCTTTTGTGGTACGGGGAAGTTTGGTTACGAAATCCATGGCGATCGCTTCCCATTTCCACCTGGGGATTTCTGGTTGGACCAATAGTCCAGAGGGTCGTTGATGTTCTACTTTGACCCTGGAACATGTAAGACATTTGGCCACGAATAAAGCAATATCCTTTTTCATTCCCGACCACCAATAATTGGTTCTCAGGCCATGATACAGCTTGTCAGTGCCCGGATGAATGGAATATCGGGTTTTATGGATTTCTTCCATCAGGAATATGCGAAGATTGTCACGATCTGGGATCCAGATGCGATCTTGATAATAGAAAATACCATCAGATTTGGTTTCCAACTCCCCATCAATTCCCGTGGGCATGTCATTTTCGGTAATTGCCGAGTGTTGGGCTCCTCGAATTCGGTCCCTGAGATTGGACAAGATAGGAGAACATATTAGATGAAACGCATGGGCATGTTCTTTTCGGCTTAACGCGTCGGCAACGACGTTTGCCTTGCCCGGATGATAGCGTATTTCACACTCGTAATCATTTAGGAGCTCGACCCATCGTCTTTGCCTCATATTGAGTTCCTTTTGATTAAGAATATGTTGCAAGCTCTTGTGGTCGGTGAAAATTACGCATTTAGTGCCGTAAAGGTAATGCCTCCAAATTTTAAGAGCGAAAATCACGGCACCGAGCTCCAAATCATGAGTCGTATAATTCCTTTCGTGGATTTTGAGTTGTCGTGATGCGTAAGCTATAACCTTTCCCCTTTGCATCAAAACACAACCTAGACCGAGATTGGAGGCATCGCAGAATACCACGAAATCTTCGGATCCTTCAGGGAGTGTAAGAATCGGAGCGTCACACAAACTTTGTTTAAGGGTTTGGAAAGCGTATTCCTGCTTGGGTCCCCAATCAAATGGTGTACCCTTGCAAGTGAGAGAAGTAAGCGGTAAAGCAATCTTTGAGAAATTTGAAATGAAACGCCGGTAATAGCCGGCTAAACCAAGGAAGGACCGAATTTCCTTGGGGGTACGGGGGGCTTTCCAATTCTGGACTGCTTCAACTTTTGCGGGATCGACTAAAATACCCTTGTCACTTACAATATGACCAAGGAATTGTACCTCATTTAACCAAAACTCGCATTTTGAAAATTTGGCGTAGAGCCGATTTCCTTGCAACGTTTGGAGAGTTAGGCGAAGGTGTCTTTCATGCTCTGCCCTTGTCTTGGAGTAAATGAGGATGTCATCAATAAAGACGATAACAAAACGGTCGAGATAAGGTTTAAATACCCGATTCATCAAGTCCATGAATACGGCAGGGGCATTTGTTAGGCCGAAAGGCATAACGGTGAACTCGTAATGACCATAGCGGGTTCGGAAAGCGGTTTTGGGGATGTCTTCTTCCCGTACTCGAAGTTGGTGATAACCCGAGCGAAGGTCAATTTTTGAGAAGCATGAAGCTCCTTGAAGCTGATCAAAAAGGTCGTCGATCCGAGGTAACGGATATCGGTTCTTGATGGTTAATTTATTTAACTCCCGATAATCGATACACATACGAAACGAACCATCTTTCTTTTTGATGAAGAGAACCGGGGCTCCCCAGGGTGAAGTACTAGGGCGGATAAATCCCTTATCGGTTAGTTCTTGGAGCTGACTTGCCAATTCTTGCATCTCGGTTGGAGCCAACCGATATGGAGACTTGGCTATGGGAGTAGCCTCAGGAACAAGATCGATGCGGAACTCTAGCTCACGTACTGGAGGGAGTCCAGATACGTCATCGGGAAAGATGTCGGGAAAGTCTCGTACTATCGGAATATCTTCAATCTTCTTTTCTTTGACATTTGTTTCCACCACATGGGCTAAGAAAGCCATGTATTCTTTTCGTAGATATGATCGAGCTTGAGTACATGACATAAGACTAAGCTTTTTCGAATGAGTCTCGCCATAAATACGAAGACTTTGACCGTCGGCGAGAGGAATACGAATGAACTTATCGTAACATACTATTTCAGCATGGTTTTGGGATAGCCAATCCATTCCTACGATGATGTCGAAGCTACCAAGTTCCATAGGAACTAAATTGACAGAAAATTTATGACCGGAAAAATCGAAAGTGCAATCTTGGATGACTGCATTGAGTGAAACGTATTTTCCATCGGCGACTTCTACGGTAAAGTACTCATTAAGAATCGTGCGAGGTGTGTGAAGTATGGGCTCAAATTCCAAAGACACAAAACTTTTATCGGCACCTGAATCAAAAAGTACTGACGCGTAGCAGTTATTTATGAGAAACGTACCATTTACGACCTTGTTATCGGTCTTTGCTTGGGTTGCGGTAATGACAAAGGCTCGGCCTTTGGGAGTTGGAACCTGCATTGTTGGATTTGCCTGGGCTTGGGTGTTGATGATATTGACTAACCTAGGACACGCGTTTTTGAAATGGGTGGGGTCACCACAGTTGAAGCATGTTCCAGTTGGATACCGGGTTTGTGTTTGCTGATTTGAGGGTAGATAGAGTGGTCGCTGAGTTTTTGGTGCACGACATGTGTCCGCCAAGTGGCCATAGCGACCACAATTCGTACAGAGGCGACACGGGCTGGTGGTCATATGGTGATAGTTACAGTGGTTACAGAGGGGGTGAGGTCCGGTATACGACTTTTTATTTGGTTGGGCTGGTGGGGTGACTTGGGTGATAGGAGTAGCAGGGGTAATAACAGCATGGTTGTGGTGATGACTTTTCCGCTTCTTTTTGTCATGTCGGTGGGAGGACTCGGACTTGACAATTAGGGGGGTCTCAGGGGTCGACTTTTCAGTTGACATCTTTGAACCCTTGCGTGGGAGGACACCATCGTTCACATTGTCCTCATTGAGTTGACCTGCTAATTCAATGGCGGATTCTAGGGTAGATGGCCTGCTGCTGGTCACCGAATCACGGATCTGGCGTGGTAACCCTTTGATGTAGCGGCGTATTGCAGTTTTCATAGGTTGAACCATGTGAGGTAGGAGTCTCGAGAGATCATGGAATCTATTGGTGTAGGTCGCGTTGTCGCCTCCCTCCTGTTTCAGATTCCAGAATTCATCCTCGAGAGTTTGCAATTCGCTGTCAGGGCAGAACTTCTCCATCATGCGTTCTTTTAGTTTTGATCAGGTCATTCCCAAGGCAACAGCCTCTCCCTTTGCCCGTTTTTCTAGGTTCCACCATGTGAGAGCATGACCTAGGAGGCACCCTGTAGCATGACGGACCATCAGGTCCTCAGGACACTCGCTATGGATGAAAGTACTCTCCATTTCTTCAATCCATGTGAGGAGTGCGGTGGCACCATCGGTGCCTTTGAAGTAAGGCGGATTGCAGTTACGAAAGTGCTTGAACGAGCAACGAGGAGTTGTTGCTGGAGCTTGTGGCTGAAGAGAATGAAGTTGGGTTGCAATTGTTGGGATGACGTTTGCTACCTCCTTGGCGACCAGGGCAGCTAGCCTTCTGTTGTTACGAGCAGCGTATGGGGGTCGTAATGCCATCTACGAGAAACACGCATATGGACTTGTGAGTTATTTGTAAATTGATTATGGAAATAAAGTTTTTAGACATTGTTGGGTAAAATAATTGTAAAACACTTGTTGGGCCATGGTTAGGAGTGTTGGGCACCTTTTGGGCTTTCCATGGTTACTAAATGTGAAACATGTAGCACTTGCGTGGGCCCCCACAAAACTAAGTTTTCACATTTCTTTCCCACTTCTAGGCCCATTAGGGAACTTAATAGTCCAATGAGTTGGCCATTTTGGAGTGTATCCTTTCGGATACGTTTGATAAGGTCGGGTATTTTGATGGCTCAAAAGTAATGTGAATGACGCGCTTTGGCCTATAGGTTTGGGAACTCTCGCCTTTGGTCCCCAGATAAGCAAACTGGTCCCTCGGTTGATTGGGATGTATACGAATGCTTACCTAGTCAGGACTTTCGGGCTACCGGCACCTCCCCCTTCCAGTTACTATGCGTCCTTTACTATGATCCTACCCAACTAGAGTGGATGACTTTGAATTTCCTATGAGCTCTAAGGAATACATATATGTATATACATTTTGTTAAACAACTTGAGTATGTGTGTGATTTTCAGAGAAAGTGGAGAATATTCACAAGTGTATGCACACATATAAGTGTCAGGAGTAATACGTATGCACATAAGGGAGCAATTAACACACAAAGGTATTCCTATGATTTTCTAAGTGCGAATTGCATACTGTTGTGTGTGTATTTTATAAACTAGCATACGAGAGGACCCTAGAGGCTATAGACTAGGTCAAGGCAATTAACCTAATTCCCTATAGTCAAGGGCTCTGATACCAATCTGTCACACCCCGATCCTTGTCGGAATAGATCAAGGCGTGATATATTGTTCAAAGTCTCATGACAACTAGGTTATAATGTGATTAGATTCAATTAAGTACTAAGTATGCAAACAAGATCCACAACATACAAGTACAAATACAAATGCAAACCACATTTATTACATCAAATTTAAATTGTCTTGTGGATTTCTAAGGCACAACCTATTTTTCATCATTCTTCATTCTTCAAATCTGCATCATGGGTAAAAACAGGTCAACTACGAGAGTTGGTGAGTAATCAAATTTTAGTAGAGAAAATTGTGAAGTTGAAACATTTATAATTTGAAATCTGTTTTCTTTTGAAGTCGTCAAACAATTGTACTTGAGATAACGGTTTATAAATCAAAAATTGATTAACAATTGATAACAACAACAATAAGTCCTCACCCTATATATATACATATGTATATATATAAATATATATAGGATGGAGCATCTAATCATCATACACACTCAACCACGTATGATCAATCACCTTAGCGTCCCAAGGCGGGGTGGTCAACCCAATAGCGCTATTATTGTCCATAACGTACCTCAAGAATACGGGCATAGTCATGGAGATTAGACTAAAAATGATAATGCACTACAAGTACATGTAGCGTAAACGAACAATAGTTATACAATTAATGACTCACGTATAAATGTCCCAACAATGTCTCAATTGTGATAAAACAATAAAATGAAGTTGGAACATATTAGAACCACATGATACACCCCAAAAGTATTGAAAATTATAAAATATGGGGTAGATTACTCACATTAGTCCCAAAACGAAATGCGTGTGTCGTACGATAGACGATTCGGGTCAAAATGGCGTAGAACCTAATATAATTAATAGTTTTGGTTTAGGAACTGCTAAACGAGAATGGAGTATTAATAAATAATTAGACACATATTCTTATATTAGATGAATTAACAATAATTCATTTTGATTATAATATTAAGGTATTTATTTGTTAAATGAATTTTAAATTGAATTACTTACTTTGCATAATTAATTTATATTTTCAATTTAGGCCAAATTTTAATAATTTCTTATTAAAATAATAACTTGCCCAATTATAATTATTTATAGATTTTAACAATTATTTATATGAAATAATCATTAAAATGCATTTTTACATGCTTAAATACTTAGGAAAATAGTTTTAAATAGTAAACAGTATTGAAAAATTATGAAATTATTAGGAAATCATTATTTCATACAATATGAATTACTGTAAAATTTGTATATTTTTCTGAACTGTTTTAGTATTTATTTAATATTTTAATGATTAAACAACACAAAATTCGGGAAAAATAGTAAATGATTCTCAAAAAATCTGTAAAATTAACCATAGTTGTATAACATGATGTAGAGCCCAGTGTATAAGTTTAAGATATTTGTGACTATGGGAAGTATTTTTTATATATTTCATTATTAATTAATCAATAAAATCATAAATAATAGTAAACAGTAATATAAATGCATGAAACTTCATATATCATGTTTAATCAGTATACAGGTCGTCCCAGAATTTTCTCAGAATTTATTGAATGCAACAAGTATTTTATGTGAATTATTGCCCTACTTTATTGCAATAATTATGATAATTCAATAAAAATAAGTTATTTTCTGAAAATTTCCAGAACTTCTTATTTTATTGATGGTATTCTGAGAAAAATCAGGTTTATGCAAAAAATGAGTTTTAGATATTTTGGTGGATTTAATTTGTTTCTTGTATGAATTTGAAACTTTTAACAACATACCTTGATGAATGCTTCAAGAGGGATGAAGATTTGAGTATAATAGATTGTTATTGGATGGAATATGAGTATTCTTGGAGGAAATTTCGAGATTGAGAGTGAGAGAAAGAATAGAGAAGATTTAAGTGGTGAAGAGAATAATGTGTTGGGAGAAAAAGGAAAGGAAAGTGGATGGGAGGTGTGAGTGGGAGACAATGGGAATAATCTTTTTGCTTTTGGTGGTCTTCATAATTTCCCACTAACACAAGCATCTTTTACATAATTAATATAAGAGTTTTATAAAATTTAAAGTAAAGTTTATAAAAAATAGAGTTTTATAAAATTTAATGTAAAGTTTATAAAAATGGAGTTTTATAAAAGATAGGTTATTATTTGATTATAACAATCTACTTTGATTTGAAGTTTAATTAGAGAATTCAAGTTTGATTCTTTTAATTTAATTAGAGCATTATACTTTGATTTGATTTTAATATGGTATCATAATTTACTTTGATTATAGTTATAACGTTGTACAATACTATGTTGCTATTAATGTCAAGTTATATCGTATTGTATGGGTTTTGATCCTATTAGCGTCAAGTAATCTTGAGTAGGGTTTATTAAATTTCCAATTGGGTTGGGTTGACCCGAATCCATTTTAGGCGGATGTCACAGTCTCCCCTACTTTAGGAAATTTCGTCCCGAAATTTAAGAAGAGAGTGCCTTAAGAGAAAAGTTGTGGGTATTTGGTACGCATATGATCCTCACGCTCCCATGTATACTCAGGTCCACGTGCCGACTGCCACCTGACCTTAACCAGGGGAATGCGACTTCTTTTGAGTTGCTTTTCCTTTCGGTCAGCAATTTCCAAGGGTTTCTCGATAAATTGCATTGTCTCGTCGATTTGGATATCCTCGAGAGGAACATGAAGGTTCTCGTCTGCTAAACACTTCTTGAGGTTGGCTATATGAAATACCGGGTGAACTTTCTTAAGCTCTGTTGGTAGATCCAACTCGTAGGCTACTGGTCCGATCCTTTTTATGATCTTAAACGGGCCTACGTAGCGTGGTGCCAATTTACCCTTGCGTCCAAATCGAACCACACCTTTCCATGGGGACACTTTTAACATGACCATGTCACCTACGGTAAATTCAAGCGGTTTGCGTCGCTTGTCGGCATAACTCTTTTGTCGGCTACGAGCTGCGAGAAGGTTATCGCGAATCTGAGTGATTTTGTCGGTTGTTTCCTGGATAAGCTCAGGACCAACGATTGGAGAATCCACTGTTGCGCGAATCACGTGGGACTCACCGATTTCATGCCAGCAAATAGGAGATCGGCATTTACGGCCATACAATGCCTCAAATGGTGGCATCTTGATGCTAGAATGATAATTGTTATTATAGGAGAATTCCACCAACGGTAAATGAGAGTCCCAGTTTCCTCCGAAATCCAAGACACACGCCCTCAACATATCTTCGAGTGTTTGAATTGTCCTCTCAGATTGACCATCGGTCTGAGGATGATAGGCGGTATTGAGATCGAGGCGGGTTCCCATGGCTGTTTGAAGTGATTGCCAAAACCGAGAGAGAAATCTCCCATCACGATCTGAAATGATGCTAAGAGGAATGCCATGCCGACTAACTATCTCGTTGATGTAAATCCGAGCAAGTTTTTCGACTTTGAAATTTTCCCGGATGGGAAGGAAATGAGCGGATTTGGTCAAACGGTCAATTATTATCCAAATGTTGTCGTGTCCTTTTGTGGTACGGGGAAGTTTGGTTACGAAATCCATGGCGATCGCTTCCCATTTCCACCTGGGGATTTCTGGTTGGACCAATAGTCCAGAGGGTCGTTGATGTTCTACTTTGACCCTGGAACATGTAAGACATTTGGCCACGAATAAAGCAATATCCTTTTTCATTCCCGACCACCAATAATTGGTTCTCAGGCCATGATACATCTTGTCAGTGCCCGGATGAATGGAATATCGGGTTTTATGGATTTCTTCCATCAGGAATATGCAAAGATTGTCACGATCTGGGATCCAGATGCGATCTGGGATCCAGATGCGATTTTGATTCTTCGAAATATTCCAGTCTTCGAAGGAATGATTACATTCTCTTGTGATTCTTCAAGAATGGGCTCAATCACTTGAGTGTCAGCAATAGATACTTCAACGGTTTCAGGCTTTTTCTTTGGAGATTTCGAAGATTTTGACTCAGTTTCATTCTTCTTCGTCTTCTTGGATTTCGTATCATCTCTATCCAAGAGTATGCCAGTTTCGATTGAAGAATCAATAGTCTTCAAATATGCCACCAAGATAGAGTTCGAAGGATCAACTCTTTTAAGCATAACATCTGGAATACGAGCAACTGATGGAAAAACTTCAGCACTATCTGTGACATCCTTCGGATAGTGGTATGATTGAAAAACTGCTTTGTCTTCATCATTGGGTACCAAAATCCCTTCCTTATTGTAAAATTATTGCAAAATCAAACTCCAGTATCTTGCACACGAAATACCATGAATAGTATTCGTGTGTTCTACACCTTTTTGGAATTCCTTCCACGACTGTGTAGAATAATCCACTTGAAGATCATAATAAATGCCAGCAACCATGGCATAAACCTCCATTCTTCCTTTATCAAGACCAGCAGATCTCCCAGTCAAACATCGTAGAAAAATACCAAATAAGAAATTCCATAGGCGTGGAAGACCAGACTTCTTAAAATCACTAATATTGGACAATGGTTGCTGATATCCCATTTCATTAAACATGTGAACGATTTGTGGAAAAGTAAATGAAACATATGGAGGCGAATGCGGAATATCAAGAATTTGGCAGAAGAGTTTCTTGGATAGCCTGACCTTTTTGTCGTTCACCAGATGAAAAGTAATCGTATCAGATGCTTTGTTATAAGTCGCAGTTGATCCTGCTTGAGAAAGCCAGGACAATGAAACAGAGAAAGAATTGAACATCGCCTTAGCCAAAACAGAGTTCTTCAAGGCAACTATTAGCATCTTCAATTCTTCCGGGTACTGAGAAACTTCACCCTCCAAGTAATAGTTTGTTGCTTGAATCTTCATTATTGGTAATGAAGAGGCATCTTCAGTGGTATGAGAATCAACATGAGCAGAAGTCGCCATTGTTAGGGTTTGAAGATAATAATGAACAGAGAATTTGTGAAATTTGCTTTTTGATCGCGTAAACTGACAATGAACCCTTGAATCCCCTTTTATATGTAACCCTGAAGTTTGAATTTGAAGCGGGATGTGTATTTAATGATATCCGACGTGGCACCTTGAAAGTCGGACCATTACTGCGGAAAAGTAGCCATGCGTCAAAAAGTAGCTGTCACATCACCTTGAAAACCGGACAGAATACCATACGTCATTTATAAACAGCCTGTCTTGTCCCCAAGAGTATTGTAACCGTCAGAACCCTTCGAATGGAAGCAAGACTCTTTCACTTTTGGGATGAAAAGCGAAGTCATTCGCCAGAAGTTTGAAATCATCAGCCTGAGTTGGTATTACTCAGAGCCTCAAGGATTTCGTGAGTGCAGTGTTCCAAAGAATATAGACGAGAAACAAAGATAAGAAAAATATGGGATATTGTGATGTCAAACCATTGACACAAAATCAAATAAAATCTCGGGCAAAGATTACTTCATTAATCATTAAGAGAAATGATCAATAGCTTGTGTGGGTTCCCGTGAATTACAATCGAATACTTGTTGATAAGTATCGAAGGGCTTCTTTTATAATGCTTCGTGGGTAGTTCAAAAATTTCGTTACATGTCATCCTAAACATAAGGTGAGAAATTGTAACAGAAATTACTTGTTTGACCAGTGTAGTCAGTGACAAGTTGGCTTTGATAAATTTTGAAATGACAAGGATTTTCGAATGAAACTCACACGGAAATCATATTCAAGAAAAAAATTTGTGCTGGATCTTGTTGGGTAACAAACATCATGGGTTTCGAATGTTTGATCAAGACCACTCATTCGAAATGAATATGATTTGTAGTTTCGAATTTTGGTACAGAAACAAAAGTTTCGTGAAAATCTGGAACATTGTTCCCCGTCAATGCCTTAAAAGTGTAGTGAAAATTGGGTTTCACTTTCATCACGGTCTCATGATGTTAGATCATAAACACAGATTTTTGATATGTCTAAGTCTCGATAGGTTTGATCAGAGACCTCTCGGACATATGTCTTCGTGTGTGATCGTGTAAGAACTTTATGGATGAAAAAGATTGATGTAAGACACGAAAAGTACCTCTGTTATGTTTGGACCAAACAGTGAACTCTTAACTCATTTTGAGAAGAGTCAGGTAGCTCAGAGACTAATGTGAATATAAGCCTGATTGGGAAGAAATTTTCGTATGACAAATTTCATTAAGGCTTTCGTACACACACATTGAGTCAATTGAGGCTTTTGGACAACATGTAGCACCATGCTTCTAGGGACAACTTAACTAGTTCAAATGATGAAAAATTTATCGATTCATACGAAAAATGTACCTGACCCTAGAATTGCAAGCATAAGCCACTCTGTGTCTTCAAGATTATCTGCAAGAAAATACTAAAAAGAAATAAGAATCAAAATATTTTTGTTGTTTTGAGTTTTCGAAAATAAAGACAGAACAAACGAAAATCTTTTTGGATTTTTGAATTTTCGAAAATTAAATGACAAAACAAACGAAAATCTTTTTGGATTTTTGAATTTTCGAAAATAAATGACAAAACAAACGAAAATCTTTTTGGATTTTTGAATTTTCGAAAATAAATGACAAAACTTGTTGCAAAAATGCGAAATTTTATCATCCCCTTATAAGTGACAAATGTACGAACTCGAAGGGGTCGAAGCGTTGACTATGAACAGTAAACTCTGAATCAACCCTTAAAATAAGTGACAAATGTGCGAATTCGAAGGGGTCGAAGCGTTGACTATGAACAGTAACCTTTGAATGCTGAATTGCTTTGCATTGTCTTTTATTCAGCGCCTCTGATTCATTCTTGGTCAACTATCATTGTCCTTTTTCGCATGGAACAGAATTTCCATCAATCATTCCAAGTCCTTCTATAATTTTCACAAAAGATTTTTCATCTAAAGGTTTCGTGAAAATATCAGCTAACTGATCAGTTGTTTTCACGAAATGTACTTCAATATTTCCATCCTCCACGTGATCTTTGATGAAATGATAACGAAGAGCTATATGTTTAGTCTTCGAATGCTGCACAGGATTATGACAAATTCTTATTGCACTTTGAGAATCACAATATAATGGAATCTTTTTCATATTTATTGCATAATCACGCAATTGACTTTGGATCCATATTATTTGTGAAGTGCAAGCAGCAGCAGCCACATATTCTGCTTCAGCTGTTGAGATTGATACGCATGTTTGCTTTTTCGACTGCCAGCTCACCAATTTGCCATCGAGAAATTGACATCCACCACTTGTGCTTTTTCGATCAAGATTACAACCACCCAGGTCTGCATCCGAATATGCTTGTACAAAGAACCCAGTGTTCGAAGGATACCACAATCCTAACGAAATTGTTCCTTTAAGATAACGAAATATATTCTTCACAGCAGTGAGATGTGGTTCTCGTGGATTTAACTGATACCTAGCACAATTACACACAGAAAACATGATATCAGGTCTACTTGCTGTAAGATAAAGTAATGAACCAATCATGCTCCTGT
This sequence comes from Lactuca virosa, assembly GCF_052849685.1. NCBI lineage: Eukaryota > Viridiplantae > Streptophyta > Magnoliopsida > Asterales > Asteraceae > Lactuca > Lactuca virosa. Next base: position 45,900,442 of record NC_136434.1, read on the forward strand.
AAAGAGTTATGTCAACTGCAGGTTTATCTAACGAAGGTGTCAACTTTATGCCAGTTGCCATTGGAACTCGTAACTTCGTGCTATTCGTCAATCCAAACTTTTCCAGTAGATTCTTCGTATATTTTTCTTGATTAATAAAAATTCCTTCTCTGTTTTGACGAATATTCAAACCAAGGAAATTATTGATTTTTCCCATCATGCTCATTTCGAATTTACTTTTCATCAAATCTTTGAATTCTCTAGATAAAGCATGGTCAGTTGAGCCAAAAATAATATCATTAACATAAATTTGAACAAGCATTAGATGATTCCCAACTTTCTTTCGAAATAATGTGGGATCAACAGATCCTTGTTTAAATTTAGATTGTTTCAAAAATGATGTAAGAGTTGCATACCATGCTCGTGGAGCTTGTTTTAAGCCATAAACTGCCTTATCTAAAATATAAACATGATCAGGATATTCTTCGTTAATAAAACCTGGGGGTTGTTCCACGTAAACAGTTTCTTCAAGCTCTCCATTTAGAAATGCACACTTCACGTCCATTTGATAAACATCAAAGTCCTTGTGAGCTGCATAAGCCAGAAATATATGAACCGCCTTGAGTCTTGCGACAGGGGCAAAAGTTTATTCATAGTCGATTCCTTCTTGTTGTGAATATCCTTTGACAACCAGTCTGGCTTTGTTTCTAACAATATTTCCATCTTTGTCGGTTTTATTTTTGAAAATCCATTTTAACCCGACAATCTAAACATTTTCAGGTTTAGGAATTAATCTCCAAACCTTGTTTCGTTCGAATTCAGACAATTCAGATTGCATTGCAACAACCCAATCTGAGTGTTCCATTGCAATCTTAACTGTTTTTGGTTCAATTTTAGAGATGAAAACATTGAACATGCAAAATTCTTGATGAGTATTCAATACCTCATTCTTTGCATGAATTTGAGCTCTTGTTAAAACTCCCTCTTGTGGATTCCCAATTACTTGATCCTTCGGATGATCTCTTGTCCATTTTTCCATTGGTGGATATGCTGGATCAAATTCCAAAGGTGCATCTTCGTATATATCTTCATTCTCTGAACCTGTAATCGAACAAACATCATCAAAATCATTATTATTCTCAATGTTTTCTAAATGCTCCCCCTCAACATTATGCTCTCCCTCAACATCATCATTCAATCTTTCTTTCTCCCCCTCGAAAGAATGCTCTTCGTCATCTAATGTATTCGAATCCAAGTGCTCCCCCTCCACTGGATTGTTTTGCATACTTTCGCCTTTCTCTGGAGAATTGGATGTTGAATCATCATTAAGCTTTGTTTGTTCAGAGAGATGATTATCATTTGCATTTATTTCAGCATCAACAGCATGATCTGAAATTCCAAAAATTAAATCATCATCAATATCTAATGTTTGTGAGGATTCAGATTCATCTTGTGTGTTTGTCAGAATAGGATGATTTTCAAACTGTGATGTTGTTTGTTTAATGTAGTAATCATCAAATGTAAGATTAAAAGTTTCTTCAACTCTTCGTGTTCTTTTGTTCAACACACGATATGCGACTGAATTATACGAATATCCCAAGAAAATCCCTTCATCTGCTTTAGCTTGAAATTTCGTAAGATTATCCTTGAGATTCATAATGAAGCATCTGCATCCGAAAACATGAAAAAATTTGACATTAGGTTTTCGATTGTTGAGAATTTCATATGGAGTAATGTTAAAACGCCGATGAATGAAAGATCTGTTTTGAGTGAAACATGCGGTTGATATTGCTTCAGCCCAAAGGTATTGTGGAAGATTCGCATATGCCAACATAGTTCTTGCCGCTTCGCATAGAGACCTATTTCTTCGTTCAACAACACCATTTTGTTGTGGTGTGTATGGAGATGAAAATTTATGCGAAATTCCTTTGTCCACCAAAAATGAATCAAGAACATTGTTCTTAAATTCAGTTCCATGATCACTCTTAATTTTTTGAACAATCTTCTTCAATGTTGTTTCCATCTTTTTGATAAAGTCAATCATGATTTGTGCAACTTCGGATTTAAGCCTGAGAAAATAAACCCACGTAAATCTGGAAAAATCATCAACAATAACTAAAATGTACCGTTTCTTGTTGAGAGTTGAAACAGTCGAAGGACCACACAAATCAATATGTAAAAGCTCCAGAGGTGCGACAATTTTCGAATCTATTGTAATTGGATGACCTTGTTTATGTTGCTTTCCAACTTCACAAGCTGCACATAAAGAATCATTGTCAAATTTAAGTACAGGTAAACCTCTTACCAGATCTTGTACCACAAGTTTATTGATATTTCGAAAATTGAGATGAGAAAGTCTTCGATGCCATAACCAACTTAAGTCTGTTGTTGCTTTCGAAAGAAGACATATAGCAGGTTTCCCTACTATCGGATTGATATCCAAAGTGAACATGTCACCTTTCCTTTTGGATTTCAGTAACACTTCTTTTGTGTTAACATTCGAAATAACACTTCCTTCTTCGTTAAAAAGAACTTGATTGCCAATGCCCACAACAAGTTGAGAAACACTTATCAAGTTATGTTGAAGACCTTCAACATATGCAACACGATTCACTGTGAATTGTCCATTCATGATCTTTCCATATCCTTTGACTTGGCATTTTTGATTGTTCCCAAACTTTACTACTCCAGCATTTTTGAGACTTCGAAAATCACGTAAATTCTCCTTCTTCCCAGTCATGTGACGAGAGCAACCACTATCGATGTACCACTTGTTATCATATTGCTCGTCACATAGTACCTACATTCAATTGAAAATTTTAGGTACCCAAGGCTTTCTGGGTCCTTGGAAATTAGATTTCAATTTCAAATGCAATGAAGAACTTTTAACCCAATCACAAACTTTTGTTTTGAGACTATCAATTAAGTTCACATCTTCATTTAAAGGAACCGAAACATAAGTTTTTGATGGTTTCGAATGTTCACTGACATTACCCTTCGAATTCTGAGTTTGTGAATGAACATTCTTTGCTTTTATTACTGGTTTCCAAGCTTTGACTGAAATGTTCGAATCCTTAGAAGATGAACTGCCATTTGATGAAGTATTCACATACTTTTCATATGCATCGTGAATTTGCTCCTTTGAATATGTATTTGACTGATACATCTTTCCTTTGCCTTCAAGCCAATGATCAATGTTCTTCCTTGAAGTCATTCCTTTTTCCCGTGAAGTTTTCATTGTTTCTTTCTTCGTATGATTAGGAAAATTTGGCTTTTGAGGAACAAAATCAACTTTTGGATTTGATAAAAATGATTGAGCATATGATGAATCAACAGTTGATTTAAAATGTTGACGTTGAAAGAATTGTTGATTTGAATTAGATTTATTTGAAAATGCACTTGATTTATTAGTTTCTGAAACTTTCGAAAACCTTGTTTGTTTATTCACTTCAGACCTTGAATGATTTGTATGAGATGACTGTTGAGGTTTTGTTGAAAAAGAGGAATTTTTAGCTTTGAAAACACTTTTGGTTGAATGTGATTCAGACATCTTTTGAGACTCTACATTTTGCCAAAATATTTTCTTTCTTGCTTGTCTTTTTGAAATGTTGTGTTCCTTCGAAAATTTGTCAATTTGATCTTTAAATTCCTTAGAGTTTAGTTTGACAACCTTTTCATTTTCCTTTACAACTTGTTTTGAAAACTCTTTTTCAATTTTTGATTTTTCAACCCATTGTCTTTTTGGTTTTTGACGTTGGAACTCATACGAATTCTTAGTTAAGTTGTTTTCAACTGTGCTTTGATTTGAGAAAAAACTTTCTTCAGTTGTTTTTGAATTATCCTCCTCAACTAACTTCTTTAATTCTGGTTTGATATTCTCAACATTTCCAGTAGTTACGAAAACTTGATTTGGAAAAATGACATCATCTGTACATTTGAAATTTGGATAAACTACTGTATTCGTTTCAAGATAGTGTTCACCTTTTTCATTCATTACTTTTTCGAACTTTTGTGTATCACCATACACTTGATCAACCACCATTCGAGGAGTTTCTTCTTCTTTTGTAGATTTCTTTTCCTTCGAAATTTTCTCTTCATCTTCATCATCACTATCATCAGTTTGGCTGTCTTTGAGATCCACGAAGTTCATATCACAAACTTTCGAAGTTGAGGGTATATCAGTTTCATTTTCAACCATCAAATCCTTAACTTTTTCTTTCCCTTTATATGTTGAAGCAACATTAACAACAGACAACTGAGAACAATCAACATCTTCAAGTTCACTAATTTCACTAATATTGTCAGAATTATCTTCAATATCAACAAAATTAGATTGAGAATCAGATGTTGAATTCTCAGTCTTTTTCAAAATTTGAATTTGTTCAGATTTAGTCAAAGTATCATTCACGATGTTAACTAATTCTTTTGCATCAAGACATTCATCAATTTTGACAATTCCATATTTATATCTATCATCAGAAACTTTGTCAAAATCAGCTATTATTTGCTCACAATCATACGAAATATTATCTACCTTAGCTCTTTCGAATGCTAGAAAAGGTAGTAATTTTCTATGTTGCTCTTTACTTATGTCACTTGAATGATGTAAATCAGTTAATTTGCCATAAAGTCTTTTCGCAGAATTACAGTAAATGTTTCTTTGTGCTAGCAAAAGTTTGACTTCACTCGTTAAAGTATCTCTATCACACATAATGTTTGTAATTTGTAATTCCATACATTCAATTTTGCTTATTTTCAAGTCTAATCTCTTTTTGGTCTCTAACAACTCCATGGACAATTTGTTGGCCTCATTACTAGCAGACACAACAATTGAATCAAAATAAGTAACCGTCTCATCAAAAGATATTAGTTCAGAATCATAAGCATGAGTAGGAATATTAAAAGATTCGAGAATTTTACGTACCTTTGTTGTCATTGGAGATTTGTCAGCCGCTTTGGATACGAAGCATCGTCCCCTCACTTCGAATTCCTCATCATCTGAGTCCTCCTCCATTTTCGCATACAACGCTCCATGTGTCAGACTTCGCATTTCTTCATCATCTGATCCAGATGACCAGATTTGATAAGTTCCATCTTCATCCTCATGCTCACCCTTTGCAACCAATGACAAATTCTTGGCTCTAGCACGAACCACCTCAAGCTTCTCTGCATAGTATGCCTCATCCTTGACTTTATTCTTCCTCTCATCCTTCTTTCGAAGCATACAGTCATTTGCAAGATGATTCGCACGGTTGCAATAATGACAATCTATTCCAGCATCACCTTTCAGCTTCTTCTCACCCTTTCCTTCAGCTATCTTCGAATCTTGTTTCTCAACTTTCTTTTTCTCCTCAACAACATTTTTACTCACAGAACTTCCTTTCACCTCAGCAAGCTTAGTCTTCGAATTGAACGGCTTTTTGAAAAATTTCTTAACACGATTATTCGAGTAAAATGTTATTGCTTCATCATCCGAATTCATGATGAATCCTTCTTCTTCCTCAGAATCACCATTTTCAGCTTCTTTCTCAGAAATCTTTGACACAAGAGCTAATGGACCTCCCAAATTCAGCTTCGATTCCTCAACAATTTCATTTACCTCAATTTCGTGTGTTTTCAACTGATTGTACAAATCATTGAGAGTTGATGTATCAAAACTTTGTTGATTCTTCACCATCATACTCACACTTCTCCACTCTTTTCGAAGCCCCATTACAAAGATGAGATTGAATTCCATTGAAGTCCTGGTAATTCCATAGCGATTGCAACGATAGATTAACTCGTACAGACGATCATAGTAAACTTCAATTGATTCTCCTTCTTTTTGTTTGAAATCTTTCAGTTCAACCAAACATTGTTTGACTGAATTGATTTTTGTTTTCTCACTTCCTTGAAACTTATCTTTCAGATTGTTCCAGACCTCCTTTGCAGTTGTACAACTTCTAACGTAATTGTATACAACTGGAGGTAAAGCACCTCGCAGTTCCCTCATACACCTTTTCCCCAGTTTCTTCAGACGATCAGTTTGATTATCAACATCAGAATTTGTGGAATAAGATCCGATTGGTTGAACATTCACTGGAGCATTAACACTTCCAGTGATACATGTCCATAATTCTTCATCAAGACCATTCAGATAATCCTGCATACGATCAGCCCACTGATCATAGTATTCAGGGATTAGCATTGGAATTTTGGTTGATGAACCTAACAGATGAGAAAACGAGGTCATCGAATTGAGATTGAAACTCGCCATTTTTGTACGGAAGATGATCTTGAGAAGTTTGAAAAGATTTGAGAATTTGAAAACAAACTAGATGATTCAAATTGAAATGATGAGAATAACACTCGATTCAACAATTCAAATGCAGAATCGAATCACAGACTAAGATCTAGACAAATTTTTCACTTTCAAAAAGTGCGGAAACTTTTGAATCAAAAAGTTGATTCAAAAACCTTTTGAACAGCGTGAAAATCAGATCAGAGATATGATTCCTGCTCTGATACCAATTGATGAATCAATGAATCGAGTAATGAATTAATCAGAGTATGAATTCAGGTAAGAATGTGAGATTTGAACACAGGATGTAAATATGATCTTGTTATGCTCTATTACGCTTTCGAATTCTTTACAGAGTACAATAGACAAGTCTGTAAAAGTTCTCATCTAACTCTAGTAAATAACCTTATTTATAGGAAACTGAAAGCGTACAAAAAATATACTAAGGCATAGACACTTAAGTTTCGAATAAAAGCGCCCTAGTAAAATACATTACAAAACATCTGAAGAGTCCAAAACATACTTCGACTAATTACAACAATTCGACCCTTACAGTTTTCGATCAAGGTTATAGACGACAACCAAGTTTCTTGTAATTTGGGGATGAAGTAGGGGTCTGAACGGGGAAGGAAATTTAGTATGGTGGATTTTTTTTAAATTATTAAAAATAGATAATTAAAATGAAAAAACAAATTATAAGGGCATAATAGTCTTTTTAAGTTAATAGGAACCAAAACCAATAAAAAGATCCAATTTTAGACCATTGGTGCACCGCCACAACTTTTAGACCAAAACCACAGAATTTTACCAACCACAGGGACATTTTTGTAATTTTGTCAAAAATATATGAAGTTGAGTTTTTTTTAATTACATTTTCAGTACTTAAATGTAATTCATTTTATATTATTCCTAATAATATAAGGGAAACCTCCAATAAAGTCCCACATTTTGGTCTAGTTTACGTTTTAGTCCGAAATTAATTTTTGTTTACGAAAAAGTCTTAAAAACCGGCAAAAGTTTGCATTTTGACCCTTTTTGACCGGTTGAAACCGGTAACTAATTAATTTGGGATTATTTCGTAAAATGACTCAAATCATTCAGACTTTTCTACAAAAAAATATTAGAACTTTTTCTACAAACAAAAACCTTATTATTATTATTATTATTATTATTATTATTATTAAAAATATAAATAAGTATACTGTTTTTTAAATTCGTTATTATTAATATTTTTAATAATACATATAAATACGTTTAAATAAAAAAAAAATATTAAAGACATTTTTTAAAGGTAAATGTGGAGCGGATGGTGATGCTTTAAGCATTGAAATCATGAATGTCTATTTGTATATTCTCACTTTGCATATGACCATTTCACAGTTGTTATTATCGTTTTCGATTCAGAATATTAACACTTAACAATTTCATAGAAGATGTCTATTTGTAGAATTGTTTATAAATAGTTTAATGTAGAAGGATTTTCTCATTTTCTATATAAAATTGTTTAAGGTAGAAAGATTTATTTCAAATCCAACATATCCACTACAAACATCTATATACGTAGTCAATATCAAAATTCAAAAGTATTAATTACAGTATCTGGTTTAATAAAAAGTAATATGACATGTTTTGTTTTATCATACTATATCTGCTATGTTTCCAAGAAACTATATGAATAAAGTAATGAAAAAAAAGCAAAACACATGTTGGTAATTCAAATACTTGCACACAAGACATATAGGGCGTGTTCGACACAGAACGTTTAGGAGTGTTTGAGAGCTTGAAGCTTCTAGCGTTTGACAAAACGTTCCGTTTTGAACAGAAAGTCTCGTTTGACACTACAAACTTCTAGCGTTTAATTTAAACAAAACGTTTCAAATTCAAATGCTAATTCATGTAGCGTTTAACAAAACGCTACCAGCTAGAAGCTACCCGCTATCCGTTACAAGCTACCCGCTACCAGTTATTTTTGCCGAACACGCCCATACGCATAACACACACTCACACACTAATATATGTGGTAGTAGACTCAATCATAATCTTGACATGATCTCAGTTGTGGACCCAAACTCGATTCAAGAAGATATATATAAGAAATGTTCGCTTACAAGTTGAGAATGATAAAAATAAAATGAAAAATTAATGATAATAGTGATAGGCAAAATCACTATTTATAAACAATTTGAAAAATAGGCAACTTCTTTTAACTATATCTGAGGGTGTAACCTAACCAGGGTTGATACTTGATACTGTGACAAAATCCCAAAGTAACGCCTCCCCCATCAGTAATCGGCCCGTCTCTTCCCCTCCGATCCTTCCGTTCTCTGCAAATCCGATCACTCTCCGTTTCCGCACTCCGGTGAGCACCCTAACCCTAACCAACGTACACCAGCACACGCCACATCTCTCGATCTTTTATTTTCTCTCTCATCAAAGTTCAACATATTCATTCGTTCAGTTTAGATTCTAGGGTTAGCATTATACTTACGTGAAAAAATATCATTACCTGGAATTGTGCTGTGTTTTCTGTTTTTTCAAGTTTCATTTTCGATGTGTATGTCAAATAAACACATAATGCACCTAAGCGATTACGCATTAATCGCAATCGCGTCATTTGGAACTGCCAATTTTGTATAATAGATTTAGAGGATTTTTTTATGGATTCGCAAAAATGCAAAATCTATGATGCTGAATTCTGAATGAGATTGATTGTTACCGAGTTAGAAGAAATGATAAGCTGGATGATTCCAACTTTCCAAGAGCAAATACTAGGGTTCGTTCTTTAAACCTCTGTTGTGGCTAATTAAAACTATCTATGTCCTAAATTGATCGACAAAAAGTTAAACTATCAATGTTCTTGCTGTTTCTAGTGAACTGATCTATCTTCTATCTCATTTCTACTCCTCCAGATTCTGTTGTGGCTAACTAAAACCAACTATGTGTAGCTATTTTGTGCAAAATTTACCTGATACAGATGCAAATTTCTCTCATTGAACCCCAAGATTCTATTCATGCTGAACTTAATGAATGAAATTACCCATTCAGCAGAAAACTATGGATACTACTGATCGTAGATACTTGGAGGAAGAAGATTCTTCAATGACAAAGATGATGAAGGGTACTGCTACTGGTTTGGCAGCTGGAACAATTTGGGGCACCATTGTTGCTACATGGTTGGATGTTCCTCGTGTTGAGAGAAATGTTGCTTTACCTGGTTTGATTAGGACATTAAGGATGATGGGTACCCATGGGTTGACTTTTGCTGCCATTGGTGGAGTCTACATTGGTGTTGAGCAATTGACACAGAATTACAGAATGAAGAGAGACTTTGTTAATGGAGCAGTTGGAGGGTTTGTTGCTGGTGCTGCCATTATTGGTTTTAAAGGTCAACATCATTTTCTTGTTTGCCCTAAATCTTTATGTATTGTAGAGATTTGAGATTTTACAGTTGTTTTTGGATGATATTCTTGGTGAAATGAAAGGGAAAAGTAAATAAGGACAACTGGAAAAATATGTAAAAAGCCTTATTTTCCTGTTTTTCTCCATTAAGTAAAAAAGAAATACCCATATATATATATATATATATATATATATATATATATATATATATATATATATATATAGCTTACTGGATTATGGTGTTGTTTCTTTTTGACTTAATGGGTAATGATATCTGTCTGGATAAAGTGTAAGGGTAAAATGGGCATTTAGGCATGATTCTTGTGGTGTGTTTTTAATTTTATTAATGAGGTGGCGTGTTGGGTTGTGTAGGTAAGAGCATTTCGACGGCACTATCCGCCGGAGCTGCACTTGCCGCCACTTCTGCCGCCATTGATGTTGGTGGTCAGACAACCAGAATGGATACGGGAAAGGAGTATTACCCTTATACTACCAAGAAAAGGGTTGATGCCAATTGAGTGGGACCCTGTTATGAAGGAGGAGGTTGCTGTTTTCTTTTTCTACTATTATTGTGATAAATGATTTCTCAACCTTTTGGATATTTGATTTTGGTGTATGTTTTGTTCTCATTTAATCACAGTTTACAAAGTCAAGACAGTTTGCTGAAATAAATTTACAGCAATTTTCTGTATTCAATAAGAATTATGCACATTCTGATTCCATTGTTTTTGTCACAAAACTTTTTCAATCACTTAGTTAGAGGGAATGGTAACACTCCTAGCATCTTTGTCACATCATTTTTTTGACTGTCACGGTATTTTTTTTTGCTTGCCACCTCGCTAACATTTTATTCTTAGCATTTCATAGGGAGTGGGAGCATTTTTTTTTTAATTTATGATTTTCTTTTTCAAATTTACATTAATTATATGATTTTTTTTTCAAATTTAAATAAATTATGTTTTTTCAATTTACGATTTTTTTTTTCAAATGTAAAATAAATTATATTTTTTTAATACACAAACATTTAATATTGCATATTTTTTTAAAGACAAACAACTAATATTAATAAAGGTTTGTAAATTTTAAAAACATAATTTACCTGTCGAACATATAAGAAGCTATTCAAATTGTACTTTAAAGGATTATAATCTCTTACTTTATTTATTTTTAAATGTTATTTTATTTGAATAACATACATTTTAGTCATATTTAATATGTTAATCAACTATATCATTTTAGAAAATTAGTGACAAAAAAAAAGTGTTGTAGGTTGATTTGATCTAATACGTTTAGATCCCATTGTCCAATCTATCTTTTTGTTAGATTTGGCTAACTTGGTCGTTAATATTAGCTAATTTTATTAGAAAAAAAAATAGAGAAAAAAAAATACACAAGTTGATGTAACTAGCAATATAATTGATAGGGAAAAAAAATCTAAAACAAAAATTATTTTCCTATATTTTATAGGAGTACACAATTCGAAAACCCAATCCGATTCACTTCAAAGAATTCCACGCGTCAAAAACTCATTGGATCTCTTGAATTTCTGTGGCCTTTCCATGGCATCACAACTAGCAATCTTCTCTTCCAAAACATTCCAGAGACTCCACTAATGGCGAGCATCAGTTGCTGTTGCTCATCTGCACTTTCTTCCCGAAGGTAAACTTCTCTCTATCAAATCCTTTCTTCTTTCCTTTCAAAATCCCCAAATCAATGCTCTCAATTCGTGTATTCTCAACTTTTAACTTCCTATGATTCCCTTCTTTTTTCTCAGTGAAAAAACGTCGCACACTCCTTTCTTCTCGAGGAAAATTAATTCGTTTTAACTTTCTAACTCAACTCCTGTGTTTGTTACTTCAAATTCAATATCAATCCTGCATAGAACCCTTGATAATTCAATTTCAAAAATTAACGACAATTACAACATTATTGGCATCAAATCATTTTTACATATCTGTATAAACAGCAATTTGGGGACACTGTCACTGAGATTCAATCGCGTCAACACAACACGACCTTTGCGTAGAAGTTTAAGAATCAACGCTGAAATTGATTATATAAACGCGGAAGAAGCAAAGAGACTTGTAGCAGAAGAAGGCTACTCCATTGTTGATGTTCGTGATAGAATTCAATTCGAAAGAGCTCACATAAAATCATGCAACCATGTTCCACTTTTCATTGAAAACAAGGACAATGATCCTGGTATATTACGTTACAAACTTCTATAATTGATTTTTATGTTGTAATTGGGTTGGTTTTTTAGTGGATAATATCTTAATAAGAAAAAAGATTGAAATTACATTGCTATGTTTGTTTTGTGTAGGAACTATAATCTATAGACAATTACATAACAACTTCTCGGGTTTGTTTTACGGGTTACCATTTACTAAGCCTAATCCAGAATTCGTGGAGTCAGTGAAGAGTCAGTTTTCACCTGACAGTAAAATTCTAATTGTTTGCCAGGAAGGACTACGGTAAGAATTTTTTTTATACTGTATCTATTTCCTATTATAGCATTTATCCATCAATGTCATCTAAATACAAAGCAAAAGTATAATATCGTAATAGAAAAAAATTATAAATAAACTTTTGTTGGTTTTTTTTTATTAAGATCTTCTGGTGCTGCAAATAAATTGGAAGAGGCTGGATTTAAGAATATAGCATGTATAACATCGGGACTCCAATCTGTAAAACCAGGTTCGAATTCAATTTCAAACATTTACAAATTTGCCCTTGTTTATTTTTTTTTTGAATAAAGAAAAAATAAATAAATATGGTTGGTTTTGATTGTTAGGAATGTTTGATGTTGTTGGGTCTACGGAGCTAAAAGACGCGGGCAAGGGCGGTTTGGTCCAAGTACAAGGAAAAATCTCGGCTGTTCTTGGAACCGTACTCATCTGTAAGTTGTAAATTGATTGACTTAATGGGGAAAGTACTTAATTCGTTAAGGTGTATATGTGTTTTTTTTACTTAATGCAGAAAGAACGACTTAATATAGAAAGTCAGAGAAATGAAACTTTCCTTATCATCGCTTTATTTTTTTACGAACTTTTCTCCATTTCTCGGACAGTGTGACGTTGTTTTCTCAAATATTTTTTAAATATGATTTGTTTATGGAATTTATTTATAGGTGCATATCTTTTCATAATGTTCTTTCCGGATCAAGCGGAGAAGATCATTGCATTGGTTCCTTCGAGTTAAGAAAGGGTATGAATTATGTTGAGATGAAAAGTTTTGTACATGTGTTAATGTGTTGTGATTTGAATTTGTTAATTTTATTTGATAATTTGAGTGAAGTAAGATTGTTGACAACATAGATGATAGATCATATGATCTTGTGATTGTGGTGATAGACTTGTAGAGTTTTAGCTCTAGTTGATTATTGATGTAATAGCGAGCATGTTAATCACATCAATTATAATTTGATTAAACTTAAATAAAAATATAATGTAATTGGCATGATTATGATAATATGTGCGTGTGCAAGTTTTTTTTTTTGAAGACTACAAATTTTTAATAGAGCTAATGCAACAATACAATTAGAAGGGAATTTGAGAATTTGAGAATCTTATTTATAATACTCTTGATGTCATATTTTTCAATTGATTTATAATACTTGATGTCATTTTTTATTGTAGGCCCCTCTTTAGAAAGGATTAGGTTAACATCACAGATATTTTACATAGAATACCATTGACTTTTGATTTTTTTATTTTTTAAAATGAAAAAGAAATGCTACCACAAGATAAACAATTGTAACTCTGTGTTCAAAAAATATATTATTTCGATAATTTTTAATGGTATTTTATGAAATAAAAAAAATATTTCATTACCCATTTTTATGCTATTCTTATTAAAAAAAATCAATGTGTGTTCATAGAAAAAATAAAAATAAATAGTTCCTTTTTTTCTTATTAGAAAGTAAATGTGAGGTCTATAAATGGACATTATTTCAGCCATATCACTACATCCTCACAAAAGTTCTCAGAATCATAAATACCCGATAGCCCCTTTTATGCTCTTATAGTAAAATGAAATTAGGGTTTGATTTTGAGATGATTTGGTTCTATGATTGACTTTGATAAATGTTGCTGTTTGATTTCAAAAATGTTTATGATTTTAGTTTGTATGTTCTAGAGCATATATGTCTTTTATTTTTGAAAAAAAAAATAATAATTTTAAAAGAAAATTAAAAATGAAGTGGTAGCAACATCCACAATAACAAAGCTTCTTTGTTGAGTTTTTCATATACCAACTTATGGTACCCACATATCTTGAAAAAACAAAACTCATTTTTGAAAACGAAAAAGCTCTCCACAATATAAGCTAAAATTCGATTACATTAAAAATACATTATGTTAAAATTCGATTAAATTACAACATTAACATTTTTTAAGAATACACATTCAAAATGTTATTTCAGAGAATAGGAGCCTTTGGAACTCGAAGCATTAGTGTGTGATGATGATATATTCATCAAGAAGATAAAAAAAATATAATAAAAAAAAAAAAAAAAAAGTTACAATGAGTTAGCAAAATCATACTCCACTCCATGTTAAGCCAAAAATGTTCGAAATCGAGTTTTAATTTTTATATATTTCCTTCGCTTCGTTGCACAATTAATGCTACTCTCCCTGTAAGCAGTACAATTGTCTAACATTCCCAGAGGCTGCAAAGACCATAACCATATACCAAAATAATTAATGACTACACACAATTATATATCACTATAAAAATACTTTCACAACTTTATTGATTCACTTACTAAACTATTGTTTTCTTACACTTTTAATAGTAATAACTTAATGACTAAATTTAAAAAAAAATAAAAATAAAAAATAAAAAACCCGGAAAAGAGTGGTCTTTTAAACTGTAAACAATATATAATGGTTTAATATCAAGTGTCGATAAAAAAAATACAAAGTTGGATTTTTTATTTACATTTTTTAGAATATTTATGTTAGCCAAGTTCAAGATATTTTTTAACCTCGCAAAAATAATAAAAAGTTGCTATCAGATTTTTTTTAACGAAAACCATTGGAGGCTATTTTTTCAACAGTTAAAGTGTAAAAAAAAAAAAAAAAAAAAGTCTTCGATGGGATTTGAATTGGCTGACCTATTTTTTGTACAGCTTATTTTATTTCCATTTTAAGAAATATTTATGCTAGACAATTCAAGATTTTTTTTTTTCAAATTGAAAATTGATTAAAAGTCATTACTTTAATGTCAAAAAAAGGTCTTTTTGTGTTGAAAAAAGTAAGAATGAGCAAAGCAATGGAATGGATCCCATGGTCATGTTTGAATGACATAATTGGAAAACTAAATAAAATTAAATTGATAAAAAATAAACTTTTATTAAATAAAGATATATCATTAAAACTAAATTGTATATAATCATAACTCACGTCATTTTAAATAAGTACTCTATAGGCATTCCAAAAGGCTAAAAAATACTATTATTTATCATTTAAAAAACTAAAAATTACTTATCTTAAAATCTTAAAATAGAATTATGATAAAAATAAATAAAAACTAATTTTAGTCATCTTAAAAAACAAAAAACTCCCCACTCCATTCCTTTATGGAAACCAAATATGTTTTTCAGATGCTGTTAATGTTAAAGGAAGATTATTAGTTTATTACCATATAACCAGTCTTTAAAGTAGACATGAAGTGCAGTTGATAATTCCCTCTTTTTGGTATCTTCCAGTTGTGATTCTTTCAATATTTGTTTAACCTCCACCAAATTCTTGTCCTATCAATCAAAACCAAAACAATTAAATGACTAGAATTTTAAAATAAAATAAAAGTGGCTAAACATACATTTCTGTGCTGAGATGACAAATAGACATCAGGCAATGGAAATGGATTGTCTTTTGTGGGCCCAGATTCTTTTTCACCTTGAAGCCATTTTGGAATCTGTAACAAAAACAACAAAAATCAGTAATATAATAAAAAAGGTAACACATATGCTTCACTTTGTGTATTTCTCTTTTGCTATGTAAAGATCAGTAGTCAAAAGGATTTGGAAAGCAAATAATGACATATGATAGAATTTTTGACCTTTACACTACTTTTTTGTAAATTAATGTTTGTTTTACAAACATATTTGAAATTATACTACAAATACTTGTAAAATATAGTATTTAAACTATCTGTTTATTAACTTCTAAAAGGACCAAATCGAAAAAAATGGAAAAATGTAAGGTCATTTTCAGGAAAAAGAATAAAGTTGATGTTTAAGCGAGAAAAAACACAAAAATATAAGGTCTTTGACGATATTAACCCTAAAATAAAAACGCTATTTGTTTAAAATTATTTTTTTATAACTAACTAACTACTTTTAAGTAAAAGAACGATTATAAATATTTAGATAACCTTTTTTTTAATAAAAGGGTAATTTCAGTTTTCTTTAATGTGAAGAAAATGCTTGAAATTGTATTCCATGGGCTTCTAAAGATTTTTAATATCCATCAGTCATGATTTTATGAATTCCAACAAAGGAATGGAATGGAATTGAATTCCAAATTCCATGGAATCCAATAAATCAGGTGTCACTAACCAAAGTTCATGTGTATTTGACTATTTGTGTGTGTGTGTGTATTACACACAGAAAGATTATATTCAAGTTCAACAGCAAAAAAAACACAAACTTACCAAAAAGTTGGTAAACTGATCTGTTTCTAAGCAAGTAGCAGACTCTGTTTGACAATCAGACACACCAGCAGGATGAGACATGGAATCATGTGGGTCCACCAAACCCAATGCAATTGGCTCATTCCATCTGTTAGGAACACTCTCAACACCAACTTCTTTCATGTGCTCTTCCAACTCTGGGTAAAATGTATTATATGGTGCGACCTGGCATCCATCAAAACATACCTCACATCATCAACTTTCATATATCAAACTAACAATTACAAAAAAAGGTTGCAGTTGCATAAATGATAAAAGTAAAACATACCTGAAGTTTATGGTTGTCACCAACAATAAGTGGTTGCTGATTCACCCCCAAAAAGAATACACATTCGCGACAATTAGCAATGCAGATACGCTTTGCTACTGAAATCACATGGACTCTTTCACAATGCTCAATCCTTACAGCCTGAGAAGAAGACAAACAATGATACTAAATGAGGGCAAATTTGTAAAAAGTTAGGGCTTAATGGGAAAAGCTTCCTTTCTATGACTTTCTTTGTTAAGGTTTTAAAAGGGTAGTTTAGTCGTTTGCACAAATAAGGGAGGATTGAAACCATATGTGTACCTTCCCAACAGCACCAAGCACTATTGTCGCATCAGAGCATCCATATATTGTGGCATATCTCAAAGGAGCCAAGATGTAAATAACAGATTCATGGCAATTTATAATCTGCAGAAATTGAGAGCAACATTTCAATTAAAGAAAAAGTAATAGTGTTCGTATATTAAAAGAAAAGATAGAACCTCACAGAAAGCTAACCTTTACAAAAGAGCTTTTGAGTTCAGATGGTTGCTTTACATATGATTGTTTGGAAATCCCCTCAATAAAACTGGAACTCTTAGTACTACTTGAGGCCTTCATTGTGTTTCCATAAGCATCAGCCATCATAGCATCCTGATCAGAAGCATTACTTGGCCCATTCTCTTTTGCAGCAACTCTTTCAGAGATATGTTCCAATGCAGAAGAAATGTTCTGTATAATCCAATCATGAACCTGTGATGCATGAACTGGGGCTGCGGGCATATCAGGATCTGAATTAGCAAAAAATGGAGCATTTTGGCTCAATGGAATCTTCTGTGATCCTTTTTCGCCAAAATATATCAGAAAATCAAGATGCTCAAAGTTTTCCATTGTCAAAACCTGGAAACATCGCAGATTCATCAAAACATCAAATTAGAATAAGAATTAAGAAATAAGATGGTGGATCTAAGATGTAGTAGCTATAAGTGACAAACCAGTGAATCTTCGCCTTCACCTTGACCTTCCACAGAGTCAGCCAACAGAGATATTATGTTGCCTAAATGCTTCTGTAGATACGATAGTTGATGAGCTTCTTCATCAGCTTGTGATGGCATAGAACGCCGTACGTTGCTGCGTGCAAGCTGGTTAATGCAACATCAAACTTTTATTCTATTATCCAAAATCACAGATTTATGTTTGATCATGGCTAGCACATCAGTCAAAAGCTAAGCAGCAAATTAGAGATTAAACCATCCACGGAAATTCGTGAAATTCTCTAGTTACAACTAACAGATAAAGTAGAGACAATCAATGGAATCACCTGTAACGGCGTAAGAGCAGATAAAAAGCCATCGAATGCAGAAGTAGATGGCCAAACATCCGCAATAGCAGCGGAATCCTTATGTCCTCTAGGAAGCAAACGCTTGTACGACTGTATGTACAGAAAAATAATGAGATCGTAGACATTGACGCCAACGGAATCAATCTCGTCAGGTTTAGCCGTCACAAGCGGGTCCGAATCGAAGGGGTGAACAGAAGCGATTATCTCAAAGACAAGTCGGGCGTGTTCTGGGGAGATCTGTAGCGTTTCAGATAGAACTGCGGAGCTAATGCGGTTTGGTTGATCTTTGGCAACTGGATGTTGAAGAAGTTTGTCACGGAGAGAGGTTAGGGTTTGTGTGGCGTCTGTGAAGATGAGTTTCTGCAAAGGGATGAGACCATGCTCGAATGGTTCACGGCGTGGATGTATGTAGAGAGAAGGTGGTGGAGGTGGTGTTGAGGGTTGCTCCGGTGGTGGTGTCTCCGTCATGGCTATGGTGGGGAAATGGATCTGGAGGTGATGAATGTGTGTGGGAGTGAGAGTATTAGGACAGGGAGAGGGGGAAATGTGACAATATGAGGTCAAATGCGAGATGTAAATGTTATTGGTTAATGATGGATTAATCACTAATAATGAAAAAAAAAATACTAGATTAATTCTTAGACAAAACTGCGTTTTTTGTGCCTGTGGTTATCCAAAAATTGTGGATAAGGTCCAAATTGTTTTCAAGTTGCATGGTTGGTCCAAAACATGAAACTTCTTGTGGTTTTGGTCCCTGGACTTAACTCCCGTCTATTTCCTTCCGTTTAGTGTAGCACGTGCTCTCCATGTGAGGGTAATTTCGTCTTTTCATATGTATTGCACATTACCGCCAATTGAAAGCTCTACAGGCTATTTGTGTATATCATCCCTAATTATCAGTTGGCTACTCCTATTCCTTCACCCACCTTTGACGACGTGAAGATAAAAAAACCCTAATCACAAACCCTTTTCCTGATCGAGCTTCAATCTGTTGTTGAAATTTCGCAAATGGTTCTCACAATGTGGTCCATCAGAGCGCACGGTGAAGAAATTGATACCAACCAAATTTATGGTAAGATGCTCTGTATTTGATCACGTTCTTACACTTTTGAAATCTAAAAATCTTTTTTTGTTTTTTTTTTAAGTTGGACATCCAACCATGTTCAGTAGTGAACTTCATCATGGTGGGAAGTTCACAAAGTTTCCAGGCATCAAGTATATTGAAGGGGTTGTAACATACATTGACGTGGTCGATATAGAAGAATTCTCAGTACACGAAATGGACTCCATCATGTTAGATTTAGGGTATGTTGTTCCACCTGTCATCTACTACCATTTCCGTTTGCCTAATGAGGGTTTGGATTTTGGACTAAGAGCTCTAGGTAATGATGATGATGTACGCAACCTATCAAAATATGTGAGTGAGAACAAACTGATAAAAGTGTACACAGAGCATGGAGAAACAACGTTAGTTACCTATTTCATGTCCCCAAATGGTCCTAGAAAGGTTATAATAGAAGAGATAGAAGATGAGGAACCACCTCAGCCCGTATCCCCTACTGTTGGTCCTCACTTGGTGGAATCTGAAGTTTGTAAGGGTAGAGTAGGGTTGACCTTGGCAAGGTATGGGTCTTTCACACCTGAGTTGAGTAGGGGCAGAGGTTGGAAACCTACCCAAGGTAGCTCATCATGTAGTAAAAAGCTTTGCTTGGATTGGGTAGATAAAGGAGGAATAGGTGTTGTTGAAGGTGATCAAGTTGACCTTGTGACTACTAATGCTGATGTAGAAATTGTTGAAAAATCAGTGAATGAAGGTGTAGAGGAGGGACATACCACTGCAAATGAGGTTGTAGAGGAGGGGCAACCTATTGCAATTAAGGGTGTAGATGAGGGGTGTACTACTATGAATAAGCAACACCAATCAAATGAAGTCCCTTTTGAAAACGACTATAGTGTAGAAGAGGAATTGTTGGAAGATTTTGACCCTTTCTATGGGGTTGAATTTAATGAAAGTATTCCAAAAAAATCATCCAACATAACTGATGTAGATGCAAGTAGTGATGATGATTTAGAGAGCAGTGAAGATAGTGACTTTATGGTTGATGAAGATAACCTAATTCCGGATATTGAAGTAGACATGGAGAATTTTCACATGAGTATAGACACGGATGCGGAGTACTTAGGGAGTGAGTATAAGTTTCATGAGTGTAATGATGTTCAAGAGGAAGTAGAGGATATAGAGGTTATTAACAATGATGAATGGGATTCTATGGGTGAAGATTCAGACAATGATAGGAAAAGAAGGGAAATCATCAAACAGTTAGGCAAGGAGAGAGTGTGTTCTCATGGTGAAGTGCACAAGGTGGCCTTCCATGTAGGACAGAAATATAACTCAAAAAAAGAACTAAAGGAAAAAATTGATATGCATGCATTGGAGACTAGAAGAAATATTTGTTTTACAAAAAATGACAAACATAGGTTGACATCTGTTTGTAAGGGAACTGTGGTAGTCAATGCAAGTGGGGTTGGTGGACCTACCACAAAAAAGGTAAAGGGCAAAGAAGTAATTGAAGTAAAGGCCAAGTGTACTTGGAGACTCCACGTATCTAGGGCAAATGATAATGTGTACTGGTTTGTAAAGACATATCATTCGCAATCACATCTGCCTTCAGTCCCGAAAAATCAAATATTGCACAGTCACCTTCATTTCGAAAAAGATTATGGATCAGATTGAATCAAATCCTGGAGTGCCAATTCGTGCAATTCAAGAGGAGCTACATAGGAAGTATGAGGTTAGTATTTCAGGTGAAAAAGTTTTTAGGGCTAAAGCTCTCGCAACAAAAATGGTGGTTGGAGACTATACTAAACAGTATGCAGTTTTAAGAGATTATGTGTTAGAGTTACAAGCAACAAATGTGGATACAACTGTAAAAATGCAAGTGGAGTCTGAGCCTAACTGTAACAACTCAACCAGGCAATTCAAAAGGATGTATGTGTGCTTAGGAGCTTTAAAGAAAGGGTTTAAGATTGGGATGAGGGATTTTCTGGGTTTGGATGGTGCCTTCATGAAAGGACCATTCCCAGGTCAGATTCTTACAGGTGTTGGGGTTGATTCCAACAATGGAATCTATCCCCTGGCATATGCAATTGTGGAGACTCTGAACACTGATAGCTGGAAATGGTTTTTAGAATGTCTTGGAGATGACTTAGACATGCATGCTAACTCAAACTTCACATTTATCAGTGACAGACAGAAGGTACTTTTGTGGTTAAAATATTTTACTAGACAACTAACTTATACTTACATACTAATTTAGCCATTTACTTCATGTAAACATGGTCTCATACTTGCTATTGCACACATATTTCCTTGTGCTGAACATAGATATTGTCTAAGGCTTATCTATGAGAATATGAGAAAAGTATGGAGGACTACGGAGTACAAGGAACATTTGTGGAATTGTGCTAAAGCCATAACCATCCCAGAGTTTGAAACACTGATGAGAGAGTTCAGATCCTATGACGTGGAAGCGTATGGATGGCTTATGAAAATCCCTCCCCATCATTGGGCTAGAAGGCATTTCTCAAGTAATTACTTATTATTATAATTTTATATATTTACATTATTTCCCATTGATTTTACTTACCAACATGTACTATATAATAACAGGTAGGGAAATGTCAGATATGTTGTTGAATAATTTGTGTGAAATTTTCAACAGTAAGCTCGTAAATGGGAGGGATAAACCAATAATAACCTGTTTGGAGTTCATAAGGGAATATCTTATGAAAAGAGTATGTAATGTGATGAAGGTGATCAACAAGTGCACAGGTCCACTCACACCTACTGGTGAAAGGCTGTTACAGGCAAACATATCAAGTGCTTCACAGTACACTGCAAGATGGAATGGAGTGAGTAAGTACCAGGTTAAAGGTCCATGGCATGATCAACATGTTGTGGACATGGGGCAGATGACTTGCAGCTGCAGGAAATGGGAGTTGACATGCATGCCCTGCAAGCATGCAATTGCAACAATCAATGAAATGGCAGACAATGGTGAGAAAGTATGAGAACTATACACCTATGTGCATAAGGTGTATTGGCTAGAAACATGGAAAAGCATGTACTCTTTCACAGTCGACCCTATCAAAGGAAGGAGCATGTGGCCTAAGAGTGATTGTCCAACAACCCTTACCCCTCCACCACACCACATGTAACGCCCCGTTCCTGGTACGTATTTAATTTGATTAAATGTTTCTTTTTGTAAGAGCTACTCGGCGAGTTGTAGCCCTAACTCGCCGAGTAGATGTCGAATTGGACGCGGGCTTTAAGTGATCTACTCGGCGAGTCCACGCCTGGACTCGGCGAGTAGGCCAGTCAGGAGGAAACCCTAATCCTTAGGATTTGCACCCTATTTAAACGTCCTTATAGCCCCATCTCAGCCTCCATCACCCTCAGAGCATTCCTTATTGAAACCCTAGTCTCCATTGGTGAGTTTGAGTGATTGTTGCCTTGTGAAGGGACTTTTGGTGCACATTGGAGCAAGTGGAAGAAGGAAGGGGTTGAATAGCTCAAGGAAGGGGACTTAGATCCAGAACACATTCATTTGTGGTCACCCATTCTGGTAATAAAGTTTCCATCTTGATTATTGATCTATTAGATCTTGTTTGTCCCTAAATTGTTGCTTTTAAGCCCTAAAACCCTAAATCCTTGGTAGAGAAACCTTATGGTTGGGCTATACTTCAGATCTGGACCCTCGTTACCTTCTAGAGTTGTAAAGTCTCAGTTATGTTCGTGATTGAGGTCCCTCTTGAGCTTAGAACCCCATTAAGAGCTTAGTTTTGACATTTGGAGCCCTTAAAGCTATGCATACATGTAAAGTTTGCAACTTTACGTGATAAGCATGCCCTAGAAGCCTAGATCTGTGGTTTGGATCCGCTGCATGGCTCAAACCAGGTCTGTATGGAAAAAGGACTGAATGAACTCGGCGAGTAGAACGCTGGACTCGGCGAGTCCTATGAACATAGCCGTGAACTCGGCGAGTTGGTTGAGCAACTCGGCGAGTTCGTTGAAGATTGCCTTGAACTCGGCGAGTTGTTAGAAGACTCAGCGAGTTGGCTAGGGTTTCTTCCAAATCTTGGCCACGTATGAACTCGACGAGTTAAAAAGGGAACTCGACGAGCCAATCAAGGATTTCACGACTTCTCGAGTTCAGGAAGGACTCGACGAGTCGGTGATCTGCACTCGACAAGTCGAGTCAACATAGACCGTTGACTTTGACTGTGGACTTTGACTTGGACCAAGGGTTGACCAGTTGACTTCTGATGGTTTCTGGTAATTGGGAGATTTATGAAAAAGGTTTGTATGGTACCTATAGGTGGTGGAGTTCGTGTTGGACCCAGGAGTTGAGCCTTCTTATTTCTGACGACAGTTGCGAGGTGAGTTATCCTCACTATACTAAGGGGTCTAAGGCACCAAGGTCGGCCCATTGGATATGATATCCTAGTAGTTGTATTATGTTGAGTATGAATTAGTTATGCATGCTAGTTTGATACGCTAGAGGGTAGGTCTGTAGGACTACCTGTGATACTGATTGATTGTCTGCATGTGCATTATCTGTTACATGTTGATATGTTATGTGGGATGGGTTGAGGTTGTACTGCTCCGTGCGGTAGCCAACAAACCCTAGAGTATTCCAGATATGAGTTGAGGGCCCGATAGGCATTCCAGACTCATACTGAGGACTTGGGAGCATTCCAGATACGAGCTGAGGGCCCGGTAGGCATTCCAGACTCGTACTGAGGGCTCGGTGGCATTCCAGATACGAGCTGAGGGCCCGGTAGGCATTCCAGACTCGTACTGAGGGCTCGGTGGCAATCCAGATGTGAGCTGAGGGCCCGGTAGGCATTCCAGACTCACACTGTGGGCCCAAGGGTATTCCAGTCTGTAAAGCTGTGGACCCGTTATGTGCTGTTCTGCTCGGTTTGTTATGATATGTCATGGTGTGACATGGTTATGTGGACTGTATGTGTATCGGTATTTTGGGGGTAACTCACTAAGCTTTCGGGCTTACAGTTTCAGTTTATTGTTTCAGGTACATCAGGGGATCGCGGCAAGGCGAAGGCATGATCGTACAGCTCCTGCTATTATGTTATGTTTCTGGGAAAACTCTGATATAAATGTATTTTGAAAACAAAGTTGTAATGTTTTGATAAATTCGACATGTTTTGAAAGTTTAAATTTGGCTTGAATTTTTGGGTGTTACAAGTTGGTATCAGAGCCTTGGTTTGAGTGAATTGGAGGAACACTCGTGTGACTCCAGTCTCAAATCAAGGAAAGGATTTTCAAAATGATTTTTCAAAAAGGTTTTCAAAATAAATAAAGGAGGATGCAGGGCGTACGATCAGCCGGAGCCAGTATGTAGACCCCAAAATACCATACAAGTTATTTGATTATACGATATGATAGAACAACATGTTAGTGCTAGGCTAGGGATCTTCAGGAATTGCATGATAGAATTGCCTGAATACATGATGCCTGCTAGCCTAGGGTTTCCTTTATGTGAGATTAACATCATTACTGTAGTTGTCTAATGTATGCATCCCAGTTGTACATAATTAAGATCTTATAGCTTGAGAATGTTTGATTTGACCTTATGTTCTGTTCTTGTTTGATTGGGGGCTTGGGGTAGGATTGGATATTCTAAAGTCTATAGGGTCCAGCGTTATGCATGGCTAGCATACATTAGTGCTGCAGGGTTGGTGGAAGTTTCATGGATAGGAGGGATTGAGTGAGACCGGGAGGTCAGTTATAAGATATTTAGCATTCCTCTAGGAGTGAGGATTGAGCGCTCGCCATGTTGTGCATATTGTTAGGGTGTTGTGGTGATACTTGGGGCAAATATGGGTAGGTGTGGAAGGTAGTAGGGGCCCATGCTACTGAAAGCAAAGGACCTATACGCGTGTCAAGTAAGTAACAATCCCTAGGGTTAGTAGGGAGTTGGCTCCCAGTGATTTATATGAATTATCTGATAACTGGTGATATGTTTCAGAATGGTGATGACGAGGCGCTTCGTGGCTGGATCCGGTTCGGGATCAGGATCAGGGGACAGAGGCCAGGAGGGGCCGACAGCACCTGAGCCAGTGGTGCAGATGGGTACAGAGGAGTTGGATGCCAGGATTCGAGAGATCCTGCATGATGAGGTTGCTGCTGCATTCCGGGCTCAGTTACCGGAGATGTTCGGGTCGATCAAGACCGCCATGGTGGAGTATTTTGATGAGCGTTATGCAGCCCTTGCAGAGACAGCCGCCGCAGCAGCTGCATCAGCTGTATCAGCGACGGGAGGAGGAGTTGGTAGAGGTTTTCAGTACAGGGACTTCGATAACACGAAGCCCCCTATTTTTGATGGGACGCAGGATCCCATCAAGGCTATGAGGTGGATTTCAGATGTGGAGGGGTGTTTCTTCACCTGCTCGTGTCCTGCTGACCAGAAGGTCAGGTGTGCTCTGAACCTGCTTAGGTCTGGGGCCAAGGACTGGTGGAGACTTGCGACTGGGTCGTACTCTGATGATCAGAGAGCTGCTGTTACTTGGGAGCAGTTCAAGGATATGTTCCGCGCCCGTTACATTCCACGAGTTGAGCGGGAGCGATTGGCACAGGAGTTTTTGAGTTTGAGACAGGATGGGGAGTCGGTGACGGAGATCATCCGGATGTTCACTGAGAGGGCGATGTTTTGCCCGGAGTTTGCTTCAGAGCAGGCCCAGATGACCCGTTATCTGAGCATGCTCAAGACGGATATCCGTCAGTTTGTGTCTACCCAGCGATGTGATACTCTTCTAGAGTTGCAGGAGGCCGCCAGACGGCGTGAGTTAGAGATTGAGCAGCAGTTGAGAGAACAGCGGCAGGCCCCGGCACATTCTCAGCCGGCGCCGAAGCGGTCTAAGACCACTGATACTAGGACCGGGGGTCAGCAGAGCCGCACATGTGGGAAGTGTGGCAAGGGTCATTCTGGTGTGTGTCGAGCTGGTAGTGGATGCCACAAGTGTGGCAAGGAGGGGCATTACGCGAAAGACTGTCGCCAGGCCGCTCCAGTTCAGAGTATGAGGTTATGTTACCATTATGATCAGGTTGGCCATTTGAAGGCCAACTGCCCGTTACTCGCCGCCAAACCGGCGCAGGCTCCAGCGCCGGCTACTTTGAGGATCACGGATGGGAGACCAATCAGGGCAGAGCCTCCAAAGGCTCAGGGTCGTGCCTTCCAGCTTACAGCGGAGGAGGCCAGAGCAGCACCAGATGTGGTTGCTGGTACGTTTTTAGTGAACTCCTTGCCTGCTTTGGTCTTATTTGACTCGGGGGCGAGTCGTTCCTTCGTATCTCAGACATTTAGTAGGGAGTTCAGTGCGCCAGTGGGCGAGTTAGAGTGTCCGTTGCGAGTGTCTATCGCCAACGAACACGGGGTTTCTGCTTCTTCAGTTTATCAAGGGTGTGACTTGGAGATTTTCGGGGTGTCATTTCCGATAGATTTGATTCCGATTCCCATGGGGGAGGTATGCGTGATTGTAGGCATGGATTGGCTCAATCGATTCGGTGCCATGATCGACTGTGAGGGGCAGCGAGTAGTAGTTCGAACCCCAAGTGGGGGAGAACTGATTGTATATGGCGAGGGCACAAGAGTGGGATCAGGGTTTTGTTCAGCTGCCAGGGCACGACAGTACATTCAGCACGGGTGTGCAGGTTATCTAGCGTATGTGGTAGATACGCGAGCCAGGGATCAGATTTCGGTTTCCGACGTACCGGTGGTCAGGGAGTTCGCAGACGTATTCCCGGAGGAGTTACCAGGGATACCTCCAGAGAGGCAGGTCGAGTTCAGGATCGACCTGGTGCCAGGTGCGGCCCCTATTGCTAAGGCGCCGTACCGATTGGCACCGCCAAAGATGCAGGAGCTGTCATCGCAGCTGCAGGAACTGCTGGGCAAGCAGTTCATTCGACCTAGCAGTTCTCCATGGGGAGCACCGATACTTTTCGTCCGGAAGAAGGACGGTTCGCACCGGATGTGTATCGATTACCGGGAGTTGAATAAGTTGACGGTGAAGAACCGTTATCCACTCCCGAGGATAGACGATCTCTTCGACCAGTTACAGGGTGCATCTTGGTTTTCCAAGATAGACTTGAGGTCTGGGTATCATCAGGTCAGGGTCAGAGAGGAGGATGTGGAGAAGACCGCGTTCCGAACTCGTTATGGACATTACGAGTTCGTGGTGATGCCATTTGGGCTCACCAACGTGCCAGCGGTGTTCATGGACCTGATGAATCGGGTCTGTAGACCGATGCTTGATCGCTCGGTCATAGTGTTTATAGATGATATCTTGGTGTATTCCAAGACCCGAGAGCAGCATGAGGAACATCTGCGAGAGCTGTTGGGAGTTCTAAGACGGGAACGGCTGTACGCCAAGTTCTCGAAGTGTGAGTTTTGGTTACGGGAGGTCCAGTTCCTCGGACGTCTCGTTAACCAGGAGGGGATTTTGGTCAATCCGGCCAAAATCGAGGCGGTTATGCAGTGGGAGGTTCCGAAATCTCCCTCAGATATTAGGAGCTTTCTGGGGTTGGCAGGGTACTACCGGAGGTTCATACGGGACTTCTCCAAGATTGCAGTGCCCCTCACTCGTCTGACAAGGAAGGGAGTGGATTTCCGATGGGGTCCCGAGCAGCAGAGGGCGTTTGAGACCCTCCGTCAGCATTTGTGCGAGGCTCCAGTATTGACACTCCCGGAGGGAGTCGAGGATTTTGTGGTGTTCTGTGATGCATCCATCACAGGTTTAGGGGCGGTCCTCATGCAGAGAGGACGAGTGATAGCCTACGCATCGCGGCAGCTGAAGCCGCATGAGACGAGATACCCTACGCATGACTTGGAACTGGGGGCGGTGGTGTTCGCCCTCAAGATATGGAGACACTACCTCTATGGGGTCCGTTGTACCATTTACACGGATCACAAGAGCTTGAGACATATCACGGATCAGCCGAACCTGAACATGAGGCAACGCAGGTGGCTGGACGTAGTCAAGGACTACGATTGCGAGATCCTTTACCATCTTGGTAAAGCGAATGTAGTGGCGGACGCTTTGAGCCGCAAGTCAGCAGGGTTTTCCACCCCAGCGGTATGTATGAGGATAGCGGTGGATTCTCCGCTGGTGAGTTTGATCAGAGATGCCCAGGTTGAGGGCATCCGCCGGGAAAATTGGAAGCTGGAGAGGATCAAGGGCGAGAACACCCGGTTTGTGCAGGATAGTCGGGGACTATTAACCCGATGCGGTCGGGTTTGGGTTCCAATGACGGGTGGGGTTAGGCAGAAGGTTATGGAGGAGGCTCATAAGTCTCATTTCTCTATTCACCCGGGGGCTACCAAGATGTATCGAGATTTGAGTTTGAGCTATTGGTGGCCGTGCATGAAGAGGGAAATCGCTTGGTACGTTGAGAGGTGCTTGACCTGTAGGATGGTCAAGGCCGAGCATTAGTGGCCGCATGGAAAGCTGCAGCCCCTAGAGATTCCCATGTGGAAATGGGAACAGATCACGATGGATTTTATTACCAAATTGCCGAAGACGGCAAAGGGGTTTGATGCTATATGGGTCATCGTGGATCGATTGACCAAGAGCGCCCATTTCTTGGCTATACGAGAGGGCTCATCGGCCGCGAAATTGGCCGAATTGTACGTTCGGGAGATCGTGTCTCGCCATGGGGTTCCTGTCTCCATTGTCTCTGATCGGGATGTCAGGTTTACCTCCCGCTTCTGGCAAAAGTTTCACGATGAGCTGGGCACGCGATTGCACTTCAGCACAACATTCCACCCGCAGACAGACGGCCAGAGCGAGCGGACTATTCAGACCCTCGAGGACATGTTGCGGGCATGTGTCATTGATTTCGGTGGGAGCTGGGATTCTCACCTACCGCTTGCGAAGTTCGCCTACAACAACAGCTATCATTCTAGCCTTGGCGCCCCGCCATTCGAGATGTTGTACGGGCGGAGATGTCGCACCCCGGTTTGTTGGGGCGAAGTTGGGCACAGGGTGATGGGTAGTACGGAGGTAGTCTTGCAGACTACCGAAAAGATCCAGCAGGTTAGACAGCGTTTGCAGACCGCTCAGAGTCGGCAGAAGAGTTATGCCGACAAACGCCGATCCGAGTTGGAGTTTCAGGTGGGTGACATGGTCCTCTTGAAGGTATCACCCTGGAAGGGTGTCGTCATATTCCGGAAGATGGGCAAGCTGGGCCCCAGGTTCATTGGTCCTTTTAGGGTTTTGGCCCGGGTGGGTCGGGTCGCCTATCGATTGGATCTCCCGGCAGAGCTTAGCCAGATCCACAACACTTTCCATGTTTCTCAGTTGAGGAAGTGTTTGGTGGACGAGTCAGCAGTAGTACCCATGGAGGATATTCAGGTTGATAGCAGCCTGAATTATATCGAGAGACCAGTTGCGATCTTAGATCGAAAGGCGAAGACCTTGAGGAACAAGGTGGTTCAGTTAGTGAAGGTGCAGTGGCAGCACCGGAAGGGTTCAGAGTGGACGTGGGAGTTCGAAGAGGAGATGCGGGGGCATTACCCGGAGTTGTTTTCAGATGCAGCAGCAGCAGACTTCGAGGATGAAGTCTGAGACAAGTGGGGGAGAATTGTAACGCCCCGTTCCTGGTACGTATTTAATTTGATTAAATGTTTCTTTTTGTAAGAGCTACTCGGCGAGTTGTAGCCCTAACTCGCCGAGTAGATGTCGAATTGGACGCGGGCTTTAAGTGATCTACTCGGCGATTCCACGCCTGGACTCGGCGAGTAGGCCAGTCAGGAGGAAACCCTAATCCTTAGGGTTTGCACCCTATTTAAACGTCCTTATAGCCCCATCTCAGCCTCCATCACCCTCAGAGCATTCCTTATCGAAACCCTAGTCTCCATTGGTGAGTTTGAGTGATTGTTGCCTTGTGAAGGGACTTTTGGTGCACATTGGAGCAAGTGGAAGAAGGAAGGGGTTGAATAGCTCAAGGAAGGGGACTTAGATCCAGAACACATTCATTTGTGGTCACCCATTCTGGTAATAAAGTTTCCATCTTGATTATTGATCTATTAGATCTTGTTTGTCCCTAAATTGTTGCTTTTAAGCCCTAAAACCCCAAATCCTTGGTAGAGAAACCTTATGGTTGGGCTATACTTCAGATCTGGACCCTCGTTACCTTCTAGAGTTGTAAAGTCTCAGTTATGTTCGTGATTGAGGTCCCTCTTGAGCTTAGAACCCCATTAAGAGCTTAGTTTTGACATTTGGAGCCCTTAAAGCTATGCATGCATGTAAAGTTTGCAACTTTACGTGATAAGCATGCCCTAGAAGCCTAGATCTGTGGTTTGGATCCGCTGCATGGCTCAAACCAGGTCTGTATGGAAAAAGGACTGAATGAACTCGGCGAGTAGAACGCTGGACTCGGCGAGTCCTATGAACATAGTCGTGAACTCGGCGAGTTGGTTGAGCAACTCGGCGAGTTCGTTGAAGATTGCCTTGAACTCGGCGAGTTGTTAGAAGACTCAGCGAGTTGGCTAGGGTTTCTTCCAAATCTTGGCCACGTATGAACTCGACGAGTTAAAAAGGGAACTCGACGAGCCAATCAAGGATTTCACGACTTCTCGAGTTCAGGAAGGACTCGACGAGTCGAGTCAACATAGACTGTTGACTTTGACTGTGGACTTTGACTTAGACCAAGGGTTGACCAGTTGACTTCTGATGGTTTCTGGTAATTGGGAGAGTTATGAAAAAGGTTTGTATGGTACCTATAGGTGGTGGAGTTCGTGTTGGACCCAGGAGTTGAGCCTTCTTATTTCCGACGACAGTTGCGAGGTGAGTTATCCTCACTATACTAAGGGGTCTAAGGCACCAAGGCCGGCCCATTGGATATGATATCCTAGTAGTTGTATTATGTTGAGTATGAGTTAGTTATGCATGCTAGTTTGATACGCTAGAGGGTAGGTCTGTAGGACTACCTGTGATACTGATTGATTGTCTGCATGTGCATTATCTGTTACATGTTGATATGTTATGTGGGATGGGTTGAGGTTGTACTGCTCCGTGCGGTAGCCAACAAACCCTAGAGTATTCCAGATATGAGCTGAGGGCCCGATAGGCATTCCAGACTCATACTGAGGACTTGGGAGCATTCCAGATACGAGCTGAGGGCCCGGTAGGCATTCCAGACTCGTACTGAGGGCTCGGTGGCATTCCAGATACGAGCTGAGGGCCCGGTAGGCATTCCAGACTCATACTGAGGGCTCGGTGGCAATCCAGATGTGAGCTGAGGGCCCGGTAGGCATTCCAGACTCACACTGTGGGCCCAGGGGTATTCCAGTCTGTAAAGCTGTGGACCCGTTATGTGCTGTTCTGCTCAGTTTGTTATGATATGTCATGGTGTGACATGGTTATGTGGACTGTATGTGTATCGGTATTTTGGGGGTAACTCACTAAGCTTTCGGGCTTACAGTTTCAGTTTATTGTTTCAGGTACATCAGGGGATTGCGGCAAGGCGAATGCATGATCGTACAGCTCCTGCTATTATGTTATGTTTCTGGGAAAACTCTGATATAAATGTATTTTGAAAACAAAGTTGTAATGTTTTGATAAATTCGACATGTTTTGAAAGTTTAAATTTGGCTTGAATTTTTGGGTGTTACACCACAAGCAGCCAGGAAGACCAAAAAAGAAAAGGAGGCAGACTGCTGATGAGAAGAGTAGAGTGTAAGCCAAAGTCAGAAAGAGAACCCACAACAAGGTCAATGTGAAAGTTAGAAGCTAACTAGGAAATTTGTGAGTGTGACATGTAGTAAGTGTAAGAACAAGGGCCATAATGCCAGGACATGCAAGGGTAAGGGGGGAAAATGGAGGTACCAATCAAGCAAATGAAGTTTGAAGTGTTGCAAGGGTAGGCTACTAGATTTTGTGTTTTATTTGTGGTTGTAATAGTTGGTAATGTTTTAAAACTCTAGTTATTAAGTAATATTTATGCCCTTTTGAACTTGGTTATGTACTAGTTATGCACTTTTGAACATGGTTATGCAATAGCTATGTAATTTTGGTACTGCTTAATGGTAATGTTTGGTTTTTGTTTTGTTAAAGCAGCTTTTGGTAATGTACTTTCTGGTATTCTGTTATGGTTAACATCATAGCCAATATTAACATTTTCACCATTACACCATACACTATTATCATAACCATTTCAACTGAGACAATTTATAACAAAAACTACTAAGACAATTTATAACATAAACTAACACTTTCATTAGAACAAGTTACCATTGATAACCAAAAACTAACACTTTCATTAGAACAAGTTACCATTGATAACCAAAAACTAACACTTTCAGCTTACAATTTATAACAAAAACTAACACTTTCAGCTTACAAAAACTAACACCAAAACACAACATTACAACAATCTTCCAAAAACTACACCCTAACATGTAAGCCCTAATTCCTAAAGTAGATAACCAAAAGAAGCAGAACCCAGCTCATAACCAAATACATCTTGAGTTTTGTTGATTCACGTTGCATATTCCCCAAATCCAGCTCATGCCTGTTGATTGATCTCAGCAATCCTGGTATTATAGCTGTCGATCTTGGACACATGGGGGGGTGGTCAACCCACCCAATAAATCCACATTTTGAATCCTACAATTATACATAAAAGTGGATGGATTATTAAATCAAAATCGTTGACCTAATTTTGCACATTGTTACCTGTTTAGGGCATGCAAAGAAACGACGACCAGGGTTTAAATCTGTCCAGGAGGTTCGCATAACATCATCTCTTCCACAAAAACACAATTGTTGCACCATTGTGAGTGAACAAAGAAATCGATCAATCGAGAAAGAGTAAGAGAGAAAGATACGTTGTCTGAATGAAGATGAAAGAGAAGAGATACGTTGTGGGTTGTGTCTTAAAGGAGTTTTCAAACCACAGGGACCAATAGATGAAAAGACGAAATTACCCTCACATGGAGGGCACGTGCTACACTAAACGGAAGGAAATAGACGGGAGTTAAGTCCAGGGACCAAAACCACAAGAAGTTTCATGTTTTGGACCAACCATGCAACTTGAAAATATTTTGGACCTTATCCACAATTTTTGGATAACCACAGGGACCAAAAACGCAGTTTTGTCTAATTCTTATCATGCTAATAAAAAATAAGAAATTAAATAGACAAAATTGCAAAAATGGTCCCTGTGTTTGTCAAAATTATGTGGTTTTGGTCCAAAACGAAATGTTGGTGCACCACTCGTCCAAAATTAGATTTTTCTATTGGTTTTGGTCCCTATACACTTAAAATGACGGTTATACCCTTATAATTTATATTTTTTATTTTCTTTAATTGTTGAAATACATATACTAATTTAATTTATATATTTTTAACTTAAAACAAAAATAATAAAACAATAACCCATTCCCCACTCTTATATTAAAGAAGCCCTTCATCACCGGTTCCATCCTCATCACTGATATCTGGAACTAACATTATCTGGAACCAACATCCTTCATCACCGGTTCCATTTGACCCCCGATACTTCTAGGGTTTCGGTGGCCTTCTCCCATTTGCAGTTTACTGTAAGCAAGCGGTTTCAGATCCTAGATCGGAGTCCATTACTCCACAAACACATAGTCTCAAGAACACACACTCACCCAAAATCCATATCGATGCATCAAAGCTATCGCCGGAGCTAGGACCTGCATTTTAGGTCGTTACTGTTTGTTCTATACAATCACCACCCAGCTTACCCCATGTATCCCCCACTTGTTCATTCCTTGCTTCATCAACCCCTACACTGTTGTCCTCAGGTTCTCGTTCTCCTACATCTTATGACCATTAATTGAAACATGGCATCCAACGTCTGATAATGGTGGAGCTTCTCCAAAATTCCTCTCCTTAAAGCCACCTTTGGAGATTCTCCGTTAACATCATCAACCATCGAAGATTCTTCCAAGTCCCCTTGAACTCGTTTTTTTAAAATTAGGGCTTGCGTCAGATCGTGCTTCTCTTCCTCCACAGGGGGCTCCATCTCATCGATCTTCTAAGTTAGTTTTTCGATGCTCTGTTTTGTTTGATTGAACTTCTATGTCGCTTTAATGCTCCTGATCTGCCTCCACCGTCATTTTAAAGCTCCTGCTCTGCTTATACCGTCGTTTGAAAGCTCCATGGTGGGCAATGATGGAGGTTCGATAATGGTGAGAAATAATGGAGATCCGACAACCATCCTGTCACCACCCCTTCTAATCAGCCCTCCTCACCTTCTTCTCTCATGTTCACCAACCTTAATCTCTTCTTGATTTACCACAGAATTCCAATCAGCACCACCAGACACACCATCACCAAGCTCGTGTAATCTGAATCGAAGAAGGTAGGGTGAGAATCAAATCAGAACAGAATAGGAGGAAGGGAGGGTCGTGGTTGTTGTCGATTGAAGCTAGAACTGGAAGGAGAGTACCTGTGATTGTGAGAGAAGGAGGGGTACATCGATTTGAGATCTGAGCTGTGTGATCTAAAAAGTTTGTTGATGATTAACTGTTGAAGATAACGAGGAGTTTTTTGTTTATCATAAAATGGAAATCGTTGATAATTTTTTTTGTTTTTCTGATGAACACATTGAAGAACACGGATGATTTTTTTGGGTGAATGTTTGATCTAAAATGTTTAGTTCTGTGTGTGTGAGAGATGTGTGTGAGAGAGAGATTTGTGGGGTGATATATATTTTTTGTTTTCTTTTAGTTAAAGGAATTAGAATTCAATTAAAACAAATAGAAAAAAAATAATTTTAAGGGCATATTAGTCATTTTGGGTTGGGTATAGACCAAAATCACACAAAAATGCTAACTATAAGGACCAAAATCGCACAAAGTATCCAAAATTGGACCACCGATGCACCACCAAACTTTTTTGGACCAAAACCACATAATTTTGACAAACACATGGACCATTTTTGCAATTTTGTCAATTATATATATATATATATATATATTTTTTTTTTTCTATCTATCATTTATTCATGTTAAAGTGTGATAATAAATTAAAATATTATATATTTTTAAAATATTATATATTTTATTAAATATAACATATGTTACTATTTAACATTTAACATGGATATGTGAATGAATATAAATAAAATATAGAAACTAAATTAGTCAAATCTTCAAAATAGATAGTATAATTTTTATGATTTTGCAAGACGGTTTACTACAAAAATCTGTCATATGCATCTCCTATTTGAAAAAAAAAAATCGAAGATATCCAATCTTCAATTTTTTTTTTTAAATCATATTTTTTCAAGGGTTTTGTGTTAAAAGTCTCCAAAAATAATTTCCATAACAAAATGATATTATATTTTTGACTTATGAAAATAAAAAAAATAATAATAAAAAGATTTGTCATCATATTTCCTTTGATTTCTCATATGGATATGATGATTTTAAAGAGGTGAGAAAACCTTTTTTCATCGTTTTTATTATATCAAAATTACAACATTAAACTTTATTTTGCTGTAGAAATAGTAGTTTTTAAGACTTCTAGCACAAAAACCTCAAAAAAAATGTTTTTTCTTAAAAAATCGCACAAAGGCATTACGAATATTTTTTGAGAAAATTCATTAATTAACCAAAAGTTAGGGGTGTTTTAAGGAATTAACCATGAAATTTTGAGTTTTGGAAAATGACCACGAGATCCGCAAAGGGGGATCTGTGGATCTCTTTAATCCTCTGAGGAACGACGCACAGTACTGCGGAAATGACGTGGCACCACTAAATGACAACAAAATTTGGGGCTATAATGGTTCCGCAGAGGTGGCTCTACGGATCCGTTGTACACCTCTGCGGATCTATAATATCTCTGAGGAATTGGTAGGAATGAGATTGGTTTTGGATATTTTCCGAATTTACCCGTTTTCGATGTTTCCTCAGAGGATTATAGTGATCCGCAAATGTGCCAACCATAGTTTTGTCATTATGTCACGAGTCGTATCATGGTCTTTCCTTGCCAAGTCGGGGACCAAAACCCTGGGTCTTAGAGACAAGTTCCAGGAGCCACCTCTTGGTCTTCCATGCAAGCATCACAAAGACAACTAGCATACAATCTACAGCTACTTATCTACATAACTGCCAAAATCCAAACTCTGGTCTTGCATACAGATTTGCCAGGAGCCACCTCTTAGTCCTTCATACAAATGCCAAGGGCCACCCCCGGTCTTCCTATAATACATAAACCAAATAGGCCGGCATTGGTGCCTTCGACCCATAGTACAGTGAGGAGACTCACCTCACACTGATAATCCCTGGCTGTTGGTCCGACAATTCCACGAGCTATCAATATGAAATAATACCCAATTAACATTTGGGTTCCAATCCAAATCCAAAAATCCATATATGGGGTAAAAACACCATTTTACCCCTCACCTAGTTTGGTCCAAGACTAAGGCCCAAACTCACAATAAAAAAGGCCCACAACCAAATAATCATCCAAAGCCCACTTATAGCCTAGTTTTCCAAATTGGGCCCAAACCCTTACATGGGTCTTACCCTAAAGCTCATTACTTTTTCCTGATCCAAAACACTTGTTCTCAAATGGCCCAACAATACCACAAGCAACCAAGCCTAAAAGATATCCTGAAGCCCAAACATGCGAGGCCCAATATACCGAGTACGCGGGGGGTACTCAGCACGTACGTGCAGCGTACACGCTTGGAGGCTTGTACGCTAAGCGTACCTGCTTGAACACCCAGCGTACTCACCTTATTCATCATGAAACTTGATTCTGTAGCACCTGGTTCCTGGTATGTATTTTATTTAAGTATTTTGCATTTTTGGCTTGGGACTCAGCGAGTTGAAGGACCAACTCGTCGAGTAGAAACGGATTTGATTCGGGATTTAAATGACGGACTCATCGAGTCGGCTGCAGACTCGACGAGTAGGCTCTGACTCGACAAAACCCTAATCTAAGGGTTTGCACCCTATTAAAACATCTCATTCAGCCACCCTTCGTCCCTATTGCTTCCATAAAACCCCCCATAGTAAACCCTAGCCGTCGTATAAGAGCTAAGGCTTTTGTGGTACTTTTTGGTGATTTTGAATTCAAAGGAGAAGGAAAAGCCTAGAGGAATCAAGAGGAGACCAAGGGAGTTCAAGTTTGTGCACCATTTGCAGTTCACAGAAGGTATAAAGTCGATACCTTGCTTGTTCTTTTGCTAGATCCCTTTTTGGGGATATTTAGGGCTTTTATAAGCCATTCTTGGTAACCAACCATGATTGCAAGCATGGTTGGGGGTTGAGGCTTCGGATCTAGGTCCATGGAGGAATTACAAGGCAGAAAGGGGCTGCTTTTGCAGCCATGGAAGCCCCCATGCAACTCAAGAGTCCCTTTTAGAGCCTTTTAGGCTCAAAGTCCCATGCATGCACGTAAAGTTCGTAACTTTACGTGCTAGATCGAGTTTAGGGACCCAGATCTACCATTTGGACAAGAGTTGTACGCCAGAAATCGAAGAAATAAGACTTGGACTGTATCGACTCGGCGAGTCGTTCTTGGGACTCGGCGAGTCCGAGGGTAGACTCCCCTTTCCTGTTATGGGTCAAGGAGACCCAGTGGAGTGCTGGAAAGGTGTTAGAGGGTCCGGAGGAGTAACCTAACGTTTTGGGATAAGCCATAGTCCTGGAGTTCATAGGACTCGACGAGTGCATGAACAGACTCGGCGAGTCCAAGGCAATCTCCCAACTCTTGAGGATGAACTCGACGAGTTGTTCATATAACTCGGCGAGTCGAGGACAGGACTTGTTCATAAGAGGGAGATGGACTCGACGAGTTGTTCATACAACTCGGCGAGTCGGATGAAGGTTCATTCGAGGTTCGTATGGAAGGAGAACTCGTCGAGTCATCCCTAAACTCGACGAGTAGAGTCGTAGTCGAGGTCAGTTAAAAGGATAAGGACTCGACGAGTTGGCGGCCGGACTCGACGAGTTGGCGGCCCAACTCGGCAAGTCAGGTCAACTGGAAGTTGACTTTGGCCTTGACTTGGACTTGGTCTGGGGTAAAACAGTCATTTTACCCTAAAAGTAGATATTAGATTCTGACTGAGTGTTTTGTGGGGATTATAGTCGGAGGATTTTTCGGAGCAGCCGCAGACATAGATTTCCCGCGCAGGTTATCAGCAGCTACTCGTACGAGGTGAGTTACCTTCCAGTAGCGGTGGGTCTACGGCCACAATGCCGGCCCACCAGTAGGAGTTGTATGATAGATGATTGTCTTTGTGATATTCATCTAGGTTTGCTACTACCTGTTATGTTATGTGCTAGTATGATATGATGTTAGCAGTAGGGGAGATAGTCCCCAAGATTTCCGGTCGATAGGGCCGAAGGGGGTAGTCATACCCAGTCATGCTAGATAGAATATGATTATGTGTTACATGTTATGTGGTAGTAGTAGTGGGGTGAAATAGTCCCTAATATCCGGTCGAGAGGACCGAATGGGAGGCCAGCACCCAGATATGCTAGGCAGTATCCGGTCGAGAGGACCGAAGGGGAGGCCAGCACCCGGATATGCTAGGCGGCATCCGATCGAGAGGACCGAAGGGGTAGGTCGGGCACCCAGATATGCCTGACGGTATATGTATGTTATATGATCGTATGGTATGCGGTACGATGGGGGAACTCACTAAGCTTCGTGCTTACAGTTTATAGTTTTGGTTTCAGGTACCTCTTCAGCGAAGGGGAAGGAGCTGGCGCGGTAGCAGCACATCATACACACTCGCATTGATTTTCCGCACTTGAGATATTCTGGGATTGTACTCTGACATGATACTATTTTATGACTTGGGTTTTCAGACATGATATATGGATTTACGGAATGATATCTTTTATGTGGTTTTCTTATGAATGCTTTTATAATCAGTTAATTAAAATGAAATTTTTGGACTCGAAATTTTGGGATGTTACAAGTTGGTATCAGAGCCCTGGTTTGAGGGATTCGGACACACCCTCGGGGGTGTCTGGACTCAAATCGAGGGATTAAAAGCTTTTTACAAGAAAATGGTTTTCTAAAAGATAAGTTAAAGGAGTTTTGAGAAAGAACGAAGTGTGTGATGTGCGCGGCCAGCCGAGCTCAAGTAAGTTTTTCCCCAAAGTACCCATACAAGTTTATATTATAATTATCAGTTCAGTTTCAGTAGAACAGCATGCTAGAATAGGGCTAAGGATCTAGGAGGATGCCTTATGTGCCTGCTATATGTGTTTTAGCTTTATTAGAATTGCATGCTAGTATTGAGTAGACAGTAGTAGGATAGCCTGTTTAGGTTATGCCTGATAGTATGAGCTTAGCATTGTATGCTAGTATAGTTTCTTGTTATGAGGATAGAATTGCTTGAGTAGTTTCCTGTGTCTGAATGCTGCTTGCTTTGTGCTTTGTGGGACTCCGAGTGATGGGATTTAGCCATTAGGTGAATACGTCACGTCACATGTGATCAGGATTGAATAATCTCAGAGTGCTGGATTTGGCCCTATTGCGCAGCTCTCGTTTGAGTCTAACCGTTGTAGGGACGAGTCTTTTACTCGAAGGATTATCTGAGCCTCGTCACATGTGATGGTATCCAGGTGATGGCTAATTGGCATTACAAGGAGGCCTTCAGCAGCTGAGGACTGGATTGGGTGGAGTCAGGGATTTCCCTAGGGAAATCCTAGGATGAGAGTAGCAGAGATCAGTAGCAGTAGAAGTGACTTGGTGGAGTCGAGGTAGTACTTGAGGAAAGTACGGATAGATGTGGAAGGTAGTATGGGCCCGTACTACTGAAAGCAGAGGATCCATACTTGAATCAAGGAAGGCTGAGGCAAGACCAGGGAACTTATGATGGATGTGATCCCTCTAGATGTATCAGTATCACTGACGGTTGTCATTATGTATTGTAGAATGGTGGTACTACGTCCGAGGCCAGCAGTTGGCAGCTCAAGAGAGGGATCGGGTTCGGGCTCAGGTTCCGAACCAGTGGATGAGAGGCTACGCGAGTTCATCGCATCCGAGATCACTAGAGGCATCCTTGATGCGACCCCGGTCATCTTTGGGTCGATCAAGGAAGGGATTGTCGAGCTGATGGAGGATCGCCTCCGGGTGTTCAAGAGCGACATGGCGACCAGCCAGTCGGGATCACGCACACTGTCCTTTAAGGAATTCAGGGGCAGTGGTGCGCCGGATTTCCATGGGGCGAAGGACCCCATTATGGCCAGACGGTGGATTGCAGACATTGAGTCTGCACAGTTGACCAGCTTCTGCCCCGAGGGGTCGAAGGTGAGATATGCAACAGGGTGCTTGAGAGACCGGGCCAGGGATTGGTGGGAGTCGGTTGGTGACTCTCTGGGAGCCTTGGCAGTTGAGGCTATGACATGGCCGGACTTTGTGACCCGATTCAGGAGTGAGTTCGCGCCAGCTGTGGAGCTTCAGCAGCTGGCCAGGGAGTTTTTGGATATGAGACAGACTACGGAGACTGTGGCGGAGATCACCGCCAAGTTCCGGGAGAGGGCGTTGCTGGTTCCCCAGTATGCGGGAGATGAGGATATAAGGAGGACCCGCTACCATGACATGCTACGAGCTGACATTCGGGAGCATGTTAGTTTTTCAGCTTGCCCTACCCTGGATTCCATGATTGCCAGGGCAAGGGAGAGGGAGATTGATCTGGAGCATATCCGGAAGAGGAAGGTAGAGGAAGGACAGACGACTGGGGCTTCGGGGAAGAATCCCAAGGGATCAGACGCTGGGCCAAAAGGCCAGCAGGGTCGAGGCCGCTGCAGGAAATGTGGCAAGTCACATGAGGGAGCATGCAGGTTGGGATCGTCGGGCTGCTACAAGTGCGGCAAGACGGGGCACTTCAGCAGGGATTGTACCGCCCCTACACCCACTATTCAGACATCTGAGTTGCTGTGTTTCCACTGCAACCAGAGGGGCCACAAGAAGGTCAATTGCCCCCAGTTGACAGCAGCAGCGCCAGTGAAGGCGCCAGCTCCAGCAACCCTGCGGGTTACTGATGGCCGGCTAGGCAAGGCAGAGGCTCCAGTGGCAAGGAGCCGGGCTTTCCAGTTGACTACCGAGGAGGCACGCGCCGCACCCGATGTGGTGACGGGATCGTTCCATGTGAATGGTATTTCGGTACAAGTGTTGTTTGATTCAGGTGCCACTCGATCATTTGTTTCTCTTGCGCTCAGCAAGAGGTTTTCTGAGTCTTCAGGCGTGTTGGATTGCCCTTTAGAGGTAGAGATTGTCGATGATCGATCGGTGCGAGCATCAGCAGTTTTCCGAGATTGTGTGCTGAGGTTATTCGAGGAGCGTTACCTGGTAGACTTGGTTCCCATTCCGTTGTGTGGGAACAAGGTGATTATAGGAATGGACTGGTTGAGCCCTAATGGGGCAGTGATAGATTGTGCATAACAGTTAGTGCGAGTCAGGACCCCAGGTGGGGGAGAGTTGGTGATCCACGACGAGAGACCACAGTGTGGACCCACCGTGTGCTCAGCAGCAAGGGCTAGGCGCTATCTTCAGCAGGGTTGTGCTGGGTATGTCGCCTATGTTATGGATACCCGAGAGGCGGGTAAGGCGACGGTGAGCGATGTTCCAGTGGTGCGAGACTACGCAGATGTGTTCCCAGAGGAGCTTCCTGGGATACCCCCGGAGCGGCAGGTGGAGTTCAGGATCGACCTTGTCCCTGGTGCGGCTCCGATAGCCAGGGCACCGTATCGGTTGGCTCCTCCCGAGATGCAGGACTTGTCTACACAGCTGCAGGAGCTGTTAGACAAGGGGTTCATCAGGCCGAGCAGTTCACCCTGGGGAGCCCCGATTCTGTTCGTGAAAAAGAAGGACGGGTCGCATCGGATGTGTATAGATTATAGGGAGCTGAATAAGGTAACGGTGAAGAACCGTTACCCACTCCCAAGGATTGATGACCTCTTTGACAGCTACAGGGAGCATCTTGGTTCTCCAAGATTGATTTACGTTCAGGGTATCATCAGATGAGGGTCAGAGAGGAGGATGTGCAGAAGACTGCATTTCGGACGCGTTATGGCCACTATGAGTTCGTGGTGATGCCTTTCGGGCACCAATGCTCCTGCTGCGTTCATGGACCTCATGAACCGCGTGTGTAGACCGATGCTGGATCGGTCTGTGATAGTTTTCATTGACGACATCTTGGTCTATTCCAAGACGCAGGAGCAGCATGAGGAACATCTGTGAGAGGTTGTGGATACTCTGAGGAGAGAGAGCTTGTACGCCAAGTTCTCCAAGTGTGAGTTCTGGTTGCGCGAGGTACAGTTTCTTGGGCACCTTGTCAACCAGAACGGTATTCTGGTCGACCCGGCCAAGGTGGAGGCCGTGATGAGATGGGAGGTTCCGAAGTCTCCATCTGAGATTCGGAGTTTCCTGGGATTAGCCGGCTACTATCGGAGATTCATCCAGGATTTCTCCAAGATAGTCGTACCCTTGACGCGGCTGACGAAGAAGGCCGTAGTCTTTCGTTGGGGGCCTGAGCAGCAGGCAACGTTTGATACACTGAGACAGAGATTGTGCGAGGCGCCGATCTTAGCCCAGCCAGAGGGCATAGAGGATTTTGTTGTGTACTGCGACGCGTCTATTTCGGGTTTGGGCACGGTGTTGATGCAGAGGGGACATGTCATCGCCTACGCTTCGAGGCAGCTGAAGCCTCACGAGGCGAATTATCCGACGCATGATTTGGAGTTGGGGGCTGTTGTGTTCGCCCTCAAGATTTGGCGTCATTACCTATATGGGGTCCGTTGTACCATTTACACGGACCACAAGAGTTTGAGGTACCTCATGGATCAGCCGAATCTGAACATGAGGCAACGACGGTGGTTGGACGTGGTGAAGGATTATGATTGCGAGATCCTTTACCACCCGGGGAAGGCCAATGTGGTGGCAGACGCGCTTAGCCGCAAGGCAGCGCAGATCAGGGATATTTGCATGCGGATGACCATGGTGACTCCACTGCTGGAGCAGATCCGAGAGGCCCAGCAGGAGGCTATGAAGGAGGAACATCGGAAGAGTGAGCGTATTGTGGGTCAAGTTTCCTCATTAGACTATGATAGCCGGGGATTGTTGACCCTTCACCATAGGGTGTGGGTCCCCTATCATGGAGGCGTGCGTCAGACGTTGATGGAGGAGGCGCACAAGTCCAGGTTTTATATCCATCCCGTGGCGACGAAGATGTATAGGGATCTTCGTCTCGACTATTGTTGGCCCTGCATGAAGCGAGATGTGGCATGGTACGTGGAGCGGTGCTTGACCTGCAGGAAGGTCAAGGCCGAGCATCAGAGACCACACGACAAGATGCAGCCGTTGGATATTCCCATGTGGAAGTGGGAAGATATTACCATGGATTTCATCACCAAACTTCCCAGGACCGCGCGGGGAGTGGATTCTATATGGGTCATCGTGGATCGATTGACCAAGAGTGCTCATTTCATACCGATCCAGGAGAGTATATCGGCCGAGAAGCTGGCCGACATCTACATTCGGGAGGTGGTGGCTCGGCATGGAGTGCCAGTCTCCGTCATTTCTGACAGGGATGTGCGGTTTACTTCCAGATTTTGGAAGAAATTCCACGACGAGCTGGGTACTCGTCTGCACTTTAGCACTACATTTCATCCACAGACAGATGGTCAGAGTGAGCGAACCATCCAGACTCTGGAGGATATGCTGCGGGCGTGTGTGTTAGACTTCGGTGGTAGTTGGGATACTTACCTCCCATTGGCTGAGTTCTTGTACAACAACAGCTACCACACGAGTATTGACCGTCCTCCCTTCGAGATGTTATACGGGAGGAAGTGCAGGACCCCGATATGTTGGGGTGAGGTTGGACAGAGAGTCATGGGGAGCACCGAAGTGGTGCTCAAGACGACAGAGAGGATTCACCAGGTTCGGAGCAGGCTTCAGACTGCTCAGAGTCTGCAGAAAAGTTATGCCGACAAGCGCCGATCAGACCTGGAGCTTCAGGTCGGGGATATGGTTCTCCTGAAGGTGTCGCCATGGAAGGGCGTCATCCGATTCAGGAAGCGGGGCAAGTTGGGCCCCAGGTATATTGGAACCTTCAGGGTTATAGCCCGGGTGGGCAATGTGGCGTATAGGCTGGACCTGCCAGCCGAGCTCAGTCTGATCCACACTACATTCCACGTCTCCCAGCTGCGGAAGTGCCTGGTGGACGACTCAACAATGGTACCCTTAGAGGATATTCAGGTCGATGACAGCCTGAATTACATTGAGCGACCTGTAGCCATCCTCGACCGGAAGTTGAAGGATCTGAGGAACAAGAGGGTCGAGTTGGTAAAGGTGCAATGGCAGCACCGGAAGGGCTCGGAATGGACTTGGGAGCCGGTGGATGAGATGATGGAGCATTACCTAGAGCTTTTCCAGAAACGAGCAGCAGTCTTCGAGGACGAAGTCTAAAATAAGTGGGCGAGATTTGTAGCACCTGGTTCCTGGTATGTATTTTATTTAAGTATTTTGCATTTTTGGCCTGGGACTCGGCGAGTTGAAGGACCAACTCGTCGAGTAGAAACGAATTTGATTCGGGATTTAAATGACGGACTCGTCGAGTCGGCTGCAGACTCGACGAGTAGGCTCTGACTGGACAAAGCCCTAATCTAAGGGTTTGCACCCTATTTAAACATCTCATTCAGCCACCCTTCGTCCCTATTGCTTCCAGAAAACCCCCCATAGCAAACCCTAGCCGTTGTATAAGAGCTAAGGCTTTTGTGGTACTTTTTGGTGATTTTGAATTCAAAGGAGAAGGAAAAGCCTAAAGGAATCAAGAGGAGACCAAGGGAGTTCAAGTTTGTGCACCATTTGCAGTTCACAGAAGGTATAAAGTCGATACCTTGCTTGTTCTTTTGCTAGATCCC
The DNA here is from genome assembly GCF_052849685.1 of Lactuca virosa. Classification (NCBI taxonomy): domain Eukaryota; kingdom Viridiplantae; phylum Streptophyta; class Magnoliopsida; order Asterales; family Asteraceae; genus Lactuca; species Lactuca virosa. The sequence continues at coordinate 45,945,327 of NC_136434.1, forward strand.
TTTTTGGGGAGATTTAGGGCTTTTATAAGCCATTCTTGGTAACCAACCATGATTGCAAGCATGGTTGGGGGTTGAGGCTTCGGATCTGGGTCCATGGAGGAATTACAAGGCAGAAAGGGGCTGCTTTTGCAGCCATGGAAGCCCCCATGCAACTCAAGAGTCCCTTTTAGAGCCTTTTAGGCTCAAAGTCCCATGCATGCACGTAAAGTTCGTAACTTTACGTGCTAGATCGAGTTTAGGGAACCAGATCTACCATTTGGACAAGGGTTGTACGCCAGAAATCGAAGAAATAAGACTTGGACTGTATCGACTCGGCGAGTCGTTCTTGGGACTCGGCGAGTCCGAGGGTAGACTCCCCTTTCCCGTTATGGGTCAAAGAGACCCAATGGAGTGCTGGAAAGGTGTTAGCGGGTCCGGAGGAGTAACCTAACATTTTGGGATAAGCCATAGTCCTGGAGTTCATAGGACTCGACGAGTGCATGAACAGACTCGGCGAGTCCAATGCAATCTCCCAACTCTTGAGGATGAACTCGACGAGTTGTTCATATAACTTGGTGAGTCGAGGACAGGACTTGTTCATAGGAGGGAGATGGACTCGACGAGTTGTTCATACAACTCGGCGAGTCGGATGAAGGTTCATTCGAGGTTCGTATGGAAGGAGAACTCGTCGAGTCATCCCTAAACTCGACCAGTATAGTCGTAGTCGAGGTCAGTTAAAAGGATAAGGACACGACGAGTTGGCGGCCCAACTCGGCAAGTCAGGTCAACTGGAAGTTGACTTTGGCCTTGACTTGGACTTGGTCAGGGGTAAAACAGTCATTTTACCCTAAAAGTAGATATTAGATTCTGACTGAGTGTTTTGTGAGGATTATAGTCGGAGGATTTCCGGAGCAGCCGCAGACAGAGATTTCCCGCGCAGGTTATCAGCAGCTACTCGTACGAGGTGAGTTACCTTCCAGTAGCGGTGGGTCTACGACCACAATGTCGGCCCACCAGTAGGAGTTGTATGATAGATGATTGTCTTTGTGATATTCATCTAGGTTTGCTACTACCTGTTATGTTATGTGCTAGTATGATATGATGTTAGCAGTAGGGGAGATAGTCCCCAAGATTTCCGGTCGATAGGGTCGAAGGGGGTAGTCATACCCAGTCATGCTAGATAGAATATGATTATGTGTTACATGTTATGTGGTAGTAGTAGTGGGGTGAAATAGTCCCCAGTATATGGTCGAGAGGACCAAAGGGGAGGCCAGCACCCAGATATGCTAGGCAGTATCCGATCGAGAGGACCGAAGGGGAGGCCAGCACCCGGATATGCTAGGCGGCATCCGGTCGAGAGGACCGAAAGGGTAGGTCGGGCACCCAGATATGCCTGACGGTATATGTATGTTATGTGATCGTATGGTATGCGGTACGATGGGGGAACTCACTAAGCTTCATGCTTACAGTTTATAGTTTTGGTTTCAGGTACCTCTTCAGCGAAGGGGAAGGAGCTGGCGCGGTAGCAGCACATCATACACACTCGCATTGATTTTCCGCACTTGAGATATTCTGGGATTGTACTCTGACATGATACTATTTTATGACTTGGGTTTTCAGACATGATATATGGATTTACGGAATGATATCTTTTATGTGGTTTTCTTATGAATGCTTTTATAATCAGTTAATTAAAATGAAATTTTTGGACTCGAAATTTTGAGATGGTACAGATTCAACACTTAATCTCTTAAGACAATGATCCAAAACATAGATCTGACTTCCTTGAGCTGGATTATCATGTAAAGTTGCTAACTTTACGTCCATTCATGGCTAAATGAAGCTCTTAAGCTTAAAAGGGACCTAATAAGTGACTTAATGCATGCATGACACCAAAAATCTCATAAAGCTTGCATTGTAACGCCCATAAAATTTGAGCCAAATTAAAACATTTTAATCATTCAAAAACCATTACGTTCATACAACTCGTTTTCAAAATAGTTTAAACATCAGAGTATCCCCCAGAACCATATCATATAAATCATAAAACATGAGGAGCGGTATGATCACGCCTTCGCCTTGCCACGATCTCCTGAAGTACCTGAAACAATACACTGAAACTGTAAGCCCGAAAGCTTAGTGAGTTACCCCCAAAATACCAACCACACATATCATACTCATAACATATCATAAATAGAACAACCATGCGTATCGGGTCTACTGTGTGACTGGTCCGCCCGCACCGGGCCTTCAGTCCACCTGGTCCACCCTCCGAGTCTAGCCATGTACGTCGAGTCTACAGTGTGATTGGTCCGCCCGCACCGGGCCTTCAATCCACCTGGTCCACTCTCTGAGTCTACAGTATGACTCGTCCGCCCGCACGGGGCCTTCAGTCGGCCTAGTCCACTCCCCGAGCCTCGGCACGTCTGGTCCGCCCTCTTGGGGCCTTCAGCCTATCCGGACCGCTCGCTGGGCCTTCGGAATAACCGGTCCGCCCTGGGTATGTTGGCCTTCAGCACAAAGCAGGACCCGCCTCAACCTAACCCCCGTCAAACAACCATGTGCACATAAAACAATCAATCACATAACAATCCTCAACCAGACAAACAGTCTAACAGATCACATAGCATATCAACATCCTAACCAGGATTCCGACCTAACCGGTCACTAGCATAACATTACCCTATATCCCGGGTACCGACCTTAACCAGGTCACTAACATAACACCATCCTAAATACCAGGATGCAGATCTAGCAAAACAATAACATAACAAACAATACCCGGATTTCCATCCGATAAAGGGCCGGACTTGGTGCCGTAGACCCTGTCGATATAGTGAGGATAACTCACCTCGCAATTGTCGACTGAAAGGATAAGATCAGCTGCTCCGATCACCGACACGAACTCCACCACCGAACACTACCAAAGAACCAATTCCATAAATACCAAAATCACCAAAATACCCTTGGAAGTCAAACTGGTCAACTCTTGGTCAAAGTCAAAGTCCTCAGTCAAAGTCAACCTCCCTGACCGACTCTACTCGCCGAGTCGACCCGTCGACTCGTCGAGTCCCTATACTTAGAAATTCCCATAACCCGAGTCTACTCGTTGAGTCACCCCAAGACTCGTCGAGTCCAACGATCTCCGAGTCCCATCCTATCCAACTCACTGAGTCACCCCTCGACTCACTGATCTGCGTCTTAACCAAAAGAGGTTAGGGGTTCTGCGACAAGACTCGCCGAGTCCACGACAATCTTCAATAGACTCACCGAGCTGTTCTTCCAACTCATCGAGTCCATACGTGCATTCCCAAAATCTCGAGACACAGAGCTACTCCTTTGCTCCAAACAATAGATCGGGGTCTCTAGAGTCCATTAGTAACATAAAGTTGCTACCTTTACGTGCTTCTTGCCCCATAATACCAAAAACCAAGCTAGAAAGGGACTTAACTCTTGGGGAAAGGCTTTTGCATAGCAACCAAAACGGCTTTCTGCATCTTTGATCCAAATAGAGCTCAGGTCTGGAGTTTCAACTCCAGATCTAACTTATACACCAAGATCTCATCATATCATCTCCAAACAAGCCCTAAAACTTCCATGAAAATGGATCTAGAAAGGGGAAAGCCAAGGATAACGATTCATTACCTCCAAAACGACCTCCTGTTGAAGAGTAATCTGAATCTCCACAAATCTTCTTGATCCAAGCTTCTTGATCTTCAAGATCTCTTTACAAAACACTTAACAATGCTCCAATTTGCTTCCAATGGCTCTCACTCACAATTTTAGGGTTTCTGGGTCTCAAAGGGGGCTAAGGGAGCTGAGGGGAGGACATTAAGTCCTTTAAATAGGGTGCAACCCCGAAGATTAGGGTTTTTCCTCGACCAACACTGACTCGTCGAGTCCAGCCGCCGACTCGCCGAGTCAGGCCACTTAACCCCGTGCCACGCACCCGCTTCGACTCGGCGAGTCAAGAGACCTACTCGTCGAGTCCCTTCCTTTATTTTCACTTAGCACCCTTCAACTTCTTACTTCCGAACTTGGGATGTTACAATTCTCCCCCACTTAAATTAGGCTTCGTCCTCGAAGCCTGCGGTAACACGAACTTCCGGATGATACTCCCACAATGCATCCACTGATCTCAAACCGGCCCAGATTCCTTCAATCATTGCTATCAAGCCGGCCATCGGCTTCTTTACTCTGATGACAACACTCATCAACTAAGTGCCACCTGAAGACACTACCTTACTTCCGTCTTACGCATTCATTCGCAACCTGCGAAAACTGGATACCACAACACCCACTGAGCTCCGCCAAGACACTAATTCATCTTCCTTCGTCCAAGATTGGCGATAACCCTGACAACTAGCAACCTGGAACGAATCCTCATGATGGAATACCCCAGATTGGAATACCTCCACATACATAACCCAAGCCTACAACCATACTCGGAACTAAGGACCTTGTCCTTGCGTCACCCTCGAACCCTTCGGTTCGACACAACGGAGTGGAATCCACCCACACTTCCCTATCGCGATCTCTAGGTCCTTGACCTCCGACTGTAATATCCTTATGCAGTCCTCAGCACCGGTCCAGACTGCTCCCGAGTCTGTTATCCTGCTGAATCACCTTCCTCTGTCCCATTCCCCGATCTGGAACCACTATCCTCCTCCTCTTCCAAGGAGACCGAAAACATGCCTGCGCATCATCCAACATTGCCACAACCTCAACGGGCATCCAACATGTATGTGCTTCCATATATCTGGTACACTCCTTGTGCTTACTACCAATAACTGAAGCACTTTCGATCATCCATTTACTCCACTGCCTCCCTTTCAGAGGACCCACACTCCTTCCGGAGTTACATACCTTTCCTTTCCAGGAAGTCTACTCCATAACCATAACCGCACTTATAAGTGCCACTGAGCTAAACTCCACTCTACCGATCGACTAACACATACAGAGTCTTCAGCATGACTGGACCGCCCTTCCAGGCCTTCAGCCTATCTGGACCACTCTCAAAACATTCAGCATGTCTGGACCGCCCTCCTGGGCCTTCAGCCTGTCTGGACCGTTCCCTGAACCTCCGGCCGACTCCATCATCATGATCAATACTTGGGGCCAGACCATATCGATTACTATTGCATGGTGACTTATTCACTCATTCTCCTCCTATCGATCCATGAACACATACAGAGTCTTCAGCATGACTGGACCGCCTTCCCAGGCCTTCAGCCTATCTGGACCACTCTCAGAACCTTCAGCATGTCTGGACCGCCCTCCTGGGCCTTCAGCCTGTCTGGACCGTTCCCCGAGCCTTTGGCCTGACTGGTACGCCTCCCGGCCTTCAGTCTATCCGGACCGCTCAAATGTCGTCGCACATCACCCTGAACCATTCCTTCCGGGAATCCCTCCCATGCAGTCTGTTCTAGCCCTCTAGGGGTTCCGAACTCCACATCCGTTCTATGAATCTTTTACCCCGGCCTGATCCCAGGCCTCTCAACAATCAATCACTTTCTCTGAAAACCATGGTTTGTTCCCTGCCCCACGTGTCTATCTCCACATTCTCGGCTAGCACAATGCTGAAATCCAACAGCTAACCATCCCTGGATGCATGTTGTTCCACCGGAGAATTTTCCAATTCTCCCCCACTTAGTGCATCGACTACTAACCACCGTTCCCAAAACCGACATGGCTCAATCGCCCTTACTCCATATATTCCATCTTATCCATGAACTGACTCCCTCGGGAGTGAGTAACCTTCACCGTATAACCCTTCCGCCATCGCACTCCTGAACTCCAAGGAAGTTCGAATCTCAACTGAACACTCCTCGCAACGCAATCGCTATTCCAAGCAACGAGATCATATACCTTATCTTTCGACCAAGAATCCTCCTGAACACTAACTACCACTCCTAACTACTAAGATCCTCAATCATACTATGAAACATGCGGAACGATGCAGACAGATTTACAATACTACACAATCAACAAGATAACAAGATATCAAAAAGGAAACATACCCACAGCTGCATCCGGCTTTGCCCTGACCTCCTCTGCTGTAAGCTGAAAAGCGCGTCCCTGAGCCCTCCGGGGCTCCGCTCCACCCTGACCCCTGCCAGTAATCCTCAAAGTGGCCGGTGCTGGAGCCTGCACCGTTCCTACAGCAAACTATGGGCAGTTGGCCCTCAAGTGTCCAACCTGATGGCAATGATAACAAATCCTCATATCCTGCACCGGGGCTGACTGACGGCAATCCCTCGCATAATGCCCCTCTCTTCCGCACTTGCGGCACGCACCACCGGACCTACAAACACCGGTATGACCCTTCCCACACTTTTCGCAAGTGTGGCTGCTCTGACTCCCAATCCTGGAGTCAACGGTTTTGAACCGTTTCGGCGCCGGCTGCGACTGCACTGGGACCTGCCTCTGCTCTCGCAACTGCAACTCAATCTCTAACTCCCGCCGCCTGGCGGCCTCCTGCAGCTCTAACAAGGTATCACACCTTTGCGTGAACACAAACTGCCTGATGTCCCTCTTGAGCATGCTCAGATATCGGGACATCTGAGCCTGCTCTGAAGCAAACTCTGGGCAAAACATCGCCCTCTCAGTAAACATCCTGGTGATCTCCGTCACCGACTCTGAATCCTGCTTCAGCTCCAGGAACTCCTGATCCAACCTCTCTCTCAACCCGTGGAACATAACGGGTACGGAACATTTCCCGGAACTGATCCCACGTAACCGCAGCCCACTGCGCGTCAGAATAAGATCCCGTAGTCAACCTCCACCAATCCTTCGCTCCGAGCCTCAAAAGGTTCAGAGCACACCTCACCCTCTTATCAGCCGGGCATGAACACGTGAAGAAACATCCCTCCACGTCTGACAACCACCTCATAGCAACGATCGGATCCTGAACTCCATCGAAAGTAGGGGGCTTCGTATTATCGAAGTCCCGATACTGAAAACCTCGACCGGTTCCTCCCCCTGCCAGTACTACAGCCGTTGTAGCTGCCGCGACAGCCGCCTCCGCAAGAGCTGCATAGCGCTCATCAAAGTACTCAACCATGGCAGTCTTGATCGACCCAAACATTTCCGGCAACTCGGCCCGGAACATAGCAGCAACCTCATCATGCAGGATCTCACGAATCCTGGCATCCAACTCGTCCGTACTCATCTGACCAATGACCTCGGGTGGTACTGACCCATCCTGACTACCCTCTCCCGATCCTGATCCCGAACCGGATCCTGCCCCGAAACGCCTCGTAATCGCCATACTGCAATACACCAACGAGACCCTTAGACACATCACATATTCACCCGGGGACTATCTCATAACCGATACCCTAGAGAGTTGTGACTTCCTTGATACGCGTATGGGTCCTGTGCTTTCAGTAGTACGGGCCCATACTACCTTCCACACCTACCCATATTTGTCTCAAGTATCACCACAACACTCTAACCATATACACACACCCCGCTCAATCCTCACTCCTAGAGGAAAAGTTGCATATCTCAAATAAGGGAAACGCTAGGCTAATAGGCATCACATAATCAGGCAATTCTATCATGCAATTCCTGAAGATCCCTAGCCTAGTACTAGCATGCTGTTCTAACATATCACATAATCAAATAACTTGTTTGGTATTTAGGGGTCTACTTACTGGTTCTGGCTGATCGTACCCTCTGCATCCTCCTTTACTTATTTCGAAAACCTTTTGAAAACAATTTTGAAAATCCCTCCTTGATTTGAGACTGGATTCACACGAATGTTCCTCCAATTCACTCAAACCAAGGCTCTGATACCAACTTGTAACACCCATAAATTTGAGCCAAATTAAAACATTTTAATCATTCAAAAACCATTACGTTCATACAACTCGTTTTCAAAATAGTTTAAACATCAGAGTATCCCCCAGAACCATATAATATAAATCATAAAACATGAGGAGCGGTACGATCACGCCTTCGCCTTGCCACGATCTCCTGAAGTACCTGAAACAATACATTGAAACTGTAAGCCCGAAAGCTTAGTGAGTTACCCCCAAAATACCAACCACACATATCTCATAACATATCATAAATAGAACAACCATGCGCATCGGGTCTACTGTGTGACTGGTCCGCCCGCACCGGGCCTTCAGTCCACCTGGTCCACCCTCCGAGTTTAGCCATGTACGTCGAGTCTACAGTGTGATTGGTCCGCCCGCACCGGGCCTTCAATCCACCTGGTCCACTCTCTGAGTCTACAGTATGACTGGTCCGCCCGCACCGGGCCTTCAGTCGGCCTAGTCCACTCCCCGAGCCTCGGCACGTCTGGTCCGCCCTCTTGGGGCCTTCAGCCTATCCGGACCGCTCGCTGGGCCTTCGGAATAACCGGTCCGCCCTGGGTATGTTGGCCTTCAGCACAAAGCAGGACCCGCCTCAACCCAACCCCCGTCAAACAACCATGTGCACATAAAACAATCAATCACATAACAATCCTCAACCAGACAAACAGTCTAACAGATCACATAGCATATCAACATCCTAACCAGGATTCCGACCTAACCGGTCACTAGCATAACATTACCCTATATCCCGGGTACCGACCTTAACCAGGTCACTAACATAACACCATCCTAAATACCAGGATGCAGATCTAGCAAAACAATAACATAACAAACAATACCCGGATTTCCATCCGATAAAGGGCCGGCCTTGGTGCCGTAGACCCTGTCGATATAGTGAGGATAACTCACCTCGCAATTGCCGACTGAAAGGATAAGATCAGCTGCTCCGATCACCGACACGAACTCCACCACCGAACACTACCAAAGAACCAATTCCATAAATACCAAAATCACCAAAATACCCTTGGAAGTCAAACTGGTCAACTCTTGGTCAAAGTCAAAGTCCTCAGTCAAAGTCAACCTCCCTGACTGACTCTACTCGCCGAGTCGACCCGTCGACTCGTCGAGTCCCTATACTCAGAAATTCCCATAACCCGAGTCTACTCGCCGAGTCACCCCAAGACTCGTCGAGTCCAACGATCTCCGAGTCCCATCCTGTCCAACTCACCGAGTCACCCCTCGACTCACTGATCTGCTTCTTAACCAAAAGAGGTTAGGGGTTCTGCGACCAGACTCGCCGAGTCCAAGAACAGACTCGCCGAGTCCACGACAATCTTCAATAGACTCGCCGAGTTGTTCTTCCAACTTGTCGAGTCCAAGCTCATCATCATAAGTATCGCCGAGTCACCCATGCGACTCGCCGAGTTACTACGTGACTCAAAGTCTGATCTCTAGCCCGAATCGCCGAGTCATCTCCCAGACTCGTCGAGTCCATACGTGCATTCCCAAAATCTTGAGACACAGAGCTACTCCTTTGCTCCAAACAATAGATCGGGGTATCTAGAGTCCATTAGCAACATAAAGTTGCTACCTTTACGTGCTTCTTGCCTCATAATACCAAAAACCAAGCTAGAAAGGGACTTAACTCTTGGGGAAAGGCTTTTGCATAGCAACCAAAAGGGCTTTCTGCATCTTTGATCCAAATAGAGCTCAGATCTGGAGTTTCAACTCCAAATCTAACTTATACACCAAGATCTCATCATATCATCTCCAAACAAGCCCTAAAACTTCCATGAAAATGGATATAGAAAGGGGAAAGCCAAGGATAACGATTCATTACCTCCAAAACGACCTCCTGCTGAAGAGTAATCTGAATCTCCACAAATCTCCTTGATCCAAGCTTCTTGATCTTCAAGATCTCTTCACAAAACACTTAACAATGCTCCAATTTGCTTCCAATGGCTCTCACTCACGATTCTAGGGTTTCTGGGTCTCAAAGGGGGCTAAGGGAGCTGAGGGGAGGACATTAAGTCCTTTAAATAGGGTGCAACCCTGAAGATTAGGGTTTTTCCTCGACCAGCACCGACTCGTCGAGTCCAGCCGCCGACTCGCCGAGTCAGGCCACTTAACCCCGTGCCACGCACCCGCTTCGACTCAACGAGTCAAGAGACCTACTCGCCGAGTCCCTTCCTTTATTTTCACTTAGCACCCTTCAACTTCTTACTTCCGAACTTGGGATGTTACATGCACCTTTATGCTCAAGGAGACCAAAACAAACTCAGATCTAAAAGAACAAGCCCTTAAATGACTTAACTCTTCCATTAACCCAAAAGGGACCAAAAGCATAACAAACAAACTATGAAAGATCTAAAGATATACAAGCCAAGATGCGAACTTGATACCTCAGAAAGCTTTCCCACAAGATGATGATTCTAGATCCACAACCTTTTCACCAAGCAAGGCAACTTCAAGCTTCTCTACTTCCTTCATAAAGGCAAAAATGGGCACCAATGTCTTCTTAATAGCTCAAGAACACAACCAATAGGCTAAGGGGTCAATTTAGGGTTTTAGGAGGTTTGGGGGCTAGTAAAGAGGCCATCCCTAAAGACTTATGATGCTTAAATAGGGTACACTTACTAAAAAAATAGGGTTTAAGCACCCATCATACGCCCAGTTTACTCCTCGTACGCCCAGCGTACGAGGCCGAGGTTCGCGATCCTTCCTTCTGGGTACACTAAGCGTACACCAATGTATGCCCAACGTACTGAACTTCGCACTAGTACGCCCTGCGTACTCCCTATGTACGTCCCGCGTACTAGGGCTTCCTCTTATACCCTAAAATACTCTGAATGCCATAACTTCTTCGTTATAAATCTGGTTTCGACGATCCTTATATCCATGAAAAGGTAACGAGAAGCTCTACACTTTTATCAACTCATACTTTCCATAAAATTTCCCGAACAAAAATCCAATTTCCATAAAAGCCCGCTGCCATTTTACCAAAATACCCCTTGGCTCCTAAAACCAAATCTGAACACCCAAATCATCTACATTACATCATCCACAGCCAAATGGATAACGATTCAGGACAACACGTTACACACATATGAATAATGATATATTTATCTATATTCCTATGTGATTATATCAACATGTGAATATATCAAAAAAAATCATATGTGAATATATCAACAAATCATATATCAATGTATATATCAAACAATCACATGATAATAACATCTGAATCACTAAGTATAAATAAACACATACAAAATCACATATGAATAACTTAGTATAAATCAACAAATACATATAAATATTAAAAATATGTTTGTATTAATAACAAAAAGAACATATTAATCACATGTGATTAAACGAATATTTACTTCTATTACAGAAAAATAAAAATAACGACTTATTATCTAATCACAAATGATTAAAAGGAGAATTGAAACAACATTTTACCTGAACATTGATTCTGATGATTCGAATATTCATTATCTTCATCATAATCTTCAAATGTCGAATCAAAAACAGACATTTCATCTTCATGTGAAAAACAACCAAATTCATTACCATGATTATCACTTGAAAACGACATATCCAAACAAAAAACCTGTGATTAACAACCAAAAACAAAGGGAAATTGTCATAAAAGCCCTTAAGTTTTCCAAAAAATGTCGGTTTTACCCTTGGATGAGTTTTTGGGGTATTAAAGCCGGATACTTTCACTAAATGTATCAAATATCTCATTTAACAGGTTGGACCCTTAGTAGCCGGTTACCCATGTGCTGATTTGGCACTTTAGGTGACATGTCAAAAAACATGGGCCCCATTTTATAACCCTCTCCCACATAACCCTTCCCCCCCTTGTTTCTTGCATCCTCTCGCACCGCAGTATTCTCCCACGCAAAATGCCAACATCTTCTGCAAAACCAAGCTCGAATGTGAATTCACGATTCAAGAAGAAGATCGAAGTGAAGTGTTGGTGTGAAGATTTATTCCCTCTGTTTGTTTCATGCACACCAGAAAATCCAGGCAAGAAATTTTGGGGGTGCCCTAATTATAAGGTAAAAATCATTTTCCCTTTTCTTTAGTAGGATTGCAGTAAAGGTATTATGCACTGACCTAATTATGTAGGGGGGAGGAGGTTGTGGATTTTTCAGATGGGTTGACGATGAAGGAGTTCAAAATCAAGATATGATGCCAGAGTCAAATCGGATTATAGAGCAGCGACAAATGATGACATTAATGCAGATGGTTGTTGTTTTGTTAGGGGCTATATTATTCATGCTTGTTCTAGTAGTATACAAGATTTAATGGCAGTTGGTTGTTATGCCACTAGTATTGTGATCTTGAAATATGTAACTTTTGATGGTATGAAATATGTAGCTTTTGATGGTATTTGATACTTTGGTAGGTATATGTAATGTTAGGATTGTAATTTGTAATGTATGGATTTTAATTGCAATGTATGGATGTTAATTTGTAATGTATGGATGTTAACTGGAGTACAATTTGGTTTGTTTTGTAAGTATATTGCATAAAATGGTATTGCAGTAAATGGATGTTAATTGCAATGTTGGATGATTAATTTCAGTAAATGGAATTTGGAGTACAAAAAATGGTAAGTGGTATGAATTTGGAGTAGAAGCTGTTGAATGGTAACAATTGGAATTTGTAGTACATGTTAAATTACATACTTCCAATATGTATCCATTACAAGTGTAATTGGTATGAATTTGTAGTTCTATGAATTTGTAGTACAAGTTTAATTAAAATGGTAATTGAATTAAAATGGTAATTGGTATGAATTTGCATAAACAAGTGGTGAATGATAACAATTCTAAAAAGATTAAACATAATATAGAAGGGGGTGTATCCATTACATATAGTTTAATTACATACTACCAATATGTAGCAGCCATCCATTTGTACCAAAATGCCTAAACAATGCACAAAAAAGGCAACCTAAATGATAACAATTGGATGCATGCTGCAATCAAAATGCCAAAAAACAAAGTTTACAAAAGTGGCAACCTATACCATTCCCACTACACCCCCATCCCCCTTCTTGCTAACAAACTACTCCAAGTTGATTGGCTTTACAGAAGAAGAACCACCACTATCTTTGTCATAGACACCATTCCTTAGCTTTATCTTGGTAATACTCTCAGATGTTTTCCTTGTTCTCCTAACCATTGGGACAACCTCATGTCCTTCATCATCACCCTGATTTTCCTCATCATCACCCAATTCTTCAACACCACCTTCAGGTCCATCAGCATCACCTTCAGGTCCATCACCATCATCAACATCTCCACCACCATGACCTTGTTCATCACCATCACCAACTGCTTCATATCCAGCACCATGAACTTCTCCATCACCATCACCAATAGCTTCATCTCCAGCACCTTCAGCTCCACCATCCAGACCAACATCATCATCAGAATGATGACCATCAATGAAATCATTTACATCCTAGTGTAAAAAGATAGAATTAGTTCACAAAAATCACTAGAAAAATTGTTAATTAATAAAAGATAATAGGTCTTACCAGTTCAACTGGTGGGGAATCATCCAATTCCACTTGTACCCCTGGCATAGCTTCTATTTCTGCCATGCTATAACCAGCTTCTAGCATATTAGCAATGTCTTCACGTCCTATTTGTATCTTCTCTGGGAGAATATCATCATCTTTGCCCTCAGTAAACTCAATAACATCATTATCTTCCACCTCATTGTCACCATTTAGTGGAATGGACTTTGTTTTGTTTGTGAAGTTAACCTCTTGTAAAATTGCATCAATACCTTATTCAATTTCATCATTTATTGATTTAAGCTTCCAACCAATACTGGATCCTACTTGCCCAAAAGTGTCACTACCTTCCATTACACTTGTTTGACTAGTTCCTCCTTCTTGCATCATATGACCATCCTGAATATGAATTACTGGAACTTCCTGCACAACACCTTCTTCCTGCACCACACCTTCTTCTACAACAGTAGGAACTTCTACAACTGAAACTTGTTGAACCACACTTTAACCCACATTATAACCTTCTTGCATGACATTTTCACCCATCACATTTTCACCCTCAGCAACAACTGGAACTTGTTGAACCACACTCTCTTGAGTACCTATAGTTGGAGTATTATTCCCAGTTTTTGCAGAACCAATACTCCCACTACCTCTCCTTGTGCACAACTTCTTCCTAGGTACATCAATACTATTTTTCCTAAATCTTTTAGAACCTGCCTCTTGCTGATGTTTTCTTGGACTCATCCTTAATGTGTTATGTTTTCTTGGACTCCTCCTCACTATGTTAGAGCATGAAGGTTGACTTGGGACATTTGGTTGACCAGGGGTTGTAGTATTGTTTTCTCTCATTCTCCAATTTAGTGACTGGTTAGGAACAGATACATGGAGGATGGGATGTTTTCTTGGCCTTCCTGTCTTCTTTGGTGGGGGAGGCACATATTGTTTTCTCTCATTCTTACATGCCCTGTTATTATGACCATATTCCAAACAATTACCACATCTGGTACTTCTTGCAACCTTCACTTTTGTTGTTAAAACTTGCTCTCCTTTTCACTAGCATGCCTCTTTCTTTTGGTAGCAGGCCTACTGTGACATCCCATTTTTGCGGCCAGAAAAGACCGATTTAGTTTATGCTTTTTAAATAAAAAAAATCAGAGTAAACTTCTTAATAAAAGTGTTGCGGAATTTTGTTCCCAGAAAAAAACATGATAAATATGTTATCAAAGCACTTCCGAAGAAATGTATTTTACTCCTTTTAAAACCTTGGGATGTCAACGTCAATACAGAAACATAAGCATAAACAGAACTTACATTCATTTACACTAGTGATCTACATCTCTTTAATCCCTCAGTGAAGTGTAGCTTTATACCTGTGATACAAGTAAACTGAGTGGGTCAGGTTGGGAAACCTGGTGAGTACATAGGGTTTTCAACCCACAATAATAAAGTTATTATGTTTTATCATCAAACAATTAACCCAATTACCCATCCCCATTATATATAACTTTTTTTTTGATTCCTAGGGATCTACCCTAAGGATCATCTATCACTCATTCCTAAGGGTTTTCCTAAGGAATAGGCGCGAAGTCCATCGTCGCCAAGGTTTATACAACATACACTAAATCCATAGCCGCCAGGGTTCATCCAACGTGTGCTAAGTCCATAGCTCTCATTTATCGACAATATTATTTGCGGGAGTCCACCTGCAATACATGTCAATGGGTTTTTAGAGTACATCGGGTGAACATATCGTTCACAACATCTACAGGTAGCGAGCCTGCTAGTGTTCCACAGACTGTCTAGAATAGTCCATGGTTGTCATCTGTACTCTGCCAGATGACGGGGCCATCGTTTGGGTAAAGGTTTCTCTCATTTTTCACCTCTCACCCTTATCTCATAATCTATATTACCTTTTATCTCATCCTCTAACTCATCTTTCATCACACACCAACTATTTCATCTACCCATGTTTTACCCAACATATTTGTAGATATAAAATACATATACAGTTCAAAGCATAAAATATATATACGGGCTAGAGCGACACCACGTCGTGGTGACTTTCTCCACGTCGTGGTGTTGCGTAGGCTCCAAGGTTTCCCCTGGTGCTGACACGTGGCATCGCATACAGGGTGGAAATCAGCCGATTTTCAAAAATTCATAACTTTCGCATACGAGCTCCGTTTTTGGCGTTCTTTTTTTCCACGCGTAGGTAAAAACAAGATCTACAACTTTCATTTAGACTCCGTCGGCTAATTTTCGACCGATATTAAATTTAACAGTAGGAGGAGATTAGACTGTTAAATAGCCGCGAAAAATTCGTAACTCCTTCATATGGACTCCGTTTTCGTCCGCCTTTTTACCGTTGAGTTCCTATTAATGAGATCTTCAACTCTCATTTAGGCCGCGTAAGCGAAAAACCGCTCGAACTAAAATTCGAGTTTCGGGCCGTGCACTGTTATGCCAAATCTTAGAAAATTCATAACTTCCTCATACGACGTCAGATTTGGACGTTCTTTTTATGGACGCTCTCGATTTAACATATTCTACAACTTTCCCTTAGATTGATAAGGCTAAAAATCGCTCTATCGTAAATTCATTTTTTACGCTCCCCGATGCCGTGCCGGTTTTGCCGCGAAACTTCTACGGGTCATAACTTCTTCGTTATAACTCGGATTTCGGCGTTCTTTATATATCCAAAATTCTTGTTTCGACCACTACAACTTTAGGTAAAGATATCGGGCTTATATAACACTTTAATTTTGACGCTTATTTTTATTCTTTATTAATTATATCTTTATAATTAAGTATAAAGCACATAATTTCACATAATTCACATAATACTCAAATAATTCATCTTTATTACTTCAAAAAGAGTTACAATAGTTGACCTAGACTATTACATCATCTATTAATGCTTAGCCCCGAAACACGGGCGTTACAATTCTCTCCCCCTTAGGATGATTCCGTCCCGGAATCATGCATCATCAAACAGATGTGGGTAGCGACTCATCATGTCACTCTCTTTTTCCCAAGTGAGATTCGGCCCATTCGAATGTTTCCATCGGACTAGCACTAAGTCGACCATCTTGCGTCGTAACTTCTTAGTCTTACGGTCAACAATTGCCTCGGGCTCTTCGATCAGCCTCTTATTCTCATCTATTCTTAAATCTGAGATTGGAATTATGTCGGGAACTTCTCCCGTGAACTTCCTCAAATAACACACATGGAAGGTGTTATGAATACCATCTAGTTCTTCGGGTAATTCGAGCTTGTAAGCTTGGTTTCCAATCTTCTGAAGAACTTTGAACGGTCCAACAAACCTTGAACTTAGCTTTCCTTGTTTCCCGAATCTTATAAGTCCCTTCCACGGTGAGACTTTAAGCAAAACCGAATCCCCAACTTCGAATGTCATTGGTTGCCTCTTCTTGTCAGCATAGCTCTTTTGACGATCCTGAGCTGCTAACATCCTTTCCCTAATCACTTTCAGCTTTTCAGCAGTCTGATGGACTATCTCGGGGCCCATAAACTGCTTTTCTCCGGCTTCAAGCCAACAAGACGGCGTACGACACTTTCGTCCATATAAGGCTTGATAAGGTGCCATCTTGATGCTCGAATGCTAACTGTTGTTGTACGAAAATTCTACCAGAGGTAAGTGTTCATCCCAGTTACCTTGGAACTCTAGGGTACACGCTCTTAGCATATCCTCCAACGTTTGAATCGTTCTTTCGCTCTGACCATCGGTTTGCGGATGATAAGTTGTACTTAAACATAATTTCGTACCCAATTCCTCTTGTATACTCCTCCAAAACCTTGATGTGAAACAACTATCACGGTCTGATACAATCGTTAAAGGAACACCGTGAAGTCTTACTACCTCCTTCACGTAAGCATTTGCAAGCTTATCCATAGACCATCTTTCATTGACTGCTATGAAGTGTGCACTCTTAGTGAATTGATCAACGACCACCCAAATCAGGTCGTGACCGTCCTTCGTTCTGGGCAGCTTAGTCACAAAATCCATGGTGATGTCTTCCCATTTACCAATGGGTACAGGTAAAGGTTCTAAAATCCCATATGGTTTCTGATGTTGTGCCTTAACTCTCGCACATGTTACACTATCTTCCACATACTTTGCAACATCGAGCTTCATCGTCGGCCACCAGTAGTAGGGTTTCATATCCCTATACATTTTAGTGTTTCCATGATGAGTCGTGCACATGGTCTCGTGGGCTTCTTCCATTAAAAGATCTCTTAGTCCTCCCGTCTTAGGTCCCCAAATCCTATCTTGGAATACCTTTAATCCTTGGGTATTCGTACCGAACACCAACGTTTTGCCAAAACGCTCTTCCTTTCGGCCATTTTTTCCTCTGAAGCTTCTTCCTGAGCTTTCTTGATGCTTTCCTCAATCGTTGAGACAACTTCTATTCTTAACGTTCCCGCGCAGGTTATCAGCAGCTACTCGTACGAGGTGAGTTACCTTCCAGTAGCGGTGGGTCTACGGCCACAATGCCGGCCCACCAGTAGGAGTTGTATGATAGATGATTGTCTTTGTGATATTCATCTAGGTTTGCTACTACCTGTTATGTTATGTGCTAGTATGATATGATGTTAGCAGTAGGGGAGATAGTCCCCAAGATTTCCGGTCGATAGGGTCGAAGGGGGTAGGCATACCCAGTCATGCTAGATAGAATATGATTATGTGTTACATGTTATGTGGTAGTAGTAGTGGGGTGAAATAGTCCCCAGTATATGGTCGAGAGGACCAAAGGGGAGGCCAGCACCCAGATATGTTAGGCAGTATCCGGTCGAGAGGACCGAAGGGGAGGCCAGCACCCGGATATGCTAGGCGGCATCCGGTCGAGAGGACCGAAGGGGTAGGTCGGGCACCCAGATATGCCTGACGGTATATGTATGTTATGTGATCGTATGGTATGCGGTACGATGGGGGAACTCACTAAGCTTCGTGCTTACAGTTTATAGTTTTGGTTTCAGGTACCTCTTCAGCGAAGGGGAAGGAGCTGGCGCGGTAGCAGCACATCATACACACTCGCATTGATTTTCCGCACTTGAGATATTCTGGGATTGTACTCTGACATGATACTATTTTATGACTTGGGTTTTCAGACATGATATATGGATTTACGGAATGATATCTTTTATGTGGTTTTCTTATGAATGCTTTTATAATCAGTTAATTAAAATGAAATTTTTGGACTCGAAATTTTGGGATGGTACAGATTCAACACTTAATCTCTTAAGACATTGATCCAAAACATAGATCTGACTTCCTTGAGCTGGATTATCATGTAAAGTTGCTAACTTTACGTTCATTCATGGCTAAATGAAGCTCTTAAGCTTAAAAGGGACCTAATAAGTGACTTAATGCATGCATGACACCAAAAATCTCATAAAGCTTGCACTGTAACACCCATAAAATTTGAGCCAAATTAAAACATTTTAATCATTCAAAAACCATTACGTTCATACAACTCGTTTTCAAAATAGTTTAAACATCAGAGTATCCCCCAGAACCATATCATATAAATCATAAAACATGAGGAGCGGTATGATCACGCCTTCGCCTTGCCACGATCTCCTGAATTACCTGAAACAATACACTGAAACTGTAAGCCCGAAAGCTTAGTGAGTTACCCCCAAAATACCAACCACACATATCTCATAACATATCATAAATAGAACAACCATGCGCATCGGGTCTACTGTGTGACTGGTCCGCCCGCACCGGGCCTTCAGTCCACCTGGTCCACCCTCCGAGTCTAGCCATGTACGTCGAGTCTACAGTGTGATTGGTCCGCCCGCACCGGGCCTTCAATCCACCTGGTCCACTCTCTGAGTCTATAGTATGACTGGTCCGCCCGCACCGGGCCTTCAGTCGGCTAGTCCACTCCCCGAGCCTCGGCACGTTTGGTCCGCCCTCTTGGGGCCTTCAGCCTATCCGGACCGCTCGCTGGGCCTTCGGAATAACCGGTCCGCCCTGGGTATGTTGGCCTTCAGCACAAAGCAGGACCCGCCTCAACCCAACCCCCGTCAAACAACCATGTGCACATAAAACAATCAATCACATAACAATCCTCAACCAGACAAACAGTCTAACAGATCACATAGCATATCAACATCCTAACCAGGATTCCGACCTAACCGGTCACTAGCATAACATTACCCTATATCCCGGGTACCGACCTTAACCAGGTCACTAACATAACACCATCCTAAATACCAGGATGCAGATCTAGCAAAACAATAACATAACAAACAATACCCGGATTTCCATCCGATAAAGGGCCGGCCTTGGTGCCGTAGACCCTGTCGATATAGTGAGGATAACTCACCTCGCAATTGCCGACTGAAAGGATAAGATCAGCTGCTCCGATCACCGACACGAACTCCACCACCGAACACTACCAAAGAACCAATTCCATAAATACCAAAATCACCAAAATACCCTTGGAAGTCAAACTGGTCAACTCTTGGTCAAAGTCAAAGTCCTCAGTCAAAGTCAACCTCCCTGACTGACTCTACTCGCCGAGTCGACCCGTCGACTCGTCGAGTCCCTATACTCAGAAATTCCCATAACCCGAGTCTACTCGCCGAGTCACCCCAAGACTCGTCGAGTCCAACGATCTTCGAGTCCCATCCTGTCCAACTCACTGAGTCACCCCTCGACTCACTGATCTGCGTCTTAACCAAAAGAGGTTAGGGGTTCTGCGACAAGACTCGTCGAGTCCACGACAATCTTCAATAGACTCGCCGAGTTGTTCTTCCAACTCGTCGAGTCCATACGTGTATTCCCAAAATCTCGAGACACAGAGCTACTCCTTTGCTCCAAACAATAGATCGGGGTCTCTAGAGTCCATTAGTAACATAAAGTTGCTACCTTTACGTGCTTCTTGCCCCATTATACCAAAAACCAAGCTAGAAAGGGACTTAACTCTTGGGGAAAGGCTTTTGCATAGCAACCAAAACGGCTTTCTGCATCTTTGATCCAAATAGAGCTCAGATCTGGAGTTTCAACTCCAGATCTAACTTATACACCAAGATCTCATCATATCATCTCCAAACAAGCCCTAAAATTTCCATGAAAATGGATCTAGAAAGAGGAAAGCCAAGGATAACGATTCATTACCTCCAAAACGACCTCCTGTTGAAGAGTAATCTGAATCTCCACAAATCTTCTTGATCCAAGCTTCTTGATCTTCAAGATCTCTTTACAAAACACTTAACAATGCTCCAATTTGCTTCCAATGGCTCTCACTCACGATTCTAGGGTTTCTAGGTCTCAAAGGGGGCTGAGGGAGCTGAGGGGAGGACATTAAGTCCTTTAAATAGGGTGAAACCCCGAAGATTAGGGTTTTTCCTCGACCAACACTGACTCGTCGAGTCCAGCTGCCGACTCGCCGAGTCAGGCCACTTAACCCCGTGCCACGCACCCGCTTCGACTCGGCGAGTCAAGAGACCTACTCGCCGAGTCCCTTCCTTTATTTTCACTTAGCACCCTTCAACTTCTTACTTCCGAACTTGGGATGTTACAATTCTCCCCCACTTAAAATAGGCTTCGTCCTCGAAGCCTGCGGCAACACGAACTTCCGGATGATACTCCCACAATGCATCCACTGATCTCAAACCGGCCCAGATTCCTTCAATCATTGCTATCGAATCCCTAAAATCCATCTCTTCCCTTGCAGGGTCCTGATCAACTGCTTCAAGCCGGCCATCAGCTTCTTTTCTCTGATGACAACACTCATCAACTAAGTGCCACCTGAAGACACTACCTTACTTCCGTCGTACGCATTCATTCGCAACCTGCGAAAACTGGATACCACAACACCCACTGAGCTCCGCCAAGACACTAATTCATCTTCCTTCGTCCAAGATTGGCAATAACCCTGACAACTAGCAACCTGGAACGAATCCTCATGATGGAATACCCCAGATTGGAATACCTCCACATACATAACCCAAGCCTACAACCATACTCGGAACTAAGGACCTTGTCCTTGCGTCACCCTCGAACCCTTCGGTTCGACACAACGGAGTGGAATCCACCCACACTTCCCTATCGCGATCTCTAGGTCCTTGACCTCCGACTGTAATATCCTTATGCAGTCCTCAGCACCGGTCCAGACTGCTCCCGAGTCTGTTATCATGCTGAATCACCTTCCTCTGTCCCATTCCCCGATCTGGAACCACTATCCTCCTCGTCTTCCAAGGAGACTGAAAACATGCCTGCGCATCATCCAACATTGCCACAACCTCAACGGGCATCCAACATGTATGTGCTTCCATATATCTGGTACACTCCTAGTGCTTACTACCAATAACTGAAGCACTTTCGATCATCCATTTACACCACTGCCTCCCTTTCAGAGGACCCACACTCCTTCCGGAGTTACATACCTTTCCTTTCCAGGAAGTCTACTCCACAACCATAACCGCACTTATAGGTGCCACTGAGCTAAACTCCACTCTACCGATCGACTAACACATACAGAGTCTTCAGCATGACTGGACCGCCCTTCCAGGCCTTCAGCCTATCTGGACCACTCTCAAAACATTCAGCATGTCTGGACCGCCCTCCTGGGCCTTCAGCCTGTCTGGACCGTTCCCTGAACCTCCGGCCGACTCCATCATCATGATCAATACTTGGGGCCAGACCATATCGATTACTATTGCATGGTGACTTATTCACTCATTCTCCTCCTATCGATCCATGAACACATACATAGTCTTCAGCATGACTGGACCGCCTTCCCAGGCCTTCAGCCTATCTGGACCACTCTCAGAACCTTCAGCATGTCTGGACCGCCCTCCTGGGCCTTCAGCCTGTCTGGACCGTTCCCCGAGCCTTCGGCCTGACTGGTACGCCTCCCGGCCTTCAGTCTATCCGGACCGCTCAAATGTCGTCGCACATCACCCTGAACCATTCCTTTCGGGAATCCCTCCCATGCAGTCTGTTCTAGCCCTCTAGGGGTTCCGAACTCCACATCCGTTCTATGAATCTTTTACCCCGGCCTGATCCCAGGCCTCTCAACAATCAATCACTTCTCTGAAAACCATGGTCTGTTCCCTGCCCCACGTGTCTATCTCCACATTCTCGGCTAGCACAACGCTGAAATCCAACAGCTAACCATCCCTGGATGCATGTTGTTCCACCGGAGAATTTTCCAATTCTCCCCCACTTAGTGCATCGACTACTAACCACCGTTCCCAAAACCGGCATGGCTCAATCGCCCTTACTCCATATATTCCATCTTATCCATGAACTGACTCCCTCGGGAGTGAGTAACCTTCACCGTATAACCCTTCCGCCATCGCACTCCTGAACTCCAAGGAAGTTCGAATCTCAACTGAACACTCCTCGCAACGCAGTCGCTATTCCAAGCAACGAGATCATATACCTTATCTTTCGACCAAGAATCCTCCTGAACACTAACTACCACTCCTAACTACTAAGATCCTCAATCATACTATGAAACATGCGGAACGATGCAGACAGATTTACAATCCTACACAATCAACAAGATAACAAGATATCAAAAAGGAAACATACCCACAGCTGCATCCGGCTTTGCCCTGACCTCCTCTGCTGTAAGCTGAAAAGCACGTCCCTGAGCCCTCGGGGGCTCCGCTCCACCCTGACCCCTGCCAGTAATCCTCAAAGTGGCCGGTGCTGGAGCCTGCACCGTTCCTACAGCAAACTGTGGGCAGTTGGCCCTCAAGTGTCCAACCTGATGGCAATGATAACAAATCCTCATATCCTGCACCGGGGCTGACTGACGGCAATCCCTCGCATAATGCCCCTCTCTTCCGCACTTGCGGCACGCACCACCGGACCTACAAACACCAGTATGACCCTTCCCACACTTTTCGCAAGTGTGGCTGCTCTGACTCCCAATCCTGGAGTCAACGGTTTTGAACCGTTTCGGCGCCGGCTGCGACTGCACTGGGACCTGCCTCTGCTCTCGCAACTGCAACTCAATCTCTAACTCCCGCCGCCTGGCGGCCTCCTGCAGCTCTAACAAGGTATCACACCTTTGCGTGGACACAAACTGCCTGATGTCCCTCTTGAGCATACTCAGATATCGGGACATCTGAGCCTGCTCTGAAGCAAACTCTGGGCAAAACATCGCCCTCTCAGTAAACATCCTGGTGATCTCCGTCACCGACTCTGAATCCTGCTTCAGCTCCAGGAACTCCTGATCCAACCTCTCTCTCTCAACCCGTGGAACATAACGGGTACTGAACATTTCCCGGAACTGATCCCACGTAACCGCAGCCCGCTGCGCGTCAGAATAAGATCCCGTAGTCAACCTCCACCAATCCTTCGCTCCGAGCCTCAAAAGGTTCAGAGCACACCTCACCCTCTTATCAGTCGGGCATGAACACGTGAAGAAACATCCCTCCACGTCTGACAACCACCTCATAGCAACGATCGGATCCTGAACTCCATCGAAAGTAGGGGGCTTCGTATTATCGAAGTCCCGATACTGAAAACCTCGACCGGTTCCTCCCCCTGCCAGTACTACAGCCGTTGTAGCTGCCGCGACAGCCGCCTCCGCAAGAGCTGCATAGCGCTCATCAAAGTACTCAACCATGGCAGTCTTGATCGACCCAAACATTTCCGGCAACTCGGCCCGGAACATAGCAGCAACCTCATCATGCAGGATCTCACGAATCCTGGCATCCAACTCGTCCGTACTCATCTGACCAATGACCTCGGGTGGTACTGACCCATCCTGACCACCCTCTCCCGATCCTGATCCCGAACCGGATCCTGCCCCGAAACGCCTCGTAATCGCCATACTGCAATACACCAACGAGACCCTTAGACACATCACATATTCACCCGGGGACTATCTCATAACCGATACCCTAGAGAGTTGTGACTTCCTTGATACGCGTATGGGTCCTGTGCTTTCAGTAGTACGGGCCCATACTACCTTCCACACCTACCCATATTTGTCTCAAGTATCACCACAACACTCTAACCATATACACACACCCGCTCAATCCTCACTCCTAGAGGAAAAGCTGCATATCTCAAATAAGGGAAACGCTAGGCTAATAGGCATCACATAATCAGGCAATTCTATCATGCAATTCCTGAAGATCCCTAGCCTAGTACTAGCATGCTGTTCTAACATATCACATAATCAAATAACTTGTTTGGTATTTAGGGGTCTACTTACTGGTTCTGGCTGATCGTACCCTCTGCATCCTCCTTTACTTATTTCGAAAACCTTTTGAAAACAATTTTGAAAATCCCTCCTTGATTTGAGACTGGATTCACACGAATGTTCCTCCAATTCACTCAAACCAAGGCTCTGATACCAACTTGTAACACCCATAAATTTGAGCCAAATTAAAACATTTTAATCATTCAAAAACCATTACGTTCATACAACTCGTTTTCAAAATAGTTTAAACATCAGAGTATCCCCCAGAACCATATAATATAAATCATAAAACATGAGGAGCGGTACGATCACGCCTTCGCCTTGCCACGATCTCCTGAAGTACCTGAAACAATACATTGAAACTGTAAGCCCGAAAGCTTAGTGAGTTACCCCCAAAATACCAACCACACATATCTCATAACATATCATAAATAGAACAACCATGCGCATCGGGTCTACTGTGTGACTGGTCCGCCCGCACCGGGCCTTCAGTCCACCTGGTCCACCCTCCGAGTTTAGCCATGTACGTCGAGTCTACAGTGTGATTGGTCCGCCCGCACCGGGCCTTCAATCCACCTGGTCCACTCTCTGAGTCTACAGTATGACTGGTCCGCCCGCACCGGGCCTTCAGTCGGCCTAGTCCACTCCCCGAGCCTCGGCACGTCTGGTCCGCCCTCTTGGGGCCTTCAGCCTATCCGGACCGCTCGCTGGGCCTTCGGAATAACCGGTCCGCCCTGGGTATGTTGGCCTTCAGCACAAAGCAGGACCCGCCTCAACCCAACCCCCGTCAAACAACCATGTGCACATAAAACAATCAATCACATAACAATCCTCAACCAGACAAACAGTCTAACAGATCACATAGCATATCAACATCCTAACCAGGATTCCGACCTAACCGGTCACTAGCATAACATTACCCTATATCCCGGGTACCAACCTTAACCAGGTCACTAACATAACACCATCCTAAATACCAGGATGCAGATCTAGCAAAACAATAACATAACAAACAATACCCGGATTTCCATCCGATAAAGGGCCGGCCTTGGTGCCGTAGACCCTGTCGATATAGTGAGGATAACTCACCTCGCAATTGCTGACTGAAAGGATAAGATCAGCTGCTCCGATCACCGACACGAACTCCACCACCGAACACTACCAAAGAACCAATTCCATAAATACCAAAATCACCAAAATACCCTTGGAAGTCAAACTGGTCAACTCTTGGTCAAAGTCAAAGTCCTCAGTCAAAGTCAACCTCCCTGACTGACTCTACTCGCCGAGTCGACCCGTCGACTCGTCGAGTCCCTATACTCAGAAATTCCCATAACCCGAGTCTGCTCGCCGAGTCACCCCAAGACTCGTCGAGTCCAACGATCTCCGAGTCCCATCCTGTCCAACTCACTGAGTCACCCCTCGACTCACTGATCTGCTTCTTAACCAAAAGAGGTTAGGGGTTCTGCGACCAGACTCGCCGAGTCCAAGAACAGACTCGCCGAGTCCACGACAATCTTCAATAGACTCGCCGAGTTGTTCTTCCAACTCGTCGAGTCCAAGCTCATCATCATAAGTATCGCCGAGTCACCCATGCGACTCGCCGAGTTACTACGTGACTCAAAGTCTGATCTCTAGCCCGAATCGCCGAGTCATCTCCCAGACTCGTCGAGTCCATACGTGCATTCCCAAAATCTTAAGACACAGAGCTACTCCTTTGCTCCAAACAATAGATCGGGGTATCTAGAGTCCATTAGCAACATAAAGTTGCTACCTTTACGTGCTTCTTGCCTCATAATACCAAAAACCAAGCTAGAAAGGGACTTAACTCTTGGGGAAAGGCTTTTGCATAGCAACCAAAAGGGCTTTCTGCATCTTTGATCCAAATAGAGCTCAGATCTGGAGTTTCAACTCCAAATCTAACTTATACACCAAGATCTCATCATATCATCTCCAAACAAGCCCTAAAACTTCCATGAAAATGGATATAGAAAGGGGAAAGCCAAGGATAACAATTCATTACCTCCAAAACGACCTCCTGCTGAAGAGTAATCTGAATCTCCACAAATCTCCTTGATCCAAGCTTCTTGATCTTCAAGATCTCTTCACAAAACACTTAACAATGCTCCAATTTGCTTCCAATGGCTCTCACTCACGATTCTAGGGTTTCTGGGTCTCAAAGGGGGCTAAGGGAGCTGAGGGGAGGACATTAAGTCCTTTAAATAGGGTGCAACCCCGAAGATTAGGGTTTTTCCTCGACCAGCACCGACTCGTCGAGTCCAGCCGCCGACTCGCCGAGTCAGGCCACTTAACCCCGTGCCACGCACCCGCTTCGACTCGACGAGTCAAGAGACCTACTCGCCGAGTCCCTTCCTTTATTTTCACTTAGCACCCTTCAACTTCTTACTTCCGAACTTGGGATGTTACATGCACCTTTATGCTCAAGGAGACCAAAACAAACTCAGATCTAAAAGAACAAGCCCTTAAATGACTTAACTCTTCCATTAACCCAAAAGGGACCAAAAGCATAACAAACAAACTATGAAAGATCTAAAGATATACAAGCCAAGATGCGAACTTGATACCTCAGAAAGCTTTCCCACAAGATGATGATTCTAGATCCACAACCTTTTCACCAAGCAAGGCAACTTCAAGCTTCTCTACTTCCTTCATAAAGGCAAAAATGGGCACCAATGTCTTCTTAATAGCTCAAGAACACAACCAATAGGCTAAGGGGTCAATTTAGGGTTTTAGGAGGTTTGGGGGCTAGTAAAGAGGCCATACCTAAAGACTTATGATGCTTAAATAGGGTACACTTACTAAAAAAATAGGGTTTAAGCACCCATCATACGCCCAGTTTACTCCTCGTACGCCCAGCGTACGAGGCCGAGGTTCGCGATCCTTCCTTCTGGGTACACTAAGCGTACACCAATGTATGCCCAACGTACTGAACTTCGCACTAGTACGCCCTGCGTACTCCCTATGTACGTCCCGCGTACTAGGGCTTCCTCTTATACCCTAAAATACTCTGAATGCCATAACTTCTTCGTTATAAATCTGGTTTCGACGATCCTTATATCCATGAAAAGGTAACGAGAAGCTCTACACTTTTATCAACTCATACTTTCCATAAAATTTCCCGAACAAAAATCCAATTTCGATAAAAGCCCGCTGCCATTTTACCAAAATACCCCTTGGCTCCTAAAACCAAATCTGAACACCCAAATCATCTACATTACATCATCCACAGCCAAATGGATAACGATTCAGGACAACACGTTACACACATATGAATAATGATATATTTATCTATATTCCTATGTGATTATATCAACATGTGAATATATCAAAAAAAATCATATGTGAATATATCAACAAATCATATATCAATGTATATATCAAACAATCACATGATAATAACATCTGAATCACTAAGTATAAATAAACACATACAAAATCACATATGAATAACTTAGTATAAATCAACAAATACATATAAATATTAAAAATATGTTTGTATTAATAACAAAAAGAACATATTAATCACATGTGATTAAACGAATATTTACTTCTATTACAGAAAAATAAAAATAACGACTTATTATCTAATCACAAATGATTAAAAGGAGAATTGAAACAACATTTTACCTGAACATTGATTCTGATGATTCGAATATTCATTATCTTCATCATAATCTTCAAATGTCGAATCAAAAACAGACATTTCATCTTCATGTGAAAAACAACCAAATTCATTACCATGATTATCACTTGAAAACGACATATCCAAACAAAAAACCTGTGATTAACAACCAAAAACAAAGGGAAATTGTCATAAAAGCCCTTAAGTTTTCCAAAAAATGTCGGTTTTACCCTTGGATGAGTTTTTGGGGTATTAAAGCCGGATACTTTCACTAAATGTATCAAATATCTCATTTAACAGGTTGGACCCTTAGTAGCCGGTTACCCATGTGCTGATTTGGCACTTTAGGTGACATGTCAAAAAACATGGGCCCCATTTTATAACCCTCTCCCACATAACCCTTCCCCCATTGTTTCTTGCATCCTCTCGCACCGCAGTATTCCCCCACACAAAATGCCAACATCTTCTGCAAAACCAAGCTCGAATGTGAATTCACGATTCAAGAAGAAGATCGAAGTGAAGTGTTGGTGTGAAGATTTATTCCCTCTGCTTGTTTCACGCACACCAGAAAATCCAGGCAAGAAATTTTGGGGGTGCCCTAATTATAAGGTAAAAATCATTTTCCCTTTTCTTTAGTAGGATTGCAGTAAAGGTATTATGCACTGACCTAATTATGTAGGGGGAAGGAGGTTGTCGATTTTTCAGATGGGTTGACGATGAAGGAGTTCAAAATCAAGATATGATGCCAGAGTCAAATCGGATTATAGAGCAGCGACAAATGATGACATTAATGCAGATGGTTGTTGTTTTGTTAGGGGCTATATTATTCATGCTTGTTCTAGTAGTATACAAGATTTAATGGCAGTTGGTTGTTATGCCACTAGTATTGTGATCTTGAAATATGTAGCTTTTGATGGTATGAAATATGTAGCTTTTGATGGTATTTGATACTTTGGTAGGTATATGTAATGTTAGGATTGTAATTTGTAATGTATGGATGTTAATTGCAATGTATGGATGTTAATTTGTAATGTATGGATGTTAACTGGAGTACAATTTGGTTTGTTTTGTAAGTATATTGCATAAAATGGTATTGCAGTAAATGGATGTTAATTGCAATGTTGGATGATTAATTTCAGTAAATGGAATTTGGAGTACAAAAAATGGTAAGTGGTATGAATTTAGAGTAGAAGCTGTTGAATGGTAACAATTGGAATTTGTAGTACATGTTAAATTACATACTTCCAATATGTATCCATTACAAGTGTAATTGGTATGAATTTGTAGTTCTATGAATTTGTAGTACAAGTTTAATTAAAATGGTAATTGAATTAAAATGGTAATTGGTATGAATTTGCATAAACAATTGGTGAATGATAACAATTCTAAAAAGATTGAACATAATATAGAAGGGGGTGTATCCATTACATATAGTTTAATTACATACTACCAATATGTAGCAGCCATCTATTTGTACCAAAATGCCTAAACAATGCACAAAAAAGGCAACCTAAATGATAACAATTGGATGCATGCTGCAATCAAAATGCCAAAAAACAAAGTTTACAAAAGTGGCAACCTATACCATTCCCACTACACCCCCATCCCCCTTCCTGCTAACAAACTACTCCAAGTTGATTGGCTTTACAGAAGAAGAACCACCACTATCTTTGTCATAAACACCCTTCCTTAGCTTTATCTTGGTAATCCTCTCAGATGTTTTCCTTGTTCTCCTAACCATTGGGACAACCTCATGTCCTTCATCATCACCCTGATTTTCCTCATCATCACCCAATTCTTCAACACCACCTTCAGGTCCATCAGCATCACCTTCAGGTCCATCACCATCATCAACATCTCCACCACCATGACCTTGTTCATCACCATCACCAACTGCTTCATATCCAACACCATGAAGTTCTCCATCACCATCACCAATAGCTTCATCTCCAGCACCTTCAGCTCCACCATCCAGACCAACATCATCATCAGAATGATGACCATCAATGAAATCATTTACATCCTAGTGTAAAAAGATAGAATTAGTTCACAAAAATCACTAGAAAAATTGTTAATTAATAAAAGATAATAGGTCTTACTAGTTCAACTGGTGGGGAATCATCCAATTCCACTTGTACCCCTGGCATAGCTTCTATTTCTGCCATGCTATAACCAGCTTCTAGCATATTAGCAATGTCTTCAAGTCCTATTTGTATCTTCTCTGGGAGAATATCATCCTCTTTGCCCTCAGTAAACTCAATAACATCATTATCTTCCACCTCATTGTCACCATTTAGTGGAATGGACTTTGTTTTGTTTGTGAAGTTAACCTCTTGTAAAATTGCATCAATACCTTGTTCAATTTCATCATTTATTGATTTAAGCTTCCAACCAATACTGGATCCTACTTGCCCAAAAGTGTCACTACCTTCCATCACACTTGTTTGACTAGTTCCTCCTTCTTGCATCATATGACCAGCCTGAATATGAATTACTGGAACTTCCTGCACAACACCTTCTTCCTGCACCACACCTTCTTCTACAACAGTAGGAACTTCTACAACTGGAACTTGTTGAACCACACTTTAACCCACATTATAACCTTCTTGCATGACATTTTCACCCATCACATTTTCACCCTCAGCAGCAACTGGAACTTGTTGAACCACACTCTCTTGAGTACCTATAGTTGGAGTATTATTCCTAGTTTTTGCAGAACCAATACTCCCACTACCTCTCCTTGTGCACAACTTCTTCCTAGGTACATCAATACCATTTTTCCTAAATCTTTTAGAACCTGCCTCTTGCTCATGTTTTCTTGGACTCATCCTTAATGTGTTATGTTTTCTTGGACTCCTCCTCACTATGTTAGAGCATGAAGGTTGACTTGGGACATTTGGTTGACCAGGGGTTGTAGTATTGTTTTCTCTCATTCTCCAATTTAGTGACTGGTTAGGAACAGATACATGGGGGATGGGATGTTTTCTTGGCCTTCCTGTCTTCTTTGGTGGGGGAGGCACATATTGTTTTCTCTCATTCTTACATGCCCTCTTATTATGACCATATTCCAAACAATTACCACATCTGGTACTTCTACTTTTGTTGTTAAAACTTGCTCTCCTTTTCACTGGCATGCCTCTTTCTTTTGGTAGCAGGCCTACTGTGACATCCCATTTTTGCGGCCAGAAAAGACCGATTTAGTTTATGCTTTTTAAATAAAAAAAATCAGAGTAAACTTCTTAATAAAAGTGTTGCGGAATTTTGTTCCCAGAAAAAAAAACATGATAAATATGTTATCAAAGCAATTCCGAAGAAAAGTATTTTACTCCTTTTAAAACCTTGGGATGTCAACGTCAATACAGAAACATAAGCATAAACAGAACTTACATTCATTTACACTAGTGATATACATCTCTTTAATCCCTCAGTGAAGTGTAGCTTTATACATGTGATACAAGTAAACTGAGTGGGTCAGGTTGGGAAACCTGGTGAGTACATAGGGTTTTCAACCCACAATAGTAAAGTTATTATGTTTTATCATCAAACAATTAACCCAATTACCCATCCCCATTATATATAACTTTTTTTTTATTCCTAGGGATCTACCCTAAGGATCATCTATCACTCATTCCTAAGGGTTTCCTAAGGAATAGGCGCGAAGTCCATCGTCGCCAAGGTTTATACAACAGACACTAAATCCATAGTCGTCGGGGTTCATCCAACGTGTGCTAAGTCCATAGCTCTCATTTATCGATAGTATTATTTGCGGGAGTCCACCTGCAATACATGTCAATGGGTTTTTAGAGTACACCGGGTGAACATATTGTTCACAACACCTACAGGTAGCGAGCCTGCTAGTGTTCCACAGACTGTCTAGAATAGTTCATGTTTGTCATCAGTACTCTGCCAGATGACGGGGCCATCGTTTGGGTAAAGGTTTCTCTCATTTTTCACCTCTCACCCTCATCTCATAATCTATATTACCTTTTATCTCATCCTCTAACTCATCTTTCATCACACACCAACTATTTCATCTACCCATGTTTTACCCAACATATTTGTAGATATAAAATACATATACAGTTCAGATCTGAAGAATTAGTTTAGATCTGTAAAGAAAACACATATACGGTTCAGATCTGAAGAAAAAAGGTCTAGATCTGAAAAACAAAGTTTAAATCTTTCATCATATCTTTCAAAGCATAAAATATATATACGGTCTAGATTTGAAGAAAAAGTTCAGATCCGAAGGAAAGAAGTTCAAATCTTTCATCTAACGTAGATCTCAAAGTACACAGTTTAGATCTGAAGAAAAAGCTTAGATCTGAGGTGAGAAAGTGTAGATCTGAAAGAAAAAGTCTCAGATCTAAAAGAAAAGTCTTAGATCTGAAAGATAAAGTGTAGATCTGAAGGTAAAAGTTTCAGATCTGAAAGAAAGAAGCATAAATCTTTCATTCAGCAACAGTTCAAGTAAATAGCTGACATATACCTATACACATAGCACATAAAATACTTCATATCTATGTGTAAGATGAAAGTGACTATACACGCACCTGATACAGAGTGATTTGGACAGCACCTCGCTTCTAAAAATAATATTCTTTGACGAAACCAGGAAGTTTGCTTGAAAACCGGGCTCCACGCGGGCAGAGTTTTAAACCGAAAAACTCTTTTTCTCGAAGACTCCGAGCTCTTCGAGGCTTTCTTCAAGTGCTAGGGAAGTTTCCTAGGCTTTTGGGGGGGGGGGGGGGTTTGGGGGGTTAGAGAGAGAGTTTAGAGAGAGAAAGAAGTGGGTAAAGGTGTGAGGAATGAGGCATCCCCGAGCCTCTATTTATAGTGCTCCTGGAGCGACACCACGTCGTGGTGACTTTCTCCACGTCGTGGTGTTGCGTAGGCTCCAAGGTTTCCCCTGGTGCTGACACGTGGCATCGCATACAGGGTGGAAATCAGCCGATTTTCAAAAATTCATAACTTTCGCATACGAGCTTCGTTTTTGGCGTTCTTATTGTCCACGCGTAGGTAAAAACAAGATCTACAACTTTCACTTAGACTCCGTCGGCTAATTCTCGACCGATATTAAATTTAACAGTAGGAGGAGATTAGACTGTTAAATAGCCGCAAAAAATTTGTAACTCCTTCATATGGACTCCGTTTTCGTCCGCCTTTTTACCGTTGAGTTCCTATTAATGAGATCTTCAACTCTCATTTAGGCCGCGTAAGCCAAAAACCGCTCGAACTAAAATTCGAGTTTCGGGTCGTGCACTGTTTTGTTAAATCTTAGAAAATTCATAACTTCCTCATAGGACGTCAGATTTGGACGTTCTTTTTATGGACGCTCTCGGTTTAACATATTCTACGACTTTCCCTTAGATTGATAAGGCTAAAAATCTCTCTATCGTAAATTCACTTTTTACGCTCCCCGATGCCGTGCCGGTTTTGCCGCGAAACTTCTACGGGTCATAACTTCTTCGTTATAACTCGGATTTTGGCGTTCTTTATATATCCAAAATTCTTGTTTCGACCACTACAACTTTAGGTAAAGATATCGGGCTTATATTACACTTTAAATTTGACGCTTATTTTTATTCTTTGTTAATTATATCTTTATAATTAAGTATAAAGCACATAATTTCACATAATTCACATAATACTCAAATAATTCATCTTTATTACTTCAAAAAGAGTTACAATAGTTGACCTAGACTATTACATCATCTATTAATGCTTAGCCCCAAAACACGGGCGTTACAATTCTCTCCCCCTTAGGATGATTCCGTCCCGGAATCATGTATCATCAAACAGATGTGGGTAGCGACTCATCATGTCACTCTCTGTTTCCCAAGTGAGATTCGGCCCATTCGAATGTTTCCATCGGACTAGCACTAAGTCGACCATCTTGCGTCGTAACTTCTTAGTCTTACGGTCAACAATTGCCTCGGGCTCTTCGATCAGCCTCTTATTCTCATCTATTCTTAACTATGAGATTGGAATTATGTCGGGAACTTCTCCCATGAACTTCCTCAAATAACACACATGGAAGGTGTTATGAATACCATCTAGTTCTTCGGGTAATTCGAGCTTGTAAGCTTGGTTTCCAATCTTCTGAAGAACTTTGAACGGTCCAATAAACCTTGGACTTAGCTTTCCTTGTTTCCCGAATCTTATAAGTCCCTTCCACGGTGAGACTTTAAGCAAAACTGAATCCCCAACTTCGAATGTCACTGGTCGCCTCTTCTTGTCAGCATAGCTCTTTTGACGATCCTGAGCTGCTAACATCATTTCCCTAATCACTTTCAGCTTTTCAGCAGTCTGATGGACTATCTCGGGGCCCATAAACTGCTTTTCTCCGACTTCAAGCCAACAAGACGGCGTACGACACTTTCGTCCATATAAGGCTTGATAAGGTGCCATCTTGATGCTCGAATGCTAACTGTTGTTGTAGGAAAATTCTACCAGAGGTAAGTGTTCATCCCAGTTACCTTGGAACTCTAGGGTACACGCTCTTAGCATATCCTCCAACGTTTGAATCATTATTTGGCTCTGACCATCGGTTTGCGGATGATAAGTTGTACTTAAACACAATTTCGTACCCAATTCCTCTTGTATACTCCTCCAAAACCTTGACGTGAAACAACTATCACGGTGTGATACAATCGTTAAAGGAACACCGTGAAGTCTTACTACCTCCTTCACGTAAGCATTTGCAAGCTTATCCATAGACCATCTTTCATTGACTGCTATGAAGTGTGCACTCTTAGTGAATCGATCAACGACCACCCAAATCAGGTCGTGACCGTCCTTCGTTCTGGGCAGCTTAGTCACAAAATCGACGGTGATGTCTTCCCATTTACCAATGGGTACAGGTAAAGGTTCTAAAATCCCATATGGTTTCTGATGTTGTGCCTTAACTCTCGCACATGTTACACTATCTGCCACATACTTTGCAACATCGAGCTTCATCGTCGGCCACCAGTAGTAGGGTTTCATATCCCTATACATTTTAGTGTTTCCATGATGAGTCGTGCACATGGTCTCGTGGGCTTCTTCCATTAAAAGATCTCTTAGTCCTCCCGTCTTAGGTCCCCAAATCCTATCTTGGAATACCTTCAATCCTTGGGTATTCGTACCGAACACCAACGTTTTGCCAAAACGCTCTTCCTTTCGGCCATTTTTTCCTCTGAAGCTCCTTCCTGAGCTTTCTTGATGCTTTCCTCAATCGTTGAGACAAATTCTATTCTTAACGTTCCTGGCCTTTCTCTTTCAAGATTTTCTTTTCGAATTAGAGCATCAGCTACAACATTTGCTTTACCGAGGTGGTAAATTATCTCACCGTCGTAATCCTTGAGTAACTTTAGCCAACGTCGTTGCCTCATATTCAATCCTTTTTTTGTCAAAGAGATACTGGAGACTCTAATGATTAGTGAAAAGTTTTCACTTTGTGCCATAAAGATAATGTCTCCATATCTTTAGAGCGAATACTACCGCTGAAGACTCCAGATCATGAGTGGGGTAGTTCTTTTCGTGATGTTTCAGTTGTTGAGATACATACGCTATCTCCTTATCTCTTTGGGTCAGAACACAAATCAACCCAACTCCCGATGTGTCGCCATAGACTACGAAGTTTTCAAATCGTCCCGGAATCATCAACAAGACAGGGATTGTATAAAGATTCCATACATTATCTCTTCACCCTAGGCAATAGTCGTAACTATTATGTTCCTTCGAATGAGTATCTAACTTTTGGAATTCTTGTCTGTATGTGGTGCTCGATCTTGCACCCGTTCTCCATCCCATGTTGGACTTTCAATCGTAACCTTCGAGTTACAAACTCAATCCTTATTGGAGACTCATGCTCCTTCTTAAACAAACTTAAATTAAGATAAGTTCTTTACTTCGATTACCGTAACAGACCAATGGGACATGTCCTACTGACATCTCGTCGTATGATGAAACGCTTAGACTCAGGTCATTTAGAGTCAAATTCCAGAACAGAATATACCTTCCTTCATGTTTTAATGCGATATAATCACATTCTAGCATGTAGCACTTCTAGCTACAAGCTTCTTAGCTTAACAATTTTTACAATACTTCTATTGATCGCTTCGATTATATTTCACTTCAATGTTTTGGCTTAAATCGGATGCTACATCGATCTTGGTTCTTTGAACCACGTAACATACTCATCTTATTCAGAATCGATTTGATATGACCACTAGGGTCGGATTAACAACCATCTTCTTAGTCATTACCGAAACGATGGTAACAACAGATATGAACAAAACATAATTAATTACTAGTGCCTTGGTAACCTTGTGACTTTCCCTGATCCAAGTGCGAGTCCTGTGCTTCCGGTAGCATAGGCCTCTACTACCATTCACACCTACTCATATTCGTCCCAAGTATTGTCTCACAGTTTTCCAAGTCACCATACATGAAAATTCACACAACAGCTTAACACATCAGATAGCAAAACGAAGGTTTTATATTATTCCTTGAAACGATTACATAGGTGTTCAAGTTCACCCTAGACTATGCCTCTAATAGGCTACATCATAAGATACTACCCGCATGGCTACTACATATCTTGATTTTCGGATAGAAAATCCTCACTCATGATTCCTTGCGTTGTCACCTTCTTCGTCGAGGATTGTCTGAGATGCTCTTTCCTTCGGCTTTGGAGGAGCATTTACTCTTGCTGCTTCATTTTTCTTGGGGCAGTCCCTAAGTAAATGCCCTTCTTTGTTACATCCGTAGCACACCCTTTTGTTGGATGCGCACTTGCTGGCATAATGCCCTGTCTTTCCACATTTGTAGCAAGTCACTTCTTCGTCGCATCTCTCATAGTGCTTCAGCGGTACATTTGGCGTTGTAACTCTCATCGGAAAATCTTGCTTGAAGTGTCCCTCTCCACTACACTTAAGGTAAACTACCTCCTTGGTTGAGCATTTATGGGCATAGTGACCAGCCTTCCCGCATTTGAAGCAGGTCACTTCCTTATAGCATTTCCTGTTGTGTTTCGTTCCATACTTGTTACACCATTTTGTTTCACCTCCTCCTCCAGCTTTTGAGAACATGTTGTTCTCGTTAGACCTTAAAGACCACTCAAATTTCCTCTTCCTGCCAACTTCAACCTTGTTGGCGATCCTATCGTCGATCATTTCTTCGACATACTTATCAACCCAGATGGTTGCCTCACGAGTAGGTGCCTGGCGTACTGGCACAGTAAGCTCGTCCTTACTTTGTTGAAGTAAACGCTTTGTCTCTTCCATCTGACGATCCAACATCATCTGCATCATTGCTTGTACTCATGCCATTGTGATTGGCTCGGGTGCAACTACTACCTCTGGCACACGCTCAATTTCTTGTGGCTCGGGATGCGGGTTACCGCTTCCAAATCCGCTTCGAGTGCTCACCATGTCGATCGATAAACCAAGTCAGACATTCATTGTGTAGTGACGAGAATTAAGATAGGAAAGATTTTATTTACGATCGACGTGTAAATCTCTCTATTACTCCGAAAAGTTACATGCCAGTTCTAATTCCGTAATCAAACGTTTAGAAACTTATACACATAAAATTTCCAGATCCGATTGGCAACAGACCATAGATCCGGTAGCATCATAATTCATTTAGCACATAAATCAATTTAGGCATATTTCCTAAAATAAACTAGTGCTCGTGTCTAAAATATGGTAGACACTCATCTCACAATCATCGCTTAGCATTCTAAGTTTAAGTCTAGAAATCCTACAAATTCGTAGTTCGCTTAAACTAATGCTCTGATACCAACTGTGACATCCCATTTTTGCGGCCATAAAAGACCGATTTAGTTTATGCTTTTTAAATAAAAAAAATCAGAGTAAACTTCTTAATAAAAGTGTTGCGAAATTTTGTTCTTGAAGGGTCCAGTTAGTGGTTTGGTCTAGGCTTTCATTGTAATAGCTCTTTTGAGTCTTTATTGTGGTTTAGTAGGTTATTAGTGAGTTTACGGCCCTGGAGTGAGTTTACGGCCGTAAGCCTGTTTACGGCCGTAAACCCAGTTTCCGGCCCAAGTCCTCTATATATAGAGGTTGTCTAGGTCATTGTTGGTTGTTGATGCCACATAGTTCACGGTCCATTGTATCGAGTTGTACCAGACGTTTTACAGCAATAAACATGTGCAAGCTTGATTTCTCTTCTTCTTCTACTCTTATTCTAATTGCTTTTGATTGTTTGATTTCTTGATCATTGGTAAAGATCCGTTTTAGGACCTTACAATTGGTATCAGAGCAAAACCGGTGTCAAAGTATCATTCAATCGAGTTTTCGGCTGTTTAAACTGATATTCTTCACTGTTCGAAATTGGTTTTGGTGTTTTCGTTGTTAAAGGGATTGGATCTACTCCAAAATCGCGTTTTCGAAGAACTTCTGGGAGTTTACTGCCGACCGTAAACCCAGTTTACGGCCGTAAACTCAAGAACATTCATAAACCGTAAACTGTGTTCTTGGACCGTAAACAAGGCATCTTCAATAACCGTAAACTGAGCTTCAATAACTGTAAACACAAGACCATAAACGCTCAGACCGTAAACACCCTAATCGTAAACGTCCGACCGTAAACTCGCCCGTAAACTCGGTTTACGGCCGTAAACACATCAACCGTAAACTCAGTTTTCACATCATTTTTCTGTTTTAATTTTTGATTTAAAATCTAATCACCAATGGATTCTCAAAGTCAAACACATTTTCATGAACTGGATACTGTCATGGGCACAACCACACGTATTCCAAGACTGATGTCTGCAGATGGTTTTCCTGAATGGAAATACCGGATTGAAAAGTACATTAAAATGAAAGACTTCAAAGTTTGGAGAAGCATCATCAAGGGTCCTGTTCGAATTACTATGACAGTTGGAGGACAAGTGATTGACAAAGCAGTTGAGAACTATACAGATGAAGAATTTGAGAAAGTTGAAGAACAGGAAAGGGCTTTAGCCACTCTGACTATGGCATTATCTCCTGATATAGCTCAAGGTTTCAGAGAGTATACTTCAGCTAAAGATCTGTGGGAAGCTTTGATTGAGGTATATGAAGGAAATGAAGACATGAAGGAAAGTCGCCAGGACATGTTGCGGCAGAAATTCAATATGTAAGGTCCTGAAAAGGATCTTTACCAATGATCAAGCAACAAACAATCACAGATAGAAGAATAAGAAGAAAAGAAATCGAGCTTGCACATGTTTATATTCAGAAAAACGCCAGGTACAACTCGATGGAACACTCTGTAAACGCAATGGCATCAACAACCACACATATACCTATACCTCCGCTATTTATACTCGACAGGACCGCAAACAGGGTTTACGACCGTAAACTGGGTTTACGGCCGTAAACGTGTTTACAGTCGTAAACTCTGTTTACGGTCGTAAACACACTTTCCCAACAGAAAACACCTAAACAACTCTCAAAATGAATTACAGACTCATACTGAACTATTACATTGAAAGCCTAGACCAAACCACATTAACTGGACCTTTCAATCTCCCCCTTGGTTTGGTGGTAGCTTGGACTCAGCTTTTGTCGACCACTAGCACATCAGATTTTCCCATAGCTCCGTTCCACATCTCCTTCTCGATAATCTCAGCAACCATCGAAGTGTATTCCTTTGCAATGGGCTCAAAAATGTCTTCAGCCACCTTGATCTGATGAATGGAGAGCTGATGTATGTCCCACTTGCCAAATTGAAGCAAATCCCTCTTGTCATACAAGCAGATACAGTCGTCTTTAAGCTTGATGACAGCAGCAG
This sequence comes from Lactuca virosa, assembly GCF_052849685.1. NCBI lineage: Eukaryota > Viridiplantae > Streptophyta > Magnoliopsida > Asterales > Asteraceae > Lactuca > Lactuca virosa. The sequence goes on from NC_136434.1 coordinate 45,985,299, forward strand.
CAGCAGATTCATCAAACACCCAGTATTGCATGGATGCAAGAGATCCATGTGGATAATTTTGAAGAACGGGGATCTGCTTTACTTGAGCAGTAGCGGGCCACATCACTGACCGAAGAGGCTGACTTGTTTTGGGATCAATAACGTTAGGGTAAATCTTGATAATAGACTCTGCAGTCTTCATTGAAGGGAAACCCTTAGCTACTTGATCTTCCAAAAAGGATTTGAACTGAGTCGCCCTAGGATTGTTTGATGGATTTGAGAAAGGAGCTTTAGATAGCTCCATAAGATCAATCCTAGTAAAGGAATGAAAATCGTGAGCATCTTTGTATAATTCAGTATTGCCGCTCTTTCTTCTCACCATAAACATATTCATAGTGTCATGGAATCCCCACGAGATGATTCCTGACCTATCACCATAAACGTCTCTGAAACGATGTTCGCCCAGATCCGTAACGGTGATCTTTTGTTGATCCCAGGGGGCATTATGATCTGCGCTCCTTTTGAATAGAAGTTGACCCTTTTCAGCTGACTTGGCCAATTTAGCGCGTTTTAATGCCATTATACTTGGAGCCTGAGCCGGTTCTTTCTCAAAGCGATTAACGATGGTGGTCGTCCTTGTAGGTTGTGGAACTATGGGATTATCTTGATCAGGAAGATAGATCTTTGGCTCGTCAACAGATGACTTGAATTTGTCGCCAAAGTTTTCTTCCAACTTCTTTTTAAGATCGTAGTAGCTGGCGGTCAACAGGCCGAAATGCGTCTGAAGGTCAGTAATTTGCTTCGACTTTAGAGCTTTGTCTTCGATAAGTTCGGTCACTTGAATATTGAGCTTTGTATTCTCAGTCTGAAGATCTGCGACCTTGATATCCAGCTCAATATTTCTCTGATCTAAATCAACATTTTTCTGATTCAGAGCATCGATCTCTTTCTGGAGTCCAAGAAGTGAAGGATTCTCTTCCCCTGAGCTGCCACCCCCAATAGAAATTCCTTTGCCGTGTGAGGGAGGCGTTGTGAGTTGTTCTCTGTCCAGAAACCTGGCTAACTTAACCGAGGCAGCATCATGCTCTGGCCTAAGAGGAGAGAAATCCATGGGGAAGGAAGATCCACCAGCTTCATAGAAGGTAGTAGGACCTTCACTGATAGGTTCAGATGAGATGATAACTGGAGTTGTTGTTGGTGGAGTTGTAAAACTTTGAAGTGAACTCGAATCAAGAATTCCCTGTCTAGGGTCAAGTCTTCGCCTTTTTGATGGAGGGTGAGAGGCTTGTGTAGTTGTATGATCACTTTCCAATGGCTCAGAAGTAGGTAAAACAACATCAAGGGGAGGAATCCCTGATACTGTCACCATAGGAATTGCTATTTCCGCCGTTGGATTGGTAGGAGGAGGTGTGGCTTCGAGAACGTCTTCCTTTTCCCTTATCTCCGTTGCTGGATGAGCAACTTCATCGATATTTTCAAGCAGTGTGTTGAGGTTTACACCGGTCATGAAATCTTCATTGCTACCAAAGTTGAGAGGAATTTCATCGTTATCGAATCCTGTGAGGTCGAGGCCTTCGTACAAATCAGTCTCCGTTCCAGACCCCTCATTGTAATCTCCTTGTACCTGAACATATGTCAATTCGTGTTCCTCAGCTACTTGAGCATTAGCAGCTGGAGTTTTTTCTTCATTATGATCTGAAACTGTGATGACATCTTCAGAAACAACTCTCTCGGAGGAAGTGGGCTCAGAAGACATCTTGTCAGACGTTCCATGAGATTCGGAAGATTCATCAATTTCAGCAAATTTCCCGAATTTCACGAGAGGATATAAGCCTTGGAAGACGACTTTGCCCTTTCGATTCTGCTTAATGAGACCAATCGTGTGCGGGCCTAATGACTTTATATCCAGCTTGTCACCATCTTTGATCATCTCTGGGAATTGGTTGTCGATGAACGTCTGAATAAATCTCGGGTATAGCAAGAATGCATCTTTGGTCTCCCGGCTTATAGCGTTGATATTTACCAAGAACTCATCCAAAATGAACTTCGAGAAGTTGAATTTGATGCCAGCAGCCAGTGAAACGATAGCCCCTGTGTTCCTGAGAGAGATTTCATCAGCTCCTGATCTCTTTCCCGAGATACAGCTCACGAACACATGCGCCAAAAATCTCCAGTAGGGAGGCAGAAGCTTATTCACCGTGGGAGGGTAGATGCCCTCATATCCCATCCTTTTGAGAACCTTTTGAACATCATCAATCCCAATTTCAGTAGAAAAATCGGGTTGATCATTGATCAACAATGTTTCTCTGATATACTGCTCAGTGATTATGATCTTGCATCCTTTAACCACAGCTTTAACAGCGAACGCACCATTGTCTTTTGACATCTTGGCCGTCTGCCAGAACTCCTTGACAATGTTCTGATAAATGGTTGGATTCACAGTGATGGCACAAGCCAGGCAGCATTCTCTTAGTCTGTAGATTATTGATCTGAAATCTCCATGAGCAACAGGAGGTTCATCCAACACAAATGCCAGGTTATGCATGTCAGCAAACTTAAGACTCGCCATTGATCTGCACTAAACCAGGCCAAGTAAGAAAACAAAGTATTTAAACAATTAAAGCTTTAAGTTTTCTTAATTAAACAATTTTATTTTGGCCTTAAAAAAAATTTGATCAAAAAATTGAGTTTACGGTCAATATTGGTCAAAAAGGAGTTTACGGTCCAAAGTGGGTTTACGGCCGTAAACCCATTGCAATGGTCACCTGACCGTAAACTGAGTTTACGGTCGTAAACTCAGAGGAGTTTACGGTCGTAAGCCCAAAAGGAGTTTACGGTCGTAAGCCCAAAAGGAGTTTACGGTCGTAAGCCCAAAAGGAATTTACGGTTCTTGAATCTCCCCAAACCGTAAACCCTCCCCAAACCGTAAACGCCGACGAACACATAAACGACGATTAATCCTCCAGTTTCAGTCGAATCGATGAACAAATAGCTTTTCCCCAGTCGGTTTTAGCATACCTTCGAAGTGGACTAACTGATTTCGCAAAATCTTCACAAAAATTTCGAGGATGAGAGAGAGTAGAGAGAGAGAGAGTTTGCGGCTGTAAAGGGAGAGGGGAAGGTGAAAAGGGTTTACAGCAGTAAACTCCACCTTTTATACCTCCCTTGAATTTTACCTGTTTCCCACACAGTATTATGCACAGTCTAAATCCCGATTAAATTTTCAAAAATAAAACTTTTTGACGATATTAAAATAGAAGTAAAATTAAAATTAAACTAAAAATAAAATAAACTAATTTCTAAAATTTAAGAATTAAAAGATTTAAAAATTAAATTTTTGACAATTATAAAAATAAAATTAAAATAAAACAAAATAAAAATAAAATTAGAATAAACACAGACAAAATTTATCTCAAAATTCACTGGAAATTATCTTGTGACACTGGGATCAAAGTTGTTAGACAGCCTTACTCCACTTGTCGGTACCGTCTATCTTCACGTCTTTGTCTGGTTGATCGCCGGTATTGTGGTCCACTTAAACACGAAAAATTGTGACAAAATTAGGACATACTATTAATTATAAGACAAAGTGATCCTAAGTTCCTAGATACTATATCTTAAGGACCATTCAACTGACGACGACCAGGGATATTGTTGTCCACCTAAATTTAGCAGCGAGATCTATAGACAATCTGTGAGTGTTAAATTTTAATTGTACTGGAACATGTTTCCCGCTTCCTGATATGCTCCAGTAATCAAGGACTTCCAGAATACTCCTTACATCGGGTGAGCAGACAATCATTAAGAGAGAATATAGATTTAGAATGCATATGTTATACACCCAGGTCGGATCTCTTCCAATCACGCAGAGGGTGGAGCATATGACTAACTGAAGTTTTAGAGGGATTGAGAAGTAGAATGGTGCATATACTGTGTACCAGGTCGGATTGTGAGTCACGCAAAGGAGACAGTATATGGCTAACAGATAGAAAGAATTGCATAGATAGAAGATACAGAGAAATAGAATTGCATATGTTACAGTCCAGGTCGGATTTTGAGTCACGCAGAGGAGGTAACATATTACTAACAGACAGATAGAGAAAGAAAACAATTTTCTACAGACCTAATTCATCGGAATTCACCAGTCACCCCATCAATACCGGAATTAAGGACAGAATCCGCACATCGAGGAAAAGTTAATCCACGGTTCCAAGTACAGGTTCTTTAATGTGACCAGTAGATTCCCATATATATCTCCCTGCTCAACCTATCCAAGCGTCGTATTGTCAAGCTAAACGAATCTAACTAGGTCAAGATTTGTCAAGTCTATGAATTCCTTAAGTTCAACTCTGCCTAGTCATGTCCATTTAGAATCTTTCGTGCCTACCAACGCATCAAACCCAGAGCATAGACCCTTCAACTTTGGGTACGTTATGCAGACTCAGATTGCCTGTTATCACTTAGTAATATCACTTCCCAGTATTATATCAACAAGCAAAACTGAAAGCGGCAATATTTTTGATTTTTCTGAATTTTTAATGTTTTTGGATTTTTGAATGTTTTCTGAAAAAAAATAAAATAGAAACAAGATGTTTTTGGATTTTTTAATTTTTCAATTTTTTTGTTTGGTTTTTGTTTATTTCTCCCCCTAAATTTGTGCATGGGTGAGAATGAAAACACTAAAATGCGCAAATTTAAACTAACCTAATGAATAACAAAAATTTAATCCTCAAAACGAATCATTTTTAAAAATCCCACAAGCACATCGAATCGAGCTTTGTTAAAAGGCTTGGTGAACAGATCCACCACATTATTGGCAGTGGGAACCTGTTCTAGCCTAATGAGCGAGCGCTCATAACAATCTCTGATAAAGTGAATTTTGAAATCAATGTGCTTGGTCTTGGAGTGTTGGACAAAATTTTTAGTTATTTGAATTGCGGCCTCATTATCACAGTGAATTGGGGTTTCTAGATAATTCAAACCGTAGTCCAACAGCTGATGTTGGATCCAGATAACTTGAGAACAGCAGGCAGATGCAGCAACGTATTCCGCTTCTGCTGTTGAGGTAGAGAAGGTATGCTGTTTCTTGCACTGCCACGACACCAGCCTATCGCCAAGGAATTGGCACCCTCCTGATGTTGATTTCCTGTCAAGCTCACAACCTCCATAATTACTGTCAGCAAAAGCATATAAATCAAATTCAGAATTTTTCGGATACCAAAGACCAATTTTGGGCTGCCTTTGATATACCGAAAAATTCTTTTGACAACAATAAGATGAGAGAGTTTAGGATTAGCCTGATAGCGAGCACATTGACAAACTGCAAACATGATGTCGGGACGACTTGCAGTAAGATACATCAACGATCCGATCATCGATCTATAGTGTGTCTGATCTACGGATTCGCCATCAATATCTGGATTCAGCAGGGGTCTTTCAGCCATTGGTGTCGATGCAGGTTTTGCGTCTTGAAACCCGAACTTCTCAAGAATATCCTCCACATACTTAGCTTGGTGTAGCAGGATTCCGGTTGAATTTTGTTTGACCTGAAGCCCCAGAAACATGGTCATTTCACCCAGTGAACTCATCTCAAACCGCTTTTTCATCACGCCTTCAAACTCTGTGCAAAGCTGTGGACAGGTAGACCCGAAGATAATGTCGTCAACGTAGATCTAGACTAGTATCTGATCATTACCAACATGCTTGATGAATAAAGTTTGATCAATAGTGCCGCGAGAGTATCCATGCTCGAGCAAATGCTTTGTTAGAGTCGCATACCATGCTCGAGGAGCTTGATGTAACCCATACAATGCCTTGTCCAACTTGTAGACATGATTAGGAAACTTGGAGTTAACGAACCCAGGGGGTTGATCAACATAAATTTCTTCCTTCACCTTGCCATACAAGAAGGCAGTCTTGACATCCATTTGGTAGACCGTGAAGTTCATGTAGGAAGCATATGCGAGAAAGATACAAATAGCCTCCAATCGAGCCACGGGAGCATAAACCTCAATATAGTCAAGACCCTCAACTTGTCGAACCCTGCGAACCACCAACCTTGCTTTATTGCGCACTATTACACCAGAATCGTCTTGCTTGTTACGATAGACCCAACGCGTGTCAAGAGACCTTTTGCCCTTCGGTAACTCAACCAACTTCCAAACCCCGAGCTTTTCAAACTGATTTAGCTCTTCATGCATCGCATCTACCCAGCTGGGCTCATTCAAAGCCATGTCAATGTTCTTGGGCTCTATTTGAGATATAAAGCAAGAATAGAGACATGCATTGACATCTCCACTCTGACTTCTGGTTTTAACTCCGTCACCCAGCTGGCCAATGACGTTATCGATCGGATGATCGCGTTGAATTCTTGAAGGAATGTCTTGGCTGATATCATTGAGTGAAACAGGAAGAGTGTGAATGTTGAAACCTCCATCATTTGCTGATTGATCCATATTGGATGGATCTGCTACAAACTCATTAGCAATTTCTTCAGGAAAGAGTAGTTCCATAAAGGTTGGATTGACAGCGGAAGCATCTCTAGACATGAACTCTCTTTCAATAGGGGTAAGAGGTGTAGCATCAGCATCAGGAGTTCCATCTTGAACTTTAGACTCTGGACTATCAGGTTGATCAGATGACTCCCCCTCAGGTGAAGCAGATGACTCCCCCACAGATGGAGCAGAGGACTCCCCCTCAACCGTTGGAGGTTTGTAAACAACTTCTTCGTCTTCGTCTTCAGAAACAATCTTCGAACCAGAAGAGGATCCATTTGAGCCATCTGAAGACACATTTAAGGATTTGAAAAGCGATGTGTAATCAAATAACCAGTCAGGACCCACTCGAGCGTCTGTTTCATTCTCCTCCAACCAGCGCACGTCATAGGATTCAACAATCTGCTTAGTCTTCTTGTTGTAAACCCTATACGCGGTGCGCGCAACATATCCTATAAAGTAACAATCATCGGATTTGGCATTGAATTTAGGGTTGGATTCCAAGTGAAGTAGGGTGCAAGGGCAGCCAAATACACGGAAATGGCTGACTAAAGGCTTGTGTCCATAAATAATCTCGTACGGTGTCTTCATCTGTGCTTTGTTGATTAGAACACGATTCTGCACGTAGCAAGCAGTGTTAATCGCCTCGGCCCAAAAGAAAACAGGTAATTTTGAATCACATAGCATTGTCCTTGCAGCGTCATTTAAAGTTCTATTTCTCCTTTCAGCAACGCCATTTTGTTGAGGCGTGTGAGCAGAGCTGTATTGACGCACGATCCCCTTTTCTGCGCAAAAATGGTCAAGAACCGCATTCTTGAACTCAGTTCCATTGTCAGTACGAAGCGCCTTCACCTGGTTGTTGGTTTGTTTCTCAATCATCACAATGAACTTCTTTATCAGATCAACAACCCCTGCTTTGTTGGATAAGAAGAAGACCCACGTGAAACGAGAGAAATCATCGATCACAACTAGACAGTACGAGCTTCTGTTGATGCTCAGGACGTTGACCGGACCAAATAAGTCCATATGCAATAGTTGGAGCACCTGACTGATTGAGTTGACTTGCTTGGGCAGGTGTGGTTTTCTATGATGCTTTCCTTGGGTACAGGACACACACTTCTCAAATGTAATAAAGTCTCTGACAGGTAAGCCTCGGACCATCTCATTCTTAGCAAGGCGATTCAGGTTTTTCGCGTTAGCATTACCAAGTCTTCGGTGCCACAGCATTGCGTTTTGTTCGGAGACTTTTGAAAATAGGCAAGTGACTTGTTCAGGGATGTTGCTATTCATGTCAATAATGTAAGCATTCCCATCCCGCTTATATTTGACGAGAATCCACTCTTCCGGGATGACAATGCCTGGCTTGAGAATCATGCATTCTTTATCGGTAAAATGGGTAGAATAGCCTTTGTCGCAAATTTGGGAAACAATCAACAAGATGTGCTTTAGCTCGGGAGCAAAGTTGACATTCTCAAAGCTTAGCACTCCATTTGTAACAGTTCCTCTTTGAGTGATCTTGCCACCATCTCCGCCCGCGAAGGAAACATAACCCCCATTAAAAGATTCAATGTCGCTCAATTGGGAGATGTCTCCAGTCATATGCCGGGAGCAGCCACTGTCGACGTACCAGGGACGGACGACATTCCTCCGCAACTGTCCCTGCAAAATGAGCGGGATCATTTAGATTTGGGAACCCAGGTCATCACTGTCCTGGGTTTCCTTTTCACTTTCTCTGATTTATCTTTTAAATATTTCAAATTAGGATCCTCGTTCCTAATCACTTCAGAGGATGGAGATGATGGATTGGAAATTGATTTGGGCATCCAATGATATTTAGGTTTTACAACATTCTCAGGTGGTTTTGAAATAGGTTTCTTATGAGTTTGCACAGAGCCTCTAGATGTTCTACCCGAAGTGGTTGAAGATCCAGAATTGCTTTTTGACAAAACCGATCTTGGCGGAGCCTTGTTCGGTTTTGGCAAACTATTTTGAGCTTTGTTAGTAAAAACCTTTTTATTCTTTTGAAAAACAGCCCTTTTTCTGCTTCAATCATCTTTCCAATCATCATTTCGAGAACGAGTTCTTGAGGATTTTCTAATTAAAGACCTTCCTCGAGATTTATTCTCTCCTCTTGGTGACAAATAGTTCACAAAGATCCTATTTTGACAATTCCTGGCTATATGACCACCAACACCACAATTAAAACAAATCTGTTTATTATTTGAACTTGTACTACATTTCTCAAATTTATTTTCTTGACAGACACTCTTACTCTTCTCAGAAGAACATGCATGATAAATAGGTTGTGAGATAAGTGAGGGTGCCTCAGAAGGTGTGACTTGAGGAATTGATGGGTTTTCATGAGAATCACAAGCATCAGAATTACCAAACAATTCATCAAACATATCAAAGAAATTAAGTTCAACAGTAGCAGAAGTAGAAACATCACACGAAACATTATCAGTCTTAACATCAGAAACAAAGACTTTTTCATTTGAAACAGAAATATCAGAATTAGAAACAGAAACAGAATCTCCAGCTTCACTCTTTGCCTGATCTAATGGTTGATCTGCAGGGGAAGTAGAAATGTTAGTACTTTCAACATTGATAAATCCGCTTGTAACGAAACCAGATGGCTTGCCATAAACCATAAACGGTTCATTGACAATCTCATCCTTGGATATGGGTTGGTACTGATATGTATGATTATAAGGCGGAGGTACACTATCATATCCTAAACCCTTTGACTAATTTCGTTTGAACTGCAATTGAGTTTCAAATAAGGACTCGACTGTCTTACTTGACGCAGTATAATTTTTGAAACTAACATCTGTTTTTCCACATTTAATTTTCAAAGCGTCAAATTCTCCAGTTACAGCATCAAGTTGTCTTTTAATATGATCATACAGTTCACATTTTTCACTATATTCTGTTTGAATTCTCTTAAAGTCCTTTATTTTTGTTTCTAGCTGGGCTTTAAGAGGTTTCTGTCCCTTCCTAAGCTGATAGCCCTCATATCTAAGGTCCTATACTTCTCTACGTAATAATTGAATTTCATCATGAAGAAGTTTGACATATTCATTACAAGCCTGAGAACAAGATGGTAGGTTTACCTCACTTTTCCTGGGCTCGGAAGTAGAAGACACCATTAGAGCAAACTGCAGCTCCATCATTTCTGCTTCGGGATCAGCTGCATCATTCTTCAAGGAAGCATCATCAATCTGAGCTAGGTGAGCATTTTCTGGCCCTGAGATATTTAAAGCCTGAATCTGGTCCTCCCAGTCAAAGGACTGAGCAACCATAGCAGTTTCACCATTTACCGCAGCACCTGCACGATTATTTCCCACTACAACCATTGTCCTCTTGTTGTTTATCCTGCGATCTGGCTTTGGACACTCACGAGCAAAATGACCCGACTCATGGCAGTTGAAACATCACAGCATGCCCTTGTTGAATCCCACCTTCTTGTCAGCATTCATGCCCCAGTTGCTCTTCCCTGTCTTCTTAGCAAACTGCTTGGCCCTGAAAACAGCCATAGCAATCTGCCATGTAATGTCCATCTCCTCCACATCTTCAGGATGAATCTGATCCAGGTCGGCAAATGACAGCTGAGGTGGAAGCTCTCCAGCTACAAAGGCATTGTAGCAGTTAACAAGCCCAGTGGCTAGAGCCAGATTTTCATCAGTGTCTTTAGTGTTTGAGGAAGAGGCTACAACAGGCACATTTGGAGAGGGAACAACTTGTGGAGTGATAAATGGCTGACTTTGTGGAATGGATGATGTAGCAGCAAAGGTTTGAATATGAGGTTGTTGAGCAGCAAACACTTGGCCTGAGGAAGTCATGATTGATGAGAGAGCATTGTTGGATGAGATTCCAAGATTCGCAGTAGAGTACGAGTTCACATGGTTTATTTCTCTCTGTTTGTCATCAATATCACAAGCTTTGATGATCGCCATGATTTCAGCAAGAGTGAGGCGATTTAGATCCTTGGTCTTCTTAATCACAGCAACATTCATGTCCCATGATCTAGGAAGAGCATTTAGAAGCTTCTTGTTAATCTCTGACTTGTTCAAGAAAATCCCATATATGTTCATGTCAGTGGTGAGAGTTGTGAACCGATGCAGCTGAGCCTCAAGAGTCTCTCCTGGAATGTAGTTGAACATATTCAACTTTTGTCTCAACATGTCCTGGCGACTCTCCTTCATATCTTCATTGCCCTCGTATACCTCAATTAGGGCTTCCCACAAATCTTTAGCTGAAGTGTACTCTCAGAACCCTTGAGCAATATCAGGAGATAATGCCATGGTTAGAGTGGCTAAAGCCCTTTCCTGCTCTTCAACTTTCTCAAACTCCTCATCAGTGTAGTTTTCAACAGCCTTGTCAATCACTTGGCCTCCGACTATCATAGTGATTCTAACAGGGCCTCTGAGAATGCTTCTCCAGACTTTGAAATCCTTCATTTTAATGTATTTTTCAATTCTATACTTCCACTCAGGAAAACCATCTGCAGACATTAATCTTGGAATACGTGTAGTAGTGCCCATGACAGTATCAAGTTCGTGAAAATGATTTTGACTTTGAGATTCCATTTAAAATTAAAGCAGATTGAAGTCACAAAAAAGTTTAAGGTTGATGATGATTACGACCGTAAACTGGGTTTACGGTTGAAGAGTTTACGACCGTAAACTTGGTTTACGGTTTAAGTGATTACGACCGTAAACTGGGTTTACGGTTGAGCTGTTTACGACCGTAAACTACGTTTACGGTTGATGAGTTTACGGTTTTTACGTTTATGGTTTAAGCGTTTACGGTTAATGAAGCTTGGTTTACGGTTTTTGAAGATTCACAGTTTACGGTTGTTGAAGATCTTGAGTTTACAACCATAAAAAGGGTTTACGGTTGGCAGTAAACTCCCAGAAAGCCTTCAAAAACACGTTTTTGCAGTAGATTCTGCTCCTTTAACCACTAAAACACTAAAACCAATCTTCGAACAATAAGAATATCAGTTTAAGCACCCCAAATCTCGATTGAATGAAGCTTTGACACCGGTTTTTGCTCTGATACCTATTGTAAGGTCCTGAAAAGGATCTTTACCAATGATCAAGCAACAAATAATCACAGATAGAATAATAAGAAGAAAAGAAATTGAGCTTGCACACGTTTATATTCAGAAAAACGTCAGGTACAACTCGATGGAACACTCTGTAAACGCAATGGCATCAACAACCACACATATACCTATACTTCCGCTATTTATACTAGACAGGACCGCAAACAGGGTTTACGACCGTAAACTGGGTTTACGGTCGTAAACATACTTTCCAACAGAAAACACCTAACCAACTCTCAAAATGAATTACAGACTCATACTGAACTATTACATTGAAAGCCTAGACCAAACCACATTAACTGGACCTTTCACAATATGTTCAACTACATTACTGGAGAAACTCTGGAGGCACGGCTGCAGCGATTCACAACTCTTACTACTGATATGAACATATCTGGGATTTTCTTGACCAAGTCTGTGATAAAAAAAGCTATTGAATGCTCTTCCAAGGTCATGGGACATGAATGTTGCTGTGATTAAGAATACCAAGGATCTGAATCGCCTTACTCTTGCTGAAACAATGGCGATCATCAAGGCTTGTGATATTGATGATAAACAGCGAGAGATTAACCATGTCAGCTCGTATTCGACTGCAAATCTCGGAATTTCCTCTAACAATGCTCTTTCATCAATCATCTCTTCCTCAGGTCAAGGATTTGCTGTTCAACAACCTCAGATTCAAACCTTTACTACTGCGTCATCCATGCCTCACTCTCAAAGTCAGCCATTTGTCTCTCCACAAGCTGTTCCCCCCCCCCCCCCAAATGTGCCAGTTGTAGCCTCTTCCTCAAACACAAAGGAAACTGATGAAAATCTTGCTCTCGCCACATGACTTGTTAACTGCTACAATGCTTTTGTAGCTGGAGAGCTTCCACCTCAGTTTTCATTTGCTGATCTGGATCATATTCATCCAGAAGATGTGGAAGAGATGGATATCACATGGCAAATTGCTATGGCAGTGTTCAGGGCGAAGCAGTTTGCCAAGAAGACAGGGAAAAATAACTGGGGGATGAATGCTGATAAAAAGGTAGGGTTCAACAAGGGAAAGCTACGATGTTTCAACTGTCATGAGCCAGGTCATTTTGCTCGTGAGTGCCCAAAACCAGATCGAAGGTTGAACAATGATAGGACGATGGTTGCGGTGGGAAACAATCGTGGAGGTGCTGTGGCTAGTAGTGAGACTGCTATGGTTGCTCAGTCATTTGACTGGGAGGACCAGATTCAGGCTCTGAACATTTCAAAACCTGAAAATGCTCACCTAGCCCAAATCAATGATGATGCTCCCCTGAAGAATGATGCAGCTGATCCTGAAGAGCAGATGATGGAGCTGCAGTTTGCAATGATGGTATCTTCTACTTTCGAGCCCAAGAAACGTGAGGTAAATCTACCTTCTTGTTCTCAGGCATGTACTGAATATGTTAAACTTCTTCATGACGAAATACAACTATTACGTAGAGAGGTAGAGGATCTTAGATATGAGGGCTATCAACTTAGAAAAGGACAAAAACCCCTAAAGGCCCAGTTAGAGACAAAAATAAAGGACTTTAGGAGAATTCAGACAGAATACAGTGAAAAATGTGAACTTTATGATTATATTAAGAGACAAAATGATGAGTTAATTACTGAGCTTGATACATTAAAGAGACATTTTGAAACTGCAAATTTTGATTTTAAAAGGTTTGATGTATCAAGCGAGGTAGTTGCCAACATGATTGACCATTGCCTGCAGTTCAAACGAAACCAGCAAAAGGGTTTAGGATACGATAATGTACCTCCTCCTTTTAATCATACATATCAGTATCAACCTTTGTCTAAAGAGGAGATTGCCAACGAACCATTCATGGTTTATGGCAAGCCATCTGGTTTTGTTTTAGGAGGATTTATTAATGTTGAAAGTACTAACGTTTCTACTTCCCCTGCAGATCAATCCTTAGATCAGGCAAAGCAAAAAGATGGAGAATCTGTTTCTGATAATAAAACTGAGTCTGATTCTGATGTTTTTGTTTCTGATGTAAAAATGACATTGTTTTTAGTGATGCTTCCACATCTGCTCCTGTTGAATTTAATTTCTTTGAAATGTTTGATGAATTGTTTGATAATCCTGATGTTTGTGCTTCTAATGAAAACACACCAATTCAACAAGTCACACCATCTGATGCACCCTCACTTATCTCACAACCTGTTTCTCATACATGTTCCTGTGAGAAGAGTAAGAGTGTCAGTCAAGATAATAAATCTTAGAAATGTAGTACCAGTTCCAGTAATAATAAACCAATTTGTTTTAATTGTGGTATTGGTGGACATATAGCTAGGAATTGTCAAAATAGGATGTTTGTGAACTATATGTCGCCAAGAGGAGAGAACGAATCTAGAGGAAGGTCTTTAATTAGAAAGTCCTCAAGAACTCACTCTCGGGATGATGATTGGAAGGATGATCGAAGTAGAAAAAGGGCTGTTTTTCAAAAGAATAATAAGGTTTTTCATAACAAAGTTCCAAACAGTTTGCCAAAACCGAACAAGGCTCCGCCAAGATCGGTTTCGTCAAAGAGCAGTTCTGGATCTTCAACCACTTCTGGTAGAACATCCAAAGGCTCAGTGCAAACTGATAAGAAACAAATTTCAAAACCACCTGTGATTGTTAGAAAACCTAAATATCATTGGATGCCCAAATCAATTTCCAATCAATCATCAGCATCCTCTGAAAAGCTTAGAAATGATGCTTTAGAATCGAAAGTTTTGAAAGATAAATCAGAGAAAATGAAAAGGCAACCCAGGACAGTGATGACCTGGGTTCCCAAATCTAAATGATCCCGCTTATTTTGCAGGGACAGTTACGGAGGAATGTCGTCCGTCCTTGGTACGTCGACAGCGGCTGCTCCTGGCATATGACAGGAGACATCTCCCAATTGAGCGACATTCAATCTTTTAATGGGGGATATGTTTCCTTTGCGGGCGGAGAAGGTGGCAAGATCACTCAGAGAGGAACCGTTACAAATGGAGTGCTAAGTTTCGAGAATGTCAACTTTGCTCCTGAGTTAAAGCACAACTTGTTGAGTGTTTCCCAAATCTGTGACAAAGGTTATTCTACCCATTTCACCGACAAAGAGTGCATGATTCTCAAGCCAGGCATTGTCATCCCGGAAGAGTGGATTCTTGTCAAATCTAAGCCGGATGGGAATTCTTACATTATTGATATGAACAGCAACATTCCTGAACAAGTCACTTGCCTATTTTCAAAGGTCTCCGAATAGAACGCAATGTTGTGGCATCGAAGACTCGGTCATGCGAACGCTAAAAATCTAAATCGTCTTGCGAAGAATGAGATGGTCTGAGGCTTACCTGTCAGAGACTTTATTACTTTTGAGAAGTGTGTGTCATGTGCCCAAGGCAAACATCATAGAAAACCACACCTTCCAAAACATGTTAACTCAATCAGTCAGGTGCTCCAATTATTGCATATGGACTTATTTGGTCCGGTCAACGTCCTGAGCATCAACAGAAGTTCGTACTGTCTGGTTGTGATCGATGATTTCCCTCGTTTTACGTGGGTCTTCTTCTTATCCAACAAAGCTGGGGTTGCTGATCTGATAAAGAAGTTCATTGTGATGATTGAGAACCAAACCAACAACCGGGTGAAGGCGCTTCATACTGATAATGGAACAGAATTCAAGAATGCTATTCTTGATCACTTTTGCGCAGAAAAGGGAATTGTGCGTCAATACAGCTCTGCTCACACGCCTCAACAAAATGGTGTTGCTAAGAGGAGAAATAGAACATTGAAAGACGCCGCAAGGACGATGCTGTGTGACTCCAAGTTACCTGTTTTCTTTTGGGCTGAGGCGATTAACACTGCTTGTTATGTTCAGAATTGTGTTTTAATTAACAAAGCTCAGATGAAGACACCATACAAGATTCTATATAGTCATAAGCCTTCAGTCAGTCATTTCTGTCTATTTGGCTGCCCTTGCACCCTTCTTCACCTGGAGTCCAACCCCAAGTTCAATGCCAAAGCCGATGATTGGTACTTCGTAGGATATGTTGCACGCACCGTGTATAGGGTTTACAATAAGAAGACGAAGCAGATTGTAGAATCCTTTGATGTGCGTTGGTTAGAGAAGAATGAAACGGATGCTCGAGTGGGCCCTGATTGGTTATTTGATTACACATCGCTTTTCAAATCCATAAATGTGTCTTCAGATGGTTCATATGGGTCCTCCTCTGGTTCGAAGATTGTTTCTGAAGACAAAGACGAAGAAGTTGTTTACAGACCTCCAACGGTACCCTCTTCACCTCTTGAGGGGGAGTCATCTGCTTCACCTGAGGGGGAGTCACCTATTCGACTTGGTAGTCCAGAGTCTCCAGTTCAAAATGACACTCCAGATGCTGATGCTACACCTCTTACTCCTGTTGAAAGAGAGTTCATGTCTAGAGATGCTTCCGCTGTCACTTCAAATTTTATGGAACTACTCTTTCCTGAAGAAATTGCTAATGAGTTTGTAGCAGATTCATCCAATGTGGAACAATTAGCAAATGATGGAGGTTTCAACATTCACACTCTTCCCGTTTCGCTCAATGATATCAGCCAAGACATACCTACAAGAATCCAACGCGATCATTCGATCGAAAACATCATTGGTCAGCTGGGTGATGGAGTTAAAACCAGAAGTCAGAGTGGAGATGTCAATACATGTCTCTATTCTTGCTTTATCTCTCAAATAGAGCCCAAGAATGTTGAAATGGCTTTGAATGAGCCCAGCTGGGTAGATGCTATGCATGAAGAGCTAAATCAATTTGAAAAGCTCGGGGTTTGGAAATTGGTTGAGTTACCAAAGGGCAAAAGGTCTCTTGACACACGTTGGGTTTATCGAAACAAGCAGGATGATTCTGGTGTTATAGTGCGCAATAAAGCAAGATTGGTGGTTCGCGGGTTTCGTCAAGTCGAGGGTCTTGATTATACTGAGGTTTATGCTCCAGTGGCTCGCTTGGAGGCTATTCGTATCTTCCTTGCATATGCTTCCTACATGAACTTCACGGTTTATCAAATGGATGTCAAGACAGCCTTCTTGTATGGCAAGGTGAAGGAAGAAATCTACGTTGATCAGCCCCCTGGGTTCGTTAACTCGAAGCTTCCTAATCATGTCTACAAGTTGGACAAGGCGTTGTATGGGTTACATCAAGCTCCTCGAGCGTGGTATGCGACTCTCACAAAGCACTTGCTCGAGCATGGATACTCTCGTGGCACTATCGATCAAACTTTGTTCATCAAGCATGTTGGTAATGATCAAATTCTAGTCCAGATCTACGTTGACGACATTATCTTCGGGTCCACCAGTCCACAGCTATGCAAAGAGTTTGAAGGCGTGATGAAAAATAGGTTTGAGATGAGTTCGTTGGGTGAAATGGCCATGTTTCTGGGGCTTCAGGTCAAACAGAATTCAACCGGAATCCTGCTCCATCAAGCCAAGTATGTGGAGGATATTCTTGAGAAGTTCGGGTTTCAAGACGCAAAACCTGCATCGACACCAATGGCCGAAAGACCCCTGTTGAATCCAGATATTGATGGCGAATCCGTAGATCAGACACACTACAGATCGATGATCGGATCGTTGATGTATCTTACTGCAAGTCGTCCCGACATCATGTTTGCAGTTTGTCAATGCGCACGTTATCAGGCTAATCCTAAACTTTCACATCTTATTGCTGTCAAAAGGATTTTTCGGTATATCAAAGGCAGCCCAAAATTGGGTCTTTGGTATCCGAAAAATTCCGAATTTGATTTATATGCTTTTGCTGACAGTAATTATGGAGGCTGTGAGCTTGACAGGAAATCTACATCAGGAGGGTGTCAATTCCTTGGAGATAGGCTGGTGTCATGGCAGTGCAAGAAACAGCATACCGTCTCAACCTCAACAGCAGAAGCGGAATATGTTGCTGCATCTGCTTGTTGTTCTCAAGTTATCTGGATCCAACATCAGCTGTTGGATTACGATTTGAATTATCTAGAAACCCCCATTTACTGTGATAATGAGGCCGCGATTCAAATTACTAAAAATCTTGTCCAACATTCCAAAACCAAGCACATTGATATCAAAATTCATTTTATCAGAGACTGTTATGAGCGCTCGCTCATCCGGCTGGAACAAGTTCCTTCTGCTAATAATGTGGCGGATCTGTTCACCATGCCTTTTAACAAAGCTCGATTCGATGTGCTTGTGGGATTTTTGAAAATGATTCGTTTTGAGGATTAATTTTTGTTTTAAATTAGTTTAAATTTGCGCATTTTTATTTCATTCTCACCCATGCACAAATTTAGGGGGAGAAATAAATGAAAACCAAACAAAAATTAAAAATTAAAAAAAAAAATCCAAAAACATTTTGTTTCTGTTTTATTTTTTTCAGAAAATATTCAAAAATCCAAAAACATTTTGTTTCTGTTTTATTTTTTTCAGAAAATATTCAAAAATCCAAAAACATTAGAAAATCAGAAAATCAAAATATGTTGCTGATAGTTTTGCTTGTAGGTGTTGTGATGGGAAGTGATATTATCAAGTGATAACAGGCAATCTGAGTCTACGTAACGTACCAAAAATTAAAATGTCTATGCTCTGTGTTCGATGCGCTGGTAGGCACGAAAGATTCTAAATGGACTTGACTAGGCAGAGTTGAACTTTAGGAATTCAGAGACTTGACAAATTTTGACCTAGTTAGATCCGTTTAGCCTGACAATACGACGCTTGGATAGGTTGAGCAGGGAGATATACATGCGAATTTACTGGTCACATTTAAAGAACTCGTATCTAGAACTGTGGATTAACTTTTCCTCGGTGTGCGGATTCTGTCCTTAATTCCGGTATTGATGGGGTGACTGGGGAATTCCAATAAGTTAGGTCTGTAGAAGATTATTTTCTTTCTCTCTGTCTACTAGTCATATGTTGCTTCCTCTGTGTGATCGAGAGATCCGACCTGGACTGTAACATATGCAACTCTATCTCTATGCATCTTCTATCAATGCAATTCTTTCTATCTGTTAGCCATATACTGTCTCCTTTGCGTGACTTACAATCCGACCTGGTACACAGTATATCCATCATTCTTTTTCGTAATCCCTCTATAACTTCAGTTAGTCATATGTTTCACCCTCTGCGTGATTGGAAGAGATCCGACCTGGGTGTATAGCATATGCATTCTAAATCTATCTTCTCTCTCAATAATTGTCTGCTCACCCGATGTAAGGAGTATTCTGGAAGTCCTTGATTACTAGAGCATATCAGGAAGCGGGAAACATGTTCTAGTACAATTAAAATTGAACACTTACAGATTGTCTGTAGATCTCGCTGCTCAATTTAGGTGGACAACAATATCCCTGGTCGTAGTCAGCTAAATGGTCCCTAGGAAATTCTATCTAAGAATAAAGGATCAAAATGTCTTGTCTTTCTTAGCTTGTCCAAATATATCATAAAATTTTCGTGTTTAAGTGGACCACAATACCGACGATCGACCAGACAAAGACGTGAAGACAAAGGTACCGACAAGTGGATTAAGGCTGTCTAACAACTTTGATCCCAATGTCACAAAATTATCTTCAGTGATTTTTGAGATAAATTTTAGTCTGCATTTATTTTATCTCATTTTTATTTTTTATTTTTATTTTTATTTTATTTTATTTTATTTTTATAATTGTCAAATTTTAAAATTTTAAATTCTTAAATTTTAGAAATTATTTTATTTTTATTTTTAGTTTATTTTAATTTTAATTTTATTTTTAAAATCCTCAAAAAGTTTTATTTTTGAAAATTATTTGGGATTTGGACTGTGCCTTATACTGTGTCGAAGACAGGTAAAATCGCATAGGGTATAAAAGGAGGGTTTACAGCCGAAAATTCTTTTCTCTCTTCACTTTTTCTAATTCCGGCCGCAAACTCTCTCTCACTCTCTCTCCTCTCGAAAAAAATTTCTCGTGTTTTTGTGTAATTGCTCGGTTCATCTCAAAGGTATGACAAAAACGACCATGGGAATGTGTTATGTTCATCAAATCGACGGATTTTGAGGCCTTAATCGAAGAAAAACCTCTTTCGGCGTTTACGGCCGGAGCTTACGGCCAATGAGCTTACGGCCGTAAACTCAGCCTCCGATCGTATATATGTGTTTTGACCATGAAATCGACGAATCTTAGGGTTTCAATCGTAGAAAAATGGATTTCAAGAGCTTACGGCCAATGAGCTTACGACCATGGGTTTACGGCCGTAAACCCTTAGTTGACCGTAAACTCCCGTTTGGTCAAAACAATTTTTTAAGGCCAAAAATTAAATGGATTAATTAAGAAAACTTAAAACATTATTTGTTCAAGTATTTTTGTTTTCTTACTTGGCTTGTTTAGTGCAGATTAAATGGCAAGTTTGAAGTTTGCTGACATGCACAACTTGGCTATCGTACTGACTGATCTTCCTGCTGTTCATGGAGAATTCAGGTCGGTGATCCACAGGCTGAGGAATTGCTGCTTGGCGTCTGCTATTACTGTGAATCCCGTGGTTTATCAGAATATCATCAGGGAATTCTGGAGGACTGCCAAACTGAAGACAGATGATGACGGAGCAGTTACTGTGGAAGTTGTTGTGAAAGGATGCAAGATTGCTATTACTGAAAAATTCATCAAGCGTTGCTGATTGATGACCGATCTGACTTTCCTACTGAGATTGGGATTGAAGATTCCCAGAAGGTTCTTAAAAAGATAGGTTACGAAGGCATCTTTCCTCCCACTGTGAAAAAGCTTCTGCCACCATACTGGAGATTCTTGGCTCATGTATTTGTGAGCTGTATTTCTGGGAGAAGGTCTGGAGCTGACGAGATTTCTCTAAGGAACACTGGAGCCTTTGCTTCTCTTCCTGCCGTAATAGACTTCAATTTCTCGAAGTTTATTTTAGACGAGTTCGTGGTGAACATCAACGCAACAACCCGGGATACTTTCTTGATGTATCCTAGGTTCATCCAACTGTTCATCAATATTCAATTTCCGGAGATGATCAAGGAGGGAGATACCCTAGATATGAAGTCCTTAGGTCCTCATACTGTTGGGCTCATAAAGCAGAATCGAAAGGGAAAGGTCGTTTTCCAAGGACTGTATCATCCGAGTCTCATGGATCTTCAGATAAAGTATCCACTGAGCCAACTTCTTCAGACAGGGTGATTTCAGAAGATGATGTTGTCACAGTGTCAGATCATGAAGAAAGAGAAGAGACAGTAACTCCAAATGCTCATGTGGCAGAGGAACATGATCTGACATCAGTTCCAGTTCAAGGTGATTATAATGAAGGGTCTTCAAAGAGTGGAACCGAGACTAATCTATACGAAGATCTTGATCTTTCTGGCTTCGATAAGGATGAAATTCCACTGAATTTTGGAAGTAATGAAGATTTTTTGTCAAGTGAGAATCTCAACTCATTGCTTGACAATATCAATGATGTTGCTCATCCAACAACGGAGATACGGGAAACTGAAGATGTTCTTGAATCTACGCCTCCTACTACCAAACAAGTGGCTGAAACAGCAACTCTTATGGTGACAGTGTCAGGGATTCCTCCCCTTGATTTTGTTTCTCCAACATCTGAGCCACTTGAGAGTGATCGCACAACAACACAAACCTCTCAACCTCCCATGAAAAGAAGAAGACTTGACCCAAGACAGGGAATTCTTGTTCCTGGTACACTTCAAGGCTTTTCAACTCCACCGATAACCACTCCTGCTATTGTCTCATCAGAACCTCTCAGTGAAGGTCCTAACACCACTTATGAAGCTGGTGGTTCTTCTTTCCCCACAAGATTTTCTCCTCCCAGGCCCGATCATGATGCTGCTTCAGTGAGGCTAGCCATGCATTTGGCTGAAGAACAATTCTCAATGCCTCCCTCCCGTGGTAAAGGAATATCTTTCAGGGAAGGCAACTCAGGAGAAGAGAATCCTACTATTCTTGGACTACAGAAGGAGATCAATGTACTAAATCAGAAGAATATAGAGCTTGATATCCGGGTTACTGATCTTCATACTGAAAACACCAAGCTCAACATTCAAGTTGCTGATCTTCTAGAAGACAAAGCTCTGAAGACTACGCAAATCATTGATCTTCAGACTCACTTTGGTCTGTTGACTGCCAGTTACTATGACTTAAAGAAGAAGCTGGAAGAAGAATTTGGTGACAAATTTAAGTCGTCTGTCGATGAACCAAGGATCTATATTCCTAATCAAGCTGCTCCCATAGTTCCACCACATGTAGGAACAACCCGAGTTGTAGATCGTTTTGATAAAGAACCAGCACAGGCTCCGAATGTTGTGGCCTTGAAACGTGCCAAACTGGCTAAATCTGATGAGAAGAGACAGCTGTTGTTCAAAAGGAGCTCTAATCAGAATGCTCCTGGGGATCAGCCTAACATCACTGTTACAGATCTTGGAAATAATTGCTTTAGGGATGTATATGGTGATAGATCAGGGATCATCTCATGGGGATTTCACGACACTTTAAATATGTGGATCGTGAGACGAAAAAGTGGCAACACAGAATTATATAAAGATGCCCATGATTTTCATTCCTGGACCAGGATTGATCTTTCAGAGTTATCAAAGGCTCCTTTTGCGAATCCCTCTCAAAATCCCAAGGCTACACAATTCAAGCATTTCTTGGAAGATCAAGTGCTTAAGGGTTTTCCTTCAATGAAGACTGCAGAGTCGATTATCAAAGTATACCCAAGTGTAATTGATCCTAAAACCAATCAACCTCTACAATCTGTGATGTGGCCTGCTACCGATCAAGTAAAGCAGATTCCTATTCTTCAGAATCATCCAGATGGATCTTTAAAGTCCATGCTTTACTGGGTGTTTGATGAAACTACAGCCTCTGCTATCATAAAGCTTGAAAATGGGTGCATTCGTCTATATGACAAAAGAGATTTACTTCAGTTTGGAAAATGGGATATTCATCAGCTGAGTCTGCATCAGATCAAGGTTGTTGAAGACATCTTTGAGTCTGCTGCTAAAGAGTACACTGCCATGGTTGCTGAAATTATCAGAAAAGAAATGTGGTATGGAGCTATGGGGAAGTCAGACATGCTGGTGGTTGATAAAGACTAAGTCCAAGCTAGCACCAAACCAAGGGGGAGATTGAAGGGTCCAGTTAGTGGTTTTGGTCTAGGCTTTCATTGTAATAGCTCTTTTGAGTCTTTATTGTGGTTTAGTAGGTTATTAGTGAGTTTACGGCCCTGGAGTGAGTTTACGGCCGTAAGCCTGTTTACGGCCGTAAACCCAGTTTCCGGCCCAAGTCCACTATATATAGAGGTTGTCTAGGTCATGGTTGGTTGTTGATGCCACAGAGTTCACGGTCCATTGTATCGAGTTGTACCAGACGTTTTACAGCAATAAACGTGTGCAAGCTTGATTTCTCTTCTTCTTCTACTCTTATTCTGATTGCTTTTGATTGTTTGATTGCTTGATCATTGGTAAAGATCCGTTTTAGGACCTTACAATTGGTATTGAAGGGTCCAGTTAGTGGTTTGGTCTAGGCTTTCATTGTAATAGCTCTTTTGAGTCTTTATTGTGGTTTAGTAGGTTATTAGTGAGTTTACGGCCGTAAGCCTGTTTACGGCCGTAAACCCAGTTTCCGGCCCAAGTCGACTATATATAGAGGTTGTCTAGGTCATTGTTGGTTGTTGATGCCACAGAGTTCACGGTCCATTGTATCGAGTTGTACCAGTCGTTTTACAATAATAAACGTGTGCAAGCTTGATTTCTCTTCTTCTTCTACTCTTATTCTGATTGCTTTTGATTTTTTGATTGCTTGATCATTGGTAAAGATCCGTTTTAGGACCTTACAGTTCCCAGAAAAAAAAACATGATAAATATGTTATCAAAGCACTTCCGAAGAAATGTATTTTACTCCTTTTAAAACCTTGGGATGTCAACGTCAATACAGAAACATAAGCATAAACAGAACTTACATTCATTTACACTAGTGATCTACATCTCTTTAATCCCTCAGTGAAGTGTAGCTTTATACCTGTGATACAAGTAAACTGAGTGGGTCAGGTTGGGAAACCTGGTGCGTACATAGGGTTTTCAACCCACAATAATAAAGTTATTATGTTTTATCATCAAACAATTAACCCAATTACCCATCCCCATTATATATAACTTTTTTTTTGATTCCTAGGGATCTACCCTAAGGATCATTTATCACTCATTCCTAAGGGTTTTCCTAAGGAATAGGTGCGAAGTCCATCGTCGCCAAGGTTTATACAACAGACACTAAATCCATAGCCGCCGGGGTTCATCCAACGTGTGCTAAGTCCATAGCTCTCATTTATCGACAATATTATTTGTGGGAGTCCACCTGCAGTACATGTCAATGGGTTTTTAGAGTACACCGGGTTAACATATTGTTCACAACACCTACAGGTAGCGAGCCTGCTAGTGTTCCACAGACTGTCTAGAATAGTCCATGGTTGTCATCCGTACTCTGCCAGATGACAGGGCCATCGTTTGGGTAAAGGTTTCTCTCATTTTTCACCTCTCACCTCTCACCCTCATCTCATAATCTATATTACCTTTTATCTCATCCTCTAACTCATCTTTCATCACACACCAACCATTTCATCTACCCATGTTTTACCCAACATATTTGTAGATATAAAATACATATACAGTTCAGATATGAAGAATTAGTTTAGATCTGTAAAGAAAACACATATACGGTTCAGATCTGAAGAAAAAAGGTCTAGATCTGAAAAACAAAGTTTAAATCTTTCATCATATCTTTCAAAGCATAAAATATATATACGGTCTAGATCTGAAGAAAAAGTTCAGATCCGAAGGAAAGAAGTTCAAATCTTTCATCTAACGTAGATCTCAAAGTACACAGTTTAGATATGAAGAAAAAGCTTAGATCCGAGATGAGAAAGTGTAGATCTGAAAGAAAAAGTCTCAGATCTAAAAGAAAAGTCTTAGATCTGAAAGATAAAGTGTAGATCTGAAGGTAAAAGTTTCAGATCTGAAAGAAAGAAGCATAAATCTTTCATTCAGCAACATTTCAAGTAAATAGCTAACATATACCTATACACATAGCACACAAAATACTTCATATCTATGTGTAAGATGAAAGTGACTATACACGCACCTGATACAGAGTGATTTGGACAGCACCTCGCTTCTAAAAATAATCTTCTTTGACGAAACCAGGAAGTTTGCTTGAAAACCGGGCTCCACGCGGGCAAAGTTTTAAACCGAAAAACTCTTTTTCTCGAAGACTCCGGGCTCTCCGAGGCTTTCTTCAAGTGCTAGGGAAGTTTCCTAGGCTTTTGGGGGGGGGGGGTTTGGGGGGGTTAGAGAGAGAGTTTAGAGAGAGAAAGAAATGGGTAAAGGTGTGAGGAATGAGGCATCCCCGAGCCTCTATTTATAGTGCTCCTGGAGAGACACCACGTCGTGGTGACTTTCTCCACGTCGTGGTGTTGCGTAGGCTCCAAGGTTTCCCCTGGTGCTGACACGTGGCATCGCATACAGGGTGGAAATCAGCCGATTTTCAAAAATTCATAACTTTCGCATACGAGCTTCGTTTTTGGCGTTCTTTTTTTCCACGCGTAGGTAAAAACAAGATCTACAACTTTTATTTAGACTCCGTCGGCTAATTCTCGACCGATATTAAATTTAACAGTAGGATGAGATTAGACTGTTAAATAGCCGCGAAAAATTTGTAACTCCTTCATATGGACTCCGTTTTCGTCCGCCTTTTTACCGTTGAGTTCCTATTAATTAGATCTTCAACTCTCATTTAGGTCGCGTAAGCCAAAAACCGCTCGAACTAAAATTCGAGTTTCGGGCCGTGCACTGTTTTGTCAAATCTTAGAAAATTCACAACTTCCTCATAGGACGTCAGATTTGGACGTTCTTTTTATGGACGCTCTCGGTTTAACATATTCTACGACTTTCCCTTAGATTGATAAGGCTAAAAATCGCTCTATCGTAAATTCACTTTTTACGCTCCCCGATGCCGTGCCGGTTTTGCCGCGAAACTTCTACGGGTCATAACTTCTTCGTTATAACTCGGATTTTGGCGTTCTTTATATATCCAAAATTCTTGTTTCGACCACTACAACTTTAGGTAAAGATATCGGGCTTATATAACACTTTAATTTTGACGCTTATTTTTATTCTTTATTAATTATATCTTTATAATTAAGTATAAAGCACATAATTTCACATAATTCACATAATACTCAAATAATTCATCTTTATTACTTCAAAAAGAGTTACAATAGTTAACCTAGACTATTACATCATCTATTAATGCTTAGCCCAAAACACGGGCGTTACACCTACCAGACATCCTCTTAGACATTGGAGGCAATGGCTTAATGTACTCAGTTTGGGCCCAAAGATTGCTGCCATTAACAGGTTCAATGGTTGTTGAGTAACATTGCCTAAAACACACAACATTATTGTAGAAAAAGTTAAGAGAACATAAAATCAGAAGAACATATTATTCGGAACTGGAACCTGATTAGTTATAATATTTGAAAACTTGCCATTTTCATGCAAATTTGACAAATGACGAACAAAAAAAGACAAATTGAGCAATTTATTGAACAAAATCAATGAAAATTGCAAATAACAATCAAAATCAACGACGAACAAACGACGAACAAAAAAAGAGAAATTCAACAATCGATTGATTATTTACTTACCTTTATACGAATCGACGAAGAATATCTAAAGCAAGCTCCGAGTTTACGTGTGGATCAGCTAAAATCGGAAGCAATCAACTAAAATATTGAAAGCAGGACGATAGAGGAGAAAATCCAATGATAGAGGAGAAAATATACTAAACGCTGATATGATTTCATATATAAAAATGCAATTGACAAAAATACTCCTAACTAATAAAAAATAGATAACGCCTTTTTTAAAGGGTTAATGGCTAAGATTTGTTCTCAAGTTTTCAAAACATATATTTATTCTCATTTGAACCGAACTCTCTTTCTTTCACAAATGACCATTTTTACTAACACTGTTACTATTGTTAGGGACTGAATCTATGGGCATTTTCGTCTTTTCAAGTATAAAGGGACTATTAAATTGCTAAGGGAATGATTCAAACTCATGACCTCCACCCTCTTAAATTACCAAGGCCTTAACCAATTGAGTTGAATGCTCTCTTGGTTTAATCTTTTCTAAAACTAATTTATATAATAACAAATTCTTTAAAACATAAACAATAAATAAAATATAAAAAACATTTTTTACATAATTTTTTTTAAATAAAACAAAATGTATTTTAGTCGTATTATAAAAAAAATAGTTTTTTACAAACAATTTGTATGTACTTTTATGTATTTATTTTACGTAAAATATATTTTTTGTCTTTAAAAAATATGTTTTCATATAAAAAATATGTTTTCGTAAAATATATATTTTTATGTCTTTGAAATAATAATAATTAACATTACTCATTACATAAAAAATATATAAATACTTTTGGGTCGCTAGTTTTAAAACCATTTTTTTGTTATATGTATTAAAAACAACTTAACAACAATTTTGTTATGTATCTAAACAATTTATACAGTTTTTTTTTATGTCAAGAGTAACGTTAATAATTGTTATTTCAAAAAGATATATCACTATGTCTTTCCATTTTCATTTTAATGATACGATTTATAATTTGCGATTAAAATGAAATATGTATTTTAAATAAAATATATAACCGAATAGGTTTTTTTTTATGTTTTTTTAAATACATATAACTGAAAAGCTATTTTAAATAATTTATATAATAACAATTTTTTTAAATACGTATTTTAAATAATTTATATGAAATACGTATTTTAAATACTTTATATGAAATACGTATTTTTTTTAAAACATATTTTAAATAATTTATGTAATAACAAATAATTTATATGAAATACATATTTTAAATAATTTATATGAAATACGTATTTTAAAAATACATATAATTGAAAACATATTTTTTTAAATACGTGTTTTCTTAAAAACTATATTTTACGAAAACGTATTTTTTATACGAAACATATTTTTTAAAGAAAAAGAATATATTTTACGTAAAATAAATACATATTTTTTTTTGTAAAAAACTATTTTTTTATAATACGACGAAAATACATTTTGTTTTATTTAAAATAAATTATGTATAAAAAAGTTTTTTATAATTTATATATTGTTAATGTTTTAACGATTTTGTTATTATATAAATTAGTTTTAGATAAGAATAAAAAAGAGAGCACTCAGCTTAATTAGTTAAGCATTGGTAATTTAAGGGGGTAGAGGTCATGAGTTCGAGCCCTCCCCCTAGCAATTTAGTTGTCTTTTTCAAAGAAATTTCATAAATGATCCCATTGGTTTACCAAATGTGACGTATTCAGTCCATTTATACTTGAAAAGACGAAAATGCCCTTACAGATTCAGTCCCTAACGGATAAATAGTAACGACGTTAGTAAAAATGATCATATGTGCAAGTTCTGGAAACAAGGGCCATTTGCATAAAAAAAAAATTAGCAGAGACTGACTTATTTACTTTTACCAAACCATAGGGACTATTTTTGTAATTTTGTCATATATATATATATATATATATATATATATATATATATATATATATATATATATATATATATATATATATATAGGCTTAGGTTATTGTATTCTAACTTATTACTATGTGGATGTAGGAATGATTGTAGATCAATCATTTTAGTTATTTTAAAAATGACATTTATCCATATTATTAAATTAAAAAAAAAAGAATAATACTATTGAATTAAAAGAATGGTAAAAATGTACATTTCCATTATTGTCAAATTAGGAAACACAAATTTAAAAAGGAAATTTTCAGATTTTAAGGGATTTTGATTATCTTAATTTTGAATTCTGGTTTTTTTAAATAATTTTGTAACACCGTAAATTTCCAAACAAAATTTTCATTTTAAAACCATATAATTCTCATAACACATTTCACAAAATCTCATTTATTTAATTTACAAAACGTATCTCCATAATTGTTTGATTAATAATTAAGGATCCTCAAAAATAACTCTTTCTCTGGTGTGTACAATCGAGCCGGTGCCTTCCCGCGACCCTGAGAAAAAAACCTGAAACACATAACACATAACACGGTAAGCACGAAGCTTAGTGAGTTCCCCAAAATACCACATACAACACATTAGCCACTCGAGGCTATAACTGTGTAAGACCCTCAGGTCAATGTGTCTCGGTGGGACCCTCCAGTCCCACAACTCTGATGGACCCTCCGGTCCTAACTCTGTAAGGCTCAGCATAATATACAACATAAATCACAAAGACATAATGCAGGATATCACAATACACAGATAACCACATAAGACATCTCAGTCACACAAAAATACCACTCATGGTAAAGTATAGTGAGAAGACTCACCTTGGATGATGAACAACCCCTATAAACGTTGTTGCCATGCACCGGCCTCTAACTCTGAGCCAAACCCACAATTAATCCAATTAGGGACTAAATCCAATCTCTTACTCATTAGGTCCAAAGGCAGTCCACTAACCAGCCCATCCATAACCTAATACCCATTGGCCACTAAGGCCCAATAATAAATGGGCTCTCCCGAGGCCCAACTCTCAAATCTAAGTGGCAAGCCCAACTCAAGGGCCCAAAGCACTTATATATAATCCTCTAGTCCAAAAATCTATTTCAACTAGCCCAAACTCCAGGCCCAACACTCAAGGCCCAAAATGAGACTTAGCCCAAAATTCCACTGTGAGGTTACGCGGGGGGTACCTCCCTTGGTACGCTCAGCGTACTCACAATCCAGATTGGCCATCGGGGACAGTGGGGCAGTACGTGGGGCGTTCAGCGTACTCCCCAGATTCACTCTTTCTACTCATTTGGTCTTAATCAGATAAGACATTAACTCAAATCCCAAATCTGGACTCCCTAATGGCTCTTACTCCATAAAGTCAGTGACTTTAAGCCTTTGCATGGCTGCAATGGTCATAAACACCCAAAACACTCATTCTCTTATCTCAAAAAGCTCATAACTCTTGCATGGCTTGAATCCAACGACCAAGATTGGATTTTTATGACATTACACTACTAATCACACTCAAGGGGGTTGATCATAGTCTCTGGAGCTCAATATCTCATAAAGTATCCACCTTTTGGGACAAAACCCTAAAATACTCTAATATGATGCTCAAAACAAAAGAGTGAGAAAGCTTGAAGCTTTATACCTCCATATGAAGCTTCCAACTCAGATATGCTCAGATCCAAGGCCTGGACTTCTCACTCCTTCTTCCCCAAAGCTCTTTCTTTACTCCAAGATCATACAAAATCACTTAAGGCTCTCAAATGCACTCACAAGCTCCATCAACGAAGGATTAGGGTTTTAGAGGGTTTATTGACTGAGGATGGTGGCCAGGAATGAGGCCATCTCATTCTTTATATAGGGACACATCCAAAGTTAGGGTTTCCACTTTGTGCCTAGTACGCCCAGCGTACCCTCTGGTACGCCCAGCGTACTAGGTGGCTCCGCTTAAAAATCATGCACATGAGTACGCTAAGCGTACACATATGTACGCCCAGCGTACTCGGCTGCCACCTTTCTCAAATAAGGGACTTATCCTGCCACAACTTCAAACTTCCAACGCTTCCTCGATAGAACCCCGATTCCTATGAACCTCATACCCACGGAAAGGTGACGAGATGCCCTACGCTTCTAAAACTCGTCGCAACCCCGAGACTTCCTCAAACCCGATTTGCAGCCCACAAACTGTAACGCCCGGGTTTCGGGGCTAAGCATTTTTAGACGATGTAATAGTCTAGGTCAACTATTGTAACTCTTTTGATGTAATAAAGATGAAATATTTTGAGTATTTTGTGAATTATGTGAATTTATATGTTTATTATTTAATTATAAAGATATAATTAATAAAGAATAAAAATAAGCGTCAAAATTAAAGTGTGAGATAAGCCTGATATATTTACATAAAGTTATAGAGTACGTTCCCGCCTACGCGTGGATATAAAGAACGTCGAAAACGGAGTTCGTATGCAAAAGATACGACGGTTTTAAGAAAATCAGATAGTAAAACACTGTTTTTCTTTAATCGCGTAAAACCGATTCGAACCTTTGAGGTACTTATGCTTTGCCGACGGGATTTCCGAGAGCATTTTTGGACTCAGGATATGGTCTAGTATTTGATTTCATACTCGAAATATTTTTAACGAAAATATTTACAAAAGTTGCGAAAACGGACACCGCGTGCCGTTTAGACGCAAAACTTTAAGTGCGATTTCCCGGAGTTCCGTAACTCCAAAAATTAATCCGTTCGGGTTTCTGGAATCCTTGAATTACCCTCTTTCATAAGAAATTTTCGAAAACGCAATTCGATGTCGGGATCACGATTCATCAATCTATGAGCGTTTTGGACAAGTTAAGTAATTAAACTACTTTGTGGGACCCATTAGGCTTATAGAACAACATGTCCAGCTCATTTCCATCTTTTTCCCACGTTTTTCTTTATTCTTTCTTTCTTCTCACCCTTCCTAGTTGTGTGCACTCTTACCCAAAGGTACCAAGTATGGAGGTGAAGCATGACCATTCTAAGCTTGTGAGTATGCATGCTTGCTATAAATAAGGAGCTTCTCATCCTTAATTAACACACCAAAAAAATCTCAGTTCTTCTCTCTACCTTTCCCTCATCGTAATCAGCAAGAGAAACGAAGAAGAAAAGCAAGGCAGCCAACATTGGCCACCTTGCTGCCTCACCAGAAAAATAGCTGATGCCACCGCGATACACCACCTCCAGCCACCCTGTTTGTTCCTAGGTACTCCCAAGTCAGTGCTTAACATTTTTCATTCTTTGTGTTTTCCATTTCGACGAACGGTTTGAGCTCCACAAATCCATTTGTGCATGTGTGTGTTTTTGCGTCCAATTTTGACGTGATCAGGGGGGTGATGCCTCCTGATCAAATTTAATGCACATATCTTGGCCAAACTTTGTTTCCAAATTAATTCCCCATACCCTATTTCGAAATTCTTAACATTTTTTGTCCTAATTCATTTAAACCTTCTTTTATTTATTCACAAATGGTCCTTCCTTGGAAACCTCTTACAAATCAGATCCTAAACTCTAAACTATGATGTATATGTTCCATATTGGTCCCTCATTTGGAAATTATATTTATAATTTAGTCCAACTAAGTTGTTTAATTAACATAACGGACCCTATACCTTGGTTAATTACCAAACTACCCTCCAAATATTAATTATATTAATATTTCCTTAGGAAACTAAATTTTCTCGGAGATTCGTATTCACAGAAATACTACTCGACCTTCTCGCATCCATTCCAGAACACTAATCGTCTATCAAACGTTAAGGTGAGTGTATAGTTACTTTCATCTTACACATAGATATGAAGTATTTTATATAAATTACGTGCTATGTGTGCATATTATCTGTATACTTGCTATCTATGCTAGATGAACGATTTTATACATGTTTTAAATGATTTAAACTGTATATGTTATTTATAACTACAAAATGTGTTGGGTAAAACATGGGTAGATGTAATAGTTGCTGTGTGAAAAAAATAAAATAATAAGAGGCCTCGTTATAGATGTTATTGATGATCCAGTCATCTAGCGGAGTATAGATGACGACCACAGACTATTCTAGACAGTCCAGTGGAACGCTAGCAGCCTCGCAACCTGTAGGTGTTTATTTGAACTGTGTGCTCACCAGCAGTACTCCATCCCCCACATGGTTGCCTTATTTGACATGAATTGCTGAGGAACCCCCAAAGCATGTGTTGTCACCCCGATGAAAGTCCTTAGACTAGATCCCTTGTGTTAGATGTTTTAGGGACGTAAAGTGAGGATAACGAGAAGGGGTAATCGGGTTGTTTGGTTGATGAAAATAATAAATTTATTTATTGTGGGTTGAAAACCCTATGTGCTCACCAGGCTCCCAAGCCTGACCCACTCAGTTTCTTGTATTACAGGTAGTGGCGCATGAGCATAGATGTTTGGATGAGAGATAAGGGATTATAGGCCTGTAAATACGAAATAATGTAGTAAGGCTTATGTTGTACTGTTTATGCTTTTGATCTGTATCGAACATGACATCCCGAGTCTTTTAATGAAATACATTTCTTTGGAAATGCTTTTGATAAATCTTTATCATATTTTGTTTTGGGACAAATTCCGCAACACTTTTATTTAAAATGTTACTCTGATTTTCAAACAAGCATAAACAAAAATCGTTTTTTTCTGGCCGTGAAAATGTGGATGTCACACAAACCCTAATTACGGACTATCCGAAACAGGATGTTACAAATTTAATTTTAATTCTGTTAGAAATGTTATTCTATGGTATTGTTTTGTTAGAATATTAATGAAGAATAATAAAATTCTTGAACCTGAAATTGAATAATAACAACATTCTATTATATTCATACACTGAACTTAAATACAAATTCATAAATATTTTTACAGACTGATACATTTTAATATAATTGGACATATTCTAACAGAATGTCATCTTCTAATGGAATCCAAAATACACTTGATCTTCTTCAAGAATCCAAAATACGTTTGATCTTCTTTTCGAATCCAAAATACACTTGAGAAAAATTATTTTTGCAAACTGATTTGATTCCAACCATAATAGAAAAAGTCAACATCACTTGATCTTCTTTGAGAATGTTGAACAAGTGAACCAATTTGTTTGTAATTAGAAGATTCTTCTGAAATCAAACCACTATCCTTACTTGATTCTTTAAGCTTAGATAGAAGCTCAAGATTTTCATCAGTAAGCTCATTACAATCACTCTAAAGCTCTCGAATCTTATCCTTCAAAGCTTGAACTTCAAGGAGATTTGGTATTTCCTTTAGAACTTGAGCAGATAATTTTCCTTTTGAAATAAAAATTTCTTCATCTTTCAAGCTTAATTTCTTCGACCATTCAGACTCATAATCCAGTAGAGTTTGAGCCTTGAGAACTTGTTCATCTTTCAAGCGTAATCTCTGTTTCTCTATGGCCTCTTCCAGTTCCTGTAGAATAGAAACTAACTCAAGATTTGATTCTTGAGTTTTATTTAGTTGCACAGATAAATTATTATTCAACTCTCTCTGAAATTTTAATTCCTCTTCCAATTCCGTCCGAATATCATCCTTCTCTTGGAGCTTTAGATTATCAACAACCTCTTCTTTCACTTCAGCTTCATCCAAGAGAGCTTTCAAGTAATCTATTTCATGTTTCAGTCCATCACATTCTGTCTGCAATGCAAGAACCTCCATACTTGCATTTTCAAACTTCCTTGTTTGGTCTCTTGAATCCTTTTTTGAGAAATCCATATCAATCTTTAACTTCCTTGCATTTCTTTCCCACATTATTGCTTTTGCCCTGAGTTTTTCAACTATCGCCCCTTCTGATTCCGGACTAAATTCAATGGAACCAGAAGTTCGTAATGGCGATGCCGGAACGGAATGTGAAACTTTCCCAGAATCTTGTCTTTGACTTAAAGTATGCTTTCCTGAGCCATAAGGAGAACGAATCGATCTAGGAGAATCATAGGCACGATATGAGCCATATTGTGTGCTATTTGAAGAGCCAAATGAATCGATCTAGGAGAATCATAGGTACAATAAGATGAAAAACTCAAAATCGGATATAAAAAACTCACAGATGGGGTGTGATGGCGGAGGACGGCGCATGAGGTGGGTGTCACTGGTGAAAAGAGGAGGGAAGCACCGGACATAAGGCGATTGTGCTGATTTTCTGGGTACTCGGACAATGATGAGAATATTAGGAATCGATCAAAACCTAGACATTGAATCGATTAGAATAAAGTTATATTGTATTGAAGATCGATCAAGAAATTTACGATCGAGCATGGCGGAGGAGATGTGGATGCGAAGAAGGTCTTCTCGGAGACGGCAGAGGAAAGAAAAATGGTACCGGCGACAATACCCACTGCATCGATTTGGGGAAGCAATTTGATTTTTAGGAGTTTCTTTCATTCTGATATTAATTTTTAGGGCTGAACGTCTTGATATATGAAAACACTAATTTACCTAAATTAAAGGAATAATCATTAAATTATTTAATTACCAAAATTAATTAACAGTTCAAATTACTATTTTATCCCTATCCAGGTTTTTGAAATGACTGGTCCACAATAATCCCTACATCCACATAATAATTAGTTAGAATATTTGAACTTTTATATATATATATATATATATATATATATATATATATATATATATATATATATATATATATATATATATATATATATATATATATATATATATATATATATATATATATATCATCAAACTATGCCATCATTTAAATTAGTCCAAAAGTTACTATTATTATCTTTGTAAAGTTTAGACTTTGACCCTCTACAAACCAAATCATATTTAGATAAATATTTCAAAGCAATAATTATTTTTCTTAAACTTGTTGAGTTGTTTCCAACGTTTATTCTTTTTTTTTTTGTTTTTTTTTTCCTTTTTTCCTTTTTTTTGTAAATCATTATAGTTGCAAGATTTTTATTTAATCTTCTGACTTATTTTTTCAAAAACCCATACAAATCAAATGTTCATATTATTAGTTTCATGTCTTTTAAGTTGTGTGAATCAGAAACTTTAAGCTACAAACAAACAAAAATAAGAAGCATTGAGCTACATGAATCAAAAATCGGATTGCAATTTGCAAACAAACAAAAATAAAAAACTTTACATATTTTCCTCAATGAAACCGGATTCAAGACTTCAAATTAATTTAAAAGATAACTTTTTTTTTGGGTAAACTACACGAATTGGTCCTTGTGGTTTGGGGTAATTTATGCGTTTGGACCCTAATAACTTTTTTTTAAAACTCGGATAGTCTATATTATAAGTTTTTGTTACACGCTTGGTCCTTGCCAAATGTAAAAAGACTACATTACCCCTCTACATTTCTTTTTTAATTAGTTTAATGTTTATTGGTTATTTATTTATTAAAAAAATCTTTGATAATCAGTTGGGTCCCACCACCTCATTCCTATTCCACCCAACCCACCCCTCCGTCTGGCCTCTTCTTTCTTTCCTTACTTCAACTTTAAAAGTTGCATCATGCAAAGTGATACAAACTGCTTTAAAGGCTGCATCATGCAAAGTGGCAAAACATAAGAAAAGCGTGTATGGAAGATCAACACACGTTTATACCTTTTGCATTCGATACTTTCGGTTTCCTTGCGCCAAAAGCTGTGAAGCTATTCAATAGAGTCCAACGGGTCATGCATAGTAATCTTATGACCCCAAGATCTATATATGTTATTTTTAAAAGAATTAGTTTTGCCATCCAAAAAGGGGTTGCGGCACAACTTGTTGCTCATTTACCTGCTACGTCTATGTAAAACTTTCTTCTTTAATTGAGATAAAAAAAACTCTATCATCTTCTTCTCCAACGATACCACAACCAAATACAATAATTTATTGTCTCTTACCACCCAAGAATTTATTCACAGGAGAAAACTTGAAATCCATGTCTGTAAACACATTTCCTCGAACATTAGGCCACATTAACAATGGTGGAACAACATCTCTACCTGGGAAATTAACTTGTAACAACTACATCTAAAAAAGAATCCCCTCCCAGTCACCACTATACCAATCGAACTCATCTACGATGTATTCGACGATTGTTACTTAAACACCAATAGATTTGAATCCTACGTCCATAAGTTAAGCCAAGTGCGGTCGATGCCGAACCATAACACGATGATGGCTACAATACGAACGTGAAGGAGGAGAAGGAGTATCTAGTGACAAACCTGCAACTTCAATGACTTCGATCGCAGGTTCAATCCGGTAAGAACACTGATTTATTCAAGAACCAAGGCGACATCAAACCTGAAGCAAAGAAAGGGATGGAATAGAGAAGGGATCCCCGAATCCACCCTCTCCATATCACCAACGAGCTACATACCCCTTAATTTTGAAGTCTAAAATAAGAAAATTGATTATTTCGATGAGGTTTTCATGTGTGTTTAGATTACCTGTGACAGATGAGAAAGGAGACGGTTGGAGTTTGGAACAAAGGATGAGGGTGACAGTTTTAGAGATGGGGGATATTGTAACACCCGATTCAAAGTACTTTTCAATTTAGACCCTTTGGGTGTTATGTTTTGCAGAATTGGTCCCTAGGGGGTAGATTTTCCAACTTCAGAAAAGTTGGAGTACGCTGGGCGTACTGGCTCATTATTGATCGTGGACCTTAACCACGTACGCGGGTCGTACGTGGAGTATGCATGACGTACGTGGGCATGAGTGAAACCCTAATTTTTAGGGTTTGCACCCTATTTAAACCTTATGATAGCCTCATTTGGTCATGTTTAGCCAGCCTCCACCTTCCTTTGTCCAGAAAATCGAAACCTTAGTGTGTTTTTGTAAGTTTCGAGCCTTAAAGGGTGTTTATTGGTGGTTTGTGAAGGAGAAGAAGAAGTGGATCACTTGGAGAGGCGTCTTGAGCTTGAAGATCCGGGGTTAGCTCATCTTTTGCAAGCTTTTTGAGGTAAAAATCTCACATCTTGATGATCCATGATGCTAGATCTAGTTATGTTGTTATTTTACGCATTTTGAGTCCTTGGAGTGATTGATGAGCTTCTTGACTCACTCCAGAAGTGTTGGTGTTAGATCTAGACCTCTTTTGGTTCCCTTGTTCATAAAAATGCAAGCTTTATGGTGTATCTTGATCTATGCATGTTTTAAGACCTTTGTTAAGCTCATTTTGAGCTCTTGAGCCCCATTAAGCCATGCATGTGTGTAAAGTTGCCAACTTTACGTGATAAGTGGTCTTATAGAATTAGATCCGAGAGTTTGGCTTGAAGTCTCAATGGATTAAGTGCTTAATGAAGTGGGGGTGGCCAACTGGGGAGTACGCTGGGAGTACCAAGTTGGTACGATGCGTGTACTAGCCCCAGAGGGTGTACGCTAAGCATACAAGTTGAGTACGCCCCGTGTACTCATCAAGTGGGCTTCGATTTTGGGCTTCTCGGTTTTGGGCTCATGTTTGGACCTTAGGAGATTAGGGTCTTGTTAGGCCATCAGGTTTCTATTTTTGGGCTGATGCTTTTATATTGGGTTCTTTTGGATGAAGGCCTATGAAAGGATTTGGACCCACTTTGGAAGATTGGGACATAATTGAACTTTGGGTGACCATTTTGGAATTGGGCCTTTTGTGTAGTTGGTTTGGGCCTTGGCCTTGGGCCAAGTTAGGTAAATGGTAAAATGGTCATTTACCCTAGTTTAAATTGATGGTTATGGATTGGAATCCAATTATTAATTGGATGTTATTGATATTGATAGCGCAGGGATTGTTGGACCAGCAGCTAGAGATTTATTTGAGTGTTTCAGCAGCTGGAAGTGTGTTTTGTCACTATATCCATGGGTCGAGGACACCATTGACCAACAATTTTTTTTTTTTTTGGCCAAACACCCCCTAGTCTAATAGATTCAAAATCCTACAAAGCTTTTAAATCCAGAAACTTTTAATTGATCCTACGAAAACAACAAAACTTTTATATATTTTATCATAAAAGTGAGACCACAGGAGAAAAAAAAAAAAAAAAAAACGGAGACCGAAATTAATAGATATGCGTGTATTTGACATTCGTCAAGAAGCTGAATACTCGGCATCTACCGAACAACTCCTTTCCGGAGGATCTTTGCTTGGTTTACAATACTTTTCAAAGGAGGAAAATCATCGAGCAGCCGCTGCCTTTTTCACATTTGATCAAAATCTGATCGATCTGACTTCACAGATCGCTGGTGCAGAGAGCCTTTGAAGTAAAGCGGGTCGATCGTCGTCATCATACCTCTTCTGCAATTACGAGTGAGTGTTTATCTTCTATCAACTCCATTTCTATCGAGTTTTCTTTCGATCTGTTTAAACGAATTTTATTATTTTCAATTCGTTTATTAGACTAATTCAATTGCTGATTCTTTTTTGCATGATCCTTATCTGTTAGGGTTTTAATGTCAACTACTTATGTCTTGTTATTGCTAGTAATCCCCCAAGAGTTCATAAATTAAGTTGCTGAATCGAATTTGATCTGTGTAACCAAAGACTCAATAGATGCTTGATAACAGCATAGTTCGTAATCCAAAATTGAAAAGAGAAAGTATTGCTAAATCTACTATGATCGAGGCAAAATTATAGCGTGATCAGGGCCTTAATATAACAGATCCAATCAGAGGATTTGTGATCCTCCTAACTGTACCTAAATGGTCACATAGGTTGGTGAATGAAGTAGAATACTAACATGCTTGGCAGAATTGTATGGTGTTTAGATTTTGCAGATGGGTTGTTGTGGACCTTGTGGTGTTTAGGTTTCTGCTAGTTAAGTGCCTCGAGGAGGATTTTTAGAAGGACTGTTTGGAGGATACTACACAATTACTCTTATTTATAGAATAGGAATGAAGAACTAAGCTTTCATAGTGCACAATATGAATAAAGATTCACTGTTCAATAATATCAATGATAAATTGATAATAATCGTTTGTTAGAAATCACTGAGCTAGAAAAGCTTAAATATATATAAAATATGAAATCACTGATGTTCCCTATAAAATTCGTTAATTCATGCTTCTAATATTATCTTGTTTTTTAATTTCTGCGAATTCATAGAGTTTGGGAAACATTGTTTGAGGAAAGAGAAGACTTGGAGAGAATGTCTGATCAAATATCAAAAGGTCTAGAATTTGAGAAGAAAGCTGATAAAAAACTGAGTGGGTGGGGCCTCTTTGGATCCAAGTACGAAGATGCTGGTGATTTATTTGAAAAAGCCGCCAATTGTTACAAGCTTGCTAAATCTTGTAAGTATTAAAACACAATATGAATTGTTTATTAAAACAAAAGAAATGGATTTATGTCTTCAAAGTAAGCTGAAATGATTAATGGTGCTAATATAGTAAAGATATAGCTAAAGATAAAAAGATTGAATATTGTCTCTTTGTTTCTACTAATGTGGCATATAATTTCACAGGGGATCAAGCCGGAGCTGTATATGTGAAGTTGGCTCAGTGTTATTTAAAGGCAAGTGTTTTGATGTTGTTGTGCATAATTTGTTTTTCCACCTATTTCTTGTGTTTGTTTGTTTATTGATTGTGAATTTAATGTTTGTAGAGTGAAAGCAAACACGAGGCTGCTAATGCTTATGCTGATGCAGGTCATGCATACAAGAAAACAAACACCAAGGGTTAGCATTCATTTCACTGCTGTTTCTTGCAATTATCATTTTTGTTTTATGTATACTCTTGTTATCATTTGATGTATGCAGAGTGTGTAGCTTGCCTAGAGCAAGCATTAAATTTGTTCATGGAAATTGGGAGGCTCAGCATGTCTGCAAGATATGCCAAGGTACACCACCAATAGAAATTTATCTATGTTTTCAATTAAACACTTACATGTTTTTTTTTTTTTTTTATGTGTAGCCAAATTACATAAAAAAATATTTTTCAAACTTGACCATATGCAGGAAATTGCTGAGTCATATGAACAAGAGCAAAACTTGGAGCAAGCAATCGCTTACTATGATAAAGCAGCTGATCTTTTTCAAGGTGAAGAAGTAACAACTTCTGCTAACCAATGCAAACAGAAAATTGCTCAGTTTTCAGCTCAACTTGAACAGTAAGTCCTTCTTTTATGTTGGTTTTTGTGGTAAAAAAAATTAAATGGTGTAGTGTTGTTATGTGATATGTGTATTGAATTGAACAGATATCAGAAAGCTATAGAGATTTATGAGGGTATAGCACGACAATCTCTTAATAATAACTTGCTAAAATATGGAGTGAGAGGGCATCTACTTAATGCTGGCATTTGCCAACTCTGCAAAGGTGATGTCATCGCCATCACAAATGCTTTGGATCGTTATCAGGAACTGGACCCCACTTTTTCAGCAACACGTGAATACAGATTACTCGCCGTATGTTCTCATTTTCTTTTTATCTCATTAAAATTTTAATTCTGTCTGTTGTCTGCTGTCTGCTTAATTCTTTTTGAATTTGTTACGGTAGGATTTAGCCGCTGCGCTAGACGAGGAAGATGTTGAAAAATTTACTGATGCTGTGAAGGAATTCGACAGCATGACAAAGCTGGTAATTTCATCGAATATTAATTTACGTTTTTTTAAATTTGATTAAATTAAATTTTTTTAAAAAGTTTAAATTGTGTTGTGTAGGATGAGTGGAAGACGACGCTTCTATTGAGAGTAAAGCTGTTGATCAAGGCCAAGGAGGATGAGGAAGACGATCTTACTTGAGAGTTGGTTTTGTACGACATAACATAATACGCAAGATTTTTATCGTATTTGTGGTATTGCTTGTTATTATCTTTGTGTTTTTATTTATGTGTGGATTTTTTCAGATATTTGGGGTTTGTTTGGGAAAATATGTAATTTCATTATTAGGACATCTGCATAGTATTAAGATTTTGGTTTATGAAGATGATCGTGTGCTTTGATCTTTAGAGTCCAGAGGTTCTATCCTCCAACAGTGTGCATTTGCGTGAATTGAACCAGACTCTCATAATTGAATTTATTCAACAATTTTGTTTTTCATCATTGTGTAAATGCAATAATATATCAGTTGTCAAACTAGACTTACATACATATACTCGACAGATATAATATTTGAACAAATATACGGTTCTCCATATTTAAGCCAAAAAAGTTAGTTACAAGGTACCTTAAAATTTTGATCTAGGCGAACGCTTAGGGCCTAAAGTTATAAGAAGACCCATCTGGGCGACCATTTATGAAGATGATCGTGTGCTTTGATCTGGGTGACCGTTTACGGCTTAAAGTTACAAAAGACCCTAAAATTTTCAACAAATCTTAGGAAAATCAATAAAATTAGACTAATCTCTAAAACCGTAAGTGGGGAAAGGGAGATTGGATAAACATGTCATGAGAATGAGGCAATGTCAAGGGAAATTAAGAAATGAATATCTTTAAAGTTATTGAAGCAAATAAAAAAAATATCTCCGAGTTCTACCTATTATTTATTAAAACCACGCATTCAACAAGTTATTGTTTTAGTGATAATCAAGTAAAATATTTTCTAGAATATTTTAGGGAAATCTCCATTAAAATCTCATTATTTTACCTTAATTTACAAATAAGTTCCAAACTAAAATTTGTTTATGAAAAAACATGAATTACCGGTAAGAGTGATGATTTCATTATTTTTTTTTCGGTTTCATTGCTGAACTGAATGCCTAGTCATTAAATGAGATGGAGAAATCTCAATAAAAGTCCAATTATTTTTCTCTAATTTACAAATAAGTCCCAAACTAAAATTTGTTTATGAAAAATCATTAACTACCAGTAAAAATGATGATTTGACCCGT
This sequence comes from Lactuca virosa, assembly GCF_052849685.1. NCBI lineage: Eukaryota > Viridiplantae > Streptophyta > Magnoliopsida > Asterales > Asteraceae > Lactuca > Lactuca virosa. Next base: position 46,027,323 of record NC_136434.1, read on the forward strand.
TTCTCTCTGTAACACACATCTTACCGGTTTCATGGCTGACCTAGACACCTCTTCATTAAATGAGATGATAAGATGGATATGATGACTTATATAATTCTATGTTTACCATAAAACTTAATATCCATCTTATCAGCTCATTTAATTACTAGACGTTCAGGTCAGCAATGATACCGGTAAAATGTGTGTTACTGGAAAAAGGGGCGAGAAATAAGATGATAAGATGGATATTTCGGGTTACATAAAATTAGTTAGACAATTTGAAATTTGTTAGAAACCTCAATAATAATGAAGTTGTTGCTAGTTTATGTAGTTATTGTAATCTTCTTTGGATGCATTTCATATTTAAAAAAAATAAACAATGCAATAGGATATCAAGTTTTACGGTAAACGTAGCATTATATAAACCAACATATCAATCTCAATAACTCTTTTAATGATTAGGCCTTCGGTTCAGCAACGAAACCAGTAAAATGTATGTTACAGAAGAAAATAGCCAAATCATCTTCTTTACCGGTAATTCATGTTTTTTCGTAGAGAAATTTTAGTTTTGGACTTATTCGTAAATTAGGGTAAACTAGTGGGACTTTAATGGAGATTTCCCCAACTTATCTAATGACTAGGTGTCAAAGTCAGCAATGAAACCGATAAACCCAAAAAAATGGTTAAATCGTCACTTTTACCGGTAATTAATGTTTTTTCATAAATAAATTTTAGTTTGATATTTATTCGTAAATTAGAGTAAAATAATGAAACTTTAATGAAGATTTCTCATATCTTTAATTTCGCCAAGAAATGTCGATTTTTTCCTAAATTTCATTTTAACTAGTTTGTTGATGTTTCATAGGTAACGAAAGTAGGACGTAGTTGGTTTAACTCTAAAAGTACGATGCTTAAAAAAGAAATAAAGTAAAAGTAGATGTTGTAAATTATTAGCAGTTAATGTTAGGTGCTAATAAATGAAAGTACTATGCTATCATGGACGATACATTGCCGGTAATTCATGCTTTTTCATAAATAAATTTTAATTTGATATTTATTCGTAAATAAGAGTAAAATAATGAAACTTTAATGAAGATTTCTCATATCTTTAATTTCGCCAAGAAATGTCGATTTTTCCTAAATTTCATTTTAACTAGTGAAGAGATCCATGCGTTGCACGGGTCAGATGTTTTTTGTTGATGTTTCATAGGTAACGAAAGTAGGACGTAGTTGGTTTAACTCTGAAAGTACGATGCTTAAAAAGGAATAAAGTAAAAGTAGATGTTGTAATTATTAGCCGTTAATGTCAGGTGCTAATAAATGAAAGTACTATGCTATCATGGACGATACATTGCTAGTTTCTGTAAAAAAAAGTGAAAGTACATTCCTATTACACATATATTTAAATAGACAGACAAGACAGAGAAATCAATAAAACGATTGTATGTGTATGTATATGTGAGAGAGTTTTTAAACCTCATGATCTATAAATGGCTTAGAATTTTTCAAACCTGATTCTCTAATCGAACAAACAAAAACCTTAAATTCAACCAACAAAACGGTTTAGCACTTCGAAATCTAGGAAATCAAAGAAACAAACATCAGATATATAGAAAAAAGGAAAGAAACGTGATAGGAATACGAACCATAGCACGAAAAACACAAAAATTCAAAATACAAACATCATTACCTCTACCGTCCGTGTTCTTCAAATTAGTCATTCCAGAAACCTCCCCTTCCCAATCAATCGAGTTTTGCCCAAACCATCGTGATGTAATGTCCATATCTCTTGTGCATCCATCTTTGGCTTTTCCAGAAATACCTATGGCACAAAAAGTTAAAGAGAGTTGCACAATTAATCAAGATTTTGTGCATTAGACATGCTATATCATCTCAATGACATCAGTTTTATCTCAATGACATCAGTTTTATAACTCTGATGAATTAAATGGTAAATCAATAAAAGTTGGTTGATATTCCATGACATTAACCTTACTCATTAATGGAGTAGTTAATACCAATTTAAAGCATATTATGTGGATATTTAACAAAAATCTCGTCTTAAATCCTTAAAAGCTACTTCAAATCAAAATCCAAATGTTCCAAAAGCTACTTCAAATTAAAATCCTTCTCCATTTGGAATTCTGTTAAGATCAGAGTAGAGAGTGACAGATTCAGGGAGAAGAATAATAACAGAGGACTTGGGACAAATTTCTGCATAACCATTACTCTATGAATGCTTACAATTTATAACAAAAATTAACTGAAATTAAGGAATGCATGCATGCTGAAACTAAACGTGGTCCTACATTAATGATACTACTTTATTAGAATTCAACTGAAAGTAGACTTGGTCTTTTGGAACGTGCCCCAGCAGCTTTAATCTTTGTATCGATCAGGAATTCTGGTTATCCTCCTGGGCCTGGTGGTCTTGATGTCCGTTGGACTGACTGTTGCTGATTGGTATTGCAATAGATCATGGTCCGTATCAAATACTCCCCCCTTTGCAACGAGCTCGCCCTCGAGCTCCTGGACATAGGTGTTGGTGGTACAGAACTCCAGAAAATGGACTTTGAAATTTGTGTACAGCTCCCATGTGGCCTCGGTTTTGTCTTTGCCCTCCCATTCGACTAAGATTTGAACTTATGTGTGATGTACCCTGTGGTTTACCACTTGCTTGGGTTGTTCGCTGGTGGCAGCCAGAAACTCAGGAAGTGGAATGGGCGTTGGATTTCCATGTGCTTGGCGAAACAATGAAACATGAAATACCGGGTGGATCCGGGAAGTTGCCGAAAAGTCCAGTCGGTACGCCACAACTCCTATGCGTTTGAGGATTTTGAAGGGCCCAAAGAAACGTTTGCTTAGTTTTTTGGTTGCTCGTGTCTGTACGGATTGCTGGCGATAGTCTCGTAACCTCAAAAAAACCATGTCGCCTACACTGAATTGTTTGTCGAGCCTTTTCTCATTTGCATACATCTCCATTCGCTGTTGAGCACGTCTCAAGTTGTCTTTGATAATGGCGCGAAGTCGGTTGTGTTCCGTAAGTGACGTGTCAATGGTGGCTATGGTAGAGGTCCGTGGAACATAGTGGTTCATATCAGGTATTGGTCGTCCATAAAGTGCTTCGAAGGGTGACATTTGGATGGCGGAGTGATATGAGGTGTTGTACCAGTACTCGGCTAAGTATAAGTATGTGCTCCACGAGTGGGGTTCATCACTTGAAAACGTGCGTAAGTAAGTTTGGAGACAACGGTTTACGACTTCCGTTTGTCCGTCCGATTGCGGGTGGTAAGCGGTGGAGTAACGAAGCTGTGTGCCCATCTGTTTGAACAGTTCTTTACAAAAGGAGCTTAAAAATAACGAGTCCCTATCAGATATGATGTTGTTTGGGATACCATGCAAACGGTAGATGGTTTGTAAGAACAATGTCTCCAAGGACGCTGCTGTTAACTTGGAAGGAAGACTAATGAAGTGAGCAAATTTTGAGAAGCGGTCGACGATTACCCATATCGCTGTTTTACCGTGAGAATTGGTGTAACACCCGGATTTCCAGGTATATTATTTTAATTATTTATTTTTGTGAATCAATGACCTACTCGACGAGTTGGTGCTATAACTCGTCGAGTAGAAGCGTGGTCGCCACGTAAGTTTAATGAACTACTCGACGAGTCCAAGAGTAGACTCGCCGAGTAGGCGCTGTGGGTGGAAACCCTAAATCCTCGGGCCTGTACCCTATTTAAGGAACCTTATGGCCCTCATTTGCGGCTACCAGTCCAGAGAGAGAAACCCTAGTGAGCTTGAGTGTGTGGTGTGAGGAGAAGGGCTATTTTAATCCTTGTTGGTGTGGTTTTTGCAAAGAAGAAGGAGATTCCAGCAAAAGAAGGTCAAGGGGGTTGCTATTCTGTGATTTCAAGCAAGGAAACTCCATCTTTGAGGTATTAAATCGAACCCTTTTCTGTTTTGGTGAAGAACCCTTGAATCTAGGGTTTTCTCTATCCTTTATTGGCTTGGATATGATGCTTATGATGTCCCTTGAGTGTTAAACTCTGGATCTGGACCTTGAGAGGTCCAGAGAGCCCCAACCTCCCTGCTTTATGCTACTTCCTTAGAGATATGAGCCTAGGTTGCCATTTTAGAGGCTATTTCACCAAAAGAAGCATATTGAACGTTGCATGAGTGTAAAGGTCGGACCTTTACATGATTATTGAGTATGGTAAGGTCAGATCTATAGGTTAGAGAAACAGATCTGACCTCAGAAGGTCATTTGAGTGTTGCCATGGAAGGAACTCGCCGAGTCCATAAGGGGACTCGACGAGTCGAGTCGGGTTGCCCCGCGATTCATGACCGGTGGTAACCCGTCGAGTGAAAGGTTAACTCGACGAGTCGAGTGAGGATCTATGAGGATTCAGAAGACACCTGGACTCGCCGAGTCACACAAGTGTACTCGACGAGTCTGGTCAAAGTTTGACCATTGACTTGAGTTGACTTCAGTTGACCTTAGGGTTTTGGTCAAGCTAGTCCTAGAGAAAGATCTGGGAGGGGTAGAATGGTCTTCTACCCACTCCTTAGAAATGAGGACAAGAGAAAGTATTGATTAGAGATGTTATTATGTTGATAGGAGAAGGCTAGGTCGGGTTATCGAGCACGATAGGTTATCCGACATCGTACGAGGTGAGTCTTCTCACTATACTTTACCTAGAGTGGTAATATGTGTGACCGGAAGGTCTTATGTGCTATGAAGAGTATGTGATGTATGCTGTTATTTAATATGTATGTGCTATGATATGTTATGGACCGGAAGGTCATTATGGGTAGAACCGGAAGGTCTACCAGGATTGTGGGACGGAAGTCCCCTGAGACACATGGACCGGAAGGTCTTGTAGAGCTATAGCCTTGAGTGGCGTATGTGCGTATGTGGTATTCTGGGGAACTCACTAAGCATTTATGCTTACAGTGTTTGTTTTTTGTGTTTCAGGTACCAATGAGGATCGCGGGAAGGCGCCGGCATGATCTGTACACACTGATGGAATTTATGTATTAGAGATCTTGGGATTTGTTTTATTATGACGACATGTGATACAATGGATTCTTATGATATCTTATGAATGAATTTATGTTTTAAAAATGAAAAATTGTCTTGGAAATTTACATTGTTACAAGTTGGTATCAGAGCCTTGGTTTGAGGGATTCGGATGCACCTCCGGGCGTATCTGAACTCAAAATGAGGATTTGAGAAAGTTTTTCACAAAAGAAACAATTTTTCTAAAAAGTAAAAGAATTTGAGAAAAGCGGAAAGAAGCAGTGTGTACGATCAGTCAGCGCCCGAACGGTGATTTCCCAAAATACCCTTACATTATGTGTTATGAGATATGATATGATATGTTATGTATGCTAGAGAAGGCTAGGTATTCATGTTAGGACTAGAGTGGCCCGATTTGTGATGCCTTAGCCTAGGAGATTACTACTGCTATGAGATGCTTGAGAGTGAGTAGGTAGCAGTGAGGAGCTTATGAGGGGCCTACCGAAGGGTAGCCTATGCTTAGCGAGAAGTAGAGTACTTGTGATCTGGGATCCTAGGAGGAGGACTTGGGGTGAATACTGATGCGGTGTGGACGGTAGTATAGGGCCCGTACTACTGAAAACACCGGATCGGTGCGTAGTCCAAGTGAGAATCCTTAGGGTACTAAGGAACAAGTAGGGATGGGTTATCGAGTGCGTGCATACTCGAGCGAGTCTCTGATATTTTTATGTTGTATTTCAGAGACATTATATTTGGGACACGCCACAGAGCAGAGACCAGCGACGTGAGTGACGAGGAGCTTCGTTAGATGATCCACGATGAGGTGGCTGCGTCTATCCGCGCAGAGATGCCAGAGATGTTTGGGTCTATCAAGACCACCCTGATTGAGACGTTTGACGAGAGATACGCAGCGGTTACTGAGGCTGCAGCCGCTGCAGCTACTACAGCTGTTGCTGCAGCTAGACCTCAGGGGGGGGGTGACTCGTTGCTGTTCCGGGAGTTCAGAAACACGAAGCCACCAGAGTTTGATGGGACGCAAGATCCGATTGTTGCGATGAGATGGATTTCCGACATTGAGGGATGCTTCTACACCTGCTCGCGTTCGGAGCATCTGAGAGTACGGTTCGCGCTGAACCAGCTTTGCTTGGGGGCGAAGGACTGGTGGAAGTTTGTGTCGGCAGATTTCACCCCTGCTGAGCTTACTGCGGTGACCTGGGAGAGGTTCACCACTATGTTTCGTGATGAGTACGTTCCCCCGGTGGAAAGGGAACGGCTGGCCCAGGAGTTCTTGTCCCTCAAGCAGGGTACTGATTCTGTTACTGTGATCACCACGAAGTTTCATGAGAGGGCGATGTTTTGCCCTGAGCATGTGTCTACCGAGCAGGCACGCATGAGCCGGTATCTGAGCATACTGAGGAGAGACATTCGCGAGTTCGTGGCGAACTCGACGTACCGGACGTTTGCCGAGCTTCAGGAAAATGCCCGAAAGAGGGAGATTGAGCTAGAGACTCAGGCCAGGGAGGAGGCCGAGTCTCAGAGGAGTGACAGGCGACCGGTACAGGTACAGCCAGCAGCCAAGCGGGCAAAGCCCGCTGATACGAGATCTGGAGGCCAGAAGGGTCGCACTTGTGGGAAGTGCGGCAAGGGACATGATGGAGTGTGTCGGGCGGGTGCTTGCTACAAATGTGGCAACGAGGGGCATATAGCCAAGGACTGCCCCAAGGGATTTATGGTTTGCTTTCATTGCAACCAGACGGGTCACCAGAGGGCCGAGTGCCCACAGCTGTCACAGGGATCAGCGTAGGGATCTGCCCCTGCTACTGCACGAGCTACTAAGGGTCGGCCAGTGAAGGTCGAGGCACCGAAGGCTCGCGGGAAAGCCTTCCAGTTGACAGCGGAGGAGGTCCGCGCATCGCCCGATGTCGTGGCTGGTATGTATTCATTCATTTATTTATGCTGAGTTGAGATATTGTGCTTATATTGTGATATGCGTAGGTACTTTTCTTGTGAGTTCTGTACCTGCTTTGGTGTTATTTGACTCGAGTGCGAGTCGATCATTTGTGTCGTTAGCGTTTAGTCAGCACATCAGTATTCGACGAGAGGCGTTGAGTCGACCTTTACGAGTTTCCATAGCTGACGAGCGAGCGGTGTATACTACTGTCGTGATTCGAGGATGTGTGCTCGAGATCTTCGGTGTTGAGTTCCCGATAGATCTGGTCCCGATTGCGATGGGGGACGTTTGCGTTTAAGTGGGTATGGATTGCTTGAGACGATTTGGGGCGGTTATAGACTGCGAGCGGCAGACGGTGACGATACAAGACCCTAGTGGGGGAGTGCTGACTGTTTATGGCAAGGGTACCCGATGTGGGTCAGCATTTTGTTTGGCTGCCAGAGCAAGACAGAGTTTACAGCAGGGCTGCAGCGGGTTTGTAGCTTATGTGATGGATACACGGGTGGCAGCGGAGAGATCGAGTTCGATTGATGATGTTCCGATAGTGCGTGAGTTCCCGGATGTTTTTCCCGAGGAGTTGCCGGGTGTGCCTCCCGAGAGGCAGGTGGAGTTCCGTATCGATTTGGTTCCGGGGGCAGCGCCTATCGCCAAGGCGCCTTATCGCCTTGCGCCGCCAGAGATGCATGAGTTATCCTCGCAGCTTCAGGAGCTGCTGGGGAAGGGGTTTATTCGACCGGGTAGCTCGCCATGGGGAGCGCCGATCCTTTTTGTCAAGAAAAAGGATGGTTCACACCGGATGTGCATTGATTAGCGGGAGCTGAACAAGTTGACGGTCAAGAACCGTTACCCCTTACCAAGGATCGATGATCTGTTTGATCAGTTACAGGGAGAGTCTTGGTTCTCCAAGATAGATTTGAGGTCTGGATATCACCAGATGAGAGTGCGAGATGAGGATATCCAGAAGACGACGTTCAGGACTCGTTATGGGCATTACGAGTTCGTGGTGATGCCTTTTGGGCTCACCAATGCACCGGCAGCGTTCATGGATCTCATGAACAGGGTGTGCAGGCCGATGTTGGATCGATTGGTGATCGTGTTCATCGACGATATTCTGGTGTATTCGAGATCCCGAGAGCAGCATGAGGAGCATTTGAGGGAGATCCTCGGGGTTTTGAGATCGGAGAGGCTTTACGCCAAATTCTCCAAGTGTGATTTCTGGTTACGAGAGGTCCAGTTCTTGGGGCATCTCGTTAATCAGAATGGGATATTGGTCGATCCGGCCAAGATTGAGGCGGTGATGAGTTGGGAGGTGCCGAGATCCCCCACCGAGATCAGGAATTTTCTGGGGTTGGCCGGCTACTATCGGAGATTTATCAAGGATTTCTCCAAGATTGCTGTGCCACTCACTAGGTTGACCCGGAAGGGTGTTGCTTTTACGTGGGGTCCAGAGCAGCAGACCTCGTTTGAGACTCTTCGCCAGAAGCTGTGCGAAGCCCCGGTGTTAGCCCTTCCAGAGGGAATGGAGGATTTCGTGGTGTATTGTGACGCAACGATATCAGGGTTGGGTGCAGTGCTTATGCAGAGAGGGCACGTGATAGCATACGCATCGAGGCAGTTTAAGCCTCACGAGGTGAGGTATCCCACCCACGATTTGGAGTTGGGGGCAGTGGTGTTTGCCCTCAAGATATGGCGTCATTATTTGTATGGGGTTCGGTGTATCATATACACGGACCACAAGAGTTTGAAGTACTTGATGGATCAGCCCAACCTGAACATGCGCCAGAGGAGATGGTTGGATGTGGTAAAGGATTATGACTGCGAGATCCTGTATCACCCGGTCAAGGCTAACGTTGTAGCCGATGCCCTGAGCCGTAGGGCGGAGAGTGCTCCGATACGAGATATTTGTATGAGGATGACGGTGATGACTCCGGTGTTGGATGCCATCCGAGAGGCCCAGGCAGAGGCTGTGAGACTGGAGAACCGCAAGAGAGAGCGGGTGATTGGGCAGGTATCTGAGTTTGTTACCGATAGCCGAGGGCTTATGACCTTTCAGGGTCGGATTTGGGTGCCGTTTACGGGCGGGGCACGTACCATCCTGATGGAGGAGGCGCACAGATCGAGGTTCTCGATCCATCCCGGGGCCACTAAGATGTATTTGGACCTGAAGAGAGAGTATTGGTGGCCCTGTATGAAGAGGGATGTGGCGTGGTTTGTTGAGAGGTGCTTGACCTGTCGCATGGTTAAGGCCGAGCACCATTGTCCGCATGGCAAGTTGCAGCCACTCGAGGTTCCCCAGTGGAAGTGGGAACAGATTTCCATGGATTTTATCACCAAATTACCGAGGACCGCGAGGGGTGTCAATGCAATTTGGGTGATTGTTGACCGGCTGACGAAGAGCGCTCACTTCCTTGCTATCAGCGAGAGCTCTTCCACAGAGAGACTGGAAGAGATGTATGTGAGAGAGGTGGTATCGCGGCATGGAGTACCGATCTCGATTGTGTCAGATCGAGATGTATGTTTCACTTCCATATTCTGGAAGAAATTCCATGAGGAGTTGGGTACGAGGTTGCATTTCAGCACCGCTTACCACCCACAGACGGACGAACAAAGTGAGCGGACGATCCATACACTCGAGGACATGCTTCGAGCATGTGTGTTGGACTTCGGAGGAAGTTGGGACACGTACTTACCATTGGTTGAGTTTTCCTATAACAACAACCACCATTCGAGTATTGGTATGCCTCCCTTCGAGTTGTTGTATGGGAGGAGGTGTCGGACTCCCATCTGTTGGGGAGAGGTTGGGCAGCGAGTGATGGGTAGCACTGAGATAGTGCTTCAGACGAATGAGCAGATACAACAGGTTAGGCAGAGATTGCTAACAGCCCAGAGTCGCCAAAAGAATTATGCGGATAGGCGACGATCCGAGCTTGAGTTCCAGGTTGGAGACTTCGTACTCCTGAAGGTATCTCCTTGGAAAGGAGTGATCCGATTCAGGAAGAGGGGTAAGCTGGGGCCCCGGTACATTGGTCCTTTCAGGGTGACCGCGAGGGTGGGCAGGGTAGCGTATCGTTTAGAGCTACCTGCGGAGTTGAGCCAAATACATGATACCTTCCACGTGTCTCAGTTGAGGAAGTGTATAGCCAACGAGTCGGCGGTAGTACCACTAGAAGATATTCAGGTGGATGCAAGCCTGAATTATGTTGAGAAACCGACCGCGATCTTGGATCGGAGAATCAAGGTTCTGAGGAACAAGGAGGTGTCCCTGGTTCAGGTCCAGTGGCAACATCAGAAAGGGTCCGAGCTGACTTGGGAGCCGGAATTGGAGATGCGGGAGCAACATCCGGAGCTGTTTGCTGAGCGAGACTTCGAGGGCGAAGTCTGATTCTAGTGGGGGAGAATTGTAACACCCGGATTTCCAGGTATATTATTTTAATTATTTATTTTTGTGAATCATTGACCCACTTGACGAGTTGGTGTTATAACTCGTCGAGTAGAAGCGGGGTGGCCACGTAAGTTTAATGAACTACTCGACGAGTCCAAGAGTAGACTCGCCGAGTAGGCGCTGTGGGTGGAAACCCTAAATCCTCGGGCCTGTGCCCTATTTAAGGAACCTTATGGCCCTCATTTGCAGCTACCAGTCCAGAGAGAGAAACCCTAGTGAGCTTGAGTGTGTGGTGTGAGGAGATGGGCTATTTTAATCCTTGTTGGTGTGGTTTTTGCAAAGAAGAAGGAGATTCCAGCAAAAGAAGGTCAAGAGGTTGCTATTCTGTGATTTCAAGCAAGGAAACTCCATCTTTGAGGTATTAAATCGAACCCTTTTCTGTTTTGGTGAAGAACCCTTGAATCTAGGGTTTTCTCTATCCTTTATTGGCTTGGATATGATGCTTATGATGTCCCTCGAGTGTTAAACTCTGGATCTGGACCTTGAGAGGTCCAGAGAGCCCCAACCTCCCTGCTTTATGCTACTTCCTTAGAGATATGAGCATAGGTTGCCATTTTAGAGGCTATTTCACCAAAAGAAGCATATTAAACGTTGCATGAGTGTAAAGGTCGGACCTTTACGTGATTACTGAGTATGGTAAGGTCAGATCTATAGGTTAGAGAAACAGATATGACCTCAGAAGGTCATTTGAGTGTTGCCATGGAAGGAACTCGCCGAGTCCATAAGGGGACTCGACGAGTCGAGTCGGGTTGCCCTGCGATTCATGACCGGTGGTAACCCGTCGAGTGAAAGGTTAACTCGACGAGTCGAGTGAGGATCTATGAGGATTCAGAAGACACCTGGACTCGCCGAGTCACACAAGTGTACTCGACGAGTTTGGTCAAAATTTGACGATTGACTTGAGTTGACTTCAGTTGACCTTAGGGTTTTGGTCAAGCTAGTTCTAGAGAAAGATCTGGGAGGGGTAGAATGGTCTTCTACCCACTCCTTAGAAATGAGGACAAGAGAAAGTATTGATTAGAGATGTTATTATGTTGATAGGAGAAGGCTAGGTCGGGTTATCGAGCACGAGAGGTTATCCGACATCGTACGAGGTGAGTCTTCTCACTATACTTTACCTAGAGTGGTAATATGTGCGACCGGAAGGTCCTATGTGCTATGAAGAGTATGTGATGTATGCTGTTATTTAATATGTATGTGCTATGATATGTTATGAGTGGTATGTTATGGACCGGAAGGTCATTATGATATGGACCGGAAGGTCATTATGGGTAGAACCGGAAGGTCTACCAGGATTGTGGGACGGAAGTCCCCTGAGACACATGGACCGGAAGGTCTTGTAGAGCTATAGCCTTGAGTGGCGTATGTGCGTATGTGGTATTCTGGGGAACTCACTAAGCATTTATGCTTACAGTGTTTGTGTGATGTGTTTCAGGTACCAATGAGGATCGCGGGAAGGCGCCGGCATGATCTGTACACACTGATGGAATTTATGTATTAGAGATCTTGGGATTTGTTTTATTATGACGATATGTGATACAATGGACTCTTATGATATCTTATGAATGAATTTATGTTTTAAAAATGAAAAATTGTCTTGGAAATTTACGTTGTTACAATTGGGAAGGTGGGTAATGAAGTCCATAGCGAGGTCGTGCCAAACTTGGGAGGGGATTGGTATTGGTTGAAGCAACCCATAGGGCTTGTGGGTTGGATACTTAATTTGTTGGAAAACTTGGCATTCGCGTATAAAGGATCAGACTTTTTCTTTTAGCTTAAGCCAATGAAAGGTAGTTGTAATGCGTCGAATAGTGGCCAGTACTCCGGAGTGACCGCCCATAGTGGTGGAATGGTACTCTTGAAGCAGCTTGCGACAAATGTTGGGTTCGTCAGGAATAAACAACCTGTGAGAGACATACAGTAGGCCGTCGTGAAAGAGAAACAAGTGATCACCTTGGTTTTTCTCCAGCAGCTTTGTAACTAAGGTCTGGCCCTATGGTGACGCAAAGAATTGACGCAAGTCTTTTATCCGTTTAGGGTTGATGGAGGAAATAGTTAATAATACAGGTTCTTCAATCCTGCTTAATGCGTCAGCCACTATATTTTCCTTTCCCGGTTTATAAATGATCTCGAAGTCAAACCCGATTAATTTCGTTGCCCACTTGTATTGTTCGGGTGTCTGGACCACCTGGGATAAGAGATGCTTGAGACTTTTTTGGTCTGTAAAAATACGGAATCGTCTGCCTAGTAGGTACTGCCTCCACTTTTTGACCGCCTCGGTAATTGCAAAGAGCTCACGAACATATGCCGATGCAGCTTGCATACGCGAGCATAGTTTTTTGCTATAAAAAGAAATGGGTTTATCGTTTTGGGAGAGTACCGCTCCAATGGCGACATTGGAGGCATCGGTGGTCACGTCGAATGCCACTTCAAAGTTAGGGAGGGTAAGAGTGGCCAAGTCTGTCATGGCGTTTTGAGATTGGCAAACGATTGTTGAGCGCTTGCGCCCCACTCAAACTGTTTCTTTTTTAGTATGTCAGTGAGGGCTGATGCAATCTGAGCATAGTGTCTCACGAAACGCCTGTAATAGGCGGTAAGTCCCAGGAAGCCTCTTAATGTGGTGAAGGAGGTGGGTGGTGGCCAGGCTTGAATTGCTGATACTTTCTCGGGGTCGGCTTGCACCCCGGTTGCTGAGATAATGTGCCCTAAGTAATCAATAGTAGCGACTCCAAATGTGTATTTAGACTGTTTGGCGTGAAACTGATTGTGAGCAAGGGTTTCCAACATGTTTTCTAGGTGGATGTAGTGTTGTGCTGCGGTTGAGCTATATACCAATATGTCGTCAAAGAATACCAAGATGTATTTGCGTAAGGCTGGGCAGAATAGGTCGTTCATTGTGGCCTGAAAAGTCGAGGGGGCATTAGAAAGACCAAAGGGCATTACGAGAAATTCGTAATGTCCATCCACCGTACGGAAAGCTGTTTTGTGGGTATCCTCTGGTGTGACTCGTATCTGGTGATAGCCGGCGTGTAAGTCGATTTTGGAGAAAATGGTTGCCCCATGTAATTCTTCAAGCAGTTCATCAACCGTTGGTATAGGGAAACGGTCTTTGACGGTAATGGCATTTAGAGCTCGATAGTCAACGCAAAAGCGCCACGTACCATCCTTTTTTTTAACTAGTAGCACAGGAGAGAAGTAAGGGCTGTGACTTGGTTGGATTATGCCTTCCTGTAACATTTCCGAGATCAGGTTCGTCATTACTTGTTTCTGGTAATGAGGGTAACGATAGGGTCGAGCATTGACCGGGGCTACGGTTGGAATGGTGGGAATGTGGTGAGTGAAACATCCCAAAAATGCGACCTAAAAATTTTGTTTTAATATTACTAAAAACCCACAAAATCAAATGCCATACAATAAAACCATGAATCGTATGTCTCAAAATGCCATAGTAAAAGTATCAAATCAAACTAATGTCACTATCATATCAAACATCTGATCAAACTCCCAGGATAAAAACTGTGGTGTGTGCCATGCCATCATCCCGAGCTCTTTCCCTTGCTAGCGGAAGTACCTGAACCCAAAAACGGAAACTGTAAGCACGAAGCTTAGTGAACTCCCCCAAACTACCACATACCATACAAGCATATACACACATTTTGGGCCTTGCCCACTGCATCGGACCGAAGTCCGGAAACTGCATCAGACCGAAGTCCGGAACTAATCAGGGCCTTGCCCTCTGCATCGGACCGAAGTCCGGAAACTGCATCGGACCGAAGTCTAGAACTAACTAGGGCCTTGCCCTCTGCATCGGACCGAAGTCCGGAAACTGACTGAACATAGCATAGCATAATCGTAACTACTAGCATGAACACATATACTGTATATTGCATCGGACCGAAGTCCGGAACACATAACACAAGACATGCTTGAATCACAAAGACATCAAGCATACTGAACTACTGCATCGGACCGAAGTCCGGTACTACTGCTAAATAAACGGGCCGGCATTGTGTCCGTAGACCCGTTCCTAGTGGAAGGAAACTCACCTCGTAACGCTGGCTGCTGAGATGCTAAATCTGAAACTGGCTGACTGCTGCTTCGGAACTCCCCGGCTACAAATTTCCATAAACACTAAATCAGATACTGATAACTGTTCTCAGGGTAAAATGACTAACTTACCCTTGGTCCAAGTCAACCTCCTGGTCAAAGTCAACTTTCAGTTGACCGGACTCGCCGAGTTGGGCCGCCAACTCGCCGAGTCCCTAACACCTTTTCTAATCCTCTACTCGCTTCAACTCGTCGAGTTTGGCAACAACTCGGCGAGTTCTTCTCCCGCTCTATCGTCAAATCTAACTTCATCCGACTCGCCGAGTTGTATGAACAACTCGTCGAGTCCTCCTTCATCATATCAACACGTCCAGACTGTGACTCGCCGAGTTGTATGAACAACTCGTCGATTCTGTTCTTGAGGCAAGAAGATTGCCTTGGACTCGCCGAGTCACGGCATGGACTCGCCGAGTCTCTTGCATCCATTCTTATACAGTCGTTACTAGTCGATTTCAGTGCGTCCAATTCATAGATCTGGGCTTCTAGGGCTGGTTTTGCACGTAAAGTTTCCAACTTTACGTGCATGCACACGAGAATGGGGCTAAAACACCAAAATCATCCTATACTAAGCACTTAGGGTTTGGAACAAGGCTATAATTGCATAAATGTAGCTATATTGAGTTCCTAGAGCTCAATAACATCCAGATCTATGGTCTCCATCCTAAGGAGAGCTCAAATCTCGAGTTGAATCATATAGAGCTCCAAAAGAGACATAGTCAAGCATAAAAGAGGGTTTAATGGAAGAACAAGTAAGGAAATAACTTTATTACCAGAATATGAAGCAGATGGAAACTAGCTCTTGGATCTCCTTTCTCTTCTATTGATCTTCTTTCCTTCCTTCTCTTCTACAACTCCCAAGCTATCACAAAACACTCAAGCTCAACAATGGGGACTAGGGTTTTACAAAGAAATGATCTAATGCTGCTGGAGGCTGGGGTGGGAGGCTATAATGACGTTTAAATAGGATACAAACCCTGGGATTTAGGGTTTCATCCAGACTCGTGGACTCGCCGAGTCGGGAATAACCGACTCGTCCCGCTGCTACTCGACGAGTTAGGGCTACTGCTCGTCGAGTAGCTTCTAAAACAAGAAGAATAATAATTAAAAAAAATGCGTAGCAGGAACGGGGCGTTACAATTCTCCCCCACTTATCCTAGACTTCGTCCTCGAAGTCTGCTGCTTCTGAATCCAAAAATAACTCCGGATAATGCTCCCTCATCTCCTCCTCGGTCTCCCATGTCCATTCTGAACCCTTCCGATGCTGCCAATGCACTTTCACTAGCTGAACCACCTTGTTCCTCAAGGTCTTCGTCTTCCGATCCAAGATCGCAACTGGCCTCTCAATGTAATTCAGGCTGCTATCAACCTGAATATCCTCCAATGGTACCACTGCTGACTCATCCACCAAACATTTCCGCAACTGAGAGACGTGGAAAGTGTTGTGAATCTGGCTAAGCTCTGCTGGAAGATCCAAACGGTAGGCAACCCGACCCACCCGGGCCAAAACCCTAAAGGGACCAATGAACCTGGGGCCCAGCTTGCCCCTCTTCCGAAACCTGATGACACCCTTCCAGGGTGACACTTTCAGGAGGACCATATCGCCTACCTGAAACTCCAAATCAGAACGCCTCCTATCGGCGTAACTCTTCTGCCGACTCTGAGCAGTCTGGAGCCGGCTACGAACCTGCTGAGTCAACTCTGTGGTCTTAAGCACCACCTCTGTGCTCCCCATGACTCTCTGACCGACCTCGCCCCAGCAGATTGGGGTTCTACACTTCCTCCCGTAAAGCATCTCGAAAGGAGGGCGGTCAATACTGGCGTGGTAACTGTTGTTATACGAAAATTCCGCTAATGGAAGATACGTATCCCACCCGCCACCAAAATCTAGAACACATGCCCGAAGCATGTCCTCGAGAGTCTGAACCATTCTCTCGCTCTGCCCGTCTGTCTGAGGGTGGAAAGCGGTGCTGAAGTGAAGACGAGTCCCCATCTCGTCATGGAACCGCTTCCAAAACCTAGAAGTGAACCGGACGTCTCGATCTGATACTACTGATACAGGCACTCCGTGCCGTGCCACTACCTCCCGCACATAAATATCGGCTAGCTTTTCGGCCGATATGCTCTTCTGAATAGGTATAAAATGCGCGCTCTTGGTCATCCGATCCACTATGACCCAAATCGAATCAACTCCACGTGCGGTCCTGGGAAGCTTAGTGATGAAATCCATAGTGATATCCTCCCATTTCCACACGGGAATGTCTAACGGCTACATCTTGCCGTGGGGCCTCTGATGTTCCGCCTTGACCTTCCTGCAGGTCAGGCATCTCTCCACATACCAAGCTACGTCCCACTTCATGTAGGGCCACCAATAATCGGGTCGAAGATCTCTGTACATCTTCGTCGCCCCTGGGTGGATGGAGAACCGAGACTTGTGGGCCTCATCCATCAGCACCTGCCGTACTCCTCCCCAGTACGGTACCCAAACTCTCCCATAAAGGGTCAACAATCCTCGACTGTCATAGTCAAAGGAAGCTACTCGGCCAACAATCCTCTCACACTTCTGCCTCTCCTCCTTCAGGCCCTCAACCTGTGCCTCTCTAATCTCCTCCAACAATGGAGTAATCACTGTCATCCTCAGACAAATATCCCTGATCGGGGCAGCTACCGCCTTGCGGCTCAGGGCGTCGGCCACTACGTTGGCCTTACCCGAATGATAAAGGATCTCACAGTCATAATCCTTTACCACGTCTAACCATCGGCGCTGCCTCATGTTCAGATTCGGCCGATCCATGAGGTACCTCAAACTCTTGTGATCCGTGTAAATGATACAGCGGACCCCATAGAGGTAATGTCTCCAAATCTTGAGGGCGAACACCAGTGCCCCCATCTCTAAATTGTGCGTCGGATAGTTAGCCTCGTGAGGCTTCAACTGTCTAGAGGCATAAGCTATCACATGCCCTCGTTGCATCAATACTGCTCCCATACCTGTGATAGAAGCATCATAGTAAACTACAAAATCCTCTACTCTCTCTGGCAGGGTGAGAATCCGCGCCTTGCACAATCTCTGTCTGAGGGTCTCAAATGCTGCCTGCTGCTCAGGCCCCCAACGAAACACCACCGACTTCTTGGTCAGTCTGGTGAGCGGAACTGCTATCTTGGAGAAATCCTGGATGAATCTCCTGTAGTACCCTGCCAGTCCTAGGAAACTTCGAATCTCAGTTGGAGACCTCGGGACCTCCCACTGCATCACGGCCTCTATCTTGGCCGGATCTACTAGTATACCCTTCTGGTTGACGAGGTGACCAAGGAACTGCACCTCGCGCAACCAAAACTCGCACTTGGAGAACTTCGCAAAAAGTCTCTCCCTTCTCAGCGTCTCTAGCACCTCTCTTAGGTGCTCCTGATGCTGCTCCCGAGTCTTGGAATAAACCAAGATGTCATCAATGAACACTATCACAGACCGATCCAACATCGGTCTGCATACGCGGTTCATGAGATCCATGAACGCGGCTGGAGCATTGGTGAGCCCGAACGGCATCACCACAAACTCATAATGACCATAGCGGGTCCTAAAAGCGGTCTTCTGTACATCCTCATCCCTGACCCGCATCTGGTGATATCCTGACCGTAGATCAATCTTGGAGAACCAAGATGCTCCCTGAAGCTGGTCAAACAAATCGTCTATCCTCAGGAGTGGGTAACGGTTCTTCACCGTTACCTTGTTCAGCTCCCGGTAATCTATGCACATACGGTGCAACCCATCCTTCTTCCTCACGAACAGGATCGGGGCTCCCCATGGTGAACTACTCGGCCTGATGAAACCCTTGTCTAGCAGCTCCTGCAGCTGCGTAGACAACTTCTGCATCTCTGGAGGAGCCAGCTGATATGGTGCCTTGGCTATCGGAGCCGCACCTGGAACCAGGTCAATCCGAAACTCGTCCTGTCTTTTCGGAGGTATCCCAGGCAAGTCCTTCGGGAATACGTCCGGGTACTCTCGCACTACTGGTACATCGTCAACTGTCGCCTTACCCTTCTCCCGGACATCTATAACATAGGCGATGTACCCTGTACAACCCTGCTGAACGTAGCGCCTCGCTCTCGCTGCTGAACAAAGAACTGGTCCGCGTTGCGGCCTCTCGCCCTGAATCACTAACTCTCCCCCACTGGGAGAGCGAACCCTCACTAACTGCAGCTCACAATCAATCACTGCCCCATTGGGGCTCAGCCAATCCATACCCACTATAACCTTATTCCCTCTCAGGGGAATAGGAACCAAGTCCACTGAAAACTGCTCATCAAATTACTGCAGCGAACACCCCCTATACACTCTCGCGACCCTGACGGTCCTGTCATCAGCTATCTCAACCTCGAGTGGACAATCCAGCTCCCCCGGAGCTCTACTAAACCTCTTGCTAAGCGCAAGCGAAACAAATGATCGGGTGCCCCCCGAATCAAACAATACTGTAGCTCAAATGCCGTTCACTAAGAACGACCCTATACGAAAATATATAACTATGAGAAACAATCAATATCAAATAAAAGACAAGAGGAAAAGACATACCCGTCACCACATCAGGAGTCGCTCGCGCCTCCTCTGCTGTCATCTGGAAAGCTCTACTCTTCGCCACTGGCACCTCACCCCAGCCCTGACGGCCATCTGTAATCCTCAATGTAGCAGGGGCAGGTGCCGCCACCTTCCCTGCTGCTGCCAAACTCGAACACTGGGACTTTTTATGTCCCCTCTGATTGCAATGGAAGCAAATCAGATCAGATGCTGTGGTGGTGGTGGTGGTAGATGTACAATCTCTGCTCATGTGTCCGGTCCGGTCGCACTTGTAGCAACCGGGACTCCCTGCCTTGCACGCCCCATCGTGCAATCTCCCACACTTGCCACACCGACTGTGGCTCTGCTGTCCTCTAGGTCTGTGATCCGATACCTTGGGGTTTTTGCCCGAACTCCCTGTACCAGATACCGCCTCTGGCTTCCTCTTCTTCTCTATCTCCAAATCTTTCTCTCTCTCGAGCCCTCGCAATCCAATCAATCAGCGTTTTACAGCTGGACCGGCTCACAAACTGGCGGATATCACTCCGCAACATCTCATGATAGCGGGCCTTCTTCATTTCCTCGTCAGCTGCGTACTGAGGAACGAGAAGAGCCCTCTCCCTGAACTTGGCGGTAATCTCCGCCACTGTCTCTGTAGTCTGGGTAAGATCCTGAAACTCCCTAGCTAACTGCTGCACCTCAATAACCGGTGCAAACTCGGCTCTGAACCTGGTAGTAAAATCAGCCCAGGTCATCGCATCAAGAGCTGCGTCATCTCCGATAACATGCCCGATCTCCTCCCACCAATCTCGTGCCCTGTCCTTCAGAAGACAGGATGCTAGTCTGACCTTGTCCCCCTCGGGACATCTGCTGGTGCGGAACGCATTGGTGACATCCGCCTACCACCTGGTACTCGCAATGGGATCCCGTGCCCCATGGTAGTCTGGAGCTCCACAAGCCCGGAATTCCCTGAAGGTGAGTGTCCGCGATCCCATGATGGCCGCCACCTCAGCACGGAATGTGCTCAACCTCTCGTCCATCAGCTCTAAAATACCCTCCTTGATCGAACCGAAGATCACAGGAGTCTGCTCAAGTATGGTGCGAGTAACCTCTGAAGAGAGGAACTCCCTGGTCTGCTCATCTAGATGCTTGGCCCCCGAGCCTGATCCTGATCCCTCGCCGGCTCCTGAACTGCCGACTGCTGGCCTAGGGCGTAAAACCACCATTCTGAAAACACATCATGACAAACGTCAAAAACACCGATATATCTCGAGGGATCGCTACTACTACAAATTCCCTAGTCTCATCTCAACCTTCCTTGGTTCAAGTACGGATCCTCTGCTTTCAGTAGTACGGGCCCATACTACCTTCCACATCTATCCGTACTTTCCTCAAGAACTGCCTCGACACCACCAAGTCACTTCTACTGTTACTGATCTCTGCTAATCTCATCCTAGGCTTGCCCTAGGGAAATCTCTGACTCCACCCAACCCAGTCCTCAGCTGCTGAAGGCCTCCTCATAATGCCAATTAGCCATCACCTGAATACCATCACATGTGACGAGGCTCAAATAATCCTTCGAGTACAAGACTCGTCCCTACAACGGTTAGACTCAAACAAGAGCTGCGTAATAGGGCCAAATCCAGCACTCTGAGATTATTCAACCCTGATCACATGTGACGTGGCGTATTCACCTAATGGCTAACTCCCATCGCTCAGAGTTCCACAAAGCATAAAGCAAGCAGCATTCAGACACAGAAACTACTCAAGCAATTCTATCCTCCTAACAAGAAACTGTACTAGCATACAATGCTAAGCTCATACTATCAGGCATAACCTAAACAGGCTATCCTACTACTGTCTACTCAATACTAGCATGCAATTCTCGTATAGCTGAAACACATATAACAGGCACATAAGGCATCCTCCTAGATGCTTACTCCTATTCTAGCATGCTGTTCTACTAAAACTGAAACTGATAATCATAGCATAAACTTGTATGGGTAATTTGGGGAGTACTTACTTGAGCTCGGATGATCGCATGCACCACACCCTTTTTCTCTATTTCAAAAACTCTTTTCTTTTTAAGTTTTCTTTTTCAAAAATTCCTTTGAAAACATTTTTCTTTTGAAAATCTTTTTACCATTTCCTTAGTTTGAGTCCAGTCACACCCGAGAGTGTGCCTGAATCCCTCAAACCAAGGCTCTGATACCAACTTGAAACATCCCAAAAATGCAACCCAAAAATTTTGTTTTAATGTTACTAAAAACCCACAAAATCGAATTCCATACAATAAAACCATGAATCGTATGTCTCAAAATGCCATAGTAAAAGTATCAAATCAAACTAATGTCACTATCATATCAAACATCTGATCAAACTCCCAGGATAAAAATTGTGGTGTGTGCCATGCCATCATCCCGAGCTCTTTCCCTTGCTAGCGGAAGTACCTGAAACCAAAAACTGAAACTGTAAGCACGGAGCTTAGTGAGCTCCTCCAAACTACCACATACCATATAAGCATATACACACATATTGGGCCTTGCCCACTGCATCGGACCGAAGTCCGGAAACTGCATCAGACCGAAGTCCGGAACTAACCAGGGCGTTGCCCTCTGCATCGGACCGAAGTCCGGAAACTGCATCGGACCGAAGTCCGGAACTAACCAGGGCCTTGCCCTCTGCATCGGACCGAAGTCCGGAAACTGCATCGGACCGAAGTCCGGAACTAACCAGGGCCTTGCCCTCTACATCGGACCGAAGTCCGGAAACTGACTGAACATAGCATAACATAATCGAAACTACTAGCATGAACACATATACTGTATATTGCATCGGACCGAAGTCCGGAACACATAACAGAAGACATGCTTGAATCATAAAAACATCAAGCACACTGAACTACTGCATCGGACCGAAGTCCGGTACTACTGCTAACTAAACGGGCCGGCATTGTGGCCGTAGACCTGTTCCTACTGGAAGGAAACTCACCTCGTAACGCTGGCTGCTGAGATGCTAAATCTGAAACTGGCTGACCGCTGCTCCGGAACTCCCCGGCTACAAATTTCCATAAACACTAAATTAGATACTGATAACTGTTCTCAGGGTAAAATGACTAATTTACCATTGGTCCAAGTCAACCTCCTGGTCAAAGTCAACTTTCAGTTGACCGGACTCGCCGAGTTGGGCCGCCAACTCGCCGAGTCCCTAACACCTTTTCTAATCCTCTACTCGCTTCAACTCGTTGAGTTTGGCAACAACTCGACGAGTTCTTCTCCCGCTCTATCGTCGAATCTAACTTCATCCGACTTGCCGAGTTGTATGAACAACTCGTCGAGTCCTCCTTCATCATATCAACACGCCCAGACTGTGACTCGCCGAGTTGTATGAACAACTCGTCGATTCTGTTCTTGAGGCAAGAAGATTGCCTTGGACTCGCCGAGTCACGGCATGGACTCGCCGAGTCTCTTGCATGCATTCTTATACAGTCATTACTAGTCGATTTCAGTGCGTCCAATTCATAGATCTGGGCTTCTAGGGCTGGTTTTGCACGTAAAGTTTCCAACTTTACATGCATGCACACGAGAATGGGGCTAAAACACCAAAATCATCCTACACTAAGCACTTAGGGTTTGGAACAAGGCTATAATTGCATAAAGGTAGCTATATTGAGTTCCTAGAGCTCAATAACATCTAGATCTATGGTCTCCATCCTAAGGAGAGCTCAAATCTCAAGTTGAATCATATAAAGCTCCAAAAGAGACATAGTCAAGCATAAAAGAGGGTTTAATGGAAGAACAAGCAAGGAAATAACTTTATTACCAGAATATGAAGCAGATGGAAACTAGCTCTTGGATCTCCTTTCTCTTCTATTGATCTTCTTTCCTTCCTTCTCTTCTACAACTCCCAAGCTATCACAAAACACTCAAGCTCAACAATGGGGACTAGGGTTTTATAGAGAAATGCTCTAAAGGTGCTGGATGCTGGGGTGGGAGGCTATAATGACGCTTAAATAGGGTACAAACCCTGGGATTTAGGGTTTCATCCAGACTCGTGGACTCGCCGAGTCGGGAATAACCGACTCGTCCCGCTGCTACTCGACGAGTTAGGGCTAGTGCTCGTCGAGTAGCTTCTAAAACAAGAAGAATAATAATTAAAAAAATGCGTAGCAGGAACGGGGCGTTACAATTCTCCTCCACTTATCCTAGACTTCGTCCTCGAAGTCTGCTGCTTCTGAATCCGAAAATAACTCTGGATAATGCTCCCTCATCTCCTCCTCGGTCTCCCATGTCCATTCTGAACCCTTCTGATGCTGCCACTGCACTTTCACTAGCTGAACCACCTTGTTCCTCAAGGTTTTCGTCTTCCGATCCAAGATCGCAACTGGCCTCTCAATGTAATTCAGGCTGCTATCAACCTGAATATCCTCCAATGGTACCACTGCTGACTCATCCACCAAACACTTCCGCAACTGAGAGACGTGGAAAGTGTTGTGAATCTGGCGAAGCTCTGCTGGAAGATCCAAACGGTAGGCAACCCGACCCACCCGGGCCAAAACCCTAAAGGGACCAATGAACCTGGGGCCCAGCTTGCCCCTCTTCCGGAACCTGATGACACCCTTCCAGGGTGACACTTTCAGGAGGACCATATCGCCTACCTGAAACTCCAAATCAGAACGCCTCCTATCTGCGTAACTCTTCTGCCGACTCTGAGCAGTCTGGAGCCCGCTACGAACCTGCTGAGTCAACTCTGTGGTCTTAAGCACCACCTCTGTGCTCCCCATGACTCTCTGACCGACCTCGTCCCAGCAGATTGGGGTTCTACACTTCCTCCCGTAAAGCATCTCGAAAGGAGGGCGGTCAATACTGGCGTGGTAACTGTTGTTATACGAAAATTCCGCTAATGGAAGATACGTATCCCACCCGCCACCAAAATCTAGAACACATGCCCGAAGCATGTCCTCGAGAGTCTGAACCATTCTCTCGCTCTGCCCGTCTGTCTGAGGGTGGAAAGCGGTGCTGAAGTGAAGACGAGTCCCTATCTCGTCATGGAACTGCTTCCAAAACCTGGAAGTGAACCGGACGTCTCGATCTGATACTACTGATACAGGCACTCCGTGCCATGCCACTACCTCGCGCACATAAATATCGGCTAGCTTTTCGGCCGATATGCTCTCCTGAATCGGTATAAAATGCGCGCTCTTGGTCATCCGATCCACTATGACCCAAATCGAATCAACTCCACGTGCGGTCCTGGGAAGCTTAGTGATGAAATCCATAGTGATATCCTCCCATTTCCACACGGGAATGTCTAACGGCTGCATCTTGCCGTGGGGCCTCTGATGTTCCGCCTTGAACTTCCTACAGGTCAGGCATCTCTCCACATACCAAGCTACGTCCCGCTTCATGTAGGGCCACCAATAATCGGGTCGAAGATCTCTGTACATCTTCGTCGCCCCTGGGTGGATGGAGAACCGAGACTTGTGGGCCTCATCCATCAGCACCTGCCGTACTCCTTGTTGGGTTTTCGTATACTACAACATCCTATGGTGCACATACAACCCTAAATACCTTGGATCTATGTTTTCACTAATTATACATGCAAATGGTTTCCAAGGTATTAATCTTACAACTAGCATGCATTTAACATAAAATTATAATATACTAGTTAGCATGACATACCTTTTGATGGAGCTTGAATTCTTGGTGTATTTGGCCTTAAAGAGCTTAGCCCCAATAGTGTGGAAGCCTCAAATGGAATCACAACACACCATGGACAAATGATGAACTTGAGAGAAAATTCCATGCACACAAAAGACACCATGAACTCTAAAAAGATACAAGTGGCGATTTTGGGCAATGAAGTATCTATTTATATGTGGGATTTCTAAGGTCATGGATATAACCCAAATCCATACCCATGGGTTTTATGATCCGTGGTTCATGTGGCCCAACTCTTTATGTATCCATACATAAACTTGGTCCAACATGGATCATAAGCCCAACACATATAAATATAACTAATTATCATAATTAGTCCCCATAGATTTAATTAGTCTCTTTCGACCACTAAATTAATTCCAAATTAATTCTTGATCACTACTAATTAAAACATATGATTTCATATTAATATATTATTACTTATAATATATTAATAAACCATAAATAACCTTCTCTCAAAAGTCCATCCTAACAAATTTTCCTGATGATATGCAACCCAAATGAACCATGCTACTCTCGGGTCGAATACATACCAATAATAGTTATGGGCTTAGACACCTAATCCAACAGTCTCCCACTTGGATAAGTCTAAAACTATTATTCAAGTATGACTCCAAGATCCCGACTAGCAATCGTAGCTCTTAAAGCCGCTGTCAAACTCTGAACAAATCAAATGACATGTCCATTAGATAAGGGATCATATATTCCTCCATTCTAGATATCATATGGACTGAGACATGGATTATAATCATTCTCTCTGTCCATTTGTTGTTTCCCGATTTCCGATTTATGACGACTGACTAATTGAACAAATCAAATCAGTCCAGGCCCGGCCGAGCACTTACGTTTGTCATCACCAAATCATCGAGGGGCCCACAGATATCGCTTTTATCCCGAAGGTAAAAGGAATGGATAAACCTCGACTCATATGGCTTGTTCTACTACTTGTTGAATCATACACAAAGGCACGTTTTATAACATCGAGTTACCAATGCGTTTTCATGCAATCAATGTATAACCAAATCATAGTAACAACTCATATCTCTAGGTTTGAAGAATATAAGATATTATCGTCTCATGATCACTCGTGTTAAAATCCATGAAGTGATTCCAATGAGCGCGGGTTGAATCCAATACTCAGAACTTATGAGCACTCATGAGTGTTGTAGCCCTTTGTCCAACATCTTAGACCTCTACAAGCCAACCCATGACAGTCTTAATTCATATCTACTTCCAACATATGACCGACTGTGGATGGTTTGAATAACTTAGTCATCCAGAACAATGACCTAGTTTATTCTGGAAGTCAAAACATGCAAAATGAAACACAAGAATAATTGAATCGAATATGGTATCAAAACCTATGAACATAAATAAAACACCTTTTATTTATCACCATATGATTACACATTATTCATTGTATACTGTTTCAGCTATCAACTTTATTCTTGAATTTAAAACAATAGTTGTCCCATGCTCCAAGCATGTACACTATGTTTTCTAAACACTAGTCATGCCATACACCAAGTATGCATACTATGTTTGTCTATGATCTTTACTTTGTGAAATAGATCAATTGAACATAACTCCAATGATCCTCTTTTCATAGTCCCAAATCCTTACTGCAAATGCAAGAATTCCAAATTCATGCCATTTACTGAAATCTGTTAGATTCTAAACTTATATGCATTGATCCTCTTGTAATGATTATGCACAAAGTCAGATAGACTTGACAACAAACATTACAGAGCATTCCAAAGGAGATCAACTCCTTGGAAACATCCTTCTTGCATTAAGTTTCCTAATCTTACACAGATTGAATAATTTCTAACTTTGAAACATTTCCATATTCCATTTTGACTATCACTTCTGATCAAGAGTTTCCTCCTTACAGATTATGTCAATATGGTCCTTCCAGAATTATCATTATACTTCCAACTGTCCTTGAGCAACCAATCTTTGGTAAACCTTAGATTGTCCTCGACAATTGTTTAATCCTTTTAGTCATATCCAATTCTAGACCTTTTCCCTTCTTAATGCCCCAGGCATTTGGAAAATTTTAGAAATGATGAATATATCACATGCAATCGATCCTATATCCGAAGCATATGGGACACGATTCATGATGTATCACATAAAGACTAAACCAGTCTTTTGCTATAATATTTCCATTTCAATTTGCCAAGTTCTCATAATTCAGATTATGAAAAAGGGATGTCGTAATCATAATCGAATTTTAGAACGCAAATAATGGACCCTATATTAGAATTTTCTTATGTTGAGCCATTACAACATAACATTCATATATATACTTGACTAAATACGATTAAAACCTCAATCTAAGCTTTTAGATTTGAGATGAAGTATAATTTCCTCTCCCTTAATTATAGCAAAACAACTTTTTCCCAATTGAAACCTTTTGTTTTCTATAATTAACATTGCTAACTTGCAACCTTTATCATAATTATCATGCTCCCACTAACATGATGATTATTAGCATACCACTTATGCTCCCACTAGCTTTGACATGTACTCAGAAATCAGTTGAACTTCTAGAAAAAACAATACTTTATTGACTTTCTTACCAAAGTTCAGATTTCTGATACTAGATTGCTTTGATAAAACTTTATCAATATCATACACCTTATCTTAGATAGCTTACAGGTGTGTCTAAACAATTTCAGAACTATGAAAAGGGATGTCGTAATCATAGTCTCAATTGTTTAGACCTTTGCCACTTCTCACAAGTCCATGTTAGTGTGCCGGTTAACCACACAGCTCCACTAACGACTTTGAGAATGCAAATATCACAATTGCTATCTACTTCAAATCTACTTGGTGGAAGTGTTTCCTCACCATCATTTTCATGAATCGGAGAGAAACCTTATGACCCTTAGATTTAATGGTGTATGTGTTCTTATCCATGTGAATTGTCAAAACCATAGTCACAAGACAAGGATAATGACAAATCCAAACTCATATGGACTGAACTCAATCTTAATTTCTTGCCACATGGCAGCTCAAGGGCCTGCCATTGCTTCCAAGTTGTTGTGCAACCAATTGAGAACTCTAAGAACTCATATGAAAAACCAACTTTAACTGGAATGGGCACAGAATATGTCAACACGATAGGTTATAAACCTCAAGTCGTGTGCTAGTGAAGAACTTCAGGTTTTATTCTTGATTAGTTCTTGAGACTTTCAAGACCTTTAAGACTCCCACTGTCCTCTTGACATATAAGACTTTCTTGTCAGATATTCAAGAGATAGTGTGGATTCTAATCAAGACAAACACTTCACACAATTGGCCTTAGTTGGTCTTTGTTTTATCCAAAACATCACAACTTACCAATTTCAAATGTACAAGAGTAGAAAACTTTTACTCTTACATTTGATAAGTGTTTTAAACCTTCTTTAAGACATGTCACTCAAGTTACAATCTTAGAGTATAACTCTAAGAATTGTTTTTGGAACGAAGTATGAATCATCTTCTTGATTTAACCACTTCAATAATTCATAACTCCTCTTCTTAACTATCAGAATGCACTTAGAGGATGAATTGTGATAAGGTCTCAAAATCATTAAGATGGTCTTAAAACATGATACTAAAGTACTCTCCCATCTTTTCAGATTTGAGAAACTTTTATCTTTCTGCCTAAATTGATTCTTCTTATTCGCTCTGCCATACATTGGAGCCTTTTCCAATGTCTCAGAATTACACTTAAGCTTGTAAGTATAACCATATTTACTGAGCTATAGTAAATTATGACGAATAGTCTTATCGATCTTTTGTGGTGGACTCTGACCAGTGCACAAGAATGTGTACCCGATCCCTTAGTCCTTCACTTGACTCACACACCCATGTGAACAAGTAGTTAGTCTTAATTTTTCCAATGCTCGAAAGTTCTCATTCATCATGCTATACAACTTGCATGATTCCAAGTTTCTATCCAACTGAAACTTGGGTGATGAGAATCTTTCCTTATTTGGTAAATTTAGACACTACCACAAATGAAAGAATCAAATTCATATTTCCACTCTTGCTCTTAATGGAATCTTATAAGCAACACAGATTTTCACAAATGCCATTGTAAGGATATTTTAAAATAAATAAAATCAAAAGATTTACCTTTTATTTTAAAACTTTGCGGAAAAACTTATTCTTACAATCCATATGAAAACTTGTTGTTATCTATTCCTAAGCAAAATATCATAACTCCTAAGAAGTAGCTCAAGAATCCGATCTTCAAACTATGCGATAGAAATCCATCTACGCGATCAGATTCATCATATTCTTTCTTTAAGTTTCTTCACTTTTCTTTGATTCTTAAAACATCAACATGTGACCCAGTCACATCATGTATCAAGAATCTCAGAATAGAAACTTAGCAGAGTTAGATAGTGGACTTTACCTGAAGTAGAGTCAAACTTATTGACTTTAACATCCTTAGGTAAATTTGGCAGCTTCGCAACCAATGCCCCTTTCTTTGGCAATATAAACATATGGACCCTTTGGTAATGAGACTATCTTAGACTTAGCTTTTCTCTTTACCATTTGGTCAACCGAGTTGACTATGGCCGATCCATTTCCATTGGGAAGAGAATGCTTTTTTGGATTCCCAGTGTCATCATTGTCAATGTCCATAAAGTTTTTAGGAAGTTGATCTTAGCAAATAGATAAGATCATTAAGGGTCTTGTCATAGTCTGTTTCATAGGTGTTCCAAAAGAACTCACTATGTGACTTAGAAAGTAGTTGAGCCACCAACTTTCTCAAGACTTTGACACCCAACTCTCCCGGCTTGTCAATATGTGACTACATCTCCAAGATGTGATCACACATAGACCTTTGCTTGCCAATAGGGCTTGAGTGACCTTAAACTTTTCAGGAACTTGTGGGTTAGGGAGAATAATTGGAGGAGGTGAAAGAAGTATGATTTCCATGGGACATCATCTTCATTTAGGAAAGCTTGTTTCAAGAGATTTGGGAAGATCATAAATGTCTAAACCATACATCTTTTGGGAGATACTCAAGATAGCTGATTTAAAGTCCTTAATATAACACCCAATATGAAATACTAAGGCTAGGACCCAACACAATACTTTTATAACTTGGAAGAGGGATGCCGTAATCCAAGCTATAAAATATTTGAAGGTAGGCGAATGACGATTCACCAATTTCCACCATGAAAACGAAATATATATTATTAGGTTTTAATTGGTTTTTGAAACTCCTAGATCTTTGAGATTCATTGAACTGTTCAATGGCATGTTTCAATCTCGAGTGTGCCCTTCAGGTTTTGTGACTAGGATGCCGAGGATCACAAAACAAGGTGTGAAGTAACCATGCAAATTACTTGGTACCCTTAAGTGTTTACCCCTCAATCGATGTGCCGGTTAACCACACACGCTCCAACGATACTATGATAAACATTAAGTTACCCTTTGCCTACCTTGTTAAGTCCAGGTTAGTGTGCCGGTTAACCACACACGCTCCACTAACAGCTTAAACAAAGTGCAAAGTGTAATTTCATGGATTAGCACCTTATTCACATTTTCCTAAGTAACTAAGATTGGGAATTTATAAGTGTTTAGTTACTTAGTATTTATCATTATACTTATAATGAAGGGAGAATTATAGTCCTTGTCCTACATGTTCGGCTAACGACCCTCCACCGGTCAAGGAAGCGGTGAGTGAGAGTGGACACCCATTAAACTGCCATTTTATAGGCAGTAACCTTATACCCCCCTTATAGACCGGCTTCGTGAATGAGGCCTACTAACGGTAAGACTGACTTTGTTCTTATACATACATATATATATATATATATATATATATATATATATATATATATATATATAAGTATTAACTATTAATATTATAATAGTATAAGGGTGTATTTTAAACATTTAAAATACTTGGTGGTTTAATCTATTAATTAAACTATACTCTTAATTTAATTAAACTTAAACCATGTCTTTATGGAATTATTAACTCTTTTAATTAGACACTTTAATTAATTTAATGAAGTCCATAAAGTTTGAACTTTAACTTTTAAAATTCTTGGGTTTGGAATTAAAGTGTATATGGGGTTTGACTTTACAAATTCCAAAACTTGAGGACAAGTTTTGAACAATTCAAAAAACTTATGGTTTCCATAACTTATGAATTTTAAAGTGGTTTAATGGAAAAAACCCTTCAAGTTCCATAACTTGTAGACAAGTTATGGAAGACTTTAAAAGCATTAAAAATGTGACTCTTCATTTTTTCATAACTTATGGAATTTTTATGGGTTTCAAAATTCATAAATGTGACTTTTCATGTAACTTGAGGACAAGTTACAAAAACACATATTATGAACAACTTCAAGATTAATTTGGATTGAAAACAACTATCTCATAATTTTTCCTATTAATCTAAACAAACTCATAAACATGAACATTCATAATCAACATTTTTCAAGCATCATATAAACATGTATAAAACTTGAAACTTTGATTATTATCCTTTATTTGGATGAGAATAAACATTACCATAGTATCAAAAAACAAATTTTATGAACAAAAACACTTTGCGGTAATGATTCTAATCCAAAACAGGCCAAAAAACTCGAAGATAAGCTGTCAGGGGGTCCAACTCGTCGAGTGCATGAACCAACTCGACGAGTTGGATGAATTTGTTCATGGACTCGTCGAGTCTGCTGTCCCGACAGCAAAAAATTCGATTTTTTTCAGTTTTTTTTTCAGCAACTTGCATCAAGTATAATTGAAAACAACCTGGCTCTGATACCACTGTTGGGTTTTCGTATACTACAACATCCTATGGTGCACATACAACCCTAAATACCTTGGATCTATGTTTTCACTAATTATACATGCAAATGGTTTCCAAGGTATTAATCTTACAACTAGCATGCATTTAACATAAAATTATAATATACTAGTTAGCATGACATACCTTTTGATGGAGCTTGAATTCTTGGTGTATTTGGCCTTAAAGAGCTTAGCCCCAATAGTGTGTAAGCCTCAAATGGAATCACAACACACCATAGACAAAGGATGAACTTGAGAGAGAATTCCATGCACACAAAAGACACCATGAACTCTAAAAAGATACAAGTGGCGATTTTGGGCAATGAAGTATCTATTTATATGTGGGATTTCTAGGGTCATGGATATAACCCAAATCCATACCCATGGGTTTTATGATCCATGGTTCATGTGGCCCAACTCTTTATGTATCCATACATAAACTTGGTCCAACATGGATCATAAGCCCAACACATATAAATATAACTAATTATCATGATTAGTCCCCATAGATTTAATTAGTCTCTTTCGACCACTAAATTAATTCCAAATTAATTCTTGATCACTACTAATTAAAACATATGATTTCATATTAATATATTATTACTTATAATATATTAATAAACCATAAATAACCTTCTCTCAAAAGTCCATCCTAACAAATTGTCCTGATGATATGCAACCCAAATGGACCATGCTACTCTCGGGTCGAATACATACCAATAATAGTTATGGGCTTAGACACCTAATCCAACACTCCTCCCCAGTACGGTACCCAAACTCTCCCATAAAGGGTCAACGATCCTCGACTGTCATAGTCAAAGGAAGCTACTCGGCTAACAATCCTCTCACACTTCTGCCTCTCCTCCTTCAGGCCCTCAACCTGTGCCTCTCTAATCTGCTCCAACAATGGAGTAATCACTGTCATCCTCAGACAAATATCCCTGATCGGGGCAGCTACCGCTTTGCGGCTCAGGGCGTCGGCCACTACGTTGGCCTTTCTCGAATGATAAAGGATCTCACAGTCATAATCCTTTACCACGTCTAACCATCGGCGCTGCCTCATGTTCAGATTCGGCCGATCCATGAGGTACCTCAAACTCTTGTGATCCGTGTAAATGATACAGCGGACCCCATAGAGGTAATGTCTCCAAATCTTGAGGGCGAACACCAGTGCCCCCATCTCTAAATTGTGCGTCGGATAGTTAGCCTCGTGAGGCTTCAACTGTCTAGAGGCATAAGCTATCACATGCCCTCGTTGCATCAACACTGCTCCCATACCTGTGATCGAAGCATCACAGTAAACTACAAAATCCTCTACTCCCTCTGGCAGGGTGAGAATCGGCGCCTCGCACAATCTCTATCTGAGGGTCTCAAATGCTGCCTGCTGCTCAGGCCCCCAGCGAAACACCACCGACTTCTTGGTCAGTCTGGTGAGCGGAACTGCTATCTTGGAGAAATCCTGGATGAATCTCCTGTAGTACCCTGCCAGTCCTAGGAAACTTCGAATCTCAGTTGGAGACCTCGGGACCTCCCACTGCATCACGGCCTCTATCTTGGCTGGATCTACTAGTATACCCTTCTGGTTGACGAGGTGACCAAGGAACTGCACCTCGCGCAACCAAAAATCGCACTTTGAGAACTTCGCGAACAGTCTCTCCCTTCTCAGCGTCTCTAGCACCTCTCTTAGGTGCTCCTCATGCTGCTCCTGAGTCTTGGAATAAACCAAGATGTCATCAATGAACACTATCACAGACCGATCCAACATCGGTCTGCATACGCGGTTCATGAGATCCATGAACGCGGCTGGAGCGTTGGTGAGCCCGAACGGCATCACCACAAACTCATAATGACCATAGCGGGTCCTAAAAGCGGTCTTCTGTACATCCTCATCCCTGACCCGCATCTGGTGATATCCTGACCGTAGATCAATCTTGGAGAACCAAGATGCTCCCTGAAGCTGGTCAAACAAATCGTCTATCCTCGGGAGTGGGTAACTGTTCTTCACCGTTACCTTGTTCAGCTCCCAGTAATCTATGCACATACGGTGCGACCCATCCTTCTTCCTCACGAACAGGATCGGGGCTCTCCATGGTGAACTACTCGGCCTGATGAAACCCTTGTCTAGCAGCTCCTGCAGCTGCGTAGACAACTCCTGCATCTCTGGAGGAGCCAGCTGATATGGTGCCTTGGCTATCGGAGCCGCACCTGGAACCAGGTCAATCCGAAACTCGACCTGTCTTTCCGGAGGTATCCCAGGCAAGTCCTTCGGGAATACGTCCGGGTGCTCTCGCACTACTGGTACATCGTCAACTGTCGCCTTACCCTTCTCCCGGGCATCTATAACATAGGCGATGTACCCTGTACAACCCTGCTGAACGTAGCGCCTCGCTCTCGCTGCTGAACAAAGAACTGGTCCGCGCTGCGGCCTCTCGCCCTGAATCACTAACTCTCCCCCACTGGGAGAGCGAACCCCCACTAACTGCAGCTCACAATCAATCACTGCAGCGAACACCCCCTATGCACTCTCGCGACCCTGACGGTCCTGTCATCAGCTATCTCAACCTCGAGTGGACAATCCAGCTCCCCCGGAGCTCTACTAAACCTCTTGCTAAGCGCAAGTGAAACAAATGATCGGGTGCCCCCGAATCAAACAATACTGTAGCTGAAATGCCGTTCACTAAGAACGACCCTATACGAAAATATATAACTATGAGAAACAATCAATATCAAATAAAAGACAAGAGGAAAATACATACCCGTCACCACATCAGGAGTCGCTCGCGCCTCCTCTGCTGTCATCTGGAAAGCTCTACTCTTCGCCA
Organism: Lactuca virosa; assembly: GCF_052849685.1. Lineage (NCBI taxonomy): Eukaryota > Viridiplantae > Streptophyta > Magnoliopsida > Asterales > Asteraceae > Lactuca > Lactuca virosa. The sequence goes on from NC_136434.1 coordinate 46,061,717, forward strand.
CTGGCACCTCACCCCGACCCTGACGGCCATCTGTAATCCTCAATGTAGCAGGGGCAGGTGCCGCCACCTTCCCTGCTGCTGCCAAACTCGAACACTGGGACTTTTTATGTCCCCTCTGATTGCAATGGAAGCAAATCAGATCAGATGCTGTGGTGGTGGTGGTGGTAGATGTACAATCTCTGCTCATGTGCCCGGTCTGGTCGCACTTGTAGCAACCGGGACTCCCTGCCTTGCACGCCCCATCGTGCAATCTCCCACACTTGCCACACCGACTGTGGCTCTACTGTCCTCTAGGTCTGTGATCCGATACCTTGGGCATTTTGCCTGAACTCCCTGTACCAGATACCGCCTCTGGCTTCCTCTTCCTCTTCTTCTCCATCTCCAAATCTATCTCTCTCTCTCTCTCTCGCCCTCGCAATCCTATCAATCAGCGTTTTACATCTGGACCGACTCACAAACTGGCGGATATCACTCCGCAACATCTCATGATAGCGGGCCTTCTTCATTTCCTCATCAGCTGCGTACTGAGGAACGAGAAGAGCCCTCTCCCTGAACTTGGCGGTAATCTCCGCCACTATCTCTGTAGTCTGGGTAAGATCCTGAAACTCCCTAGCTAACTGCTGCACCTCAATAACCGGTGCAAACTCGGCTCTGAACCTGGTAGTAAAATCAGCCCAGGTCATCGCATCAAGAGCTGCGTCATCTCCGATAACATGCCCGATCTCCTCCCACCAATCTCGTGCCCTGTCCTTCAGAAGACAGGATGCTAGTCTGACCTTGTCCCCCTCGGGACATCTACTGGTGTGGAACGCATTGGCGACATCCGCCAACCACCTAGTACTCGTAATGGGATCCCGTGCCCCATGGTAGTCTGGAGCTCCACAAGCCCGGAATTCCCTGAAGGTGAGTGTGCGCGACCCCATCATGGCCGCCACCTCAGCACGGAATGTGCTCAACCTCTCGTCCATCAGCTCTAAAATACCCTCCTTGATCGAACCGAAGATCACAGGAGTCTGCTCAAGTATGGTGCGAGTAACCTCTGAAGAGAGGAACTCCCTGGTCTGCTCATCTAGATGCTCGGACTCCGAGCCTGATCCTGATCCCTCGCCGGCTCCTGAACTGCCGACTGCTGGCCTAGGGCGTAAAACCACCATTCTGAAAACACATCATGACAAACGTCAGAAACACTGATATATCTCGAGGGATCACTACTACTACAAATTCCATGGTCTCATCTCAGCCTTCCTTGGTTCAAGTACGGATCGTCTGCTTTCAGTAGTACGGGCCCATACTACCTTCCACATCTATCAGTACTTTCCTCAAGAACTGCCTCGACACCACCAAGTCACTTCTACTGTTACTGATCTCTGCTAATCTCATCCTAGGCTTGCCCTAGGGAAATCTCTGACTCCACCCAACCCAGTCCTCAGCTGCTGAAGGCCTCCTCATAATGCCAATTAGCCATCACCTGAATACCATCACATGTGACGAGGCTCAAATAATCCTTCGAGTACAAGACTCGTCCCTACAACGGTTAGACTCAAACAAGAGCTGTGGAATAGGGCCAAATCCAGCACTCTGAGATTATTCAACCCTGATCACATGTGATGTGGCGTATTCACCTAATGGCTAACTCCCATCGCTCAGAGTTCCACAAAGCATAAAGCAAGCAGCATTCAGACACAGAAACTACTCAAGCAATTCTATCCTCCTAACAAGAAACTGTACTAGCATACAATGCTAAGCTCATACCATCAGGCATAACCTAAACAGGCTATCCTACTACTATCTACTCAATACTAGCATGCAATTCTCGTATAGCTGAAACACATATAACAGGCACATAAGGCATCCTCCTAGATCCTTACTCCTATTCTAGCATGCTGTTCTACTGAAACTGAAACTGATAATCATAGTATAAACTTGTATGGGTAATTTGGGGAGTACTTACTTGAGCTCGGATGATCGCATGCACCACACCCTTTTTCTGTATTTCAAAAACTCTTTTCTTTTTAAGTTTTCTTTTTCAAAAATTCCTTTGAAAACATTTTTCTTTTGAAAATCTTTTTACCATTTCCTTAGTTTGAGTCCAGTCACACCCGAGAGTGTGCCTGAATCCCTCAAACCATGGCTCTGATACCAACTTGAAACATCCCAAAAATGCAACCCAAAAATTTTGTTTTAATATTACTAAAAACCCACAAAATCAAATGCCATACAATAAAACCATGAATCGTATGTCTCAAAATGCCATAGTAAAAGTATCAAATCAAACTAATGTCACTATCATATCAAACATCTGATCAAACTCCCAGGATAAAAACTCTGGTGTGTGCCATGCCATCATCCCGAGCTCTTTCCCTTGCTAGCGGAAGTACCTGAAACCAAAAACTGAAACTGTAAGCACGAAGCTTAGTGAGCTCCCCCAAACTACCACATACCATACAAGCATATATACACATATTGGGCCTTGCCCACTGCATCGGACCGAAGTCCGGAAACTGCATCAGACCGAAGTCCGAAACTAACCAGGGCGTTGCCCACTACATCGGACCGAAGTCCGGAAACTGCATCGGACCGAAGTCCGGAACTAACCAGAGCCTTGCCCTCTGCATCGGACCGAAGTCCGGAAACTGACTGAACATAGCATAACATAATCGTAACTACTAGCATGAACACATATACTGTATATTGCATCGGACCGAAGTCCGGAACACATAACACAAGACATTCTTGAATCATAAAGACATCAAGCACACTAAACTACTGCATCGGACCGAAGTCCGGTACTACTGCTAACTAAACGGGCCGACATTGTGGCCGTAGACCCGTTCCTACTGGAAGGAAACTCACCTCGTAACGCTGGCTGCTGAGATGCTAAATCTAAAACTGGCTGACTGCTGCTCCGGAACTCCCCGGCTACAAATTTCCATAAACACTAAATCAGATACTGATAACTGTTCTCAGGGTAAAATGACTAATTTACCATTGGTCCAAGTCAACCTCCTGGTCAAAGTCAACTTTCAGTTGACCGGACTCGCCGAGTTGGGCCGCCAACTCGCCGAGTCCCTAACACCTTTTCTAATCCTCTACTAGCTTCAACTCGTCGAGTTTGGCAACAACTCGACGAGTTCTTCTCCCGCTCTATCGTCGAATCTAACTTCATCCGACTTGCCGAGTTGTATGAACAACTCGTCGAGACCTCCTTCATCATATGAACACGTCCAGACTGTGACTCGCCGAGTTGTATGAACAACTCGTCGAGTCTGTTCTTGAGGCAAGAAGATTGCCTTGGACTCGCCGAGTCACGGCATGGACTCGCCGAGTCTCTTGCATGCATTCTTATACAGTTATTACTAGTCGATTTCAGTGCGTCCAATTCATAGATCTGGGCTTCTAGGGCTGGTTTTGCACGTAAAGTTTCCAACTTTACGTGCATGCACACGAGAATGGGGCTAAAACACCAAAATCATCCTACACTAAGCACTTAGGGTTTGGAACAAGGCTATAATTGCATAAAGGTAGCTATATTGAGTTCCTAGAGCTCAGTAACATCCAGATCTATGGTCTCCATCCTAAGGAGAGCTCAAATCTCGAGTTGAATCATATAAAGCTCCAAAAGAGACATAGTCAAGCATAAAAGAGGGTTTAATGGAAGAACGAGCAAGGCAATAACTTTATTACCAGAATATGAAGCAGATGGAAACTAGCTCTTGGATCTCCTTTCTCTTCTATTGATCTTCTTTCCTTCCTTCTCTTCTACAACTCCCAAGCTATCACAAAACAGTCAAGCTCAACAATGGGGACTAGGGTTTTACAGAGAAATGCTCTAAAGGTGTTGGAGGCTGGGGTGGGAGGCTATAATGACGTTTAAATAGGGTACAAACCCTTGTATTTAGGGTTTCATCCAGACTTGTGGACTCGCCGAGTCGGGAATAACCGACTCGTCCCGCTGCTACTCGACGAGTTAGGGCGTTACAGTGAGTTTGGGAGCGAAAGGGGGGAAGATGAGTGGCTTTATCAAACAGAGCTTTGTACTGGGTGAGAAGGCTATTGATGGTGGGGTCGGAGGTGTTTGAGGGGGTGGTAGGTGTAGCTGGTTCAAAGTGAAAATAAAGAGCATGAAATGAAACCATGCTTTTTATTTATTTATTAGGGTTTGAAGGTTGGGGCTTGTGACTTGTGTCGACATGGGCTCTCCCTTGAGTGTAATGGTAGTGGGCCCCACCGAGAAAGTGAGTTGTGGGATGGAAAAGTCTGCCACAATTGGGCCCAAGGTGATCAGCCATGCCACTCCCAATATTAGGTCAACACCTTCAACCTGGAAGACAAAAAAGGGAATTGTGAACGGATGTTGAGTGAGTTGTACGTTGATATCTGAACAAAAGCCTGCGCATCTGATGTTGTCGCCGTTTCCCACCATGACCGAGAATTCAGGTATTTGTTCACACTGTAGCTTGCAATTGGCGACGATCCTTGGTTGAATGATGTTATGGGTGCTACCACAATCGATCAAGATGGTGACCAGTTGATTGTTGAAGTATCCCATCAGCCTGAGTGCTTGCGGTGAGGATAATGCAAAGAATGCTGCAATCGATAAGAAGAAAAATTGAGGGTTGGTGCCGGGTGACTCTGCTTCGACAGTGGTGATGGGGTCGTCCGTGGGAGTTTCTTCGTGGTCATCATTATCAACGATTAACAGGATTTGGGATGGGTTGCATTTGTGACCCGGAGTGTATTTTTCTGGACATCGAAAACACAACCCTTCTATTCTTCGCTTTTGTAAAGCTTCAGCTGACAGGCGAGTGAAGGATAATCTGGGTTTGGGGGGTGTAAGAAGCAAGCCAGTTGTTGTCGGGGCATTTGGTGTGGTGGATAATGGTTGGCCGCCAGTAATCATAAGGGTGGTGGTAACTGTGGTGGGGGAGTTGTGGGCACTGTATGGGCGAGAGGGAGGATAGCGGGGTTTAGCCAACTACAATTTATCTTCTACCAATTTGGCAAGGCCATAGGCTTGGTGTAGAGAGGTGGGATGAAGAATTGCAAGTTCATTTTGAATATCCGCCTTGAGACCTGACAAAAAACAGTTGAGAAGGGCCTCATTGTTCAAAACTGAAACACAATTGCTAACTTTCTCAAATTCAGTCTGATAGGCGGCGACAGTGGATGTTTGCCTGAGTCTGAATAATGTGGCTTGGTGGTTTTCGTATGTGGATGGCCCGAATCGAAGTTCCAATGAACGCGAGAACTCCGACCAAGTACCCAACAACTGATTAGTGGATAAATACTTGTACCGGCTGAGTGCATCATCAATGAAGTAGAAAACTGACAGGGTGACGCGTTGGTCCTCGGGGACAGAATAGTAGTTGAAATAATTGTTCGCCTGGAACAACCAATCGAGAGGATTATTCCAGTTGAAATTGGGCAATTGAATTTTTGGCGGTCTGAGGTTATTAGGGGGTGGGGGAGGGGGCGGTGGAGGAGGCGGCGATGGTGGTGGTGGTTGATTTAGGCGTTGATTTGTGAGAGTGTGAATAAGGGTGGTGATGTTGTTGGAAAGGGTATCAAGGCGATGATTGGAAGCCGTGGCCAGGTGCATCAGAGCCTGGAACTGTTCGTTGGGTTGGAGGTTCTCCTCCACCCCCGCTTCTGGTTTGGGAGGCATGTGGAACGAGAATGAAAGCACCAGTTTGTTAAGATCAGAGTAGAGAGTGACAGATTCAGGGAGAAGAATAATAACAGAGGACTTGGGACAATTTTCTGCATAACCATTACTCTATGAATGCTTACAAATTTATAACGAAAATTAACTGAAATTAAGGAATGCATGCATGATGAAACTAAATGTGGTCCTACATTAATGCTACTACTTTATTAGAATTCAACTGAAAGTAGACTTGGTCTTTTGGAACGTGCCCTAGCAGCTTTAATCTTTGTATCGATCAGGAATTCTGGTTATCCTCCTGGGCCTGGTGGTCTTGATGTCCGTTGGACTGACTGTTGCTGATTAGGCTTGCAATAGATCATGGTCCGTATCAAATTCTTTCATAGCCGATCCGTTAACCAAGATAGATACTCTTGTTGAGGAAATTAGAGCCCAAACCCAAGATTTCCACGTATCATCGAAACCCATTTGTTGTATCACATCATCTAAGTAGTTCTAATTTAAAGAGTTGAATGCCTTTTCAAAGTCGAATTTGAAAAGCATCATCTTTTAATTAACCCATTTCCCCCAAAACAATAACTTCATTAATGATGGGAGGACCATCCATAATGTTTCTCCCGTATATGTATGTCGTTTTCTCTTTGCCAATAACTTTTCCTATCACTGACTGCAAGCGCTCTGCCTTGAAGATTTATCAGGATAAGGTTTAATCATGTTTCTCCCAAATGATATCTATATATTGCAGGGTTGTTTGGATACTAAATATTTTGCTAATATATTTTTAACGTGGGCAACAATAAAAAAACATAGTTTAAATTATTTTAGATTGAAAGTTTGTTTTTTTGTTAAAAGTTTGCAGTTTTGTTTCAAGTTATTTTTTGTTAGAAAGTTGTTTCTAGTTTTTGTTTAAATTTGTTGCATGTTTGTAACCATATTACATCATTATTTCCCTCGTTTTTTTAGCTTTCATTCATGTTTTAGTTTAGGTTCTTTTTTGGTCATATAGTTCTACCCGATTAGTTGTAACTATTTGTTCTTCCTCGAGGACAATGAAAGGTTCAAACTTGGAGAGACTGGACTAAGCCTTAGCAGGAAGCATGTCGTCGAACCATGCCTGCTTAAATAATGAATGCTTACCCCATATGTGTTTACAATGAGAAAGACATTGCGAGTTTGTACTTCTGAACACACGATCTGATTATATTTATTGTTCCCATATTTCTATTGAACGCCTTTGTACCTCTAAACACACGATTCGATCACACATTAAATTAATTTCCGACACCTAGCCATTTGACTTTGTCTTTATTCTTTTAATAACAACCACATACCCAATAGATCTTTCCCAATTTTGCACTCACTCTGTTGAATTGTCACAAGTGTTGAACATCTAATGAATGAAAAAAAATCAAATATTAAGATCCAGTAATGTTTACAAACAATATATTTAAACTATCCAACATAAAGTATACATTATCAGTGTAAAAATCTATTGTCTATATAAAATTCCAAATGTTTGGGTTATCATTAGAATTCCACTTGTCACTTATCTCATCTTTTGGTTCAGAATTCCACTTGTATCCTCGTTCAGTTTAGAATTCCACGAAATAATTTTGATTTATCGTCACCAAACCTTAGACTCCTCCTTGACCGACACTTTATCTTTTTGAGTTAAAATCAAACAATCAACACGATCAATGTCCCGCAACTCTTTAGTCAGTCTTCCATATCTACCAAAGAAGTTGTATCCCAACCTATGTATTGTTTGTAATCCTTGATTTTATTATGAGCTGCTAACTTGACAACACTTTAAGCGGTTCATCGAAACCGTAACCACTCACAAATCTTGCAGACCAAGCTTTAGCGGGAAGCTATGTGAAAATGAGGTATCATGTGCTAAATGCTAATGTTTTATGCCAATTTTCTTTTATTCGAAAATTTCTTTTATCATTAGGTGTTAACTAGATTATAACCCGCGTTAAACGCGGGGGAACACATCACTTGTCGTAAGGAGCACCCAAGATTTATATTGGTTCTATTCGGTGTTGTTTTAATACAAGTTTTTTACTCTTTCATTTGTTTAACCCCCCATCCATCTATCGAACCTCCTTTGCATCCTCACTCAAGATGCAAAAGCACTAAATATTAGTGTTGATTTGCGACACCAGAAAAATAACATAAATAGTTAAGAAGGTATACAATTGACAAAGTAAAATAACCTAAACAGTTAACAATATACATCAATAATTTTGAAAATGGAAAAAATGAAGTTAGTGTCCATCTCAAAAATCACTACACGAATGGTCAAGTTACTAATTATAACCTTCCTAAATTCAAAAAGAAAGAAAGAAAGTAAGTTGCTATTAACATGCATATTAATTCAAAAGTAGCAATAAGATCACCCCAACCCCCCTCCTCCCCCCCCCCAAAAAAAACCCTTAACCACAGTAACATACACATTAAAACATTAACATAAGCACACCATGTTTAATAAAAGGGATGAAAATGACATTATTTAAAAGAAAAAATAGATATCGACAATCATGTTTTAACTTTTATCATATTTGGAATACGGTTAAAATAATCATTTTGAACATTTTCAACAACTTAGAGTTAAATTGCTAAACAAATTCCATTTTCCTTCAACCTTTTTAACCGTATTCCAAATATGATAAAAAGTTAAAACATGATTGGTGTTAAAATGTATGAAATGATGTTGAAAATGTGAAAATGTTAAAATGTATGAAATGAAATCAATACATGGAGAATTTGGTTTTGGTGTTTTCAAATACTTGTTCAGCAATAACTACTCCATTTCCATCTGCCTTTTTAATCTCCATATGAGCCTTTTGATAAAATCCAGTGCCTCTTAATGCATCTACAATGAAATCATCAAACCCAATTGCAATTGCTGCTTATGCTTTTGCCCCATAAACCAACCTCTGCATTCACATAAATAAACTAAATAACGGATATGTTTTTGGATTTTAGGGGTAAAATGGTCATTTACACTCTTTGTTAAAGCAGAACGTAAAAGGTTGTAGTGTTGTAACTTTACTCTCATTTTTAGACAAAAGGGTAAAGATGTCATTTGGATTAGAGAGGAAAATGCACCTTGATTCTTGAAAGATGAATGGCACCAAAGCACATAGGACAGGGCTCACAAGAGGCATAAATCTCACAATAAGAGAGCTCAATTTGGTTGAGTTTTTTACATGCCTGGAATACATGGTGTAAAAATAATAATTAGTAAAAAACTATCTAGCAATGATAAAAAAAAATACTAAATTCACAAACTGTGAAAGTTTGACCTTTGAAAGTAATATTTATCAACCACACATTAACAAAAGAGGGTTATTCAAGAAATGGCTTAAAGGGTATATTCGTCATTTTGTAAAAATTGAAATTTCAGCGGAATAACCAGAAGACACCAGACTAATCACAAGTATTTTGATATGAGTGATATTGATTTAAAGAAGATAAGGAATGTTGGAGCCTGTCATTTTAATTATGCGTATTTGTCCAAGGGGTATTTTGGTCACATTGTGGATGGTATTCTTTTCATTGAGCTTATCCGCTTCATGTCGCTGTTCCGGACGCTCATACAGGGGCATTTTCATCAGAATTTTAATAGAATTCTTTTATATTCTATTGCATTTTCTTGTTATATTCCTGGTTTTTGGAAATTAAAGATCACTGCTTATTCCCTTTGGTTTGCTTCTCTACTAATTTCGGAATCAAGCTTCTAGTCTAAAGCATGAAACCCATGACAATGAGCCAGAGACCTTGGAAGAGTACGCTAATGGACCTTATGAAGCTAACTATGAAGCTTTTCTGGTAGACAATGCCCATAAGGGTAGTGATAAAAGATATAAGAATTACTCTTTCTTCTTTGGAAATCTACCATTTTTCCATGTGCAGCTACAATTGCAGCTTCTCGGGCCTGCATCCAAATTTAACGATCAAAAAAGCAATAATGGAATAAAAAGGGTTACCCAAATAATCCTTCTTGAACTGAAAGTGAAACACATTAAGATTACAACATGATGTCTGTCGCTTTGCAAGTGACGACGTCGTTCCAGAAGCTTTCCGATTGTGTGTTGCCATCGACATCACTCAATACATCAAGAAACCCAGAAAAAAAAAAGAAAGAAGAAAGGAATCCTAGAAACAAAACCCTAAAATTCAACGGCGCTTTGTGAATGCCCCGAGCTTCATCATCAACAGGAGGATCATGACTGGAGAAATCAATCCATTGAGGAGCGTTAATGTCTTCATAAAGTGTGTCCTTTTCGAACTTCGAATCCTTCCAATCGATCACAGCTACATCCATTGATGGATTAGAGAGAGAAAGAGAAAAAGAAGAAGAAAATGAAAAAGAAGAAGAAAATGACTTCATGTCGATATACGTTCTTGATTAGAATGAAATTAGGATTAGGAATGAAAAGTAAGAAGGAAGTTACCGTGCGTATTTTGGTCTATATGTCAGCAAAACGTATTTTGGTCTAGGATGATGTCATCAAAATAATCCAAAGGTGGAGATCTAAAGAGTGAAATATAATCAAGGGTCCTTGTTTCTTCATTTTAGAATTTAAGGTTCTCTTTTAATAATATTTAGAGATTCAACCATGCATTCAATGTGTGCATAAATTTTCAAATATGATGTCAACGTTAATAACATTTTTGTTGTTAAATAAAATTAAAGTTTTAAATTATAGAATAGATTACAATTTTGTGTACACAAAATAACTTATAACTATGTCGCGGAAAAAAATAGATAACGACGGAATGCACGTTTTTTTTTTTTTTTTTTTTTTTTTTTTTTTTTTTTTTTTGTAAAACACAAGTACCAATTTTGAAATTTATTTTGTATAATAATAATAATAATAATAAATCGACAATAGACAAAATAAGTAAACACGGTACATCTATTTAATAAAATTAAAAGTAAAACAAAAAAAATGAATTGATGATACAACAAATCAATAATTGTTTGATTGAATATGTAAAGTAGCAATGGACCACATAGAATAACATCTTATTTTTGTGGGACACCGAGAATTATCATCTTAGGACATGAGAATATTCATACTAAGTGGAATTCTTTTTTGCCTAGAAAAGTGAACATCTTGATTTGGAGAGTGTTACATGACTCGATCCCTACTAGACTGAACCTGTCATATCGTGGGTTAGATGTAACTTCTATTCTTTGTCCGATTCGTACGATAGGGGTGGAGCAACTTGATCATCTGTTTTTGAGATGCGAGGTTGCAGCTAGAACATGAAGCTCAGTTTATAGATGGTTGGGTATTCAACCAACGGAGCATATTTCAATTCGAGGCTTGTATTCTTGGATTGATGAGTGAAATGTTGCAAATAAAAAGAAGTTATTGGTCGATGCTATTATTGGTACCACAATCTGGTATATTTGGAAATACATGAATGCTTTATTGTTTGCAGATAAGGAGTTGAGAAAGGACCAGATTTTCGATTCTATTAGACATTTTTCTTTTTTGTGGTATAGTAATAGGAATTTGAAATGCCCAAGTAATTGGGTTTATTGGTTGCAACAACCTTTAAATATTTTGTAATTGGTTCTTTGTTCTAGCTCTTTGCTAGTGTTTTTTAATATATGGCTGCTTCTAAAAAAAAGGACATGAGAATGTAAATTAATATATATAAAAATATATAACCGTCTAAATTTGATTGCATTATAAACACAACGGTTCAATGCATTCTATAATATATTAACTCATTATGAGACCTAGGGATGAGCAAAACCGAATCCAGAAACCAAGAAACCGACAAAAAACCAATGAAACCAAACAGAAACTGTCGGTTTTGGGTTCTAAAATTTAAAACCGATAAAATAGGTTTCAGTTTGGGTACTATAAAAACGGGCCTAGAAACCGAACCGACTCATGATCCGATCCTACGCAAAAATCGACCCAATACTTTTTATTTCTTTTTATTTAATATTTATTATTAATTAAAGGAGATAAATTAAAAATAAGATCGGTACTCCCAAACCCTAAATTATATGGCGTGCATTTCTTTTCTCTACTTCTCCCTCTCAAGCCTCGACAACGAACACTACAACGAACAACCGAACACTACCCTCGATCTAGATTAAGCATATTGATGAACCGCTGCAGTGAGTTGGTCTGCAACTGAAAGGTCTAGTATACTCAAGAGTCATATTAAAATGATAATGCTAAATAACATATGATACTAATGGGTCACACTAACAACAACTTGATACAATCGATTATTTATTAGAAATTGATTTTAATAAATATTCAATAAAAACTCTTATAATTAAATTGGAAATTATTTATTTCATGGAAATAATAATTTTCATTAGCAAGTAACATAATATATCATATGATATGATTTATTAAGTCATGTACAACATTTTAGACTAGTTAAACTTTTTGTCTTTTAGGAAAAGACAAAGTTTATATCTTATAAACTTGAGTTTATAAAATATAAACAAACTCTTCTTTTTATGTGCAATTTCCGAGAAATTGATTAAAGATAAAGAGTATGGGCTTTCAATTTGTTTATTCAAAAGAAATCATGCTTTAGAAGCATGCATGTACACTCTTATGAAATGGAGACAAGTTTGTCTAAAGTTGAAGGAACTAATGGTTAATAACTTCACTTTATGCATATAAATAAGAGAGCTTTCACTTAGCTAGTTGCTCATTCTCTTCTTTTGAAGCTAGTGGTCGAAAGTCCTTATTCCTCTCTAGTTTTGCTTTGAAAACTTGGAGATTACTTGCTTTTATATGCCATCTTTAAGTTCATATGGTTATGAACTTAAAACTTAAGGGTTTAAGAGTTTTGGACTAGCATCTACATCAAGTTGAGTCATTGTTGGTGTCTCAAAGGTTCCACATTCTTCATCAAATTCCAAGCCTCCCAAGAGGACCCAAAGAACTATAAAGGTTGTTATTTCTTCATCATTCTTTTGGTTGGTGCTTAATCTTTCTATAACTTGCAAGAAGATCCTTGGTGGGTATAAAATGTTTATGTTATTTCAAAAATTAAAGTCTTTCGTTTCCATATTTTTCTAGTTTATGAAACTATTTATGAACTAAAACCCAACAATTGGTATCAGAGCCACCTTACAAGTTTGGTTAGATTTTTGATTTTTGGAAATCTTAGTTTTTAGAGAATATGGATAACTTGTTTTTGTATAAAAATAAGTTCATACATATTTTCTATGACAACTTTTTTTGTTAGTTTATGTGACAAAAGTTTCATGCATCTTTTGTCATTTAAATTTGTCTTAGAAAAACAAAGGTTGTTTGATGTGTATATTGATGTATGTGATGTGCATAAACTAGCCAAGGACTAATGTGTTGTTATGTTGTTGTGTTGGTTATTTTTGTTATCAAATGGTTGTAATAATTTATTTATTCATATGGTATGTAATAATTAAATAGATTAGCTTTTCTTGGTTATTTTTGTAAAGTAATAGATTAATTTTTAGAAATAATGTATTTATACAAAAATGTAACAAGAAATGAAGTTGAAACCATTTTTAAAGACAAAAGAACAATTTTCAAGTCTAAAAAGTATGCAAGATTTTCAGTGACATTTTCTGAAAAATGTCACTAATGCTGTTCACAAAGGGCTGTTGGACTTTTAGCGACAATTGCTGAATTTTAGCCTTCAAGAAGTTTTTCCTATCTTTTGCAAGCAATTGGTGTTTACTCAAGTGAGAGCTACTTCAACAACATTACAAGAAGAATTTTGGTCCCTTTAAATGTCCCTTTAGGAATGAACTTGACATCTTTTGTGTTGGCTCACAAAAATGTCATTAGTTGACTATATTTGTGCACATATCTTTTTTATGCATGCTTGTGTTGTTTATTTTATACAATTATTATGTGTGGTTGATAAATTAATATTTCACATCCAAAAATAATTTTGGACAAAATAAACATCACATGGAGTTTGAGTTTTCAAAATTAGACATAAGATGTAACGAGTTATTATTTTAAAGTAAAACCCGATTTTATAAAATCGTTAATAACGGCAAATTTTGAAATACTCCATTATATGCTTTAAAATGGTGATTTTTGTAACTTATACAAACTCCAAATATATAAGTAATAAAATGAAGTTTTATTAAAGATATAAAAGGTTCAATGTGACATCCCCTAATTTCTCGGTCAGAAAAGACCGATTTAATTTATGCTTTTTAAAATAAAATCAGAGAAATCTTTTTAAAAGATGTTGCGGAATTGGTCCCCAATACAAAATATAATAAAAGTTTGTCAAAACCTTTCTTAAAGAAATATATAATTTCATTTCATATCAAAACCTCGGGATGTCATGTTCCGATACAGATCAAAAGCATAAACAAGACATTATAAGCCTTTCAACAGTTATTTACAATTACTGGCCTATAATCCAAAAATCTCTTATCGTCTTCCGACTATGCTCGGGGTCCACTACCTGTAACATAAAAAGCTGAGTGGGTCAGGCTTGGGAGCCTGGTGAGCATATAGGGTTTTCAACCCACAGTAATAATAAACTTATTAAGTTCATCAATCAACAATAACCCTGATTACCCATTTCCCGTTATCCTCACTTTACGTCCCTAAACACTTATCACAAGGGACCTAGCCTAAAGAATATCATCGGGATGGACACTACTGCTAAGGGGTTTCCTTAGCCATACATGTCCTAAAGGCAACCATGAGGGGGATGGAGTACAGCGAATGAACACCCAAGTTCATTAACACCTACAGGTTGCGGGCCTGCTAGCGTTTCCACTGGACTGTCTAGAAAGTCCGTGGTCGTCATCCAAACTCCGCTAGATGACTGGATCACAAATCACATCGAGGCCTCTCATCATTTTATCTCATCACACACCAACTATCTACCCATGTTTTACCCAACATATTTGTAGATAAAAATACATATACAGTTTAAAACTTGTATAAAACATCGATTCAACAGTCACATCAATTAAACAATTAATATAATTACACGTAGCACGCATTTCATATAAAATACTTCATATCTAGGTGTAAGATGAAGGTGACTATACACTCACTTGATTTGATGAAAATCGGGCAGCAATTCGTTTCCTAAAACGTTCGTTTTTAATAAAACCGGAAGTTTTATTCAGAAACCGGGCTCTGGGAGGGTCGGGCTTCGAAACCGAAAAGATAAAATTTTCGGGCTTCTCGGGCTCTTCGTAGCGTATTCCGGGGGTTATAATTGATACCGGGGCTTTGGGGGATGTTAAGATGAAGAAAATACGGAAAAAGGGGCTAAATGTGGCAAAATTCCAAAAGTAACCGAGAAGGCTCGCAAGCCCTCTATTTATAGGAGTCCGAAGTCGGTTAAGGAGGGAAGAGTCAGCATGCGAGGACACGCGGCAGCAGGGCGAAGGCGCACAGCACATGGATCGCATGTGCGAGGGTCTCGGTTGCAACCGCTGATTGGACCGAGGTCTAGTCCGAGGCTTTGGACGTGGCACCCCCCTTCGAGACTCGGACATGTGATAGAAGACACGCGTCAGATCCTTAGTGGACCACTTCGGATTTTCTCTCCGGTTCGGATGACTCACGAGATCAGATGACTCAGCATAATTTCGAACATGTGTTGGATGCGAGGCGAGGACACGTGGCCGAAGTCCACCTATGCGAAATTCCTCGGGGGATTTTTCTCGATTTTCGCGCCAAAACTTCTAAAATCCATAAGTTTCGCATACGAGCTCCGTTTTTGACGTTCTTTATATACACGTGTAGGTAAAATTACGCTCTACAACTTTCATTTAGACTTTGTCGGCTAATTTTGACTTTAATTTTTAAATTATTATTTTTAACAAACCGGGACAGGAAATCCGTTAAAAATTCATAACTTCTTCATCCGACGTCCGTTTTCGTCTGTCTTTTTACCGTTGCGCTACTATTGACAAGACCTTCGATTTTCGTTTAGGTCGTGTCGGCTAAAAATCACTCGATCTAAAATTCGAGTTTTTAGCTGTCTACTGCTAAGCTGAAACTTCGAAAAATCACAACTTCCTCATACGAAGTCAGATTTGGGCGTTCTTTTTATACCTACTCTCGGTTTAACAAACACTACGAGTTTCGTTTAGATCACTAAGGCTAAAAAGTAGTTGATCAAAAACTCACTTTTTACGGCATTCGGCCCCGTGCCGGTTTTGTCGCGAAACTTCGACAGGTTATAACTTCTTCGTTATAACTCGGATTTTGGTATTCTTTATATATCCGTAATCCTTGTCACGCCCTCTACAAGTTTCTTAATAGATATCGGCTTTATCTAATATTTATTTTTGACGCTCATTTTTATTCTTTATTAATTAAACCCTAATAATTAAGCATAAAACACATAATTCACATAATTTTCACATAATTCCTTTTCATTTCTTCAAAATGAGTTACAAAGGTTAACCTAGACTATAACGTCAATATTAATGCTTAGCCTAGAAACACGGGCGTTACAATTCTCTCCCCCTTAGGATGATTCCGTCCCCGGAATCACACATTAGCAAACAAATGCGGGTAGCGACTCATCATGTCACTCTCCGTTTCCCAGGTGAGATTTGGCCCATTCGTATGTTTCCATCGCACAAGCACTAAATCGACCATCTTGCGTCGCAACTTCTTAGTCTTATGGTCAACGATTGCCTCAGGTTCTTCGATCAACCTCTTGTTTTCGTCCAACCTTAATTCAGAAATGGGAATTATGTCGGGTACATCTCCCGTGAACTTTCTCAAATAACACACATGAAAGGTGTTATGAATACCCTCCAGTTCTTCCGGTAATTCTAGCTTGTAAGCTTGATTCCCGATCCTCTGAAGAACTTTAAATGGTCCAATAAACCTTGGACTCAACTTTCCCCTTTTACCAAATCTTATAAGTCCCTTCCACGGCGAGACTTTAAGTAAAACCGAATCTCCAACTTCGAAGGATATCGGTTGTCTTTTCTAGTCAGCATAACTCTTTTGTCGATCTTGAGCAGCTAACATCCTTTCCCTTATCACTTTTAACTTTTCAGCAGTTTGATGGACTATTTCAGGTCCCATAAACTTCTTTTCCCCAGCTTCCAGCCAACATGACGGCGTTCAACACTTTTCCCCATACAAAGCGTGATAGGGTGCCATCTTGATGCTTGAGTGGAAACTATTATTATAGGAAAATTCTACTAGAGGTAAGTGTTCATCCCAGTTACCTTGGAATTCTAGGGTACATGCTCTCAGCATATCCTCCAATGTTTGAATCGTTCATTCGCTCTGACCATCGGTTTCAGGATGGTAAGCTGTACTCAAACATAACTTGGTACCCAATTCCTCTTGTAGACTTCTCCAAAACCTTGAGGTAAAACGGCTGTCACGATCAGATACAATCGTTAACGGAACACCGTGAAGCCTCACAATTTCCTTCACATAAGAATTCGCAAGTTTATCCATAGACCATTTCTCGTTAGCGACTATGAAATGTGCACTCTTAGTGAAGCAATCAACGACCACCCAAATCATGTCGTGACCGTTCCTTGTTCTGGGCAGTTTAGTCACAAAATCCATGGTAATGTCCTCCCATTTACCCATGGGTACAGGTAAAGGTTCTAAACTCCCATACGGTTTCTGATGTTGTGCTTTAACCCTAGCACAAGTTACACACTCGGCCACATACTTAGCAACATCGAGCTTCATCGTCGGCCACCAGTAATAGGGTTTTAGATCCCTATACATTTTCGTACTGCCGGGATGAATTGAGTATATGGTCTTGTGAGCTTCTTCCATCAGAAGATCTCTTACTCCTCCCGTCTTAGGTACCCAAATCCTATCTTTGAATACCTTCAATCCCTGACCGTTTGTATCAAACACCAACGTTTTTCCCAAACGTTCCTCCTTTCGGTCATTTTTCTCTAAAGCTTCCTCCTGAGCTTTCTTTATACTTTCCACAATTGTAGAGACAACTTCAATTCTCAACACTCTTGGCCTTTTCTTTGCAAGATTTACCTTCCGACTGAGAGCATCAGCAACAATATTTGCTTTACCAGGGTGGTAAAGTATCTCACAGTCGTAGTCCTTGAGTAACTCCAGCCAGCGCCGTTGCCTCATGTTCAATTCCTTCTGATTAAAGAGATATTGAAGACTCTTATGATCAGTGAAAAGTTTACATTTAGTACCATAAAGATAATGCCTCCATATCTTTAAGGCGAATACTACCGCTGCCAACTCCAGATCATGAGTGGGGTAGTTCTTTTCATGCTCTTTCAATTGCCTCGATGCATACGCTATCACTTTATCCCTTTGGGTCAGAACACATCCTAACCCAACTCCAGAGGCATCACTATAGACTGCGAAGTCATCAACTCCTTCCGGTAACGAAAGAATCGGTGCTTCACACAATCTTTTCTTTAACTTCTCAAAGGCTTCCTTATGCTTCTTATTCCAAGCATAAGTAGCTCCTTTGTGGGTCAAAGTTGTTAATGGAGTAGCGATCGAAGAAAAGCCTTGGATAAATCGGCGATAATATCCGGCTAATCCTAAAAAGCTTCGAATCTCCGTAGGACTTTTTGGTTGTTCCCACTTTATCACAGCTTCAATCTTTGCTGGGTCAACCATTATTCCTTCTTGGTTAACCACATGACCTAAAAATTGGACTTCTTGAATCCAAAATTCACATTTGGAGAACTTTGCATACAACTTCTCCTTTTTCAGAACTTCTAGAACTTCGCGCAGATGCTTTTCATGCTCCTGCTTGCTTTTCGAATAGATCAAGATATCGTCTATGAATACTATCACGGATTTATCAAGGTATGGTTTACAAACCCTGTTCATCAAATCCATGAAAGTTGCTGGGGCATTGGTTAGTCCGAACGACATAACCAAAAATTCATAGTGTCCATATCTTGTTATGAACGCAGTCTTTTCGATATCCTGCTCTCTCACCTTTAGTTGATGGTATCCTGACCTAAGATCGATCTTCGAGAAATAGCTCGAACCTTGTAACTGGTCGAACAGGTCATCGATCCTCGGCAACGGATACTTGTTCTTTATGGTCGCTTTATTCAGATCTCTGTAATCGATGCACATTCTCATACTCCCATCCTTCTTCTTTACAAATAACACATGGCTCCCCAGGGTGATGAACTAGGTCGAATGAAACCTTTGTCCAATAACTCCTGAAGTTGTGTCATAAGTTCTTTCATCTCTATTGGTGCTAATCGATATGGTGCTTTTGCTATCGGCGTCGTTCCTGGTAACAAATCGATACAGAATTCTACTTGTCGATTAGGGGGCAATCCGGGAAGATCTTCAGGAAAGACTTCCGGATAATCACACACCACCGGAATATTCTGCACCTCCTTCTTTTCCTTCTGAGCATCGATCACGAACGCTAGATATGATGTACATCCCTTGGCCAAACACTTTCTGGCTTTCATTAGGGAAATGATTCCAGAGTTTACTCTGCGTTTGTCTCCATACACCATAAACGACTCTTTCCCTGGCGGGTTTACTTTTACTATCTTCTTCCTACACAATATTTTGGCATCATTGGCGCTAAGCCAATCCATTCCTAAAACTATGTCGAAACCATTTAACTCGATAGGTAATAATTCATCGTGGAACTTATTCCCATCCACGTCAATGAGGACGTTTTTCATACGATGGCTAATAGGTACAAACTTGCCACTAGCAATCTCGACTATTATAGCATTAACTAGTCTATCTACAGGCAAAGCTAGTTTTCTACCAAATTCATGCGAAATAAAGGAGTAATTGGCTCCAGAATCAAAAAAAATTTGGGCAGGCAATTCGTTTATGAGAAAGGTACCTGAAGCGACATCGACTTCTTCTTTTGCAGCCTCAAGTGTCATCTGAAAGGCTCTTGCTTTCGGCTTTGGTGGTAGATTGGGCTTTACTGCATCCTTCCTCTTTGGATAGTCTTTAAAAACATGCCCTTCTTCATGGCACTCAAAACATACCCTCTTGTCGGACGGACACACGTTGGCATAATGCCCAGTCTTTCCACATTTGTAGCAAGTCACCCCCTCACTACATTTCCCAGAGTGCTTTTTCTTGCACTTCTCACACCATTTCACTTCGGCTCCTCCTCCGAATTTTCTCGAACCAGTCTTCGAGAATTTTTTCTTTTTAATGGAACCTGAAGTTCCTTCAAATTTTCTCTTTTCGCCAACTTCTGCCCTCTCCAGACCCTTCTCTTTGATCTGAATCTCAACATTCTTAGCAGCCCAGATGGCGGCTTTCAAAGTGGTTGTTTGCTTAACCATCGGACCAAAGTCCGCTGGTAATCCGAGGGCAAACTTGTTGACCTTAGAGAGTTCAGTTGGAACTAGATGAGGAACGAGCTTCATCTTTTCCGTAAAACTAGCAGCGTATTCAGTAACGCTCATCTTTCCCTTCTTTAAATTCTGGAACTCATTATTAATTTCCAGAAGATCCTGCTCAGAGCAGTACTGCAATTTCAGTTGTACCACAAAATCTTCCCAAGACATCTTACTAGCTTCTCCCTTGGGCATCGAATCAGCTAGTAACTTCCACCAGCTCAACAAACCAGATTTCAACAGAGGAATTGCAAGTGCGGTCTTTTGTATGTTTCTGCACTCACAACTTTCAAACATTGTCTCCATTTCGGAGATCCAATTCATGACTTCCACCGGTGGCGGACTTCCAGATAGACACAGCGGTTTAGATGCCATGAAATCTTTGTATTTGCATCCGCGTCCATCAACTCCTCCATCCTGGTTGTTTTGTCTAACTATCGGTGGGTTGGCTTGACCAAGAGTCCCACTGTAGTTCCCTCCTATTGATTGCCCTTCATTCAATACGGACTGTTCAACATGTATCGTAGTCTCTTCCCTATGCTGTTGTAGTAATCGCCTTGTCTCCTCCATCTCGCGATCTAACATCATCTGCATCATTGCTTGTACCCCATCCATCGTCATTGGCTCAGGTGCAGCTCCTACAACAGGTACTTGCTCAACTACTTGAGGTTGAGGCTGTTGATCCCTGTTTCCGTTTGCATTTGCAACTCCACTACGAGTTCTTGCCATTACAATCTATATACCGAATAAGGCGAATTTAGGTCTTTATCCTCGATAGGTATTTAAATTCCCTTATCACTCCGAAACGTTTACATGTTAGTTCTAATATCGTAATCATACGCTTAGAATCCTACACACATAAGGTTTCCAGATCCGGTCGGCAACATACCATAGATCCGAACAAATAATGGCATATATGGCAAACATATAACATTTAGCACATAAAAGCATTTTAGACATCTTTCCTAAAATAAACTAGTGCTCGTGTCTAAAATATGGTAGACACTCATCTCACAATCATCACTTAGAACTCTAAGTTTAAGTCTAGAAATTCTACAATTTCTTAGTTCGCTTAAACTAATGCTCTGATACCAACTGTGACATCCCCTAATTTCTCGGCCAGAAAAGACCGATTTAATTTATGCTTTTTAAAATAAAATCAGAGAAATCTTTTTAAAAGATGTTGCGGAATTGGTCCCCAATACAAAATATGATAAAAGTTTGTCAAAACCTTTCTTAAAGAAATATACAATTTCATTTCATATCAAAACCTCGGGATGTCATGTTCCGATACAGATCAAAAGCATAAACAAGACATTATAAGCCTTTCAACAGTTATTTACAACTACTGGCCTATAATCCAAAAATCTCTCATCGTCCTCCGACTATGCTCGGGGTCCACTACCTGTAACATAAAAAGCTGAGTGGGTCAGGCTTGGGAGCCTGGTGATCATATAGGGTTTTCAACCCACAGTAATAATAAACTTATTAAGTTCATCAATCAACAATAACCCTGATTACCCATTTCCCGTTATCCTCACTTTACGTCCCTAAACACTTATCACAAGGGACCTAGCCTAAAGAATATCATCGGGATGGACACTACTGCTAAGGGGTTTCCTTAGCCATACATGTCCTAAAGGCAACCATGAGGGGGATGGAGTACAGCGAATGAACACCCAAGTTCATTAACACCTACAGGTTGCGGGCCTGCTAGCGTTTCCACTGGACTGTCTAGAAAGTCCGTGGTCGTCATCCAAACTCCGCTAGATGACTGGATCACAAATCACATCGAGGCCTCTCATCATTTTATCTCATCACACACCAACTATCTACCCATGTTTTACCCAACATATTTGTAGATAAAAATACATATACAGTTTAAAACTTGTATAAAACATCGATTCAACAGTCACATCAATTAAACAATTAATATAATTACACGTAGCACGTATTTCATATAAAATACTTCATATCTAGGTGTAAGATGAAGGTGACTATACACTCACTTGATTTGATGAAAATCGGGCAGCAATTCGTTTCCTAAAACGTTCGTTTCTAATAAAACCGGAAGTTTTATTCAGAAACCGGGCTCTGGGAGGGTCGGGCTTCGAAACCGAAAAGATAAATTTTTCGGGCTTCTCGGGCTCTTCGTGGCGTAATCCGGGGGTTATAATTGATACCGGGGCTTTGGGGGATGTTAAGATGAAGAAAAAATGGAAAAAGGGGCTAAATGTGGCAAAATTCCAAAAGTAACCGAGAAGGCTCGCAAGCCCTCTATTTATAGGAGTCCGAAGTCGGTTAAGGAGGGAAGAGTCAGCATGCGAGGACACGCGGCAGCAGGGCGAAGGCGTGCAGCACATGGATCGCATGTGTGAGGGTCTCGGTGGCAACCGCTGATTGGACCGAGGTCTAGTCCGAGGCTTCGGACGTGGCACCCCCCTACGAGACTCGGACATGTGATAGAAGACACGCGTCGGATCCTTACTGGACCACTTCGGATTTGCTCTCTGGTTCGGATGACTCACGAGATCGGATGACTCAGCATAATTTTGGACACGTGTTGGATGCGAGGCGAGGACACGTGGCTGAAGTCCACCTATGCGAAATTCCTCGGTTTTGGGGATTTTTCTCGATTTTCGCGCCAAAACTTCTAAAATTTATAACTTTCGCATACGAGCTCCGTTTTTGACGTTCTTTATATGCACGCGTAGGTAAAATTACGCTCTACAACTTTCGTTTAGACTTCGTCGGCTACTTTTGACTTTAATTTTTAAATTATTATTTTTAACAGACCGGGACAGGAAATCCGTTAAAAATTCATAACTTCTTCATCCGACGTCCGTTTTCGTCTGTCTTTTTACCGTTGCGCTACTATTGACAAGACCTTCGATTCTAGTTTAGGTCGTGTCGGCTAAAAATCACTCGATCTAAAATTCGAGTTTTTAGCTGTCTACTGCTAAGCTGAAACTTCGAAAAATCATAACTTTCTCATACGAAGTCAGATTTGGGCGTTCTTTTTATACCTACTCTCGGTTTAACGAACACTACGAGTTTCGTTTAGATCACTAAGGCTAAAAAGTAGTTGATCAAAAACTCACTTTTTACGACATTCGGCCCCGTGCCGGTTTTGTCGCGAAACTTCAACAGGTCATAACTTCTTCGTTATAACTCGGATTTTGGTATTCTTTATATATCCGTAATCCTTGTCACGCCCTCTACAAGTTTCTTAATAGATATCGGCTTTATCTAATATTTATTTTTGACGCTCATTTTTATTCTTAATTAATTAAACCCTAATAATTAAGCATAAAACACATAATTCACATAATTTTCACATAATTCCTTTTCATTTCTTCAAAATGAGTTACAAAGGTTAACCTAGACTATAACGTCAATATTAATGCCTAGCCTAGAAACACGAACGTTACATTCAAATGCACTCAAACTTAACACCGGTTATTAAAATTGAATTGCGTCAAATTATATAAAAACTATTTTTTTATATTGAACATTTAAAATTGATTTTCTTTTGAAAATTGATACCATGGTTTATTATATGCATGTAATAACCATGATATCATATGTTTTTAAACTAGAATTATAAAACATATAAAGACCCTTTTTACAAACCTCAAATCTATGCAATCATTTTGAACAACACTCGTACATCTCTTGTATGCACTAGTGGGATAAATGATACCTAACCGCTTAGTGTTATCTTTTGATGGTCGGG